>NC_135493.1:16946714-17612071 GCF_052094955.1 Ictidomys tridecemlineatus
TCCATTTCAAAGGGAGGTTGGAGAGGGGTGAAGGAGTAAGGTTTCAGGGCATGCACTCCAAAATAAGGATGGGTAAATGCTTCCACCCCTCTTTATCAGGACACCTTCCAGCATGCAAATAGGGTGGAGATAAGGCCTAGGCTGCACCAGAGAATAGATGTGTGGGGGCAGGGCAAAGGCGTAGGAATAGGGGCTCCAGGTGCAGAAGGAGAACCTTTGACTTAGGCAGCTGCCTATAATTTGGGATGGATGCTGGTGAGAAAAGAAGAGGCAGGGAGGATGATTAAGGACTCTATCATAGGCCATGTCCAGGGCCATGGGGACACCTAATTAACCAAGGTAGTATTGGAAGAATAATATTCACTGAATTATCTATTGGTGGACTTTGGGTAGTAAATGCCCTGCCTCTAAAAGTGTTTCACAGCCTCAGACACATTTGAATCACTTGGGTCTGCAAACAGAAAAATAAAGCCCCCAATGAAAATAGGATTGACACAATCCAAACTCCCCACATGACATTGGATCACTTGCCCCCTAGCTATCCATATCTTAGATAAATTTGATGAGTTGTACTTTAAAAGGTCTCTCAGGTGTAGTGGGGCATGTTGTAAACCCATCAATTCAGGAGGCTGAGGCAGGAGGATTCCAAGCTGGAGGACAGCCTCAGCAACTTACTGAGGGCCTAAGCAACTTAAATAGACCCTGTCTTAAAAATAAAAAAAATTAAAAGGGGCGGGGATGTAGCTCAGTGGTAAAAAGTGCTCCTGGATTACAATCTCTAGTACCAAAGAACAAAACAAAACAAGTCTCTCAGTCTACAATGAGTGCCTTGCTATAAAGTCATGATCAGTCCAACAGATATAGTGCTCAGCCTGTGTTTTGAGGCCCAACTGCATGTGAAAGTTAGGATTTTCTACAATATCTATGACATCAACATTGAACAGAGAGCTCTTGTTTTGTTTTGTTTTACTTTGGTACCAGGAATTGAATTCAGGGGCACTGGACCACTGAGTCACATCCCCAGCTCCCCCCTTTTTTTGGTGTTTTTATTCATTTATTTATTTTATATCTCACTGAGTTGCTTAATATCTTGCCATGACTGAGACTGGCTTTGAAGTTGAGATCCTCCTGCCTCTGCTTCCCCAGCCACTGGGATTAAAGATGTGCGCTGCCATGCCCGGCTTTACAGAGCTCTTGCTTAGAATTGACCACTAAACCCTTTGTGGGGTGGAGTAAGTGTGGGGAAGTGGGGCTGTTTGAAGAGCACGTCAGGGAACCCAGAGGTAAAGGAAGAGAAAAGGACCCTGAGGCAATGAAGAATGAGGGCTGGGCATTTGGGAGCGACAGTCTGGGAGACCACCTCCTTCTTTAGGGCAATGTACCTGCTCGCACCTTCCAAGCTAGGTGCAGGCCTTGGATGAATAATCCAACAGATGAGAACCTCTACGCTAAGAAGTGAACAAAAGAGTCCAAGGCCTAGCGGTTTCAGATTGGCCACCCCATTTCTGCCCCTCCCCCAGCAAGTGATGGAAGGAATTGCAAAGAGGAAGAGCCTCGAAGTCCCACCCACCACCTCTCTGCCTCTCAGTGGCTTGCTCTGAATGCACTACTCTCCCATTGGCTGGGCCAAGGGTGCTGTTCTCCAGAGCTCCACAGGTGGTGATCCACTCCAGACTTGAGTGGAGCCTGCATTAGAAGCTGGGCTACTTGGTGAAGAGAAGAAGTGCTGCCCACAACAGCTACTGTGGATAGACCTAAATAGAAGCCAAACCTCACACCTAGTGTTGCTAGGTGGTCAGGCTTCGCTGACGACAGCACCATGCACCGTCTTATTTCCCAGGCCCTTGCCTTCTTCCGAAGGAAAGCTGATTCGGAGGTAGAGAGGACACAGCATCAGAGGCTCTTGGAAGGTAACTCATTTATCCCCTCCCCCAAGGGACCAGTCCACAGGGTTGTACCCTACCTCTGTTCTGGGGTATCACAAACTTAGAAAGTCCCTGCACACCACCTATGGTACTAGGGCGTCCCTGAAAACCAGAGTTCCCCCTGCTGGATGGACTTGGGCCCTCTGACCTGTGGTCCAAAATGGCTAAGGGTATAAAAGACAGACGGAGACCCTGGAGGCCCGTTCCCCATCCTTGCATTTTATCAGATACTTTGAGAACTTACCTTGTGTAGATACCGCGTGACTGTGCAACATATTTCTTTTTATATTTACAGTAGTATTTGAGGTTGATTTGATTTTGTATCCTAGTGGGTATGAATTTGAAATCAAATGGATGAGTCATATATATCTGTTGCCAGTAGGAGGCAGAGACCTTCTTTAACTTGTTCAATATTGTATTCTAAAAACCTTCTCTGAGTCTGGCACTGAGTACATGTGGCGAAGAGTCCAATCAAACGTGTGACGGTTCGCTGGGTGGACGCTAGTGTGCTCTGAATTATATTGATTCTAATTTGTGGTCAGCGCTTGTATGGGCTATCGGGGCTGCTTGTCATTAATACCTACAAAGCTCCCATGAGAGTAGTCCTAGTAGTGCCATGTCCATCTACAGCCCAAACAGGAAAGCAAGGGCACTCAGCTAGTGTGCGGCCCAGCAGAATTCAAACCGGATGCTCATCTCTCACCTCCACTCTCAGCTCTTCCACAAAAGCAAATGCAGTGTCCTCAGGAGGATGGTGAAAGAGACTCCCCTTTGGTCTGTAGTGTTTTCTGGACACGGCCCAGCCTTCCTGGACTGGGATGTCCTGTGGCTTCTTTGCCAATCCAATGTGAACCCCAAAGGGAGATGACTGGGTCACAATAAAGCTTGCCAGAGACGGTGGTTTCTCTGTGTTTAACTGACATCTCTCACTGAAGCATGTATTATTACCTCTACTTTTGTTATTGGGGATGCATAGAGCCTTTGACAAGCTTTCCTGTGCTTGAATGATGCTTATCTCCTTTGTCCATCCATTCTCTTATAATTCATTATTTCAGGTAACAAATTTGGTTATCTTTTTTTTCCAAAATTTCAGCATTTTCTTGGCTTCCATAACCTATTATAATGAAGATTTCTCCCAGCCATCCTATCAAATTACCCAAGACTTTGTGAAGGCACCTAAACCACTGTGGTTCACTCCCTGGGATCTTCAGGCACAATCTCTGGTTCAGATCCCAATCTGTAGCTTGTTAGTGGTGTTTGTTCAGACAAAAAATAAATCTGTGCTGGGTGCAGTGGTGCACACCTGTAATCCCAGCAGCTTGGGAGGCTAAGGCAGGAGAACCACAGGTTCAAAGCCAGCCTCAGCAACTTAGTGAGGCCCTAAGTAACTCAGTGAGATCCTGTCTCTAAATAAAAAGGGCTGGGGATGTGGCTCAGTGTTGAGTGCCCCTGAGTTCGATCCCTGGTACCCACCAACCACAAAAAACAAAATCTGAGTATCCAGGTAAACATTTGGACTAGACTTAAATCCCCACATCTCTTTTTTATGTGACATGTTTTTTTTCAATTTTTTTGTTTTTATTAGTGCTTTATAGTTATACATAATGGTGAGGTTCATTTTGATGCAATCATACATGCATGGAATGTAATTTGCTCCATTTAAGTCCTCACTACTTCCTCTTTCCCTCCACCTCCACATCTCTTTCTGTGCTCTGTCAGGTGAAATGTTTAGGAATTCCCAGATATTGCTTGGGATGCTGTAGAGGATAATGATGAAACCATATAACAATAATGGTTGCTTAAAGGCTTTCTAGAATAAGTTATACTTCATGTATGTATAATATATCAAAATAACCTCTACTGTCATGTATATCTAAAAAGAAATTAAAAAATAAAATAAAACTGTGTATACATATATATTTATATATGTGTATTTGTATATATGTATATTTGTATATGTGTATTTCTATATACATAAAGGCTTTCTAGATACAAATAGGATAACAACTCATGTTTTCACTTTAACCTGTGAGAGGCATTCACAACTTATAAGCAACTTATAAGTAAGTACCAGTTAATATTTATAACCACTCTATTAGATATTGTGCATGTCCTGGTTTTCCAGATGAGAATGAGTTCAGGGAGGTTAGCAAATGTGTTGGTCTTATTTAGATAGTAAGAGAAGAGCTATGATTCAAATTAGGCAGGTTCACCCCAGACTCAGTATTCTTCACTTTAGCACACAGCTGCCTTGAGTATGGATTTACTCTGCTGTACAGAGAAATTATGCAACCAGCTTTTCCACCTGGGCTTTCTGCCTGCAGAATCCTGTATACTTAACCACTGCACTCTACTGTCACATCATCTGTATCTCAATATAGCTCATTTTATTTCTAGATTTAGATCATTCTCTAGTAGGACATATTTGTAATGTGTGTGTTTGAATTATATATATATATATCAGGGATTGAACCCAGGGATGCTTAACTACTGACCCACATCCCAGCCCCTTTTATTTTATTTTTATTTTGAGACAGGGTCTAGGTAATTTGCTTAGGGCCTCACTAAATTTCTCATTCTGACTTTGAACTTGTGATCCTCCTGCCTCAGCCTCTCTAGTCACTTGGATTACAGGTGTGTGCCATTGTGCCCTACTGTATGTTCAAATTTGAGAATGATTCTTATATTGTTTACCCATCTCCTAGATGATACCAGGCATAAAACTGTGCAGGGAGTTGTGACAAAGTTCTGTAGTGATTATGGCTGGATTGATGAGTCAATCTACTACTTCAATACTGATGTGACTGAAAATATTTTTCCTGTGAAAGCTGGACAAAAGGTTACTGCAGTTGTGGAAGAAGATAAAACATCTCATGGATTGAAAGCAATCAAAGTAAGATTTGCATGAATTTTGAACTGTGTTGATTCCTCGGCTCTTTCAACCTTGCTTCTATTAATTCAACCTCTTTGAGGTGCCTGTTAATATAGATGTAGAGTGGAATTTAAAGTCTAACCTATGAGATTGTGTGGGGCATCTTTGTTTTTGTTATGACTACTGTTTGCAAAAGTATAAATTATATCTGTTGCTCAGCATTTAAAACTATGACTAACAATGGTAATTATTAGAGTCTCTACTATCCTACAACTTCCCTTTTTGACCCAAGTGATGGATTTCTGCATTTATTGAAATGTAATTGCTAGGTAAACAGACATGATTTTAATCTTTTTAAAAAAATAGCTTTACTGAGATATGATTTATCTACCATAAGCTTCTCTAGTTTTAAAAGTATACCTTGACATATCTAGTAAATTTGCAGAGCTGGGAAGCCAGCACCCCGGTTCAGATATTTATCATTTTTTATGTATATACTCAAATTTTGCATATGATTATACTCATTGACACTATCAGCAGCAGGCTGTGAGATGACCTGTTGGACAGCATTGGCAAGGATGGAAATATGGTCACTCTTCAAAATCTTTGTTCTTCATCTGAGAAATGAAAAGCAACCTCATAATTTCATGTGCATTTCTTTAAGTGTTGGTCAAAGTAGAGCAAATAAGTAGAGCAAATAAATATTTGTCAGGGACATTAGAACTATTTGTAATGTTAGGGAAATTAGAGATCTATTAGGAAATTTATGGTATGAATGTTTTACAGGTACTTCTTCTAAGACTGCCTTACAACTTGGGTTTTGGGGGTTTTTTTGTTGGTTGGTTGGTTGGTTGGTTGGTTTGGGTTTTTTGTTTTGTTTTGTTTTATTTGTTTTTAGATAAAGAAGATGATTTTATTAGAAAAATTAACTGAACAAGAAAATATAGGACTCTTGTCCAAAATCCATCATGCCAGGAAGCTGATTTAGAAGTGGTCTACATAGACTGGTCATGGGTGTTTTTAGACTGGTGAGTGGGTTCCTTTCCAGTGGAGGATGGGTAATTGCAAACTGGCAAGTAGATTCCCATGGGAGGAAAAGGTTCTGAATTGAGGTCGAATGATACACACCTGATCTTAGTTTTCCAGTCAAAAGATTTTTTTCAGTTGATTTCAGAGATTTAGTCCATGGTTGGCCAACTCCATTGCTCTGGGCCTGAGATGTGGCTGAATATCACAGAAGAAGAGTGTGGCAGAGAAAAGCAGCTCAGGACAGAAAACAAGAAGCAGAGCCCAACTTTATTTTATGGAGTTTAATTTGTGCATGCTATAAATGTGTTCATCTTCTGTAAATGGTCTTTGAGTTCAATAAAGGATCCTTACAAAGGCCTATTATAACTCATAATTCACACAAATCTCATTTAAGCCTTCCTCTGAAAGTTATTTATTTGTTTATATCTAAATATTCAGTCTGGCTGGAATTGATTTAGGTGTAGCAATTGAAAGAAAAATCCAGATCTTCTTTTGCTAATGGTTTAATATAATAATACAGTTTCACCTTACTGAGTTCAAATGCATATCATTCACTATAGTCTCATAGGAATTTGAAACTGGAGATGTCCTAGTATGGTCACTTGACTGTATTATCTTGTCTTGCAAGTATGATCAAATGATTTGGTATATTTCAGTGTTTGGTAACCTGGTTTCCCTGTGGAACTTTTGTTTGTTTGGGGAATTTTCCTGAACATTACTGCATGTTGGTTTTTCTGTATTTTTACAAATCACTGTGTTCTGCTCCCCCACTACTACTGACAATAGCAACAATCACAACAAAACCTGCTGTTATTTTTTGTGAGAGAAGATACTGGGGATTGAACTCAGGGGCACTCAACCACTGAACTACATCCCCAGCCCTATTTTGTATTTTATTTAGAGACAGGGTCTCACTTTTACTGAGGCTGGCTTTAAACCCATGATCCTCTTGTCTCTCGAGCTGTTGAGATTATAGGCGTGCACCACCACACCTGGCCTGCTGGGATTTTAAGTTATTTGTTTAACTTGTAAAAATAAACTATTAATTTTAGGAGAATTTAAAATCATTATCAACATGGTTATATGTTGTATTTTGAAATTAGTTTTGCTCTCCTAGGGCTGGGGTTGTAGCTCAGTTGTAAAGTGTTTGCCTAGCACATGTGAGGCGCTGGGTTTGATCCTCAGCACCACATAAAAATAAATAAATAAAATGAAGGTATCATGTCCATCTACAACTAAATATGTGTGTGTGTGTGTGTATTAATTTTGCCCTTCTATATAGTTCAGTATTGTTTTTTGTTATATAATTTGTTAAATGGCAAACTTACTAAATTATTTGAGACATAGTGATGTAGATCTCATTCCACCATATTTTTTTACCCCCTTGTCCCACACTGCCCCTTGCTCCTCTTTGCCCTATCTAGAGTTTGTCTAACTTTCCCATGCTCCCCCTCCCAACCCCACTATGAATCAGCCTCCTTATATCAAAGAAAACATTCGGCATTTGGTTTTGGGGGATTGTCCAACTTCACTTAGCATTATATCCTCCAAGTCAATCCATTTACCTGCAAATACCATGATTTTATTTTCTTTTATTGCTGAGTAATATTCCATTGTATAGATATACCACATTTTCTTTATCCATTCATCTACTGAAGGGCATCTAGGTTGGTTCCACAGTTTAGCTACTGTGAACTGTGCTGCAATAAACATTAATGTGGCTGTGTCCCTCTACTATGCTGCTTTTAAATCCTTTGAGTATAGACCCAGGAGTGGGATAGCTGGGTCAATGGTGGTTCCATTCCCAGTTTTCTAAGGAATCTCCATACTGCTTTCCATATTAGCTGCACCATTTTGCAGTCCCACCAGCAATGTATGAGTGTGCCTTTGTCCCCACATCCTCACCAACACTTATTGTTGTTTGTATTCTTAATAGCTGCCATTCTGACTGGAGTGAGGTGAAATCTTAGAGTAGTTTTGATTTGCATTTCTCTGATTGTTAGAGATATTGAACATTTTTCATATATTTGTTGAATGATTGTATATCATCTTCCGAAAAGTGTCTTTCGGTTCCTTGGCCCATTTATTGATTGGGTTATTTGTTTTTATGCAGTTTAGCTTTTGGAGTTCTGATACCCTAGAGATTAGTGCTCTCTCTGATGTGCAACTGGTAATAATTTGCTCCCAAGCTGTAGGCTCTCTAGTCACCTCACTGATTGTTTCTTTTGCTAAGAAGAAGCAGTTTCATTTGAATCCATCCCATTTATTAACTCTTGATTTTAATTCTTGTGCTATAGGAGTCTTGTTAAGGAAGTAAGGGTGGCAGGGTTTTTTGTTTTTGTTTTTGTCTTTCAGTAGTGGGGATAGAACCTAGGACCTCCACATGGTGAGCAAATGTTCTACTCCTTGAGTGGCAGTTTTTAACTTTTAGAAATAGAAACCCTCTTCTCCCAGGCCTCTGGATAGTACACCTAATATTCTCATCCCTTTTATTATTGACTTGCCAGTATTAACCAGTATTTATTGACTTTGCATCATAAAAAATATAGAATTTGGCTAACTTGCATTATGCACTTCTCCATTCCCTTTTATTAGTATTGTATTAATTTACATGCATGTGCACATTCTTTTTCTTTATTCTATAGGTTACCACTGTAACTTTAAAATCAACAAGGCAGTTAATTTTTTCACATGTTTAAGAAATAGTATTTCAGGATCTTTTTGATCTGGGAATGGAATCCAGTGCCTTGAACATGGTGGGAAGCATTCTACCACTGAGCTACACACCCAGCCCTTGATCTCAGGATCTTTTTTGTTTGTTTTTGTTATTTGTACTATGGATTGAATCCAGATGCACTCTACCACTAGCCACATACCCAGTTTGCCCTTCCCCCCACATACACACCTTTTTTTTTTTGAGACAGAGTCTCACTAAGTTGCTTAGGGCCTTGCTACCTTGCTGAGGCTGGCCTTGAACTTGTGATCCTCTGTCTCAGCCTCCCAAGATGCTGAGATTGCATATGTGCACTACCACACCTGGCTGATTTCAGCATCTTAAAAGGCAATCTTAACATCTAGAAAATGTGGTATTTATGCCTATTCAACACTGTTTGGCCCATTGCAACAGAATTTTTATCAATTTAAGGCACACTACTAATTTAATAATACAAATTTGAATTATGCATAGATTATGGCTGTCCTCTTGATTTCAGAAATGTTAAAATATCTTAAAATAACAAGAAAGCATCTTAAAATAACAAGAAAGACTGGTTATAGCCTTAACCTGGTTTCCATTTTATTGAAATACATGGTACTTGAGAGGTGCTTTGAATTACATTAATTTTGGAAAGAAGTGTCCTTTGTATTGCATTTCTAGATTTTTGAAAATTAGGGATTATGAATTTCAAATGTTTTTCTAGTACCCTCAAGATCTTCATCTAGCCCCACCCTACCTCCTGTACTTGAGCTATTATTAGGGGGGAAAATACAAATTATTTTCCTAGTAATGAATCATTCTTACTTTATGGGAATGATGCCATTTAGTTATGTATAATTTTTTTTTGCAGTCCTGTGGATGGAACTCAGGGCCTCTTGCATACTAAGCAAGTGCTCTGCCACTGAGTTTGTTTTTGTTTTTGTTAGTTTGTAGTACTGGGAATTGAACCCAGCAGTGCTCAGTGCTTCATTGAGCTATGTCCCCAGTCCTTTTTTTTTTTAATTTTGTTTCTTTGAGACAAGGTCTTGCTAAATTGCTGAGGCTAGCCTCAGAATTGTAGTCCTCCTGCTTCAGCCTACTGAGTTGCTGGGATTACAGGTGTGTGCCACTGTCCCTACCCACCAGTGTTCATTTTTAACTACAAAACCTATAAATTTCCTTTTTTACTTCACCTTTTCTCTCCTCCTGTCTTGTTGGAATGGAAAAGATGTTCCTTTTCCTAGGACCAGTCTTCCTTACATGTATTCTAGATTATTCCATCTGCATTCTCTAAAACCTTTCTTTAACGAGTGTCTCTTCCTGTCTTTTTAAGCTCTTCCTCTTTTAAGGAGAAGTATCCATCAGCATTTGAACATATTCAAATCTTAGTTTACAAAATACAAGTCCCATCCTCAAGATTGCCTTTTCTTTTAGTTACCCCTTTCCTTTTGTGGGCTGGAAACTTGACCCGAGTTTTTTGTCTCCATTGTCTCCGTTGCCTTCTCTTCCTGTCATTTGTCATCCTGCCTAAGGCTGATTTCCTCATCCAACTAATTACCACAAATCCCCAAAACACCCCTGCTCAGGAATATAGAAAGCACTTATCAGGGAATAGTAAGGTCGAGTTCCAGGCTTTTCCTATTTTTGTAGACAATTTCTATAATATCTTTTTCTGGAACAGGAGCAAAGAAATGAGGACCAAGGGGAGATAAGATCAAAGCAGATTTATTTGTCTTAATTTTCAAAAGTTTTTTTAAGAGGAACATAATCTCTTTATTTATTTTGTTTATTTTTATGTGGTGTTGAGGATACAACCCAGGGCCTCACATGTGAGGCAAGTGCTCTATGGCTGAGCTATAACCCCAGCCCCTTATTTTTTTTTTTTTGATAGCAGAGTTTCCATTATATTTTTATGATGATTCCTTAGAGAGGGAAAATTTTTTAATATAGGAGAAAGAGAAGTAATAATGGTAAGAACCAAGTCCTCATGGAAAGAGTGGTACCAAGTGCACAGTGGAGGTGCTGGCTTTTGATAAGGGCTCGCATGTCCCTCCATTGTTATAGTAGTAAGGGCAAAGAAAGCCATGACAGGCGCTGAGAGGTTCATTAGAGGAGTTCCTTTATTTTCTCAGAGAAATAAGGAGTAAGCCTTCCTTCTGTGTTTACTAATTTTTCATTAATGGATATAAAATACTTGTGTAATTAAAATCTAAGATAATGATGCTATAGCTTTGAGGTATAGATAATTCCAAAGAGTAAGGAGGAAGGCATATTTATTAGGGAGCTAGTGTAAGATTTTTGGGTGGTATTGAGCATCCATGTGAGTATTGTGTTCTTCACAATTCTCACATGAGTTCAGTCAGCTGGATATCATGTCTTCATTTTTACAGTGTTCCACTGTTGGAGTAAAGGAGAATAGCTAGATGGTTGGCCCTTTCTGGGACTGGGGCTTTGCTAGCTAAGAAAAACAAGTGAGTGAAGTTCAATAATTGGTAGTATTTAAAAAGAAGAATCCCCAGTGGCTCAGCAGGCTAGGCAGGAGGATCATGTATTCAAGGTCAGCCTCAGCGACTCATCAGGGCCCTGAGCAAGTTACTGAGAACCTGTCTCAAAATGAAAAATTTTATAAAAGGGCTGGGAATGTGGCTCAGTGGTAAAGTACCCCTGGGTTCAGTCCCTAGTACAAAAAAAATGTTTAATAGTTGTTTATGCATAGTCAGAACATTTGGTACAAGGTAGGAACCAAAATGTGGTCATTGGTTATCTTTAGATAAGTAGTAAATTTATTGGTTATGTGTAAATGACTTTTGCTTTTCTGTCTTTTTTACATTTTGCACTATGAACATGAATTATTTGTGTAATTAGAAAAATAAAATATAAAATAAAGATAATTAAAATCCCAATAAATAAGGTTTGATAGGCTTTTTTAGATAAGGTCTTAATTTGACTTCTCTTTTCTTAAAATTTTTTAAGACATTGATGGACCTTTATTTTGTTTATTTATTTTTATTTGGTGCTGTGGATCAAACTCAGTGCCTCACACATGCTAGGCAAGTGCTCAACCACTTAGCCACAGCCCCAGCTCCCTTGACATCTCTTTTATAGAAACCCCTGCCCAACTTTACCTGAAATTTTATGGGTTTTCTCCCTGTTTTCCCTGACTTGTTTTTTCTTTCTTCCCTATCTCTGTCCCCATTTCCAACCTCAACTTATCAAGTAAAATCTTTCTCCCCTCTCACAGCTCAGGTCAAAATCACTTCCTTCAAGTAATTTCCTATAGTCTTCATTTGAAATTCTCTTCCTCCTGAAAATTCCCAGAAGCCAATTTTTGAATTTGTTTTTTTACCAACTATCATGACTTACTTTGAATTTGTTATTTTTGTCTTTTATCCCCCTTTGTTAATTCCTAATGAGTAGAAACAGTACATATTTTGTTTTGAATCTTATGTTATCGGTGTGTTAAATAAATAGTGGATATGTAAATAACATTTTTAAACACAATTTAAAAACATATGACTGGGCTGGGGTTGTAGCTCAGTGATAAAGCACTTGCCTCACATGTATGAAGTACTGGGTTTGATCCTTAGCACCACATAAAAAAAATAAAAAGATATTATGTCCATCTACAACTAAAAAATATTTTTTAAAAAATATATGTACCACCCAAAGCATGAACCCTTATGTAAGCTATGGACTTTATAAAGTGCTGATATAGGTTTATCATTTGTAATCAAGGTAGCATACCAATTCAAGATGCTAATAATAGGAGAAACTTAGGGTTGATTAGAGGGAGTATGTAGGAACTAACTTTTGTACCTTTTGCTCAATTTTCCTAAGCTGCTCTAAAGAATACAGGAAAAAGATAGATTATTGGACATTATTTTATCAACTCATGTCTATAATGTGCTTGTCAACTTAAATATATTCATCGAAGTTATTATAATTTTTCAAAAGCTATTTCTTGAACTTCATTGATTTAAGCACATATTTTTAGCTTTTATAATTGTGTTATGTTTGAAGTAACTGGGTTTTTTTTTACTTTACAGATGGATGCTTTCTCTGATAATTGTCATATTGATGGACCACCAGACTCCTGTAAACAAGTTTCATTTGGCTGTATTACCACTCTAATGGGTGGTGCTGACTACATTAATCACACAATTTACTTCTCCTTAGATGTTTTATGTAAAGGTATAATTTTTTATTATTAGAAGTGAAAATTAGGTTTTACCATTTTTAAGTTTTTGAAGATGGTTTAAAGACATTATTTCCAGGGTCAAATTTGGAACATGCTTATTTGATGAGAATATTTTAATATTAGAAATACTTTTCCAGGGCTGGGGTTGTGGCTCAGTGGTAGAGTGCTCGCCTAGCATGCAGAAGGCACTGGGTTCACTCCTCAGCACCACATAAATGTAAAATGAAGATATTGTGTCCACCTACAACTAAGACATAAACATATAAAAAAAGAAATACTTTTCCAATATTCATGGCTCCTATCACTTCAATGTTTGAGGTAAATCTTTGGAGTTTGAAAATAATGTGTAGCAAGGGACAGATATATGATTTTTTAAAAAACTCCATACCATCATCTTTTGCATTTTTACTTATTGAATGCAGTTACTAATATTTATGTGATTTTTGTTTACATAGATATTGAATTTCTATCTAACAAAGTATTGTAAGTATGCAGGGATACTATTTTTAAATACTTTAAATGCTTTTAAAAAATGTTTAGAGCTAGCCTTGTACCTTTATTAATTCTATCTATAATTATTGGATTTAGCATTTAGTTGTTTAATGAATAAATCAATGATTTGTTAATTTTTTAGTTTAATTTGAGTTTAATTTAGTTCTGGAAAGAGTTCTAGAATTTGAGGGGGCCAAAATAAAGCAGACTTTATTGGACTGGAGATGTAACTCAGTGGGGTTTGATCTTTGGCACCAAAGGAAAACAAAGAAAGAAAGAAAGAAAGAAAAAGAAAAGGCAGATTTTATTAAGCCCTGTGTGTGAAAAGCTCATAGTTCAAGTGGGAACAGTAAGCATGTGGATGCATTAAAAGGAGGTGATGAGAATAGCATTAATGAGCAGCACAGTAACCATGACTGACTGCAGTTGGGAGAACTGGGGAAGGTTTCCTGGGTTAGGTGCTGTCCAAGCTGGACTCAATACCTCTGGAATCCCCTGCCAGGACAGATTTTGAAAAACAAATAGAAGCACAAAATGTATACCTGTTTAGACCTAATCATCTGCCATTTAATTTTGGTACAAAGGGGGACACTGTCTCAGTTACACCAAGCAGCTTTCTGTTCTATTTTTCTAGGAATGTAAAAGCCAGAACTTAATCTTAGTTGTTAGCCCAGGAAGTCTACAAGGATGATTGATTGTGGCAGCTAGAATTTTATGACCTGTATAGTCAGAAATCATCTATTCTGTAAGGAAAGGCCTATGTAATTTCTAAGCTCCAAAGGCCATTTCTTGGTTTCAGTAACCATGCCAACAGAAAGGTACCATCAATGGTAGCCTCATAGGAGAATTCTCAAGATGGGAAAGATATGAACATGTTTGTCATGCCAAGGGGATGATCAAAGGTGCAAAAGAGAGGAGGAATAACTAAGGGAACAAGGTCCATGAGGCATAAAGAAAGGATGGGGTTGTAGGCATAGGTGGAGGTATTTACTGCTACAAAATCAGTTCAGTCAATCAAAGTAATAGACCTGAATAGGTTAGACAGAGGGTGGCCAAAAAAGCAGGCCTGCCCATCCCAGCACTGAGAAAAAAAAGTCCTGAGCCCCCAGCCAGTCATGCGTACAATGATCAGAAGAGCTGCTATTAATCTGATTATGAAACCCAGTGAAAATAGCATAAGAAAATGCAATTTTAAAAATAATGGGAATCTAGGAGCTTGGATTGTGGCTCAGTGGTAGAGCACTTGCCTGGCATGTATGAGGCACTGGGTTAGATTCTCAGCACCACGTATAAATAATTAGATAAAGGTCTATCCTATCAACAGCTAAAAACAAAAACAAAAAAAAATAATGGGAATATAAAAGAAGGAAAACAGAAAAAGTTTTAATAGTTTTTGTCCCACATCATGGAGAGCCAATATAAGTCGATTCCTTATTGTTTATTGGGCAGATATTTGAGTTTCTTACTTTGTTCCAGATACTGTTTTCATAACATTTGCATTCTAATGAGGTAGAATATAGAGAATCATCAAGTAAAGTTCCCCCACTCCTGCCCATGCCCCAACAAAAGTTATAGATTGTTTTCTGCTCTTCAGGATTGAACAAAGTACTGTGATAGTAAAATGGGGAAGGGGAGGGATTTACTATAGATAGCAGATCAGAGAAGGCCTTTCAGAGGAAGTGACACTTGAGCAGAGACCTGAAGGGTAAGAAGGAGCCAGCTGGAAAATATTCCAAACCCACGAAGAGCTCATGTAAAAGTCTTGAGGTAGAAGCTGGACACAGTGGCACAACAACACCTATAATCTAAGCAGCTCAGGAGGCTGAGGCAGGAGGATTATGAGTTCAAAGCCACCCTCAGCAAAAGCAAGGCACTAAGCAACTCAGTGAGACCCTGTCTCTAAATAAAATACAAAACAGGGCTGGGGATGTGGCTCAGGGGTCAAGTACCCCTGAGTTCAGTCTCCAGTACCAAAAAAAAAAAAAGTCTTGCAGTAGAAAAATCTTCACATGACCTAGGAACACAAGGGAGGACAGGACAGGATGACTGGAGTGTGGTGAGTATATATGGCATGCCTTGAATGAGGGATGGTATGAAAAGATAATTGTCAATGCCAATGTCAGCTTTCTTTGTAGGATCCAGGTAAAAATTGATCTTGTGTTAATTACATAATTTACACACTCAGTTTGAATCCTGTTAAGAACCTTCTCAGCAAGTTATAAAAGAATGTCACTCATGTCATATAATACTGCATTACTTTAATATTTATTCTGCAAATGTATTTATTGTTTGGTAATGCAGTATAATACTAATAACTTCAAAACCATATTGCTTCCTTAGAAATCAATTGAAAATATACATAATTTGATTGTTATCTGCCTTTGTACATATCTGTTCTTTTTTTCTTTTTCTGGTTGTATACAAAGTATCTTCACACCATTTGTATCTTCATACATGTACTTAGTTGTAAGTTATCAACATATCCCCTTTTAATAAGTTATCTAATAAAAAATGTCATTTACTTAAAAAAATAAAGGAAGAACCATCTCAGGTAACCTAGATGCAGTCAGCTCCAATAGGAAGGTATAAACTAATAAAACCAATTGTAAGTAGGTTGAAGAATGAGTGGGGTATTTGCAGACTGTGTATAACAGGAGAGGGAGGGATTGAGTGCATTTGATATTTGTGCATTAACAGAAGAGGCCTCCAATTGTTGCTTCATAGCCCTTGATCCCACTGGTTTCGCCTGCTCAAAATGGTGATGATCACCAGCTCCATATTTCAGACTAGAGTTAAGGTCTTGGGTCCATGAACATTATTCATGGAAATGCTTAACACCAGTAATGGATTTCAGACTATTTTTATATATTAATATACAATAAAATATTTAAATATTTTGATGAAGAATGCTAAAATGAAATAAGTCAATTAGACTAAAAGGTGGGGTTAGAAGGACCATGTGACAATCAGCATTGTATCTCTGTGACCAAAATGCCTAACAATTAACAACTTAGAGGAGGAAAGATTAATTTTGACTCACAGTTTTAGAGTGTTCAGTCCATGGTTCACCAGCTCCACTTTCTGGGACTGAGGTGAGGCAGAACATCATTGTGGTAGGAAAACTGCTCAGCTCATGGTGGCCAAAAGGCAGAGAAAATGGTGGGGATGGGGCAGGCACAGATCCCAGTGACCCACTTTCTTTAGCCATGCCTCACCTGCCTACAGTTACTATCCACTTGGTCTATTCAAACTACAATGAACTAATTAAGTCATAGCTCTCATAATCTAATCATTTCACCTCTTATTATTCTTGCATTAACAGAGGAGCTTTGACAGGACTCCTCATATTCAAACCATGACAGACCATATAGACAATGTGCTATTTTCTCCCCTTTTATTTTTCAGGTTAGGCACTAATATAGTTCTATGACATCTGTCTATTCTTATGTGACATATGTCCTGAATTAAAATCCTGGGATCATAAATATGGTTATTTCTTTGCTTTCCAGAACAAACTATCTCAAGTACTCACTAGAAAGAATAAAAGGAAATTCCATGCAGTTTTCTTATTGCTTTTTGGACTTTCCCTTGAGTCATGGGTTGCCTAACTAATTGCTTAGCATCTTACTCAGTCCAGAGGTAGATTTTCTGTTTTGATATGCCCTTTACTGACAATAATTGTGTGGTTGTATTTAGCTAATGGGAAGCACAAGTAGGAGACTGGACTAGGCAGGGAGATGTTGGGATATTAATTCCCTTAGCTACCTCATTGCCAGGCTGCATGTTGGCAATGTCTTTATTCTTCTACCAAAGTTCATAGCTTCTCTTGAACAACCCCTCCTATAGCTACAGATATGCTTGAGGTGGCCATGACCTCCATTTTCCATCCTGAGTCATCTTTTAGACTAAAGAGAGTTTTACAGGTGACTTTAATTAAATCAGGCTTTAACATATTTGTACCTGGACAGATTGGTTTGATGTTTGGACCTTTAAAATAGTATTGCTTAGTTTGAGACCATCCCATTTATTGATTATTGATTTTATTTCTTGGGGTTTAGGAGTCTTATTGAGGAAGTCGGTTCCTAAGTTGACATGATGGAGAGTTGGGCCTTCATTTTCTTCTAGTAGGCAAAGAGTCTCTGGTCTAATTCCTAGGTTCTTGATCCACTTTGAGTTGAGCTTTGTGCAGGGTGAGAGATAGGAGTTCAATTTCATTCTACGGCATATGGATTTCTCTCTGATATGTGGATGCTAACCCACAACAAGGGAGGGAGAGATTAGAAGTTCATTGGACTAGACAAAGGGGAATGAAGGGAAGGATGTGGGGATGGTAATAGGAGAGACAGTAGAATGAATCTGACATATCATTCCTGTCCTCATATATAAATACATGACTAATGTGAATCCACATCATGTACATCCACAATAATGAAATCTTAATTGGAACAAGTTTTACACATTCTACCTATGTATAATATATCAAAATACACTCTACTCTCATGTATATCTAGAAAGAACAAATTAAAAACTAGTATTACTTTTACATTTTTCAAAACTGAAATTGCTTCTGAAAGAGAAGGTATTTGTATATGTTAATGGAAATTTTAGAACTTTTAAATATTTTGCCAATTTTAGATACAACAACAAATTCACTGCTATCCTTAATTTCCTTCAATTTTGTTATGCAATATAAATGAAAAATTATATTTTCCAATGACAAATAAGAGCTACATTAAGAGAGTCTTACCACACTGTTCTATTCTTATGTGACATGTGTCCTGAATTAAAAGCCTGGGGTCATAAATATATAACCATCTAATTTCAAATTTGTAAACAATTTGAGCTGTGATGTATATATTTTTTCACAATCTCCATTTTTTAAATTTTTTTATTATCATTATAGATGGACACAATACCTTTATTTTATTTTTTTTATTTTTTTTATTTTTTAAAGATAGAGTGAGAGAGAGAGAGAGAATTTTTAATATTTATTTTTTAGTTCTCGGTGGACACAACATCTTTGTTGGTATGTGGTGCTGAGGATGGAACCCGGGCCGCATGCATGCCAGGTGAGCACGCTACTGCTTGAGCCACATCCCCAGCCCCACAATACCTTTATTTTATCCACTTTTTTTTGTGGTGCTGAAGATTGAACCCAGTGCCTCACACATGCTATACAAGCGCTCTACCACTGAGCTACAGTCCTAGCCCCACAACCTCCATTTTTTATAGATAAATTGCAACATTTTTCTCTTTGGAAATTTCATATCCATAATTATAATTCTCCAAAGACTTTAAAACTGAATTCTGATGCTGTTTGTTGAATTTTCAGTTGAAGATTTCCAACTGATTTTACTGATTTGAAAGGACTCGTTTCAAAACAAAAAACACTTGCACAGTAGGACAGTTGGGCTTACTTACAAAGTAGTCCTTTAGAAGATCAAGCATGCTTGAAATCTGGGCTAGGGATGTAGCTCAGTGGTAGAGTGTTTTCCTAGCATGCATGAGGACTTTTGTATTCAGCCCCAAAAGATTTGTAGTTCAGTTATTTTGAATATATAAAATACATGAACACTCATTTTGTACATTTTGATTACTATACCTTCAGTTTCAATTAGTTGAATGCCATACATAGTATGTTTGCATGAAGTAATGAATTATGTTTGTACCACAACCAATTCTAAGTACATTTCTGCTCTATCAATTTCTTAATTCCTAAGAACCACGTGGTTTACTATGATGCCTTTTTCCAAATTTGTATTTGCAATAGCAGTACAAAGACAATTTTACCTCCACTATAGGACTTTTTAACTGAATTTACAATAGCATTCTTAGTAATGTCATATATTTTACTTCTGCCAGAAAAAACTTCCATTACTGGAATTTACCTAACTCTTTTTCCTTTTTAAAACATCTGCCATCATATAACTCTTTGTGAATTCTTCTAGTGGAGCTAACCTAGTAACAGCTGTTGCTTCATTTTTCTAATGTACCTAAGAAATATTGGAATAAAATTGTTGAAATTATGTTATAGCAGACTTTAAAAGTCATGGATCATAGAATTATATATAAATGTACTTTTTTGCAGTTTCTCATGATAACTTGTTGTCTTTGGACATGATGTTCTTAAAATATTTAATAAGTTATGAAGTAAATGCTTCAGCACATTTGGGTCCTCTGCTTTTCCCGTGGTTTAGTGATATCACTACGACCTCCACGGTAGAGGAGAAATGTTGACAGATTATCTTAATCTGCTTGGGCTTCCATAACATAAGACCATCAACTGGGCTTAACAGAAATTTATTTTCTCAGTGTTCTGAAGGCTAGAATTCCAAGAATAGACTACCATGGGTTTTGTTTCTGGTGAAGGCTCTCTTCCAGGATTGCAGATAGCTGCCTTTTTACTATGTCCTCACATAACTTTCCTCAGTGCATGCATACATAGAGAAAAAGAAGGAACAAGTTCTCTAGTATCTCTTCTCATAGGGGACACTAGTCCCAATTAGGGGGTCCATCCTTATGATCTCACTTAAGCTTAGTTACTTCCTTAGGGTCTCTGTCTCCAAAAACAACCACACCAGGGCTCAGTGTTCCAACATATGAATTTGGGGATGAGGAGAAACACAAACATTAATCCCATAACACAGATGTATTGCACAAGCCATGTATTCATCAACTTCTTTGGAAACCTAATTAATTACTCATTTTCCCTAAGCATGCACTTTTTTTAAGCTCATTGTTGCCAAAAGGTTTTATTGAAAACTTAAAGGAAGTGTGTTAGCTTGACATCACTATGACCAAAATACCTGACAACAACATCTTAGAGAAGGGAGAGTTTATTTTGGCTCACAGTTTCAGAGAGTTTCAGTTCATGGTCAACTCACTCTATTAATTTGTGCCTAAAGTGAGGCAGAACATCATGTGAGAAGGGCATGGCAGAAGGAAGATGCTTTCCTCAGGACAGCTGGAAGGCAGAGAATGATATGGAAAGAGGTTGCAGGGCAGATACATGCTTCTAGGACATGCTCCTAGTGACCTACCTCCTCCAGCCATACCCCACCTGCCTGCAGTTACCAGCCACTCCATTCAAACTAGAGTGAACTGATTAGGTTATAGCTCTTATATTCTGATCATTTTACCTCTGCATGTCCCTTTGTTAACACAGGAGCTTTGGGGGGATACCTAGTATCCAAACCACAACAGGAAGGTTGCCAAATTATTAAATAAAGAAATAGTTATAAATTTACACCCTAGTAAGAGCATTAGGACTGATATCTATGTAATAAGACATCTATACTGTTCTTTCCCTTAAGTGTTTCATGTAAACCTAACCTACAGTATCCCAAATAACCCAGTGATCCTGCCAGCTTGATGATCTGACAAAAATCTTGCCTTTTTAAGGCCATGGCATAGACCATGGAGTGAAGAGTGGTCTACTAAGGGACTGGCTGGGCCAGGAGCCTCTGATACCTCTCATCACTTTGTGAGATGTTGGAGTTAGCTTTCCATAGTCACTCATGTCTAAGGACATTGTTTTATGATCAAACATATTTTATGTGCTCCTTAGAAGGTGAGTGTTAGCTACCTTGTATCTGAAATGAATATGGACATGAGAGACATATTACTCATGATTATATTTCAGATTTTACCATATTAGTGAGATTTCTGTTATCTGTGACAGTAAAAAAAAAAAGTAGGGCACAGCCTACTTTCCACACAACTCTAATGAAAATGGAAAGTAAATAGATATTCCCTGTCCTGGATAAATTCTTTTTATTAAGAAAGTTTTCAAATATACATCAAATTTGAAATATTTTCACAGTGAATAACCATATAACCACCACCTGAATTCTGTCAGTAACATTTTATTATAATTGTTTATCACATTTTCACATATCTATCCATGTATTCATCATCCCATCTATTCACCAATCTATGTTATATTTTTTATGTTGTTGAAAGTTAGATACGTTTATATTGTGTACTATGAGTTCTAGTATGTGTATCAACAACTCAAGTTCAACATTTGTTTTAGTTTTTTTGTTGTTGTTGTTCTGAGTGTCTTTGGGTTTTAACAAGTGCTTGTAATGAAATATTACCCTCATACTCTTCCATAGTCGATCCTTATTCCCACTCCCAGGGAAACATCATTCTATATTTTATCTACCATAGGTTTAATTTTCATGTTTGAGAATTTTATGAAATGGAATCATATTATGTATGACATTTTTCATTAAGAAGAATGTTTTCAGACTCATCTTTGTTTTTATATGTGTCTATAGGTCCATTCTGTTATATTTAATGCATCAGTTTCTCAATTGTTCTATTGAAAGTCATGTGGCTGATAGTATCTTTTAGCTATTCTGAAAAAATCCCACCAAAACCTCTTTGTACAAATCTGTTTGTGGACCTATGGCTTTGTCATGTAGCTAATATACTTAAAACTAGAACTAAAACTGCTGAGTTAAACTTTAAGGAACAATAGAAATCTAAGGAGCAATGGGTTGAAATTTCAGTTACTGAAAAGGTAAAATTTTAGTAGAGACCTAAAATATTTCCAACTGATTTTACTAATTTTCCAACTGTTCTGAGTGAGCTGTGTCATCCGTATAGACCAAACATGTTTGTGATTTTTGCACAATATCATAATTTATAGAGTAACAACAAATTCACAGGCTATACTATGAATATATAGTGTGCTATATATTCAGCAGTGCCAATTCACTGAATTCTTGTGGAACACCTGACAGTCATAAGCTGGATAATCACAAATTCTTTTAATCCATTTCAATCTTAATTTCCAATGTCTATAAAAACTCAAGTCACACTTCAGAAAGTGATATACATGGATCACAGAAAGATTAAGAAAGAGTTAAGACAGCCTCAGGGTTATAGGATGCTGTGTCAAGAGCAAAGACAGAGAGCAGATATGAATGCAGGAGTCACTGTAACTGGTCAGATAAGGGTTTTAATGAACCAGTTCCACAAAGTTGTTAAGGTGAGAGTCCAAACAGCAGCTTCAAAGTGTCAGAGTAGGCCATGCATCATCATCAAGGGCAAGAGAAACCATGTGAAGCTGAAGTCCAGGGACAGAAAATCAGAAGTTCATCACTGTGGCAATTTCCTGGGCAAGGAAAATCGATAGGATCAGGATGCCACTACGTTCAGTCATGGGGGAGTTTTCCTTTTATAGGTCTTAGGTGAGTGGGTTACATCTGGTGAAGTTAATAAGCTCATGTGTCTGGCATCTAGAATATGATTTGGGTTATCCACATGTGTGGATGCTCCTGATTTAGTTTGATGAGTTGGCATGAATAAGTTATGTATCAATCTGTGCCTTATGATTGTGCTGGGCAGAGGGTGGTAGTTTACTTGTACAAACATGGTATAGAGTCATTCTGCCTTAGCACTTGTACTCAAAATGGAGTAACTCATGGCAAACTACTACTTTATAAAATGGAGTAACTCAGGGTTAGGCATAGTCTGAAAATTGTTCAAGTCATCATGGAGTAACTCACCACAGGGCACAGCCTACTTTCCATACAACTCTAATGAAAATGAAAAGGAACCATTTACCCCCCACCAAAAAAAAAATCATTCCCATGGTAAGACGGTGGGCTGATTTAAGACAGTAGTCCTTCAGAGGCTCAAGTATGCCTGAAATCTGATTGGAATAAGAGTATGAGCCACATAGGGATTTGAAGGTCATTGTAAGGATTTGACTTTTAGTGAAGTTATAAGCAATACTGTTGAAAAAACCCTAATATCAGTTAAATTTAATAGTTTACTTGAGCAAGAGAAATATTCTCAAACCATGCAGCATTCTGGACTAATGATAACTCAGAATGACTCTATTTCCAATATGATAAGCTGTATTTATTCTAAAAAAACAGAAGAAAATGAAAAAAGAAAGGAATGAGTCCAGAGATGACCTGACTGGTAAAATTCAATGTTGTCCTTATTTGGGCATAATTTGGCAGCTTTTGTCCTGGGATTGGCTGAGGCTAAAGTTGCTGTGATTGGTTTGAGGTTCAGTTGCTTGGTAACCAAGATATATTCTGTTAAGTTACTACTTGTCTACACATCAAGTGAGGTTGCAGTTTACTATATATGGAGGCCTCTCTGGGCTATATTTTTTCACCCAAGTATGGCAACTGATATAGATCAAAGCTAATTCAATTTGACATTGTGATATTTGGTGAATTATATTTTAAGATGTTTATCCTGACTGTGGTATTCAGAATAGTCTCTATGGGACAAAGATATCTTTGAAAAGACAAGTTAGGAGTCTATCACAATAGTCCTGGTGAGTCATAATGGGTGTTTGGACAAGGTAAGTAATAGTTGAGGCTCTAAGGATTGATTTAATTTGGAAAAGATTTTAGAATAGAGGTGAAAGTATTAGCTGATGAATCATCAGACACTTGGTATGAAGAAAAGAGAAATCACAATTTATTTTAAATGTTTAAGTTTGAATTATGCTAAGGGAAGAGTTTCCATTTCTGAGGTATGGAGAGCTTGAGGAGCAAAATTAGGTATATGACTAGACTAGCAAGGATTTAGCTTCAGACATAATGATTTGAGTAAGAATTGGATGTATGAAACAGGTTGATTAGCACTTCGGGCATGTGCATTTTGGAGCTATCAGTCAAAGATATCCTATTAAGCCACACAAAAAGGAATGTGAAGAGATAAGAATAAAAGAGAACAAAAGGGAAGAGGTCTAATGCATGTCATGGGGCATTCTAAAATTTAGTCATAATGGAAATTGTGGAAAAATGAGAAAAGACTACAAAGAACAAGGAAATGCTGAGTCATAAAGTTCAGAAATGTTTAACTTTAGTTGATAATTGCCAGTTTTCTGAAGTGGTTATACCAATTTACATTTCTGGTAGCCAGTATTTGAGAATTATTTTTTAATAATTTTATTACAGCTACTATGGTTTATTTTTATTCAATTATTTTATGTGGTACTGAGGTTAGAACCCAGGCCCTTACACATGCTAGGCAAGTGCTCCACCAATGAGCCACAACACAGCCCCAGATAATTATATTTGCTCCAAATCCTCCCTGATCCTTTTACCTTGTGACTCTCAATTTATTGTACACATATGTATACATTTGTTTGTAACTGTAAGATATAAAGTATATAATGTTTATCTGTCCAAAACACCTGATAAAATTTTTTCTATAGCAATATATGCTATGGATAATGCTATTACAAGTCACAATCATCATTTATTTGGTGCTGATTAGGTGCCAGGCACCATTGTATGAGTTTTATATATATTGATTCATTGTCCCTGCAACTATATGGTAAGTACTACTATGATTGTAGTACTCATGTGATATCTCAAGAACCACGGCCCAGAGATTGATTTAGATGCACAGTTGACACCTCTTCTCATTTGACTTCGTTAAATCAACATCTGAAGGATTACAAACTTCCCTTTTGATTGGAAGATTAGAAGTTGGTGGTTTGAGGTTTATTTCAAAATGTCTCTTAGATGAAATAGAAACTATTTTAGGGTATTGCAGTTTCAAAATTACTGTAAAATGTAACATTACCAAAAATAAAAGGTTTTCTAACTTGATTTCTCACTGTGGCTGTTTTAGATTTTGAGCCATATAAGGGTGACCGAGTAGAAGTTGAATTTGCCATCCATCCAGACACAAAGAGCAGGAAAGCCCTCTCAGTGAAGCCTCTGAGACACAAACATGTGAACAAGGTAGTATGTTTGCATGTTGTACTTTTCCTTTTGTTTCTGCTTATCCTTCTTTAGTGATAATTTCTGCTGCCCAGAATTCTATTAGATATGTGGGAAAACCTAAAATAAAATATACTCCTTGCCAAAAAGGAGCCTATTTTCTTATTGAAAAGGCTGCATGGGGCTGGAGATGTGGCTCAAGCGGTAGCCCACTCGCCTGGCATGCGTGCGGCCCAGGTTCGATCCTCAGCACCACATACAAACAAAGATGTTGTGTCCACTGAAAACTAAAAAAAAAAAAAAAAAAAAAAAAAAAAACTTAAAAACAAAAGAAAAGAAAAGGCTGCACTTGTGAAAGAAAATAATTAGAGAATAATGTAGAACACACATATAATTATGATCTAAATGATGTTGTTTATTTAGGAGGTATTAAAATATTCCAAGTGCAACAAAAATAGAAATATTGTGTTGTTGGTAATTGCTGGGAAAGAGTGGAGTGGGGCTTGAGATCACCAATAAGAGCTGGTTATGATTTGGTTAGTGGAAACTGAAAATTAGTTGATAAATTAAATTCATTTTGTGCAATAGTAAAATTTTAGGGAGGAACTTGGAATGTGGCCGAGAAAGTAGATAAAGTTATGGTCTGGGCTGGGATTGTGGCTCAGTGGTAGAGCACTTGCCTAGCATGTGTGAGGCACTGGGTTCGATTCTCAGCACCACACACCAATAAATGAATAAAATTTAAAAATTCGTCAAAAAAAAAGTTACGGTCTGCTTACCACCACAAACCTTTTTTACTCAATCCTGTTTACTCTTTCAACTTTAACTATAGAGGTTAATGGCCATTGTGGGTAATATTTAGCTCAAGGTCTCCCAAGGTCTCTCATCAGAAACACAAGGACCATCCCCAGAGATTCCAATTTAATTGGCATGAGGTGGGACCTCGGCACTGGTGTGTTTTAAAAGCACCCCTGGCATTGACAGTGTGCCAGGCAGGTTGGGAAATCGGTGCCAGGGTTGGAGTTGACCCACAGGTTAGAGGCAGAGTGAGGAGATACAGAGCTGGTGAAGATGGACTGTGCTTTTACACAACCATTCCCATCATTTCTCATCACAGGTCTGCATTAGCAGCGTACATGGGCGACATGGTGTGGTGGCCGACACCATCTTTTTCACCTTGGATTCTCTGAAGCTTCCTGCTGGATACGTACCTCAACCAAATGACATCGTTGACGTGGTCATAGTAGAGAGCGTTCAGTCCTGCTATATTTGGAGAGCAGTTTCTATGACCCCAGTGCACATATTGTAAAAGCAAAACCCTTTGTTTCCTCTTGGCCTTTATTATCATGGGCAGTAAAGGGCCTGGTTCAGAGTCTAATGAGCCCAAACAATATATTAAGTATGGTTTTTAAGGTAAATGTCATTAAGATACTGCATAGTTCACTTGGGACAATGAACCCACTTTAGGAAAAGTCCTCATCAATGCAAAAACATGCTAAAGCTGTCTATTATAGAAAAGAAATGATACTACCATTAAGTTAAATCTCTTGTTTTTCATGTTCAGGAGTGGACTCTGTGCTAACAGTGGCCTGATATGACCCAGAAATAACCTGGGAATTCAAAGTATTTAACTCCAGAGGCAGCAAGACACACATGTTTAATGGGCAGGATTTAAACTGATAGCTTGCCTTCAGTTTCAAGTCTCCCTTATAGTATCTGTCCAATTATTATTTTTCCATAGTATTTCTATCTCCTGTCATCTACTCAATTTGTTAAATTCATTATTGTCCTATAATTCTTGACCATGACAGAAATTAAGCTCCATAAAGGTAAGGCATTAGAGGTGTTTTTCTTTATGAACTCATCAGCAAGCCTTTAGAATAGTGCCTTAGGGATACTATGGGCATGTTACATGTTATTAAGTTCAATAAATATATTCTCTGAGCAACAACAATGCTTTTGTGTGGTTAATTCATCATTCACTCCCTAGGTATAAAATCATTTAGCATTCCATTAAGACCTCAATTGATTTTTTTAGTTTTTAAAATATTTACTTATTTACACATTTATTTCAGGAATTGAGCCCAGAAGCACTTAACAACTGAGCAACATCCTAAGTCATCTTTTTGTTTTATTTTTTATTTTGAGACATTGTCTTGGTAAGTTGCTGAGGCTGGCTTTGAACTTGTGATCCTCTTGTGTCAGCACTCCCAGCCACCAACCACACCACCATGCCCAAACAAAAACATCGCCCATATGGTACCCTTCAGCCCCCTTGAGCCACTCTGTGGGAGAGGTGGTGCATCCTGCCTACAGACATGGTTCAGAGGTCAAACACAGAGCAATTTATGAGGATCTACAACCCAAAGTCTCTGGGGCACCAGCATTTTGCAGTACAGCTTCCAAATAGCATGTTATGAATGGGGTGCTATGTCCCAATATATAATGCTCATAATATAATACAATAAGGAAAGGGATAGAAGACAATAATCTTGACCAGAAGTTGACAAGCTATAGTCCTTGGACCAAATTTGGCCTGCTGTGCCTGTTTTAAACAGCTATTGAGATAATTCATGTAACAGATACTTCTGCTTGGAGTATAGAATTCAGTTTTTAAAGTACATTTTCAGTGTTATGTAATCATTACTACAATCTTAATTTTAGAACATTTTCTCTCCCACTTAAAAACACTTCAGAGCAGAAATATAAATATGATTCTAAATTTAATATTTTTGATAGAATCAGAAATACAGTCAATCTGTTACCTACATTTTAAAATTCAACTCTTCAAGTTGTTCTGAAACCCTATAAATATTGAGATCTGCTAAATTGAATTGTTCACACATATGACATCAGATATCACTTCCAATCCCATCTCCATTCCTACCCAAGTGTACTGCTGAAGTTCCTTAAATGCATAATCAATTGCCTACTGCAGTCAATCTTTGGTCAATCTCAACTGTCCTAAAACAACTTTTCATCTTCCATCTCTGGAACCACACCTTGGATTCAGTGGAGTCCCTATTCTAGTGACAGTGACTACCAAACTCTTCATCTAAAGGGGACATTAAGTGTTCTTCAAATGTTGCATGCTTTCCAATTGCTTTATTCTTGGTGATGCTGTTCATTCTTTTCTAGAATTTAGTCTCTATATATAGTTTGTGTGTGTGTATGTTTGTGTTTTCCTGGGGATGGAACCCAGGGCCTTGTACATACTAAGCAAGCACTCTACCACTGAGCTGCATCCCAGGCCTTCATCTCTATAGTCCTAAAAATCCATCTCTTTCAGGCTATAGGCAAATGTAAATGTGAAAGAGAGACTTAAATTAGCAACGGAAATGTTATTCTATGGGTTTGAAGAAGTGGAAGTTTACTTAAACAATTATATAAAAAATAGTTGGGGTTAGAGTTGTGGCTCAGTGGTACAGTGCCTGCCTCGCATGCTTGAGGCACTGGGTTCAATCCTCAGTACCACATAAATGTAAAATAAAGATATTTTGTCTACCTAAAAAACAACAACAACAAAAAATAGTCATACTGGGCTTTCCTAGTGGAACTAATCTTGTTGTCTTACAGAGACTAGAAATTTATTTATATTGTAAGGGACTGGCGAACGATGGAGGAAGAGACCACCAAGAGACCGACTCATGCAACAGCAAAAGGGGATTTATTGAGGATCCAGCGCGCTGGGGCTCCAGGCTCACTCAAGAAGGGAGAGTGGCCAAGAGCCCCGAGCAGGGGTTGAGCAGTGCTTAAGTACACTTTTTTATGGAGGGCAGGGACTCTACATACATCACAGTCCCCTTTAACAAATCACCTTACACCACGGGAAAGTCAAACAACAACTCTCAAACATGATTAGCACATTCATCGGCGGGAACAGGTCCGGCGGGAGTGATAGGTCAGTCCTAAGAGGGGAGTACATTCAAACTGATTGGTTTGGGCCCTGAGGTGCCTATGTGCTGAGCTGCACTGGGTCCAAGTTGTTAAACAACTAAGTGGTCAGGGGGGATTATCTAATGGGCAGTCCCGGGAATTGTCCTAACAGCTACAGGAATTTCAGGCTTTGAGTGTAGCATAGAAACTTAACAATACCTGGTCCTTTACATTTTAACTCAAGCTTTGCAGCTTAGAAACTTTACAATACCCGGTCCTTTACATTTTAACTTCAATTTTTTTTATCCTTTCATTCCCCACTCTTTTTTCTGACTACTTTTAATCTTAAAAGTAATGAATCATAATTATTGGGGAGTCTCATTTTTTTTATCTCTGCCAGTGGAGCATATTGCTGTCTGATTACTATGAGTTGTCCTGCGTTTCCTGGAATCATTTTCAGCATGGCCTCCATTTTAGATTTCACTCGGTATTAGACCTCGATTTATCTAACTACACTGACTACCTAACTTTAAATCTGGCTTCATTCCCCTCTCTAATTTGTGAACTCCTTACTACTGTAAGGAAGGTGGGTGAAAAAGATCTTTCTGGCTTCTTCAGGCTGAAAAGGGACAGTGTGGGGCAAGCAGTTTGGAGTCCCCCTTTAAAAATAGGGTCTATCGAGTGGTCCATGATAAAAGTCCGATTGAGAAGTAATAGGCTGGAGGGCCATTTGAGTGATGGGTGGTCTATAAGAGAAACAAGAATTCATTAGTTCTGGAACCAGATTGATGCAGCAACAAATCCTATAGCACAGGAATATGCCAATGAGTATAATGGCAAAGATAAAGACTAACAATGTTTTCCACCAGGAAGTACCAAGAACCAGGAGCTAAGATGTTGTTTCCATGACAAAGTTGCTGAGTACATGGCTTCTATCTGAGCATGTAAATCTTTAAAGCTATTTGTCACATTGCCAGAATTGTCAGGGATGTAAACACAACATTTAACTTTTAGGGTTACAGTTGTCCTTCCCTTAAGATACAGTTTAATAATTTAATGTCATCTGATCTTGCAAAATCCTTCTACTAATATGACCTCTGTGTCTAATAGAGAAATCTTTAATTCTGTTACTTAGGGCTGGATAACCATACTAGTAAACATTAAGCCTACCTGTGTAGGTTAGGAATAAAGGCCTTAAATAAAAACTACTCTGGCGGTTCCTTTTGATAGTTATCAGGCATTCCTGTCTGAGAATCTCTTTTGTAGCCTCCAGTTTACTTATTTTTGGAGGTTACATTTAACTATTATTATCATTTAAAATGTCCAAGAATAGCTATGTTTTGGCTTTGACTGTCTTTGCTAAGTGTTTAAGATGAAGCAAGTCACACTGACTTTTGTTTCTATCTATTGTTAACAATCAGCTGAGTTTCCCTGGGAGTCCTCGGGGAACTTACAACAGCTTCTCAGTTCTGCTAATGCCATTTGCACTAGGATGGGTCCAGGCCTTGCTTGACCATGTGGCTTCCCTCGGAAGTACCCTCCTCTTCACAGCAAATGCACTGATTGGCTTTCTGTCCTCAACTGGTCTCATAAATCTCCCTGATCAGGAGGTTATGTGGCCTAGAGTTGCAAAGCACTTTGGAGAAGTCCCCTATTCCCTGATTTACACTGACTCAGAGGGCAAAAGCCAAATATTGATTTTCTTGGCCTTTTTAATTTAACTTTAATTTTAAAACTTAATCTTAAACATCCAGCAAATAAGTTAACAGCCTTATATTAAGAGTACTGGGCTTTAATGTCTATCTCTCTATCCTGTAGGTGATAACTCCTTATCTTAAATTAACCCAGGTTGTGTGTTCTTAAATCAGTAACTCTGCAAAACATTAACAGGCAATCTTAAATCATTTATAAGAAAACTACAAAATAAAATTATCAAGAGTAAAAACATTTAGTTCATATAATAGCTACCTTGAATTTTGGCAGAGTTATACATTATAATCCCCTGTTTGAGATCCTGGCAATCATGACAAAAACCAACTTTTGGACGCAACTTTAAATGTACTGAAATCTAGCCTACTTCTTTTGTAGTCATTCTCACATGTAGTGAGATGGGACATAGAGCCTTATCTCAGGTAAGGCAGGGCTCTTCATAAATTTGATCTGAAACTGATCTTTGTTCTTTTAGATATCATTTTATAAAGCCTACATAAATTGTTGTTCAAGTTCACATGAATATTAGCTAACACAACATAATATCACATCTAAAACATGAATTAAAGAAAGGCTGAAAGCTTTTAACCTTTTGTAGAAAAGTAGCAAAGTATTTTTGTGTTTTGCAATAAAACCTTCACACAGATTAGGCTCTCATTAACTTAAAAATACATTTAAATTGTATCTCAGTGTAAAAAAGTAACATAGAACTTTACATATCTTATTTATAACAAGTCCAGTTATAGAACACAAATGATATAATTAAATCTCCAACATGTTTTTCTTTTTGAGCCTAAAATTACCATACAACTTTAGAACACCAGCTTGATATAATGCTCTTTTGAAGCTTCTACCTTACAGACTTGTATACCTGGAAGATATGAACACATTAATAGCACCATAATTACATTGATGTTTTTATATTAACCTTGCAGAAAAGCTATGTGCTTATATAGAACTAAGGGGGAGATGGTAGGGCTTAGATCACACAAGTGGGAACTTTTTGCACCACTGCAGAAAAGAAGAAGGTAGGAAGAAGAAGTCCTTAGGCACCATGTTTTTTTTTTTTTTTTTTTTTTTTTTTTTTTTTTTTACTGGAAGCGTTGCCTGGACATGGCGTCACCAGCACCTGAAAAAGATCAGAGTGAATAAAAACAGAACGAAGATAAAAATCAAGGCAAAGGTCAATTTTTGGCAGAAGTTCCATGTTGAGGGACTGACAGAGAAGAGGCCAAGGGCCATGAGGAGGCTTAAAAGGACATAAAGACTCATGAATCCAAGATGGTAGATTAAGAGGTTCTCCGAGCTCATTGTCTCCCACTGTCTGATGTCCGTTGCATTCCATCAGGCCTGGTAGTGAACTTCAGCACTGAGTGAACTGTTCTCTTGACGATGTTGGGGGTTCATCAGGGGCTGGTAGTGCCTAAGCAGAAGCTAGTTGAAAGTTTGATTAGAAATTTTCTGCAAATGAGTTTGAAGGAACTTCATTATGCAGGGAAAGAGAGCACAAAAAAGTATTGAAAAATAACAGTTGTTGTTTAACCATAGTTGTATAATTTTTATTTTTTTTTAAGATTACTTGCTCAAAAACTTACGCATATAACCAACTTACACAAACATTTTTTATCACTTACTTAAACCCTTTTATTAACTTAATCACATAGACTCTCTTATCCAGAAACACATTTTCCCTCTATTAAATCCATACCTAGAACCTTCTAGTTTTTCTTTTCCATCTGTTAACCTCCTTCTGTTCACCTTTTGAAACAATACTTGTAAATTTTTTAATTTAAGCAGATTATTTCATAGACATCAACATTTTATTAGGGTCTTTTTGAACACCTAGAAAAACTTATAAGCTTAATTTTAAAGACATATTTACTTTTATCTGTTTACCCAATTTAAATTGAACCATTTGAATCACATGAATCAAAGATATTTGGATCCATTTTTTTTTAATTTTTTATGAGCGCTCCTCATACATTTATCAATTGTCATATAAATGCATGATATATGGACATACACACATACAGACATACTACACATGACACAAGTGTGCACACTTACACAAGGCCTTGTAGCTGTTTTTTTTTAGGTGAAATCTCCATTGCAATGTTTAAAAACTCCACAGTTGTTCAAAATTAGAACTGATCAGAAAACATTAATTTGTCTGTAGGATCAAAATCATGAGCTCAAAAAATACAGAATCTAAGAAAAAGCAAGAGTCCTAAAAAAGATGACTGGCCAGTAATTAATGAATACCATACAATTTACTTTTTGGTTTGGTCTAGTTTGAGTTCAGGTAAAAAGACACTTTTACTCTTTTTTTTTTTTTCCTTGGGTCTCAGATCTGTCCTCTACTGAGCCCCAGGCTTCTTCTATTTGCATATCAACTTAGGTCCTGGCTGAGGTCTGGAAGGAACTGGGAAAACTGGAATTCTGAGCAGAAGCCTCATGCCTAAGGCATTCTAACTATAAATTACAATTTTCAGGTTTGGATGTTGACAATTATGATACAAGTTTAAGATGTAATTTTTAAAATTTTATATCTTTATATCTCTCTACACTAGAAAAACTTGCTCACACAAAACTGAAAATAGGATCTCTACCATCAGAAGAAATTTCTTTAGGATCATTAAGCTACTTTTTTTTGTTCTGAAGTTCCTAAAGTAGTATTAAGTTACATTAAATTACCTGAAAGAGAACTACACACTACCATGTATATCTAAAAGTAAGATTTTAAAAATTTCCAAGACTGTTGCTATTTAATGTCATTTTAATAAAGCAGACCAACGTTTTAATTTAACATTTTTTTAATTTTACACATTGAGGGGAACAGATACCATATCATAATTTACTATTCTTGTGCTAGTTAATGCACTGGTACACCTAGTGAAATCTTTTCAGTCTACTCAGTTCAAAATTGATGAAAAATAAAACTAAATGATTGGGAGTTGCTTGCCAACTTGGAAGTAGAGTTCTTTAATTTTCTGTCCTAAGTATTTAAGTTTTCTAGCATGAGCTATCTGAAATCTCAAACTAAACAATTACTTAAACCCAACTTTTAGCTACAAGATTGTGCAATGCTTTAGAAACCCATTCAGATACCAGATTGTTACAATAAAAAATCATCTTTTAGATACACATTCAGCTAAGATCATTCCCAAGAAACAATCTATAATATCAACACATTACTGCATTTATTGTCCCCTTTTTTAAGTAGACAGAGGTGGAGTGATCCTTAAAGTGCAAGTAAGGAAGAGGGAGTTCCCCAAAGCAAAATGGCTTTGGCAGTTGCTGGGAGTCCCTTAGTCCCACCTTTTACTTACAAATTAGTTCCTCTGGTTTGGTCTGACCCCAGGCACCAGGCATTTTCCACATCTCCTAACCTTTCAGTAGTCAGCTCCCAAAAAGTTCATCCTCTGCTTGCAGTTGTTTCGAGTGCTAGGCTTCCCCAAGAAGGCAGAGTGGGGACTCCTCTAAAGTCCCCTCTGGGATGCCAAAATTTATGACTGAAAGTTCGGCTCCTATCCCCAAAGCCAATTAGTGCCAATTTAATAATGAGGACAGGGTTTTGAGAAAAGTTAAAGCGAGATATCAAAGCTCTTTAAAACACAGCTAAAAGGGGTGTAAAAGGTGAGAACAGAAAAGCTGGCGGTTCTATTGACTTTTGGTCCCTTACAGGAGAAGCATACTAGGGACAATCTAGGCTAAAATTTAGCTAAAGTTATCTCCACACGTCTAAGGCAGATTGGAATTTGGGACTCTTCATCGGTCCAAAGTGAAACAATGCCATCACACTTAACACAGACACAGACAAAAAGACACACAAAGACACACAAAGACATAGATTCTCTTTTCAGATTGTCAAAAAACTGAAAGTGTGTGCTGGTCCCAAGCCAACTGAGGTCTTCCCTTCACAACCCCAAGATCTACAATCTTGTGACTCAGGGGGAATGGAAGGAAGAGGGGGAGGAACAGAAGGTTTGAGTGATAGGATCATGGGGGAAGGGGCCGAAGTGGGGGCAGGGAAAAGGAAAGGCTTCACCCATGTGGGAGGAGATTCACAGAGATCCTGTCAGGTTAAGATATATGGCTATTGATCTGGATGGTCATGTGGCCCCGGCTGAAAAACAATATCTCTGACTTTGTGGATTAGAGGGAGGTAGAAGGATCCTTCTGGGGGCCATTCAACTCCGAGGGTGGGCCATTCTGAAGCACAGAGAGTCTGCCGGGTCTGACGTTTTACTGAAAAAGAAAGATTCTGGGCCCTTGAGCAGGGACAGAGCCATGAAATGGCTTTGTCCCATAATGGGAGTTACTCAAACAGGGACAGGGACAATACAAACGCGACACAGACAAGGACAAACAGTAAATGTTTAACATGAGTCCAAGACAAAGATTAGAGTAACTGGCAAAACCTGATGAGCTGGACAATAAAGACAGACAGTAAACTCAACACGAGACAATTAACAGAATTGAGTAGCCAGCAAAACCTGATGGGTTGGCAGCAGAGTACACCTGAGTTGAGGGCGCTTTCGTCCCCCAGTTTCCAAGGCGTCCCTTGGGGATGTGGCCTGTGGCTTCAGGACATGTCTGTCCACCACCGCCAGGGGGAGCTCACGCCCTCTGCCGGCAGCCACCCTGCCAACCCTTAAACCGAAAACGGAAACCAAACTGAGAGCTCTGAGCAATCGCAAGAAAAAGGAAAAAGGCGCCTTACTTACCCCTAGAGGAGTTCCGTTGGGGTCTCTTTTTCTGGCGCTGCACGATTCCCTGCCAACACACCAATTGTAAGAGACCGGCAAACGACAGAGGAAGAGACCACCAAGAGACCGACTCATGCAACAGCAAAAGAGGATTTATTGAGGATCCAGCGCGCTGGGGCTCCAGGCTCACTCAAGAAGGGAGAGTGGCCAAGAGCCCCGAGCAGGGGTTGAGCAGTGCTTAAGTACACTTTTTTATGGAGGGCAGGGACTCTACATACATCACAGTCCCCTTTAACAAATCACCATACACCGCGGGAAAATCAAACAACAACTCTCAAACATGATTAGCACATTCATCGGCGGGAACAGATCGGGCGGGAGTGATAGGTCAGTCCTAAGAGGGGGGTACATTCAAACTGATTGGTTTGGGCCCTGAGGTACCTACGTGCCGAGCTCCACTGGGTCCAAGTTGTTAAACAACTAAGTGGTCAGGGGGGATTATTTAATGGGCAGTCCCGGGAATTGTCCTAACAACTACAGGAATTTCAGGCTTTGAGTGTAGCATAGAAACTTAACAATACCTGGTCCTTTACATTTTAACTCAGGCTTTGCAGCTTAGAAACTTTACAATACTCAGTCCTTTACATTTTAACTTCAATTTCTTTTATCCTTTCAATATCCCTTTATTATCCTTCCTTCTGTTATAGAATCTACTCATTCAAATCATATTAGTATATTTCTGCTGAACATACATTACCATTTAATGTCATGCATGATGATCTTGCATTACCAAACTACTGAAATATAAAGTTGAAAAATTCTCTAGAAATTTTATTTGTCACATGAGTTTCCAAGAAATTTATTAAAGCTACAATGGTGGCATTTGAAGACTTTCAATTATTTTTTCAAGAATAAAAGCTCTTTTTAGTTTCCAGATTTTGTAATCATAGTTTATTGTTAGTCTAAAAACATTGGCTTATAAACAGTGATTTCCATAATAGAATGAGAAAAAAATATTAAAACTTCTATTTAATTAGACTTAATTTTAAAATAATCAAGCATTTTAGCATTTGGTATATACTGTGACAGACACACACTCACACCCTCTATCCTGACTTTGAACACTGTGGATTGGCATTCATCACCTTTCTCTGGGTCATCTTGCCAGGCTACATAGATTGGAAAGGTAAAAGCACATTTCCCAGATTTCTTTCCATCTAGGGCTATGCATTTAGCTGAGCCTTCACCAGCTTTGTCTATATTTCTAGAATAATAAGAAATATCCTTTACCAGGCATGGTGGAGCATGCCTGTAATCCTAGTGGCTCTGGAGGCTGAGGCAGAAGGATTGTGAATTCAAAGCCAGCCTCAGTAACTTAGTAAGGCCCTAAGCAACTTAATTGGATTCTGTCTCTAAATAAAATGTAAAAAGGGCTGGGGATGTAGCTTAGTGGTTAATGGTTAAGTACCCCTGGGATCAATCCCTGGTACCAAAAAAAAAAAAAAAAAAAAAGAAGAAAAGAAAAGAAATATGAATTAGCTTATTAAGGAAAGAAAACCATTAAACATTGCTGCAGTCTGGCTGGGCACAAAATAACCGAGCCGCCACACAGCCTTGTAGGTTTAAACAGGAACTCCTTTATTCTGTGCACTCCCGCAAATGCCACGCAGGCAGCCATCTCCCCAGACACACCACACCAACCGAAAATCCCTCCTCCAGAAATCCCTCCTCCCACACTTCCCCAACCAATGGGAACTCTCTGGGAATCCCGGGAGAACTCCAAAGTAGCAGGCCCAAGTGGACAGCAGGGGTCTAATATACAATTGAATACACAGCTTAACATAACCATTATCATCTCAATGGCTTGCTGGCATCACCTCTCAACCACTCTTCTGGCAAAAATGCCATGCGTCATTCTGCCGGCTATGGCTCTCAGCAAAACATTATCAAAGGGGTTACAAAAAACGACCTACAGAATGAACCTTTCCATTAATGAATAATTCTCCCATCTGCAAGGTTTTAACTAGTTCTCTCAAGATTAGAGAGATATATTTCTAATAAATACACCACTAATAGCAGCACCTTTTACATACATACTACTATAACTGGATTGTGTTCATCTAATAATGAATGATACCTTAAAAAATAGAAGTTGACTTATCTTGCACAAAAAGTCTGGAAATATTAGTTCAGGGCTTATACAGTGTGGTTCAATAGTATTAAAGCCTCAGGCTCCCTCTCTTCTGATGCTTCACCATCCTCAGTGTGTTGACTTTTTCTTGGAGCCATGAGCTGCAGGAATGATGGGAATGTAGTACCTGAACTGTTTTCAAGAAAGCAAGAACCATTGCATAAAAACATAAAGCATTTTTCTACTTTTAATTTTCAGATATATGCCATATGACACTACTGACTACAAAAGAGGTGGGGAAGATAAAATTTAGGTTTCCCATTTTTGTAGAAGATGCCAGAAAAGGAGAAACTGGTTGAATTTGGTCAAACTTTGGTACCTTTGAACTTTACAAGCTCAAAATGTTATAGTCATGCTTGTTTAATTAAGAGTAGTAGCTGTTATAGTTTACAGAGAGGTGATTTATATCAAGTTTAAGGATTACTAACTCTGGGAAAAATAAAATTTTGTGTAATTTAATTGTGTAAGTGATTCTCTTTTTACTGATCTATTAGGACACTTGTTAAAATGCCTGATTAAATAAGATAAAAACCTAATGCTGCATTTCCAAGCTGTACACAATGCCAATCATATTTGGATCTTTCTTAATTTTGCCTTTTCTTCTCGCTAAGAATATAAAGTGTTCTGCAGAGGCAATGCAAAAAGATAAAAATTAAGCATACAGCAAAAAAAAACAGCTTAAGTAGAATTATCTTCATCATTTAAAAATGATAGATGAAGTACTTGGATTACCATATTTCAGCATGTAATAAGTACCACCACATAATTGGTACATCCTGTTTTTTCAGTGCAAAACTTGATTCAGATCCTTTCATCACATAATCATTGCATGGTACAGTTCAGCTTGTCACACTGCTTAAAAGGAAAACAGAGCAGCAATGTATTGACCAGTGGCATATGGATTTGCATTTGTCTTCTCCTGCACTGTGAGCCACAAGCCTAGAATTCTCAGCACACCCACATTGTTAGTATGTTCCTGAAAGCCAACTCACCTGATTTGTTTGTGCTGTAGGAGTAACTGGAAACATATCTTGTATGCTTGGTGCTAAGGACAGAGTCTCAGATAACAAAACCAATGATAGTGTGCAGAATCTTTAGACACAGATTAAAATTTATCAATCCATACTTTATAACATGGTAGTAAATTTTCTCAAGTATAATATTTCAACTATAATGCACAAATCTATAACACCTAATGTGTTAACTTTGATTTTCAGATCAGAAAAAAATTTTTTGCTTATCTGTCATGAAAAAATGATATGCGTTGATTTGGACTATTCTATTTCATTGTATATCATAAGAATTCTCTGCTTTCTAAACTTGTACCAAAGAAACTTTAATAATAAATGATCTTTAAGTAATATGAGCACAATTTTATTTTTAAAAAGCTTCACACAGTCTGGGATTGTGGCTCAGGGGTAAAGCACTTGCCTCACATGTGTGAGCCACTGCATTCGATTCTCAACACTGCATATAAATAAATGAATAAAATAAAGTCCATCAACAACTAAAAAAAATTTTTTTAAAGCTTTACATAATGGTCACTCTCCACCTTTCTGCAAAAAAATGGCATAATATTTGAGACAACTTCTGGGCACATGCCTGTAATCCCAGGGGCTCAGGAGGCTGAGACAGGAGGATTGTGAGTTCAGAGCCAGCCCCAGCAACAGTGAGGTGCTAAGCAACTCAGTGAGACTTTGTCTCTAAATAAAATACAAAATAGGGCTGGGGATGTGGTTCAGTGGTTTAGTACTCCTGAGTTCAATCCCTGGTACCAGAGAGAGAGAGAGAAATTCTATAAAATGGGTCCACTGTGCTGACCCCCACATGCTTTCTTTGCCAAAAAGAAATTTACCTGCATCCCTGCCTGGCCTACATGAACAGGATATGTCACATTCCTCAGCAAACTACCTGTTTTCTGCAAGGAAAGACAAGAAGAAAATAACATTGATAAGAGGAACCCAAGTTACTTTGAAGGGAAATAATTTTGTGAACTTTTTCACTGACCGAATTTTGGTAGATAAGGAAAATTCTATGGTTAAGGATCCAATCAGGGGGCTGGGGTTGTGGCTCAGTGGTAGAGCATTTGCCCAGCATATGTGAGGCAATAGGTTTGACTCTCAGTACCACATAAAGATAAATAAATAAAATACAAGTATTGTGTCCATCTACAACTACAAAAGTCTAATCAGAACTCTCAGCATGGGCAAGGTAACATAGAATTTTCATGGCAGTGAGGATTTGAAAGTCTTATGTCACACTGTTGTCAGTCAAAAGTCAAGAGGTGGACCTAAGTGAGACTCTCTGGACACTTCCTTGGGATCCCCCAATAAAATTGGAATGCAGGAGAGGCACTTTGTGTCTTTCTTCTCTGAGAGGACCCACTCTCTACCTTGAGAGAGCCCGCCTTTCCTTTTACTATCCTTTTAATAAACTCATTGTTGTTACCCTGAGCAACATTTCTAGGGTTTGAAGAGGGGGTCTTCACAATGCCTCAGTTTTTTGGAAAGCCTCAGCTTTGAAACTACCAAGAGGTAGATATTTAGGAAAGTGCCTGTACCAATTCATTTAAAATCCAGGAATGCTGTGTTTGGTGCTAGAGAATATAAAATCATTTTGAATGTAAGACATTTAAAAGAAACCCAAGGAGATCTCACACTGTAGTGAGACAACCAGACAGATGACTCTAATACCATTAAAAAGTCCCCTGGCTCTCCAGAGAGTAATAGATAAAAACCAAAGAAAGACTGATTCAAGATGAGATTTCATAGAACAACAACAAAAAAAAAAGAATTGGAATATATTTTGAAACTATAATTATTAATACATATTATACACATTAACTGTACAAATTAATTTAATTCACCATGGTATTTTCATACTTTCATGTCCATCCACCTTTCTATCCTCTCTCCCCAACCTCTCTTTTTTTCCATTCCCCTTGACCTCCTTCCCAATTCCTAGTAGTCCCTCTTCTCTTCTCCATCATATCTTATCCAGAGCCTAATTGTACCAGGGCAGTGGTATAGGCCAAAGAAAGTTTCTGGAGAGAGCATGGGAGATATATGGTTTATTGGTTTGGTGTATTGGGGAAAACTTACAAGCTTAGACTTGAAAGCTTAGACTGCTCTAAGAAGTGTTCAGTGGTGACAGGCTGACATATAGCACCTCTGTCCCTCACTGTGCTTTGCCAAGAAGTGCCTCATCTCCATCAGAGTGTTTTGTCTAGTGGTGGCTGACTGGACAAGTGACACATATCCTTTCCACAATGCCTTCAGTTGTGCACCCATCTCCACTCAGAGATGGGTTTTAGATGTTAGGCTGCTGGTGCTATGATGTCATCAGCACTGGCTTGCTCTGTTCATTTGTTTGAGCAACACCCTGAGAAGCAACTGTCCTGGTGTACATTCAAGAAAGTAACTTTCTACACATAGTGCTAACTTGCTGTAATTCCCTGTGTGCATAAGAGAACGCCAGTATCCTTTAAGGTAATATGCATCTCAGACTTTCCAGCCCAGGTTTGCTTTCATTGTTCTCTTAACTTGGTAAGAATTTTGGGAACAGATAGAGATGATTCAGGGTCATGGTGTTTTACTGTCCCCCTTTGTTATAGGGATTATACAGGTGTTCCTTTTTTCTGCAGTTTCCACATGTAAATGAAAACATGCAATACTTGTCTTTCTGTGCCTGACTTACTTTGCTTAACACAATGTCCTCCAGTTCCATTCATCTTCCTGCAAATAACAAGATTTCATTCTTCTTTATGACAGAATAATAATCCATTGTGTATATATACCTAAAGGAAAGTGAGGAACTGGGAAACGGGCAAGTGAGAAATGAAAGATGGAGACCAGGCAGAGCTACACATGAGAGTTTATTTGTCAGAGCTGACAAATAAAGGCCATCTCTCCATAGATGGAGAGAGGCAACACAAGCTTGGGATTTGGGATTATGGGGCCAGCTCAGGGATTAAAGCCCAGCAGGTCCTAATGAGGGCTTAACCATGAGGTGGGGTTAGTATGAGGGAGTAGTAAGCCTTTCTCAGAAACGCCCTTGGGTGGGAAAGTGAAATTTTTCTTAAAATGGCGATTGTCACTTAAGATGGCCGTCCAGATGCTAAGCAAGGACCTTACATATACCATATTTTCTGTATGAATTCATCTATAGACATGCACCTAGGCTGATTCTACATCTTGGCCACAATAAACATAGGTATGCAGAAGTCTGTTTGTATGCAGACTTCATTTCCTTTGTATATATACCCAAGAATGGTATAGCTGGATTGTATGGTAGTTCTATATTTAGTTTTTTAAAAAACTCCATACTCTTTTCCACAGTAGCTGTACTTACATTCCCACCAACAGTGTATAAGTGTTCCCACAATTGTTCCTGATTCTCCACATTCTCACCAGCATTTGTTCTTTTCTTTTTTTCTTTTTGGACTTGGAAAGATTTATTTGAAAGGGCACAGAGTCCATCCCACCCGGGTCCCCAGAGTGGACTGGAGGGAAGGGGGTAGATTTCAGGGGACTTATTTGCTGTGCTGGATGCTCTTGGGGAAAGACTGTGGGCCCAGCCAGAGCTGCAGTAGAATGATAACATGGCATACATGCAGAGCAGCAGGAAATAGTCAGGTATGTATTCCTGGAGAGCAAAATGTGCTCCAACACTAGCAACTTGTGTCATCTGCAGAGGACACACAGAAAGAGCATGGTGAGGTGGGCAGCCAACAGGGTCAGGTGGAAAGTATGATGCAGGAATAGGACCTCAGAGAGGGGAAGCACCAGTTCACTGTCCTATGAAAGAGAAATTGGCAGCCAAGGTCAAAGGAGTGGGATAGATAGTCAATGGGGTTCTCCAGCATGAAGGGGAACTTCAGCATCACCTGAAAGACAGCACAGGTGTCCAACTTGGGGAAGAAACCATACAAATCAAACTGCATGAGGAGAAGGAATAGCAATCCAGGGGTGAAGAGTAGTATATTCATCTCCACAACCAGGCTGAAACAGCAGCAGCCTTACCCCAACACTGGGCCAGGAAGAGGTTGATACTGAGAAAGAACAGTGCCATGGCCACTGGGTCATTGAAGAGCCACAGCACAAAGATGCAATGGATGTGGTAAGAAGTGAAGCACATGAAGAAAAAGACAAAGGGAGATACCTTGCAGTAGATAGTAGATTAAGAAATCAATTAAGTAGTAGATTAAGTAACCGAAGTGATTCTGCAATCTGCATTTGGGGTAAAATTGGGAGTTCATAACCCACTTCAATCTAATGTATGAAATATATATGTCAAGAGCTTTGTAATGTTGTGAACAACCAATAAAAAAAAAGAAAAAAAATCAAGTAGCAAAGTGATCAGGTAGAGCACAGAAAAGATGTTCTGTGCAGCTGGACACAGTGGCACACAGTGGACTGTAATCCCAGCAGCTTGGGAGGCTGAGGCAGGAGGATTGTGAGTTTAAAGACAGCCTGAGCAAAAGTGAGGCCCTAAGTAGCTCAGTGAGACTGTCTCTAAATAAAATACAAAAATGGGGCTGGGGATGTGATTCTGGTATAGTTCCCATGAGCTTAATCCCCAGTACCAAAAAAAAAATGTTCTGTGCCATGTGGATATCAATGTCCCAGCCCATAAAGATGTACAGAAAGCTAGCCAGGTAGGCAAGAGGTCCAGTGTCACCCTGCAGTTGTGTATAATCATATATGCCATTGATGATGCCCTATACCTAGGTCATGTAGGCTATCCTGTCAATTTCTCTATCTCCACCAGGCAGAGGCAGGAGGCTACCAGCAGCATGTAACACAGCTCCTGCAGCAGTAGGCACCAGTCTTGTCAGGTGCATTGTAGCCATTGTTCCCAGACTGGGCCATGGCCCACCCTTCTTTTTTTTTTTTTTTTTTTTAATAATAGCCATTCTAACTGGATTGAGATGGAATCTCATTGTAGTTTTCAGTTGCATTTGCTTGATAAGATGTTGAACATTTTTCTCACATATTTGGTGACCACCTGTACTAATTGTTTGGGAAGTGTCTATTCAAGTCATTTTCCATGTTTATTGGATTAATTGATTTTGCAGTTTATTGAGTTCTTCATGTATTCTTAATATTAATCTTCTGTCAGATGAATAACTGGCAAAGATTTTCCACCATTCTGTGGGTTTTATCTTCACCCACAGAATTGTGGTGATTGATTGTTTCCTCTGCTGAGCAGAAGCTTTTCAATGTGATGTAATCCCACTTGTCAATTCTTGCTTTTGTTTATTGTGCTTCTGGAGTCATATCCAGGAAATCATTACCTGAGCCAACAATGTTTTGAAGTGTTGCCTCTATGTTTTCTTCTAGCAATATCAGAGTTTCAGGTCTTATATTGAGATCTTTGATGAATTTGGGGTTGATTTTTGTACCAAATGAGAGATGGGGTCAAGTTTCAATCTTTAGCACCATCTTGTTGAAGAGGCTGTCCTTTCTCTAATGTAGGTTTTTTTTTTTTTTTTTGGCAACTTTGTTGAGAATCAGTTGGCTGAAGGTGCATGGATTTATTTCTAGGTCCCCCATTCTGTTCCACTGGTCTTCATGTCAGTTTCCATGCCAATACTTTGCAGTTTTTTTGTTTTTGTTTTTTGTTTTTTGTCAGAAGCCATCCATGTTCTGTGCATAGAACAAACTGGCATCATAGCCAGTGAACAGGAAAATCTGGTATCTGGGAACTTCCAGCCACCATCCTGCTGATAAGAGTGCCCAGATACATGTGAGCTCTCATTTAGCTCTGCAAAAATGTTCCACACAGCACAAGAGATGGGGTGACATGCTGCAGCCACATAGCCTCACAGCCTCTCAGAGATGACAAGATGCCAATCAACCTGTCCACTGCAAGACATCACTCCACCCCTGAAATTTTATCCCTGCCTTTGATGTATTCCCTTAAATGAACTACTGGAGCCATTTTCTAGCTGTTCTGTTTCAGCTCCTACCAGGACTGGAAGAATCTATCAGGTACTCCCTTAAAACCAATTCTGACTTTGTCTCTTATTTCTTCACTAATTACTTCAGACTTTAATTTTCTCAGGTGGCTTATTCCCTCCTGCACAGGAAGAATTACTCTGGCAAGGTGCTGGCCACCTTGTGATAGTTTTTATTACGGCTTGGTAGTATGTTGTAAAATCAGATATTGTGATGCCTCCTGCTTTGTTCTATTTGCTCAAGATTGCTTTGGCTATTCAGGGACTTTTGTGCTTCCATATGAATTCTAGAATTGCTTTTCTAGTTCTGTGAAGTTACCTCACTGTGCACACCCCAGATCTGTTATCTATTTAGGTAGTTTGTTTTCAGAGTGCCATCTTCTCCACCATTAGAGCTCACTGAGACTCTCTTTCACCTTTATCCCTGCAGAAAGGAGACTCCCTATCCCTTGGCAATTGTGCTAGTCAACATGTTTCTCTTGCTATTCTGCAAGATTTCACCAGGTCTGTTTCTCTGCTGTTGAGTTCTGCTGCTCTCCCCAAAACCACTCACCTCCATATGCAAATATACATCTGTTGCTTTGCTTTTATCCCATAGAGGAGCAGGTGAGTTCTGGTACCACTATTCTGGCATCTTTGTAAATGTCTTTCATTGGATGATTAGATGAACAAAATATTGTATACTCATACAATGGAACATTATTCAGCCATAAAAAGAAATAAAGTACTGATATATGCTGCAACACGGATAGATTTTTAAAATGCAACAAATGAAATGAGTCATCACAAAGTCCACAAATGGTATGATTCCATTAATATGCAATATGCAGAATAGGCAAAATCTATAGACACATAGATTAGTGGTTACCATGGGCTAGAAGCAGGAAGTGTATTGAGTTGTGACTGTTTGATTGGCCTGAGATTTCCATTTGGATTGATGAAAAAGTTCTCAAAGAAGATAGTGCTAATGGATGCATATCATTTTGAATGTACCTAAGGCCACTGAATTAAATACTTTAAAATGGTTAAAATGGTAAGTGTCTTTTTATGTCTATATAACTTCAATTTAAAAATCAGCAAAGGATCTGAATGGACATTTCTCTCTTTTTTTGGAGTTAAAATTTAATATTTATTTTACAAATTGATATAAAATAAGGGCAAGAAAAGAAACAAAGAAAATAGATTTTAGACAGTAAAGCCAAATGATGCAACAAAGTACTAATTACAATTTCTGAAGGAAATAGACCTACAACTTTGTAATAGAGCCAACTGAAAAATAAATTGGTATATCATAAAATAAGATAAGCACAATTTTCAATGTCAGAGACAGTAAAATCTTGATAATAAATATCCTGGAAACAGGTAGAAGTAAAACAGGGTGGGAATTGATGGGTGAAATTATAGAGGGTAAAAGGTGTTAATAAGAATAATGTTCTGACCTTGGGTCTTTTAATCCCTGACTACTGCTGCAGACTCTTCATTTATTCTGCTCTGTATTACCAGGGGCCCCAGCACCATCTAAATTCCCATTGGATGAATGGACATTTCTTAAGAGAAGGCCAACAAGTACATGTGTGAGAAATAGAAATTTTTATCTGGGACTGGAATCCTGAAAACATCTGCTTCCCCATAGAATAGTGACCACCTCAAAAAATGGAGGCTAAAACCAAATGATCATTCCCTGACACCACAAAAATCCCCCTACTTCTTCATTCTCCTATTGTGCCTCAAGCCTCATGTCCTCCACTAGCCCCCCCCCACGTTTCTCCCCTGAATAAACCTGTTACTATTGAGCTACTGCCACTAATTCCTTCATTCGCTTCTTTCCTTCCAAGTAAAATATCTTAAATGTATTTTGCAAACCAAGTCACATTCCCAACAGCATAACTGAGATGACTTCTTTAAAAGTCAGACTTATGCTGGGCACAGTGGCTCATGTCTGTAATCCCAGCGGTTCTGCAAACTGGGGGAGGAGGACTAGAAGTTCAAAGCCAGCCTCAGCAATGGGGAGGTGCTAAGCCACTCAGTGAGACCCTGTCTCTAATAAAATACAAAAAAACGGCTGGGGATGTGGCTCAGTGATCAAGTGCCCCTGAGTTCAATCCCCACCTGTCCCTCACAACAAAAGGTTAAAGTCAGACTTAAGTCTTATATTAAATCTTTAATTTCAAATTTTTCATGAGATAGAAGATGTATAAAGCAAGATTGCCACTTGCTAACTACAGGCACATGGCTCATAGCATCTAAAACAATTTCTAAAACTATATAAGACATTATTACTATATGGAGAGTTTAGTAACTTAGCAAAACAGTTTGCTAACCTTGGTGGCATGCTAAGACATCAAGCATTATATCAGAACTATCTGATTTCTAGATATACTGCAACATCTACAGAACTTGTCACCTTTGGATGAAAGGCACAATATCTTTATGATACTACTTGGAAAATTTCCTGTGAATTTATAATTATTTTTAAATTAAATATTAAAAATAAACAAGAAAAGGTCAAGGTGAGTTTCAGAAATCATTGGAGGAAACAGGCTTTGCAAATGAATGGTGCTCAATCCAGGCTGGAATAAAAAGGTTTCTATGTGGCTTAAGTCTATATTTATGTGATTTTTTTTCTTTCATAACATTTTCCATTGTATTAAATAATATGCATAGACACATTGTGTGTGTGTGTGTGTGTGTGTATATATATATATATATATATATATATATATATATATATAATCGAGAGAGAGAGACTAAAAAGTCTAGTCTTCCCTCCTACCGCCCTTACCCAGAAATGAACAGTGTTGAACAATTTTCACACAAAAACAATTCAAGTTACACAAAAACCTGGTGGCTCTGGAGCTGCCTTCCCCCCCCCCCCCAACTTGAACATGTAGTTAGGCAATTGCCCAAATGTATGTGAATCTTTTGGGTTCCCTAAACAGTTGTATAGGATGCAATAGAAATGTTCAACTGTGACAGGGAACAGGCATTTTGAGAGGGTATAAATACTCAGGGAAGTTTTGTAAAATTGGAATGGGGTCATGGTGAGTGCTTTTAAAGTCTTAAACGTAAGGAAACATAAGCATTTCCTCATTTCACTAACTACTCTGTAAAAACATCCTCAAATTTGCAGTGGGTTTGCTTTAGCTTATGTAAAGATTAGATGAAACCAGGAAAGGGCTTTTAAGCACACCGGCAAGAAAATGCCATAACCCAGGACAAATGAAAACCAAGCTTGTGCAGGAACCAGGGCCAACAATGGGCCACCCCGTGGGTCTGCGCTCCTGTAGGTCAGCAGGTCAGCGGAGCCTGCGGAGGCCCTGGGCCATGGCAGGGTGCTTAGATGAGTGCTGAGAAAGGGACAAGAGAAAGATTCCCCAATAACCAAGTACACAGGACCAGTGAATAGACAAAAACCAGAAAAAACGCTCTCGTCTGTTTGGTGGCACTTGCTGGTACAGTTCCTGCACAATGTGTATTAAAGAAAGAGAAATGCAAAATAAAGAAAGGTACAGTGGGTTGTCTGGCCAGGTTTTCTGGGGACACTGTGGGAGAAGGCTGGTGCTGTGAATGCACAGGGCCTTCTGGATGAGCTTCTGTATGGACTCCCGCCATTCCTGCACCCCCACTACACTCTAGAGGATTCTGCAAGAGCAAATCCTGGCAGCAGGGCCTTCCGGTCCTTTCAGGCCTCTGCCTTGGCTCTTAGGGACTTGGGGAGGCTACGCGGTAGAGGTGGGGCGGGTCCCATGGGCGGGGCTGTGCCGGTGAGGTGCGACCTTGTGGGCGGGGCCTCGCGAGTAGGGGCCCCTCTGTAGATCATGGATGTGGGCGGGACCACTGTGTGGGCGGAGCTACGCTGGAGGCTGCTGCGGGAAGGGGCGGGGCTGTGCGACCAGCGGGTCCCTGGAGCAGGAGGGGGTCGGAGGCGGAGGCTGCAGGATGGCCTGAGCCGGGTGTGGGCGGGGAGATCTGGAGGGCAGGACTCGGAGAGGTTAGGGGCACTCCACACCTCTCATCGGCCTCGCCCTGGGTCCGCGCTCTTGTAGGTCAGCGGGTCAGCGGGGCCTGCGGCGGCCCTGGCCCATGGCAGGGTCCGCGGCGGCGGCTGCAGCGGCTCTGTCGGGCCAGACGGTGTGGCTGTCGCGCTTCGCCTCGGTGCGCGGCTCCTACAGCGCCTTCTGCAAGGGGCTCACCCGCACTCTGATCACCTTCTTCGACCTGGCCTGGCGGCTGCGCACGAACTTCCCCTACTGCTACGTGTTGGCCTCGGTGATACTCAACGTCCGCCTGCAGGTGCGGATTGAGTGAGCGCCAGCCGCGGTGGTGGCCGGGTCAGAGTCGCCTGCCCACCAGCGCCGAGCCTGGACACCTTGTGAAGGACAGCGGGGCCGCCAGACGCTTTGGGATGCAGAGTGGCCTGGGTCCCTGCAACTGTAGACACCCGCGTCTGGGGAACCACTACCCGACCCCTGTCACCACCGCAAGAAAACTCACGCAACGGGTCCTTTGCTTTGGGCTCGAAAAAATTACGAGTCCAGCTGACCTGTTGCCTCACACTGGCCCAAACCGGGAAATCGGAAAGAAGGAATTTTACTGCAGCGAATTCATTTGCCAAGTCTGAGCAAAAAGGTAGGAGAAAGGATGGGATGGGGGTGGGGGTTCAGCTGCTAAGCCACGTAGATATCGAGGACCCTTAGAGGTTTCGGACAAAACAGCCCGAAAAGATGCCAAGGCAAGCTAGGGAAAGGCAAGGCAGACTCAGACTCTCCTCTGCTCCCCTATTGTGATTTTCCTCAAGGGGGTTAGGGGCAGCCTGAGCTTCTCTGAGAGTCAGGATATCACCACGGGACAGATAAGAAGCCCCCTCCCATACACAGCGCGGATCCCCTCTCCCTTTACAGAGACTGGGGTGGTGTCACCTGAACGCTGGGGAATGGGTCAGTAAGGTCCCAGGAAGTCCCTGAAGCACAAAAGATGTGCCCACCCTTCTCCACCCACCTTGGAGGATTCATGGCAAGGATGGTTGCCTTATAGCCAAGCCCCAGGTCTGTCCCCTTTTCAGATCTCAGGACCCTGGGCCTCTCTTCATCTCCACACAGCCATTTGCAAATCTGCCTCTTTCCCTATATTTGGGGCCAAAGGACTGGTCTGTACCCTCTGCTGAAATCCGTCTTGCTCCCCTAGTCCCATCTGGGGTCATTCTCATTTGCAGACCTGGAGGAGTAGGGAAGAGATGATCCTGCCTCTCCCCTTCCCCCACAGGCTTGCTCTGTGACCAACAGCTCAGGCTCCCTGCAGCGCCAGCCACTGCCCTATCAGAGCCACAGAAGCCCATCCTCCAGCCCAGGATAACCCAGGAAGCCCACTGGGTGCCCAGAGAATTTGGGAAAATGGAAGGATCTCCTTGAGCAGGCAGCAGCTCTCAGTCTGGGTAGGTAGGGAGGGCAGAAGGAGAAGGGGGGTTGCAGGGAAGGCTACACAGGAAACAAGGCCCTCTGTCTGTGGCCAAGAAATCTGAGGTCTCCATCTTTTTCTTTTTCAGGCATTGGTCTTTATAGGTGGTGTCCAGCCACTTATCTGGCTTGTCAAGAATCTGATCCCTGCCTGGAAGTGCCTCTGTTCCTGCAGCCACCTGGGGAGCAACTGAGTGAAATGCCCAGGAGGAGGGGAAGGGCCTTCTTGGTAGAGGCCCAGCATGGACAGAGGCCTTGAAGGGTGGGTGGCCCAGGGATTGGGCCCTGGCATGGGAAGGAGGGTCATGTTTACTTGGGAACAGAGATCTCCTAGCAGCACTGTGAGGGAGATATATTCTCCCCACTAATGGGGCTCCAGGGAAGGGGCTGGGATTTGCCCTTGTCACACAGGTGGGAGGGTGGAGCTGAGTCTGCTGTTGGACCTGCAATCTCCCACTCCCTCCACAGACTTCCTTAAGATCTGGCAGCCTGTGGAACAGGGAAGGAGTACAGAGCTCTGAGGCACCTAGGAGGAGAGGGGTCCAGGGGTAGGAAATCTGGGGTTTGGCTTTCCTTGGAGTGGTATGGAAGGTCCCAAGGAAGACAAAACAGTGAGCTGAGATGGGGCACAAGAGAGATGAGTCTCTGAACCCTCTCTCTGTCCCTGGACTCAGGCTCCATCCCCAGGATCACACAGGAGAATCTCATCCAGATGATCTGGGATTGACTCTGGAGGCCCCAGGCATGCTGCTATTTGGAATCCCCAAATAGCCAGAAGCTGCCCAAGGGGAGTCCTCACCACCCATGCCTATTCCCTCAGCTCCTCTGGCACTGGTAGCTCAAGTCCCATGTACTGAGTTCCTGGGACCAAAACCTGCAGAAGCCTGGCCAGTCCCAGGGACAGAGTGGCCCAGCCTCCTACCTGCTGCCCTTCTCAGCTGCCCACTGGATCTGGGGTCTCCAATGAAGATCTCAGTTTGCTCCACCACAAGGATGGAGGCTTTAACACGGCTGCCATGTGCCCCTGTGGTTTCCCAAAGTCTAGGCCTGGTAGCTTCCTTCCTTGTGCCAAGTCCCTCTGGAGCCCTGCATCCTGCTGACCCTTCTCATCTTGTCCACTCAGGACCACTTCTGGAGACCTGTGAGCCTCTGACCTCATCCACAGGTCTCTGGGCCACCTCTATGGGACAAGAGACACAGGGTAGAAGAAGAAAGCAGGAGCCAAGGGGCCTCCTTGGGTCGGCTACCCAGTTTGGGCCCTTTCAGACCCTGGTCCCACCCTCTGGGTGACAGGATCCCCAGCTCAAGCTTCTTCCTCAGTCAGCAGGGAAGGAAGGAGGATGGCCCCTCACTCCTCACTGAGTGTGTGTGCATGTTTGAGTACGCATGTGTGTGTGAGTGAGCCAGCAAGCTTGTGGGTGTGTGATGGAGGGGATGGAGCTGTTGAGTATGAGAAGCTGCTCTGGCTGCCCAGCCCTCTCTGCAAAGGGCTCCACTTGGGGCCTAGGAGCCCTTTTCTCTAGGGAGAAAACTAAGTGGAGCCTCAGGGCCACCCTCAGACCTCCACTCCAGGGAAACCCAACCCTGCCCGGCACCCTGGCTTGGTCTTTTGCCACCTCTGCCAAAAGGGATTGGCCCCAGGCCCCACCCAGCCTTGTGTTCCTCCACTGTTGGGGCCTTGACCCATGGGTGAGCTTCTGCTTTCCTGCCTCCCCTCTTGCCTGCTCTCTCTCCCTCAAGGGCCCTTGCTGCGTGATGGGGTCTCCATGCACTTTATTTATTTGCAGTCTGTGTTCCAGGTGGCGGAGCTTCTACATATTCAGAGACCCAGCCTGGATGACCTTACATTTCTGTGTGATGATCTCTGCGCTGGCCAGCACTGTCTGGTCAGGGATATGTTCTTGTTTCTGATATTGTCACATGTTGTTGTCCCCCTATGTTAAAAAGAAAGTCCTTGAGTTCAGAACACTACAATACTGACTGGAGTCCTCTTTTTGCTGGGTTTGGTGCATTTGCCAAGGGCAGGTGGGGAGGAAGTTCCCAGGGCCAGGGGCTGGGGAAGCCTCAGAGGGCCAGGTCCAGGCTGTGTCAGGACCTGCTGCTTCATCAGAAGCTGCTCCAGGACCAGACTTGGCAGGACCACCGTCCTCCTCCCCAAGGAGCGAATGGCAGCAGAGCCTGGCCCAGGAGAGGATGGCTGGTCCCATTCACAACCTTTGTTCAAAGGACCTGAAATGAGTCTTGTCTTCCATTATAGAGCTGGGGGTTCAAAGTGCTTAATGCAGCTGAACCTCTAGGGTAAAGAGAAGCAGGCAGACCATCTGCAGGTCCCATCATGTGTCCCAGAGACCCCCTCAGCAGCAGGGGAAGGACCTCACTGCATTTCTGCAAGCAGCTTGCTGGGGACACTTGGAGAAGATCAACCACCCAGGAAGCCTGCACCTGGATGTCTGCTTCCCACCATAGACCTAATCTGTGTCCCCTAAGAGCCCCATTCCCAGAAGCTCCCCCAGAGAAGCTAGGAATTGGGGTGGGGTGGGCAAGGCAGGAGAAGGTTGTGGGGAGTGCAGGATGCTGGAGGCATCCTGGGTCAGAAGGTTTTGCTCAGGAGAGCACAGTGTGGACTTTGGGACCCTGGTTGCACTCTGCCCGTCATCAGGAGCTCCTCATGGCTGGGTGCAGTGGCATATGCCTGTAATCCCAGCAACTTGTGTGGCTGAGGCAGGAGGACTGTGAGTTCAAAGCCAGCCTCAGCGTATCCCACACCCACCCAACCCTCCTCCCACTTGAGAGAAATCGAGGGTGGGAGCCTGTTCTGAAATAGATCCCTCAGCAGAGGCTTTTTTCCTGAGCTCCCTTTCCCTACAGAGGGACAGGGAATCGGGCAGAAAGTGTGGTGGGATAGCAAAGGGGGAAGGTGACCCTGCCTTTTTGGGGTGGGGTTCAGGACACAGAGAAGAGAACCTGGGCTTTGGGGGAGCAGGCCTGGGGGTCATCTCAAAATGGAGCTGCCTACGGGGAGCAGCTGGGGCCACTGCCCATGTGGACCACCTGCCTTCTCCCCTTTTCCCATTTCCAGAGACTTGTTGAAATTTAAGCAACTGAGCCAGGAGAGAGGAAGAGAGCAGGAAGCAGACAGTTCCAGGAGGCAGAGAGAGCAAGGGCCTGAAGAAAAATGTGCAGGGCCCATTCCACTCCCCCCACCCAAGGGAAGCTGCTGGGTTTGGGGTGAACTGTTCTGCCTGAGCACAGGTGTGCCGGGAGGACATCCTGCTTTGGAACCTGCTCCTCTCACTCTCTGCTTATCTTTCCATGTTATTAAGATTCTACATCCAAGGCTGCCTGGTAGTCCCTGCCTAGTACAAAGATATCATCATGCATTTGCCAAAATTTCTTGATTATTTATTTATTATTGTATGGAGAGAGAGTGTGTATGTGTGTGTGTGTGTGTATGTAGTTGTGGTTCATGCATTGACAGATGTCATTAAGGATAGTCATGATCAATTAATTCCTTTATATAGATTCCTGGAAGTGGGCCAAAAGACATGCACTGTTTGGGGCTTTTTTCTTTCTTAGTTTGGGTAACAGGGATTGAACTCAGGGACACTCAACCACAGAGCCACATCCCAGCCCTATTTTGTATTTTATTTAGAGACAGGGTCTCACTGAATTGCTTAGCACCTCACTTTTGCTGAGGCCGACTTTGAACTCATGATCCTCTTGCCTCAGTCTCCTGAGCTGCTGGAATTATAGGCATGTTGCGCTGTACCCAGCGGTTTGGGGATTTTGATACCTCCAGCATCAGGGTACCAAGTTACTCACTTTAGTCAGGAATGAGTTATTTGAGAGAAGGGTGACAATTCTGCATCACAACAGATTTTTTTTTAAATTTGTTACTGCCTTTCTTTGCTTCAAGTTGGGTGCATTTCTCTCCAAGAACAATATAATGTAGAATTGGACCCATCACTTTCCTGAAACTAGTCCTTTCCTATCATCTCTAATTTATGCCTAGGATTACCTGTTCCTAGGATTCACACCAGATTTGTAAATCTCTCAATTTCATATGTTAAAATAGTTTATTTGGACATTTTGCTGTGCAATCCTTGGAATACCTGATCAGGATGAGATACTTCCATACGCCTTTGGCCATCTGTGCTTCTCTTTGCAGCTCTGGGGCGTCACTTGTTTTTTAAAGGAAATGAGATTTGCCTTTCATCATTGCGTGATGGGAAATGACTTTGCATCAGGACTGAGCTTGAACTCAGTCTGTATACAACCCTCACCCATTCCTCCCTTCCCTCTTTTGCTAGTATTTAAAAAATATGGCCAATCTCAAAAGTGAAAGCAGAAATCTTAAGGATCAGAAGTGGCAGGGATGTAGGCAGCAGGTGGGGCCTGGAGCTGCACAGCTCTTGGAGGCAGCACGCAGAACAGGTCTGAGAAGCTAGGAAAGCTCACTCTGTAGGTGCTTGGTGTGGCTCTGCCAGGTGAAACGTGCTGTCTGCCTTGAATGGGAACCAGGATTTCTTGACCTGCCCACCTGGGGTCTCTTGAAAGTAAATCCCCTGCCCAAACAATGGGTTGAAACAGCCACCATTAAGACTCTTAATCCTCAGGTCTGCCCTGTGCTTAGTGCAGGGTCTGGATTTTCCATGAGAAAATACCCATGCTGAGAGTTGAATAAAATACAGATGCACTCAAAATATTCTCCTAGGCCCATTTCTGTGAAGCTGAAGCATATTTAAGGCAAAGGGAAGAGCCTAAAAGCTACTAGAGAGGAGAAACACATTATTATTATAAACCAAAAAATAAAAAAGCATAACAGCCATATTGACACCGAATATCATCCCCAACCCCCAGCGCCAAAGACAATGTTATCAGTAAGGAGTCAGAGGCAGCACAGAAGCCGCAGTCAGTAGCCATCCTAAACCAAACGTCAATTCAGCCAGGGACCAGGTGCTTGCAAACTTATTTCAAGGGCCGAAAGAGTCCAAAACACTCCTGGACACCACAACAGAACTGGCCCCCCAAGGGCAAAAACACCAGTCCCCAGTCAGGGTGCTAGGAAATCAGGAAGCTTGCTTCCAGGGGATTGAGCCCGGGGTACTTTACCACTGAGTTACACCCCCATTTATATTTTTTGTATTTTGAAACTGGATTCACTAAGTTGCCAAGCTCTCCTCAAACCTGTGATCCTCCTGCCTCAGTCTCTGAGTCTCTGGAATTAAAGGCATGGGCTACTGTGCCTGACTGCAGTGCTATTTCTTTCCTACAATAAACATCCAGCTTTAGCATGTTTCAGAATGGATAAGGCAGTTCCCTAACGTAGGTTCATGGTCCCAAATGAACTACCCACTGTCTTAAATGATTAATTAAAGCATTAATATTTTGTTTGGGCTTACTAAGCTCAGCTTTTCCATTAAACCAGGCCCTTTACTGCCCATAGAAGTGAAGACCAACAGGAAACAAAGGGTTTTGCTTTTACAGTATGTGCACTGGGGTCATAGAAACTGCTCTCCAAATATAGCAGGACTGAACGCTCTCTACTATGCCCACGTCAACGATGTCATTTGGTTGAGGTACGTATTCGGCAGGAAGCTTCAGAGAATCCAAGGTGAAAAAGATGGTGTCGTCCACCACACCATGTCGCCCATGTACGCTGCTAATGCAGACCTGTGATGAGAAATGATGGGAATGGTTGTGTAAAAGCACAGTCCATCCTCACCAGCTCTGCATCTCCTCACTCTGCCTCTAACCTGCGGGTCAACTCCAACCCTAGAACTGATTTCCCAACCTGCCTGGCACACTGGCAATGCCAGGGGTGCTTTTAAAACACACCAGTGCCAAGGTCCCACCTCATGCCAATTAAACAGAGGAACAGAGGGGTAAGCATGACACCAAGCAGTGGAAAGCATCCAAGGAGAGCAGGGTCACTTGCAGCAGTGCTCCAAATACCACTCTGATGGAGAGCAGACACTGAGTCTCTCAAGTGAGTGACCACACCCTCAGAGACTCAGTGGGATCAACCAGGGCTACAACTTGCTCATGGAGCCTGAGACTGGCAACAGTCACAGTGCAGGCTGTCCTGGGAACAGTCTTGCTGTAACCTGAACCAGACCAGCTCTCCCACTACCACACTGACTTTGGCATGCTAACTATTGGAGCAGGCCCAAAATGGCTCCCTCACCAAGACTTCTAGATAGCTGTTATTTTTTTTTTTTCGATCAAAGAGATTTTATTGGGGGCTGCCGAAGGGGAAGAAAAGGAGAGGCAGAGAGCAGAGAGAGGAGAGAAAGAGAGGAGAGAGAGGAGAGAGAGAGAGAGGAGAGAAAGAGAGCAGAGAGAGGAGAGAAAGAGGAGAGAAAGAGCAGAGAGAGGAGAGAAAGAAGAGGAAGAGGGCAGAGAGGAAGAGGGCAGAGCGTTATGTTATGTTATGTTTTATGTTTTTAGTATGGAGCCAAGGCCATGAATCTGCTATATTATGGTCAGTGGGTAGTCAAGGTCAGAAACACTTTGATTTACTGCACGTACTTGAGGTCATAAACATTTGCTTGTGATCATGCACCCACTGATGTAACCTGTTGGCAGTGTGCCTTCTTTGTTTGAACTGTACAGAAAAAGGGCCTGTACAAATGACTCAGGGGGCTGGCTAATGGCTATGGCCATCTCTGAGTAAAGGACGACCAATATTTCCACCGTGCCTTGCATCTTCTTTCAATTGCTGGATCTTCGAAACTTAGTTCCCAGGCCTGAGCCTTGCCCTCACCCTGACACTATCAGTTGCCTTTGGTTCCCACTCAGCCACCTGGAACCAGGCTGGACTTCAAGCACTGTCTCATTTCTACAGAACTGTCTCCAAGGACCCTAGACCAGATTGACCCATGCCCTGCCACCAACCCTTTTTCAGAAGGTTCCCTCTGTGGCTACTATTACAATACTCCTCTCCCTGGCACCAAAGTCTATCTATAACAACCAGAGAAATCAGGGACTTCCCCCCTCCCATTAGTGGGACATCCTTTTCCAGAGAAACCAGGAGTCCTCTCCTCCATTAGTGAGATACACACAAACACACATGCTTCAATTCATGTCACAAGCACCCAGTGTTCCTAAAAATTAGGAGGGCTTCATGACCCAGGACTGCCTTAGGACACTCTGAAAGTGGGCTCATGACTTACCCCCTGGTCCCTTTCCACAAGTGACCCTATGGTAGGCCTTGAGCACAGATTGCCCAGTGAGCCACTTAGAGGAGGAGCTCACAGGGCACACGGGGGAGGGGTGTGTGTGTGTGTGTGGAGCAGGTGCCAGGGGCTTGAGAGGGTTCAGGGAGCAGGAATGCCCTGGCTGCCCCCAAGGAAGTAGTGAAGCCAGATTTACAGATAGGTAGTTAGTGTAGTTAGGTAAATTGGGTCTAAAATCGAATAAGATAAAGAAAATGGAGACCAGGAAAGTAGAGCAGCACTTGGGGGAATTGAAATGTTAATGTCCCCAAGGCCCAGAGCCCATCCTAAGGAAATGTTAATGAATCAGCTCCCAGCAAACAGGGAAGTGTTAATCAAACCACCCCAGGCCCTTCCTGTCCAGATTACTCCTCCAATCCATCATCTCCCACCTTTTGTCCTTCCCACCTGCATTCTATAGCTGCAGGACAGAGGGAAACAAAAGACAGGAATGTGGGAGGACTAAAAGAAGACCTTAGCTATAAAAAAAGGGAAGACTTCCCCCTTCCACGGATTCTCCCTTTCGGGTCCCTTCTTCATCCTGGGAGAAGCCTTTTCTGCTGTCCTTTAATAAAGCCTTCCCCTTTCCACTCTACACTTGCCTCCGCTTGCTTCTCTGGTGTTATACTTCAGCATTCAGGGAAGCAAGGACGCATTACCGGTAAACAGCAGTAATAGTAGTTTGTGGTAAGGGTTGTGTGGCCATTACGGGGGGCAAGGTGAATCAGAAGGACCTTACCGCCAGACCAGGGGAGCTGCAACATGGCCTCCCAGTTCCAGAGACCAGTGCCCAAAGGTTTCTTTCTTTCTTTCTTTTTTTTTTTAAATCATGGTATTAAAAAGAAACATCAGGGTGCATGCAATAAGGACCCCAGTGGGTTCACGGGCACTCTGGAAGGTCATTCCTTTGGGATTCCAAAAGTGTGCCCAGGGCGATTTCCCAGAGGCCTTTCCAGGTGACCCCAGCAGATCTGAGCACTTGTGAAAGCCATCTCTCTGCAGATGTGACCCCAGCGCTGTGTGGCGCCTCCTGCGCTACTTTTCCTACTTCCCTCCACGCCAGGCTTTTGCTCTGGCAGAGAGCGGCCCAAGAGCTCAAAGGCTGGCTGGGGGTGCAGCTCCTGCTCTGCGGGACCGGGGTTATCCCTGCTCCTTGTGTGCCTGGCTCCCTGTGTGGCATCCGGGTGCAGCGTTGCAGCGGCGCAGCGGCGGGAGCCCCGAGCACAGCTCCTGACCATGCTTCAAGCCTCAGACTTATCCCTCTTCCCTTTCCTGCTTCCTCCCTTTCTGTGGCGGTTCAAAGTGACAGCAGATCGCTTGCTCGCGCACGCTCGCGCCACTTGGGGATGCCTGCAGTTTATCCCTTGGTTCGATTTTCCCTGATGTCCAATTTAATAAACTTGCAGACCACCCTGGGAATTGCAGCAAAATGGTCAAAGCTGAGGCTCTCCTTTCCTGTGCCCCAAGGCCTTGTGGCCTTTCCTCTCCTGCCCTACCAAATCCTGTGGTGCAGCAGTGACCAGGTGACCCGCTGTCTCCCTGAAGCCCTAGCCACACCCTCCCAAGGGCTTTCAAGTGAAGTTCAAGGGACTCACCAATAGATGGCGGTACTCTCGTTGGCGCAGGACTGACATGGGCAGGAATAAGGAGCAACAGCTCAGACAAAGTGATCTTTCTGTAAATGAATAAACCATGAGGGTGAGACACAGAGGTTTTCCAAATGAGCCGATGTGCAAGACCTTAAGCAAATACCCTGGGAGGTGGTTGTGTGCTTTTGGCTTTGATTTCTCCACACGCTCCAACAGTGCTTTGAAATATAGCTGGGGAGCAGAACACCCCTGGCCAGCCCCCAGGGCCTTTTCAGAGCACCAGTAAATAGGGGAGAGGTCAACCCAAGGGTTAAACCAGGCGCGGTGCAGGTCGAGCAGGCTTTGCGGGAGGAAACCAGCTGGGTTTGAATCCTGGCTCTTCAGGTCATGCGCTGGGTGCCTTTGGTCAGGTGTCTCACATTCTCTGGCTTTCACTTCCTTCATCTGCAAAATAACTACCAATTCACAGGTTCTGCGGGGAACAACGGAAGAATGCAGACAAACAAACGGTGCCTGGGTTAGATTGTTAGGGCTGTGGTAATAAGTCACTGCAAACCAGGTGACCTAACAATGGAAACTGAGTACTGGAAGCCGCAGGTCTGAATGGAGGTGTCTGGAGGTGAGCACCTCCTGGAGGCCTTGCCTACTGGGGTTTCTGATGTTGGCCTGCAAAGTTCTGCTCCCATTGTCACAAGGACTTCTCCCTGTGTGTCTGTTACTGCTATTCTTAAAAGGTCATCGGTCATATTGGATTTAGGGCTCACCGTGATCCAGCCTGAGCTCATTTTAACTTAACTCCTTGTGTTTACAAAGACTTTATTTCCAATAGGTGATATCCTCAGGTTTCAGGTGGAGGGGGGGCGACATTATTCAGCCCAGTGCAGGGCATGTGTCAGGACACATGGAGGCAGTCAGTGAATGAGTGCTGGTCTTTGCTAGTCACTCGCTTTATTTGCAGCTATTCACGCAGAGGGTGGGGGATGTGGAAAGGGCAGCACTGTGGCCGTGCTCAAGAGCACAAGCCTTAGCAGCTCTGCCACTCAATAAGGGAGCATGGGAGCATCACCCAACCTCTCTGAGCCTCGAACTCATGACTGAAGCAATCAGAATGTTTGCCAGCCTCCTGCAGGCTGCTGTGAGATTAAATGAGGCTGTGCATGTAAAAGCGCTGGCCCTTGGGAAGGGCTGGAGAATGGGAAGCTGCTGTGGTCATAGGCAAAGCAAAAAGGGCCACCTCAGTGCTCTTGTTCTTGGGAACAATTAACACTGGGTCCCCTTGTCTGTGTCTTCTCCTATCTCACCTGCTACACTAAGATGTAGACCCTGAAGTTGCCAAAAAATAAAGAAACGTGAAATAGGGGAAATTCTATCCACTAACATTTTTTTTTCTGGTTTTGGAAAAGGAGGAGGGTTTGCTTGTTTTCTTTGTGGTACTAGGAATTGAAACCAGGGGCGCTCTCCCATGAGCTACATTTGCATCCCTTTTTGAATTTAAATTTTATTTTGAAAAAGGGCTTTGCTAAATTGCTGAGGCTGGCCTCAAACTTAAGATCCTCCTGCCTCATTCTCCTGAGTCACTGTGATTACAGGTCTGTGCCACTGTGCGGGGGCCCATCCTAGTTTTAATGGTGGCACTGCAGCTTAAGTGAACAGACACCCTCCCTGAAGTTTGCAGTCTTCTTCTGCTGGTCCCCAGCTCTGCTATGCTTGAACCTTGGCTTCCTGCAGCCACTGGACTGAGCTTCAGTGCTGGTCCCTTCTCCTCACAAGTTCCTGGTAGAAACCTTAGGGAGAAGAGCTCAACCACACTCCTAACCCCATTCCGTTCTGTCTTATCCTTAGCAGGATAGGGAGATATCCGTCCACACCATTTCAATCCTCACTTATCTATGGCCTTAATGTAGTGGCCAAAAAGATCACTTTTCCTAGGAAGGTTTTAAACAACCTACTGTCTTTCTTGCCTTAATAAAGGGTCAAACCTCAGGAATCACCAGATTTTACAGGACAGCGTGGGGTCCTTGTATTTCATGGTGGCATGTCATTTTCCTAGAATCAACATGAGGGAGATAATGAAAAGGCAATGAGAGGTGGGCTGCGGTGGCTCATGCTTGTAATCCCAGGTAGTCTGGAGGCTGAGGCAGGAGGATCAAAAGTTTAAGGCTACGAGGCTGGGGATGTGGCTCAAGTGGTAGCGTGCTGGCCTGGCATGCATGCAGCCCGGGTTCGATCCTCAGCACCACATACAAACAAAGATGTTGTGTCTGCCAAAAACTAAAAAATAAATATTAAAAAAAAAGTTTAAGGCTAGTGTAGGCAACATAGACCCTTGGCAATTTAGTGAGACCCTGTCTCAAAATAACAAACAAAAAGGACTGAGGCTGTGGCTCAATCTTAAAATGCCCCTGGGTTCGATCCCCAGTATCAGGAAAATAAAAAGGCAAAATGAGCAGAAATTTCTTCTAGAAGACAAGAAGACTGGTATATGTCAGAAAGAATCTCATCTTGGGGCTTGCCATAGGCTTTATAAAGCAACCTGACATGCAGGACAAACCCTCATGCCCTTCTTCATACTACCTATAAAGTTGCTTCCATCACAGCCTAAATAATCTGCAAAATTTTTTTCTCCTATAAATTCAGATATATTTCATATATTCAGAAACTATTATCCCCATATCAGCTACCCCATCATCCCAATCCTAATTTGGGGGGATATCTGAAGTACTATACAAGCCCATAAAATGAATGAATATAATAGATTCTTAAATTGCATACTAAAGTGATTCATATGGCTTTGTGAGTCCTCATATGATTTTTTTCTCATTTTCAAAATGATCTCCCTTGGGCTTAGTGGGAGAGCATTTGCCTAATATGCACAAGGCCCTATGTTCAATTCCCAACACCGAAAAAGAAAGAAAAAGTTTGAAATAGGAAGAAGTATATGTCCAAACAGCAACCAATTCCTGGAGCCAAGAAACAGTGGAAGTAGAATGAACTACTGCTTTCCTTCTCACTGTTTCAAACCTGAACTTCAACGAATCTGCTCCTGAATCAAAACAGGCATCACCTGATTGTATGGATCGTTTATCCAATCATCTGTTGATGGATATTTTAGTTGTTTCTAGTTTGGTAATATTGTGAATAAACGTGTTATGAACATTTGTATATAAACTTGAGTGAATGGATGTAGGTTTCCATATCTCTAAATATGAGTTGTTTGGATATATGTTAAACCATATGAAACACTGAGTTTTCTAGGGCTGGGGTTGTGGCTCAGTGGCAGAGCACTTGCCTCACACATGTGAGGCACTGGGTTCAATCCTCAGCACCATATAAAAATAAATAAACAAAATAAAGATATTGTGTCCATATATAAATAAAATATTTTTAAAATAGTTATATCATGGTTATACCATGTTACTCTCCTAGTAATAGTACACACATGATTTCCATTGCCTCATATTACTTGTTTACACTTGATATTGCAAATTTATAACTTTAACATTCTTTTTTGTTTATTTTTGATACCAGGGATTGAACTCAGGGGTACTCAACCACTGAGCCACATCCTCAGTCCTATTTTGTATTCTATTTAGAGACAGGGTCTCACTGAGTTGCTTAGCACCTCACAGTTGCTGAGGCTGGCTTTGAACTCACAATCGTCTTGTCTTGGCCTCCTGAGGCACTGGGATTACAGGCAACTTAACCATTCTTGATGAGTATTTAATAATACTTCATTGTGGACTTAACTAGCATTTGCATAATGACTAACACTACTAAAAATCTTTATATACTTTTATTGACCATTTTTTTGTTGTATATCTTCATTTATTTAGGTTTTTAAAAAAATTCTTTCACAATAATATGCAATTTTCAGCATTCATTATTGATCATTTGGATTACATTTTAAAGTGCCTTTTGAGTCTTTTGCTTACTTTTTCTTTAATCTTTATTTTTATGTGGTGCTGAGGCTCAACCCCAGTGCCTCACACGTGCGAGGCAGGCACTCTATCACTGAGCTACAACCCCAGCCCCTTGCTTACTATTCTACTCTTTGATTCATCTTTTCTCTTTGATTTGTATGTGTTTTTTTTAAAAATTTTTTTTTAGTTGTAGATGGGACACTATATCTTTATTTTTTTTTAAGAGAGAGTGAGAGAGGAGAGAGAGAGAGAATTTTAACATTTATTTTTCAGTTCTCGGAGGACACAACATCTTTGTTGGTATGTGGTGCTGAGGATCAAACCTGGGCCGCAGGAATGCCAGGCGAGCGCGCTACCGCTTGAGCCACATCCCCAGCCCTTGTATGTGTTTTTTATTTTTATTTTGTTCTGGGAATAGAACCTGAGGGTGCTTTACCACTGAGCTACACCTCCAGCCTTTTTGTAAAATTTTGAGGCTGGGTGTCACTAGGTTGCCATGACTGGCCTCAGATTTCTGTTTCTCCTGTCTCAGGTTCCTGAGTCACTGGAATTACAGAAGTGCACCACCTTGCCCATCCTGTATGTGGTTTTCAAACAAATTCATCCTATCTATAATCCCTTCATTTATTATATGATTCATGAATATCTTCCCTTGCTCTCTGGCAATCTGTTCATTCATTTGTGGCTATTCATGAATATTCATTTATGGAATAATTTGCATTTACACTGTAATTACTTTATTTAAAAAGTAACCTAATTTAATTCGAACTATTTTTTTTGGTGGGGGAGTGCTGGGGATGGAACACAGAACCTTTTACAGGCTAGGCAATTTCTCTACCATCCTACATCCCCTGCCCCTATGCATAATATTTTATTTTTTTATTTTTTATTTTTTTAAGAGAGAGTGAGAGAGGAGAGAGAGAGAATTTTTAATATTTATTTTTTTAGTTCTCGGCGGACACAACATCTTTGTTGGTACGTGGTGCTGAGGATCGAACCCGGACCGCACACATGCCAGAGGAGCGCGCTACTGCCTGAGCCACATTCCCAGCCCTATGCATAATATTTTTAAGGTTAGTACTTTTATGTCTTTTTAAGGACTTGTTTCTCTACTCTGAGATCATGAAAATACTTCAATGTCATCTTATAGAAATCACATTATTTTCCGAGTGCGGTGGCACAGGTCTATAAATCTCAGCAGCTCAGGAGGCTGAGGCAGGAGGATCATGAGTTCAAAGACAGCTTCAGCAAAATTGGCACTAAGCAACTCAGTGAGACCGTTTCCAAATAAAATACAAAATAGGGTTGGGGATGTGGCTCAGTGGTCAAGTGTCCCTGAGTTCAATCCCTGGTGCCCCCCCCCAAAAGAAATCACATTATTTTTGTTTATTACATTGAGATCTACATGCTAATTGGAATTCATTTTTGTGTGCGATATATAAACTATAGTCACATTTCTTTTTCTTTCATAAAGATACTCAATTTTCCGAGCACCACTTATTGCTCTATGACAATGGCCACCTTTGCAAATCAAATATCCATATATGCATGGGTTGCTCCTCAGGTTTTTATTCTAATTCCATCTGTCTATTTGATGATCTTGGTACTAGTAACACAGTATTTTAAGTAATGATGGAGAATTTACATCTGTATAATAATGCATTTTTCAATCTATAAGTAACCATATATTTTATCTTTAATTTTTCTGTTTAATTTTTATACATTTTTTCTTTTATATTTTTCCTATTTTATGTTTTGATGCTATTGTAGAGTATATATTTTCCTGTACTTTATTTCTACTTTTTGTAATCATATGACACTTGTTATTTGCACCATTACCTTGATTCCAGCAAACTTCATAAACTGGTATTTAAGCTGGGTGCAGTGGCACACATCTGTAATCCTAGCAGCTGAGGAGACTCAGGAAGGGTGATCATGAGTTCAAGGCCAACCTCAGAAATTTAGGCCCTAAGCAATTCAGTGAGACCTTATCTCTAAATAAAACATAAAAAGGGGGCTGGGGATGTGGCTCAGTGGTTAAGTGATCCTGGGTTCAATCCCTATTACCAATAAACAAACAAACAACAACTTGTATATGATTTCTAATAATGTAGCTGTACCTTCTTTTGTTTCTTCTATATGGAGAATTTTCTACTCTATATCCAATTAAATTTTCTTCCCTCCCAAATTTTTTTAATTTATTTTTTAGTTATAGGTAGACACAATACCTATATTTTATTTTTTTGTGGTGCTGAGGATTGAACCCAGTGCCTCATGCATGTTAGGTGAGAGCTCTACCTCTGAGCCACAACCCAGCCCGCCTCTCAATTCATATACCTTTACCTCTTTTTCTTTTTCTTGCTTTACTGCACTTTCTTGTACCTCCTGGATGACTCTAACTAGAAATGGTGATATCTTCAACTCATTCCTTATTTCAAAGGAAACATTTTCAACATTTTCCCAAGATGTATAATATACATTGTAGTTTATATATCTCAATCTATCTATCTATATATTTATCTATATTAGTTGTAGATGGACACAATACTATTTTTTTAATGTGGTGCTGAGGATTAAACCCAGTGCCTCATGTGTGCAAGGCAAGCGCTCTACCACTGAGCTACAGCCCCAGCCCTCTATGTAATTTTTCACAAGTGCCCTTTAGCAGAATAATAAAGATTTATAATTTTCCAAAGTTATTAGTAGTTATCATACATGGTAATTGAATTGTATCAAATGTTTTTTTCTGAATCTAGAGAAATAATTATATGATTATATATTATATAATTATTAAAATATTATATAATTATTTTATATATTAAAAATGAGGATTTCCTCATTTTAAAAAATGTAGTATGGTGGATTACACTGATTTTTGTTGGTTTGTTTTTGTTTTGTTTTGCAGTGTTGGGGGATTGAACCCAGGGTTATGTGCATGCTGGGCAAGTGCTCTCTACCATTGAGCTATACCCCCAGCTCCATTGATTGGTATTTGATTTCACAGTCCTGAATAAAACAAACTGAGTCGTGACATAGTATGACCTTTATGTGTTACAAGATTCTATGTGCTAATATGTTGTTTCAGGATTTTGCATCTGTATTTATGAGTAAAATTGTCCTTAATTTTTTGTTTCATAATACCCATAGCAGGTTCTTAGGTCAAGTTTTACTGGCCCAATATAATCAGTTGTAATATATTCTCTTTTGTTCTCATCTCTGAACAGACATGGACGTCCTACACTTAATCATATAAGGCCAGGAAAATGCAGAGGGAGCTAGAAACGTACTACCAGACTGGGCAGTCACTTGAGAGCATCAGATATTTGGTGCTGCTACACATGTCAAGGAAGGGAGTCCAAGGGGGTCCTGAGAGAAGGGGACCTCCACTTGCAACCAGCCAGGTTTTTGACATTTGTCACACAAAGAATTGCAAGACAAATCAGTACACAAGATACAGGTGAAGATTTACTTAAGAACAGCAAAAGATTTCACACTTTGAGGGAGAGTCGATGACCTTCCCATCTTGGAGAAGATGAGTAAAACCCCTGGGTTTGAATTCTTTGATTTTGTATATAATTTTCAGAGGGGAGGTCCTAAGTTAGATTTTGAGTCATTGTTAGATTTTGCTGATTTGGAAAATATTTACAAACTTTCTTAGAGGTCAAGTCACATGATGAACCATTCCATCATGGTGACCAAGTCTATAGTGACGACACCATTCTTAGAAATCAGAATGTTACTCTTGGGTCAAAGAATTTAGCCATTAGTTACTTGCAGGCACATTGTGTAAGTTCCTCAGGTGAGTGACATTTTAATTAATAATATATCTAATCTCTTATAAGCATACATCTAATATTCAGTTTATCTTGAACTGAAGAAGCAAGCTTAACCTGTCATGTTTTCAGATGTCCCCATTTACTAAGGGAGTCTCCACGTGGCCCCATTTTAGTCTACCTATCTCACAAAGTTATTTCAATTTTGGTATAGTTTTTAAAATACATTATTTTGGATTCTCTTTTTTTCACTTAATATTTTGTTAGAACAATTTGGTCTCTGTTTATTTTCCATAATTATTTTAATGTAATTCTATAATGTCAGTGAATAATAGGCTAGGTTATTCCCTCATTGGATATTTCCTTTTTTTAAGGATTACAGATGTTCTTGCTATGATATTTTTATGTCTCAAGATTTTTTTCTTTTTTTTTTAAAGAGAGAGAGAGAGAGAAAATTTTTTTAATATTTATTTTTTTAGTTCTCGGCGGACACATCTTTGTTTGTATGTGGTGCTGAGGGTCGAACCCCGGGGCCGCAAACATGCCAGGCTAGCGTGCTACTGCTTGAGCCACATCCCCAGACCCTATGTCTCAAGATTTTTTATCTTCAGTTAAATTATTTTTCAAAAGAAATTCTCAAGCGTTAGATTAGTGCTGAGCATGTAGGTGCATACCCGCAATCCCAGCAGTTTGGGAGACTGAAGCAGGAGGATCGCAAGTTCAAAGCCAGCCTAGGCAACTGAGCGAGGCCCTAAGCAACCTAGCCAGACAACGTTTCAAAACAAAAATATAAAAAGGGCTTGAGATGTGGCTTAGTAGTTAAGCCCATCTGAGTTCAATCCCTGGAACTTCCCCCCTCCCCCCCAAAAAAAAAGAGTTCGATTAGTAAGTGTGTTAGCTTGGTCTGCCAGAACAAAATACCACAGATTGAGCAGTTTAAACAACAGAAATGTATTCTTCACAGTTATGGAGGCTGTTAATCTGTAATAAGAATGATAGCATGATTGGGCTCTGGTGAGGGCTCTCTTCCTGGTTTGCAAATGCTCCCCCTCCTTCAGGTTATATCCTCACAAGGTAGAGAGAGGAAGTTCTCTAGTGTTTCTTCTTGTAAGGGCACTAATTCCATCCTGAAGACCCCATCCTCATTAACTCATCTAACTCTATATCCCCAAAATTCCTTCTCTAACTACCATTACATTGTCTGTACTGACATTTGACCACCTATGAGTAGAAGAAAAATTCAAGCACTGGTTGAAGTATAGTGGAATGAAGGTTGCATTATGTATGACTGCCACAACTGTGATCAATCCTATATTTCTAATTTGTCAACTGAACTTTAATGGAACAATCTTTTCCAGAATATTCCATGAATATTTCTAGTTAGCCAGTACCACAAGAGAGATTTTGCACTTTAAAGTCATGGGGGCACAAGACACTGTTGCAACTCACGCAGACAGAGGTAAATTTGTTGAGTCACCATGTCGGTATGGGGCAGCAGCTGTCTGGAACAACATGTACATTGTTTTTCAAACTGGGATTTAACCAAAATATATATTTTAACAAGCGATATTATGTACGTGTAAAAGTTGGTGAATTTATATTAATATTTTACTCAGTCTTAAAATTAAATTTGCATATAGTAACAGTTAATTTTCCCTCCTCCTTTCCAATCTGCAAAACTCTTGGATATTCCAATCCTTTATTCTTACTTATTGACATGTATAATATTTTAAAGCATCCAACCCTTCTTTTAGTTTCTTACTCAGACAATAGTTTATTGGTGTCTTAATATAACAAATGAAAAGATTTGTAAACCCCCCTTAAATTAACAGCTCACGGTACATTACTCTTCGAATAGCTGATCTGTGTGGTATGTCTGATAATATTTGGGGCTTTCCTATACTGTAAAACAACCACATCTGCAGTCAGGGAGCTAATGCTTCTCATGCTGAGAGATGCACAAAAAAGCAGAAAAATCGTATTCACTCATTCAAAAGGTGTCCAGAACAGAAGGTACACAAAAGACTACTACAGTGATGATGAGTGACAGACTGGAAGTTGTATGGCAGGAAGATTCATCAGTTTCGAGAACATAGACCCTCCAGATCCCCAAAGGCTGCAGGATCCACCCTAACCTAACACCATAAGGCCTCCTGGGATTCTCTGCTCGCTGCCCCTCGCCCACTGTGCCCAATATGAACCCATCCCCGCCCTTCTGATTCCAACCCCTCCTTCTTGAGGACCTCATACCCGCCCCCGCCCCATCCCGCCCCAGAGCACCCAGAGACACGCTTGCGCACTAGCGACCACCGAGGCTTCTGAGTGAAGCCCGCGCAGGCGCAGGGACCCTGGCCATGGCTCCGCCCACGGTCGCCCCCACCCCGGCCTGGGCCCGCCTACGCAGACACACACTTCCGGCGACGCCTCGGCGCTGACAGCCCCGCAGCCCTGCAAACGCAGCGGAGCCCAGCCGACTGACAGCGGCGCGATGGACGGTCGGGTGCAGCTGATGAAGGCCTTCCTGGCCTGGCCCATCCGGCCCGCGGCGCGTCGGTGGAGGAACCCGATTCCCTTTCCCGAGACGTTTGACGGCGATACCGACCGGCTCCCCGAGTTCATCGTGCAGACCGGCTCCTACATGTTCGTGGACGACAAGACCTTCTCCAGCGACGCCCTGAAGGTGACGTTCCTCATCACCCGCCTCACGGGCCCGGCCCTGGAGTGGGTGATCCCCTACATCAAGAAGGACAGCCCCCTGCTCCATGATTACCGGGGCTTCCTGGCCGAGATGAAGCGGGTCTTTGGATGGGAGGAGGACGAGGACTTCTAGGCCTGCAGACCCTCGGGCCTATGGCCGGTGCTCTGGGGAGGGTCAGCTGAGCCAGGCGCCCTCCCGCCGCGCCTCCCTCCCCACTCGCTAGCTAGCTCGCTCGCTCGCGTCACCGCGGTCTCCCTGCGCTGCTGTCCCCTCCCGCGTAGTGCTTGCCTTTGTTCCAGGAATAGCGCTCCAGGCTCCCGCAGCTGCCGCCACAGGGCCTCGCTCTGGAGCGGGCCCCCGCCCTGCGCTGCCAGCCCAGCCCCTCCCGTGCCCATTCGGACGCTGTCCTGTGCTCCAGCCGCACGCAGGCTGGGCCCCGTTACACACTGGACACACCACCCACAGCCGGCCGCTGCCCACCACCCCTGCCAGACCACCGGACTGCATCGCGCTCTGCCCACACGCCTGTGCTGCGCTGCGCTGCCATGGCCTTCCACCACACCCACCGACAGACTGCCGCTCCTAGTGATCTGGACTCTCCTTGGAGGTACCTGAGCTGGCCACAGCCCGTGGACATTGATTCACACAGCTGGCTGCCACCGCCCCCTCCCCAGAAGGGGCCAGCCAGCCTTTCATCTTCAGCACATCCCATTCCCTCCCTCCTCCCAGAGACCTCTTGTGTTCCTGGCAGCCAAATGGAGTCTCTCATTTTCTCCTGTGGACCACTTAGTTTCCCCCAGAATCCAGTTTTCTTCTGAATGTGCAACTGTCTCTCTGATGTGTGTGCCTTTTGTTCAACACAGTAACCCGTGTACTCTTTCCAGCTCTTCTACACTACCTGTACAAAAGTCTCTTTTCCTTACTTTCAATAAATGTCAGACACTATTTAAAAAGAAATTGAGTGTCAATGAATGTGGTACCTATCCCTCCATGGTCTTGTAAATGAGGCCCATTCCTCATTCACCAACTATATCTTCTGCCATTCTTTTTGACAATGACATTCAAGTCCTTTGTTGTGCTGCCAATGGTTACACCGATGATGATCATTCACTCTTAGATGGTGAATCCCTGAAACCAGTTATGAATGTTTCAAGCCTTTTAGGAAATACATTTTTATCTTATTTTTTGGTAATAGGAAAAGTAATCCAGTCACTTCTTTGAAAAGGTTTCTCATTTCCAAAAAATGATTTGAAATCACAACTCCCAAATTGGTATAAACCATGAGTATCACACAGATTGGTGGCATAACAGTAAGTCTTATTTGACCCATTACTCAGAAAACCAACAAAATTATGTAGGTGCTTTTAAATAACATTAACATTCTTGATTATTTAGGTAATGGAAAATGCAGAAATGAAATTACTTAGGCACAAATCTGGCTGATAAAACTATATATAAGTTTACACAATGGGCATGAAAAAAATCACTTTTATGGGTTATCTGCAACTTAATCTCTTAGATTTATAGTTCTATAAAAAGGATATACTCATCTATTAATTTGTTAACAAAGTTAAATGTCCTAAGTTGGTTGATATGTAAGTGACCTCACTGGGCAATTTTAAAAGGTGCAAATTTTGTCTGATTTCTGTTTTGGAGATTTTATAGAACATGGGCTAGAGGTATGAATTATACCAGCATTGTCATTTTTTTTTACATTGCATAGACATGACTGCTAATACACTGGGTGGGGAAAAACCAGCAAGGCTTATCCAGATTCTTCTTGGCCTCAGTGCAGCAATCCCCCTCAAGGATTTGGGGTAGGTGGTAGCTTCTGTGACCTGCCTTATGGAGAGAGTTATGAGTCAGAAACAATGGTTAAAACCAAAAATATCATAATATTACTTCTGATTAAAGTATATTTCCATATTTTTAGGGTTGCACTGTTTTCTGAAAGCTTTTTATAAATTCCTTATTTATTTATAAAGTATATTAAACCTTTGTGATATTTAGCAGGCATATTCTAAATTTTGTTTTTAAATTTTGAGTTTTTATTTGGTGAAATAATTCATATTGCTGCTACGCAAGAGAGGGTTATATTTATATTGCCATTTCTTGTGGTTTCTTCATGTTTCATTTTTTAACTTTATATTTTAAAATTCATCTGTAACTTATTGTTTATTAATCTGTGATCTGTTATTTCTGTTCATGCATATAGATGCATTTTTAAGACATATGGACATTAACAGATCCTTCACCAAGTGGTTTTTACTGATTTGTGAAACTTGGGTTGTCCGTTCCTTCCTTTGGGTATGATAGCCCCTGCTGCACTGCTGTGGCTCCTGGCTCCTTAACACGCTGGAATCCAGTGATACAGATGGTACCAGTGAAGGAACTGCTTCAAGGAGGCGCTGTTCCCACCTGCCACAGCTGAAAGCTATATCAGTGATGTAGTAAATTCACCTACCTGATCTACTGCCTCCACATGCTATCTGTATTAGGCCATTAACTAGTGTGGGTAACACCTTTTCATGCATGACTGAAAGATTATAATGCTCTGAACATCTGAGTCTGGGTCTAGTTAAGAACAACAGAGTTAGTCCTACATTAGAAGTAGACATCTGGTGGAAACTGATTAGCTACGCTGTTCTAATCCTTGTCTCCCTCTGTGTTGCCAGTTCTTTTTGTTGGGGGTCAGGGTCTGGGCCTCAGGCTTACATATTTGTCCTTTTGGGCTGAACACATCTTTGGATACTGTTTTTGTTTTACCTTTCCTTATCTTTTGGGACTTGGACACCCATAAGAAATACTCAACTCAAGAAGTATCTGCATGTGAGACTCAACCTTGCACTGCTTACATTTTTTTCCTGTGCTCTGGAAAATCTTACCCAATTTACATTCCCCCAAAGAGGAGAGTGGTGAAGAGAGGTTAGCCAGAGAAAATACCTTACTAGCCTTTGACAGAAACTGGCAAGTAAATGGCATCCTCAGACTGGATGCCATAGGGGAAACTGGCCAGTTAAAATGATTATGTTCTTGGAGAGCAGAAAGCAATTGTTTCAGCAGTAACCAAGACATTGTAATGCATTGAGAAGTCCAAGCTACCTGAACACACCCTGATGAAAAGGAGAGAATACTTTGGTGTAAGTCACAGTAGGGTCCTTTCCAGCAGTAGCCACAGCTTCAACATAGTAAATATGTTACAACCTCCAGTTACTATTCTAGTGGAAATCAGATTATTATTGCTTCAATCTTAAATTTGACCCTTCAAGATCAATAGAGAGAAGGAAACAAGGGGTGGGGAAAGGGAAGAGGAAGGAAGGGGACTGGGGACTGAATAGAATGAGACATATTCCATGCTTGTAGAATTATACTGAAATGGATCCTACTGTCATATATAACTAAAAAGAACCAATAAAATTTAAAAATGTAAAACAAATTGACCCTTCAAGCTGAAAACACCCTTTCTGAACCCAGGGGCATCCCTAGCTAAATCAGCCTCAAAGATCACAAAGTCTCCTAGAAAATACACACTTAATAAAGAGTGACTCAAGGGCTGGTAATGTAGCTCAGTAGCAGAGCACTTGCCTAGTATACATGAGGCCAAATTTAATCCCTACTGCCATCAAAAGAAGTGGGTGGGGAGAGAAGAGGAGGAAAAGAAGAAGAAAGTTCTATATTTTCTCCTTACCCCTTATTCTAGACTCTCTCCTCAATTATTATCTCACACTTAGGTTCCTGACTCTGTATTCACCTATTATTTCATCGGAAGTGGTTTTCTGTTTTGCTTCTGTGCTGAGAAAATTCTTTCCCATGCAAAGAAGGGTACACATTCCCATAATATCAATTGTGTTTTCCTAGTCTCTTCATTTTACATTTAAAATGATAATTCATTTGTGATTTACTTTGAAATACAGTATGGAGTAAAGATCTAAATGCATTTTCTTAAAATAGCTAGCCTAATGTTTCTCAGCATCATTTACTAAATATTCTACCATTTCCTCTTAATCTGTAGTCCTTCGGGTATCATATTTTTCTTTATGTACATTAAGGCCAATTGTGGGGAGTATGCATGCATTTTGGCTCCTCCACACACCACAACTTTCCTGGCACATAAAGTGGTGAGAAAACACCTCTTCCAAACAGTTGCCCCTGACCTTGTTCATGCTCAATATATTTCTATCAGTCTTGGTACATTTTATCTTGCTTTTTACTTCACTGTCATTTTGGGGAAGTGGGGCAGTACCAGGGATGGAACCATGGCCTTGTGCATGCTAAGGCACATGCTTTTTACTAAACTACATCTCTGGTCACTTTGTCACAGTTTTGAAGTCTAGTCAGATGGGAAAAAAGACCTTGACATAAGGTTAGGTAAAAAAATTTATAAAACTATACATAGATTATCTCATGTCAGTAAGTAATATGCATAAATTAGATACCAAAATAGACTCCTAGGAAAAAATCTAAAAGGAAATATAATAAAATATTTAACAATGGATGTTAGGAATGCAGTTCATTTGCACTTTTTCTCTAAAGTAAACTTTTTAGAAACCACCTTTGTTGGCTGGGTGCAGTGGTGCACACCTGTAATCCCAGCAACTTGCAAGGTTGAAGCAAAAGGATGGCAAGTTTGAGGCCGGCCTCAGCACCTTGGTGAGAACCTGTCTCAATTTTTTATTTTTATTTTTTAATTTTTTAAAATATTTTTTAGTTTTAGGTGGACACAATATCTTTATTTTATTTTTATGTGGTGCTGAGAATCGAACCCAGTGCCTCACGCATGCTAGGCAAGCACACTACCACTTGAGCCACATCCCCAGCCCCGTGTCTCAATTTTTTAAAAAAATAAAAATAAAAAGGGCTGGGGATGTAGCTCAGTGGGATGTAGCCCCTGGGTTCAATCCTCAGAACCAAAAACAAAAAAAAAATCAACTTTGTTGAAGTATCATTTAAATGTTAAAAATGCATCCATTATAATTGTTTGATTCAATGAGTTTGACAAATGTATACATCCATATAACAATCAGCACACACAAATTACAGATTATTTTCATCACCCCAAAATGTACTCTTTTAGGAAGTTTTGAAATTGGGAAATATGAGTTCTGTGATCTCCCTCTTTTGCAAGATCATTTTGGTTATTCTGGGTCTCTTGAAAATGTAGATTATCCAGAAAGCCCCCAAAGGGTAATCACACTGCAAGATCCTGAGATTCTAGAGCAATGTCATGCCACATGCAACAGAAAATTGTATGCTTTTAAAAAAATCACCTGCATTATTCTTCCCTGGAGAGAATGTTTGACCATGGGCCCACAGGTGTCCATGTATCTGCAAATAACTATTATGATATGAGTGCTAGTAGTCCTCCATAATCATAAATCTAAACATGTCCAACAGATGTCTATTATGAGATAGAAACGCTACATTCACAAACCTGCACATGAGAAGGTACAATAGGCTGCCTAAGCAAGTAACCCAGATTTCCATGTTAACACTGTGACTTCATCAGTGCCACTACCCCAGCTTGTATACCTGACCACCTGAGGAGACAAGTCCCACACTACCAGTTCAAAGAGAAATAAAAGGACCAAGCTTGGATTATAAATAGGTTGGCTCAGTGTGAAGGTCCAAGCCTGAAGTGAATATTGGACCAGTAAAATCTTTCCAATGGGCCACGCACTTTGTGTAGAAGAAGTGGCATGAAGTGAGAATATGTACAGATTTGTAGTGATATAACTGAGGACCCAGCTCTCTAATCTGGAAGGAAAATGGCTGAAGGTTAATCCAAAGATTTTGTGAGGGAAAGCATGTGGGTGAACATGTGGGAGTTAGCACGGACAGTGAATGTTTTTAAATCCCATGTTAATGTCCAACAAATAGCACAGACCATAGAAGAAATACTGAACTGTAGACACAAAATGATTCAGCCAATGAAAATTAGTCAGCATTCATCATTAGTCCCTCTAGAAATGGCATGAAGGTATATAAGGAATTAATATGATGGCAAAGATGAAAGCTATGCATGCAGCCAACAGTTTGGGGTCCAACTTAACAAGGCCAATACTGTTACTAATTTCTTTGAATTTATACTCTGCCCACAATGGAGATCTTTGCTAAGCCATCAATAATCACAATTTCTGCAGGAGATCAATAAGCCTATTGGTAGCAAGTTGACTTATTGGGCACCTTCCATACTGAAAGGGCTAGCAATTTTCCCTCACAGATAGATATTTATCCTCAGAATGGATTCACTTTCCTATTCACATAGCCCCAGTACTAACTGGAATCTGAGAGAATGCATGAGTTACAGGCTTGGAAGTCCATATAGTATAACTTGGAGACTCACTTCACAAAGGATGTGTAAGAGTGCCACTGAAACTACAGGATCCACTGCTCATACCACCTACTCCACCACATAGAAAGAAGCTTTAATTATAGCATGCTGGAATTATCTTTTAAGCACAAAGCAAAAATATGATCTCAGAAGAAATATCTTGCAAGTATAGGTGCCATCCTTCAGGACACCATATATGAATTAAATTAGAGAACTCTATATAGTACTGCATCACCAATAGGAAGAGAGCATAGGTACAAGAACTAAGAAGTAGATGCAGGAGTAACCCTATTTATTATATACTCTGAATGACACACAGGTGTAAACTGTGTTCCCCATTCCATCAACTCAGGGCTCTGTAATGTTAAAGGTCATGATCTGTAAATGAGGTACAGTTTTGCCAGAAGACTCAGCAAGAGACCCTTTGAATCGTAAATCACAGTTATCACATGGACACTTTGGACTCCTTGTTTCCCTGGACCAACAGGCAAGAAGTGCCAATTAATAGCAGCGGGTAATAGACCTTAATCAGCAGGAAGATGTCAAACTGCTTTTATACAATTGGTACAAAAAAGGAAAATTTGTCAAACCTGGGTAATTCATGTGGGCATCTCCTGGTACTCCCTTGCTCAGCTTTGTGAATTGTGGCACATTTGTACCTACCCCAGACTGTGAAGGATATGATTGCCAAGTACTCAGGCCCTCAAAGGAACAAAGGTTTGAGTCATCACCAGGTAAGCCAACAAAGACCTATAATGTAATTGTATTAGTCAGTATTCTCAGAGAAACAGAACCAATAAGAAAAGATGATAGATAGATAGATAAATAGATAGATAGACAGACAGACAGACAGACAGACAGACAGACAGACAGACAGATAGATAGATAGATAGATAGATAGATAGATAAAGGGGATTCATTGGGAGAACTGATTAACACAGTAATGGAGGATTAGAAGTCTTGTAATTTGCCCTCTGTAAGCTAGAGAACCAGAGAAGCCCATGGCATGGCTCAGTCCAAGTCTGAAGGACAAAGAACCTGGAGTTCTGATACTCAAATATGGAGAAGATGAGTATCCTACCCTCTATAAGAGAGTGTGCAAATTTGTCTTTCCTGTATATTTTTGTCATTTCTGGGCCATTAGCTGATTGGATGGTGCCCACTCATATTGGATAAGAGTGAATCTTCCTTCTTAGTCCTCTGAATAGATTCTTCACAAAGGAAGATATGTGAATGGATATAAAAATATGCTTAATATTACTTTTCAACACAAAAATAAAATCTTAAATTCAAATGCCAATCCTTTCCAGAAATACCCTCACAGACATTCCCAGAAATAATGGGTCACCAGACATCTAGGTATCTTTTAATCCTATCAAGTTGACACCAAAAATTAATAGTGATATCTGAAAATGGCAGTATTGTAGAATGGATACAGAGAGGACAAAATAGCAATTGCAGCCTGGCAACTCATTACAGTGGTGGGGACTGCGGTTCATTACAGTAATCTATATATTCTCCAAGTTTCCTCTGAGGAAGGGGACCACAGGATCCATGAAGTAGATGTTCCCTTAATCTGCATGAAGGGGTGACATGAGGTACCTGTGGAAGTGTGTCTCTCCATCCCTCTTCAAGACAACCTCCTATAAAGATCATAGTGAGCAACCACCTTCCAGTTGCTGCACTTTGGGATCCAATGAAGCATCAGGACACACTTTCCTCTGTTGCTACCAGCCAATACATAAGCAGTGGGGAGAGCCAGGATGTTCTTGAGTGACACAGAACTCTCCAACAGCAATCTTCTCTGGATTCCTCAGTAATGAGATTTCCTCTGACTGGAACTATGGTCAGAGGCTCTTCCTTCCTTCCTTCCTTCCTTCTTTCCCTTGATAGGTGTTTAGAGCTGTGTGATAGTCTGAAAGCTCTACCTACTTTTCCCTTCTCTCCTTCTTCTTTATTCTCCACAGATGTTACCCCAATGAAGCCCTTGAATGTATAATTCCATTTTAGCATCTGGGTTTTGGAGGATGTTTTAGTCAGTTTTCTTTTTACTGCTGTGACTAAAAGATCTGACCAGAACAATTTTAGTGTTAAGGTGCTCACAACCCAATCATTTCTTCTCTGAACCTTCCTGCATTGTTTCACATGCAAGGTTTTGCGGGACACCACACATCCAAACCATAAGAGAGGACCTCCAATCAAAAGACAAAATTTATTAATTGAATTTCATATAAGTGAAAATCTATTACTCTTCAAAAGACAACTTTCAGAAAATTTAAAAGCAAATTGCCCACCTAGAGAAAATACCTGATATATAGGTATATGACAAAGGATTGATGTCTAGCACATATAAAGAATCACCATAACTCAGTTAGAAAAAGAAAAAAATGACAAAAAGAGGTCACATGAACAGCTTCTTTATAAAGAAAGATATATGAATCGATATTAAGGACATGAAAATATGCTTAATATTTCTTTTCATCACAAAAATAAAATTTTAAAACTTTAATGAGATTACACACATGCTACAATGCCTAAAAATAAAGATAATAAATTAAAAGTATATTAAAATAATGCCAATACAATTTTTTGGTAAGGATGTGGAGAAACAGGAATATTAATCTATTTCTGGTGAAAATGTATAATTATAAAACAACTTTGGAAAAAAATGATTGGCAGGTTCTCATAAAGTATACTGCATAGTAACCACATAATCCAGAAATTCCACTCCTGGACATGTTATTGTTATTTTTATAGGAGTTTTATTTGTAATTGTTCAAAAGTAGAAGATACCCACATTTTAAAATAAATAGGTTAATTAATAAACAAATATGATTTATCTATACATTGGAATATTACCTAGCAATAATAAGGAATGAACTACTGACACATGCTACAAAATGAATAAACATTAAAAAACACTATGCTGGGCCTTTGTCTCTCTCTGGAGCCCACTATTCTTTGGACCTATTTCTAGACTGCCTTAGGAGCCCCAGGTTTCTTTGCTACACAGGTGCTGAAAGCACCACAGGGAGAATGCTATGCACTATAAAAGCCAGGAAATGGTCCAGAAGATGGTAGAGTAAAGGAAAGCTGCATCCCAAGCTGTACCATGGCATGGAAGCAAAGCAATGGGTATACAGCGTTTCAGCGAGTTGGGTGAGAGAGGGATTGCACTAAATTTTAATATTGGACATTCAAAGCAGCTTAGGGACTCAAAAATTTTGGTACAATAAACAAAGAAGAAAAAATACATCAGAGCTGACCAATGACCACTGGTGCTGATTCACCACACACAAAGGGAAGGGGATCAGAGTCTTGGTACAGAGAAATCTGAGATAAAAAAAAATGCTGCCTAATCTTAACTGATCCAGAGGCTACATTGCACACTGGTGCTTGAAAAGCATGCTGTGTACCTCAAATGGCCATGGAGAGCTGAAGTGGAGTCATCTTGGGCTAGCACTCCATTAAAACAACTGTAGGACCTGGGAGATCTCACACACACACACACACACACACACACACACACACACACACACCTACAATATGCCAGCAGGTGCCTATCAAGGAGCCCAGGCTGGGTCTGACCAAACATAAAATAGGCATGGAGTAGACTGTACCCAGGGAGATTCAAGTTGGAAGGGTGAAAGGGAGCCCAACTTGCTTCTCCTTTCTGTTGGACAGATCATGTGACCAGCTGAAGGGGGCTGGGAGTCTGAGCAGGTGGGGATGTACACATTCAAGGACTAAACCTGGGAAGGCTCTGGTCCTGGGGAGCAGTGGGTGGAAGATTGCCCCACCCACACCCCATGATTGAATTTCCTGGGAGGCTCCTCAGAACCAGACCTGAAGAAAAGATTGGCTACTGTCCAAGTCTAGGAGCAGGTCAATCTAATGTCTCAAAAGTAGGCACCACCCAACAAGCCCCTGAAGCCTGATTAGACTTCACTGCCACCTGCTGGAATTTTCCTCACACAACACTGCAGAAGTGGTACCCTGGGTGAGTAAGAAACTGGTTTAAATGGACAAAATGCCAACTCACAATACATCCGAACCCATCCCACCTCATATTGATAAAGAGGCAAGCTGAGTCTTACATCAAACAGCTTCAATCTTAGGCCACTCCAACAGGCAGCTCAGAGAGCAACACAAAAACAGGAAGAGGTTAACAACATCCACCCCTTGCTCTATCAGTACCTAACTCAAGAAGAATTGGAAAGAAAGACTATTGGACATAGACAATGACCGCTCAATCTAGTCAACCATTTTGACCACCTCAGTGGAGAAGTTTCTTCATTTTTCACTAAGATTTCAGATTTTTAATAAAATTTAAATTAATTTTTTTGGTATTCTTTCTTTGTGTGTGTGTGTGTGTGTGTGTGTGTGTGTGTGTGTGTGTGCATGTGAATTCTGGCTGTGCTGATTGGTTCAGGAACATATATACACACACATTTCTTTTTTTCCCAATTTCAGCATTTAAAAATGTAATTTTTTTCCCTAGTATTGTCTTTTGAGGGTTTGGATTTTTGGGGGGATTGTATATTTTGGTTGAGTTTTGTATTATTTTCATTTGTTTATTTCTCTGGTTTCTCTTTTTCATCTTCTCTTGCTAATAGCCAATTTCTATTGTTCTCTCTCCCTCTCTCTAATACCTTGCTTCTTCTATTTTCCCCTCATTCCGTATAAACATCACTTGCTATACCTTTTCTGCATTTTCTCTATTTACTTTTTGAAATTGTAAAGTATTTTCTAACTTCCTAAAACATTTTCTTTGCCCCTAAGTAACTGTAGTTTTTCAAATATTTTTTAGTTGTCAATGGACCTTTATTTAATTAATTTATTTATATGTGGTGCTTAGAATCGAACCCAGTGCCTCTCACACACTAGGCAAGTGCTCTGCCACCCTGCCACCACCCCAGCCTAAGTAACTGTATTTTTAACATCTTTCTGAACTAATTGGTCTATATAACTCCTGCCCCCACCATTAATGCCAATACAATCATTACTACTGTGGATGATATAGTTGACACTTGCTATTTGCTTTAAAGCCAGTTCTAGTTCATGGTTACTATTTTCACCATTGATAACTGCTGAATCTACCATTTCTCTTTAGTGGTAGCACTTTACTTTAGCACTGTGTATTGTTTATTGTTTGCAATGATTGTAACTAATATATATTCCGCCCCAATCTGTGAAGTGCTGGGAATTTACAAGAACACTAAAAGTTCACAAGTTAGAGATTCTGCTGCTGACCTACATTCCCTGACATTACTCCAACTTAAAGAAGTGAAGAGACAAAAGCTCCAAACCAACAAGGACTCAAGTGGGAATAACTGGATAGGGAACCCAGGTCCCCCCCCCTTGGTATATATGCATACATCAACAACAGAGAAAAGTCACAGAACAAATAAGATAATTACACATAAAAGGACACAAGCAAAAAAAAAAGAGGTAGGGCAATCCACTTCAAATGATATGTAATTTCAAGGCCTCTAAAACATGGCAGAAGAGGCATACAAATCTCCCCCTAAAATCCACCATCCCCTAACCAAGGAATCCACTGATAGAAAGATAGACAAAATCCCACAGAAAGATTATAAAAAAATGATTATTAAAATGCTCAGTGATATCAAAGAAAATCTAAGGAGAAAAACCAGGTAACATTTAGAGGCAAACCAATAAGGCTCACTTCCGATTTCAAGCACAGACACTAAAATTAAGGAGGGCCTGGAATGAGATATTTCAAACCTTAAAAGAAAACCACTTCCAGCCAAGTTTACTATACCCAGCAAAGCTTGGTTTCAAATTTGAGGGGAAAATAAAACCTTTCCACAGTAAGAATAAGGTAAAAGAATTCATGAGTACCAAGTCAGTACTACAAAGAATACTCAAAGATAAACTGAACAAAGAGAGCTAAAAAAACTTATTCCCAAAGCTCCAAAACAGACGAAGTTTAATAAAAGAATAATCCACTAAATAAGATTCAATACAGGATAAAATATAGCAAAAAAAACAAAATGGCAGGAAACCACAAACATACATCCATGCTAAAGCTGAATGTTAACAGTCTCAAATCCCCAAATAAAATACACAGATTAGTAGACTTGATTAAGAAATAAGACCCAACAATATGCTGTTTGCAAGAGACTCATAGGCGAAGACATCCACAGGCTAAAGGTAAAAGGATGGCAAAAACTATTCCAAGAATATGGTACAAGAAAAAAAGCAGAGATACTTATTATTATATCTAAGAGAGCAGATTTCAAATAAAAATTACTCAGAAGAGAGTCAAAATAAGGCTATTACATTCTAGTAAAAGGAACAATCCAAGAAGAAGATATAACTATTAAATAATGAAATTGAAAAAACAAATTAAAAGTCTTCCAAAATAGAAAAGCCCAGGACATGATGGATTCTCAGCTGAGTTCTACCAGACCTTTACAGAAGAAATAACACCAGTCTTTCTCAAATTATTCCATGAAAATGAAAGACAGGGAACAGTTCCAAATACATTTTATGAAGCCAGTACAACCATGATAACAAAATCAGATAGACATCAAGAAAAATACAGACCAATATCCCTGATGAATATGGATGCAAAAATCCTTAATAATATAGGAAATCACATTCAAAAACACATCAAAAAGATAATACACCATGATCAAGTGGGTTTCCTTCCAGGGATGCAGGGTTAGTTTAACATATGCAAATAAATAAACATAATTCATCACTAAACAAAATTAAGGACAAAAAGTACATGATCATCTCAATAGATGCAGAAAATACCTGTGATAAAATCCAACACCTATTCATGTTAAAAATGTTAGAAAAACTAGGGATCGAAGGAACTTATCTCCACATCATAAAAGCTATTTATGATGAAACTTAAGCCAACATCATAGTGAAGAAAAACTAAAAGCATTCCCTTTAAAATCTCACAAGGCAGTCCACTCTCACCATTCCTATGCAATATAGTCCTCGAAACAGCCAGGCAATCAGGCAAGAAAAGTAAATCAAAAATACAAGTAGGAAAATATATCAAATAATCTCTTTTTGCCAACGATATGATGCTATATATAGAAGACCCAAAAAACTCCACCAGAAGACTTGCAGAGCTTATAAATGAGTTTAGCAAAGTAGCAGGATACAAGATCAACACCCATAAATCAATAGCTTTCCTATACTCTAACAGTGATTTGGCTCAGGAAGAAATCAGGAAAACTAACCCATTCAAAATAACCTCAAAAAAATAAATACTTGGGTATTAATCTAACTAAGGAAGTAAAAGAGTTCTACAATGAAAATTATAGAACACTGAAGAAAGAAATTAAAGAAGGCCTTTGAAGATGGAAAGACATCCTATATTCTTGGATAGGCAGAATCAATATTGTCAAAATTGCCATACTACCAAAAGCAATACATAGATTCAATGCAATCTCCATCATAACACCAAAGAAACCTTTGAAAACTTAGTTGACAAAATTTTGGATCAACTGAAAAGAAGCATGACTTTTGAAATCTGAATACCTTGGTTCTCAGTATTATCATTCTTTATTGAATTTATTTCTTTAAATTAAAGTATGTAGTTTTTTTTAAAGAGAGAGTGAGAGAGGAGAGAGAGAGAGAATTTTTAATATTTATTTTTTAGTTCTCGGCGGACACAACATCTTTGTTGGTATGTGGTGCTGAGGATCGAACCTGGGCCGCACACATGCCTGGCGAGTGCGCTACCGCTTGAGCCACATCCCCAGCCCAAAGTATGTAGTTTTTAAGGAAAAAAAAAGTACCAGTGACATTCTTCACAGAACTAGGAAAAACAATTCTTAAATTAATTTGGAAGAGTAAGAAATTCAGAATAACCAAAGCAATGCTAAGCAAGAAAACCAAAGCAGAAGGCATTACAATACCTGATCTGCAATTATACTACAGAGCTGTAGTAACAAAACCAGCATGATATTGGCATCAAAATAGACATGAAGACCAATAGAACAGAATAAAATACACAGAGACATACCCACATACCTATAGCTGTCTGATGTTTGGCAAAGGTGTCAAAAATATATCTTGGAGAAAAGACAGCCTTTTTAACAAATAGTACTGGGGAAACTGGAAATCCATACATAGAAGACTGAAATTTAACCCCTATCTCTCACCTTGCACAAGTCAACTCAAAATGGATAAAAGACCTAAGAATTAGGCCAGAAACCCTGCAACTGTTAGAAGAAAATATATGCCAAATACTTCAACACGTTAGCTCATCAACAGACTTCTTTAAAAAGACCCCTAAAGCAAAAGAAGTTAAAAAAACAAAACAAAAAGTCAATAAGTGGGGATGCTATCAAACTAAAAAGCTTCTTCATGGCAAAGGAAATGATTGAGAGTGTGAAGAGAAAGCCTATGGAATGGGAGAAGATCTTGGCCAGCTACTCCACTGATAGGGGATTAATATGCAGAACATACAAAGAACTAAACAAACTTATCTCACATACATACACTCACACACACACACACACACACACACAGCAATCAATTAATGGGCTAAAGAACTAAATAGAAACTTCTCTAAAGAAGAAACACAAATGGCCAAGAAATATATGAAAAAATATTCACCATCTCTACCAATCAGGAAATTGAAAATCAAAACTACCTAAGATTTCATCTCTTTGCAGTCAGAATGGCAATTATCAAGAAAGTGGTTGTGGAGAAAAAGGTGCAGTTGTACAATGCTGGTGGGACTGAAATCTAGTACAACCACTCTGGAAAGGAGTATAGAGCTTCCTCAAAAATTTAGGGATAGAACCACCATATGACCCAGATTTCCTATTCGTTGGTATTTTCCCAAAATATCTAAAATTGACATACTACAGTGATACACCCACCTCAATGTTTATTGCAGCACAATTCACAATAGCTAAATTATGGAATCAACCCAGATGCCCGTCAATAGATTAATGAATTAAGAAAATGTGGTATGTATATATATATATATATATATATATATATATATATATATATATATATATACACACACACAATGGAGTTCTACTCAACCATAAAAATGATTAGATTATTGCATTTGCTGGCAAATGAATGAAAAAGGAAAATATCATGCTAAGTAAAATAAGCCAGAGCCAGAAACTCAAAGGTTGAATATTTCTCTGATATGTAAAAGCTAGAATAAAATAAAGGAAAGGGGGAGGGAAGGATAGGATGATATAAAGAACCAATTGAATATAAATAGATGAGTGAAAGGAAGTCAACAAGAGTGGAGGAAGGAGAATGGGAGAGGGGAGGTAGGACAGGAAGGAAAAAGAAGAGGGAAAGCGGGGGACATCATGAAATGAAATTGATTTCCATGCATATATGAGTTTGTTGGGAAACCCAACTACTACATATAAGTGCTATTTAAAAACATTTCATTTTAAAAAGCACTATGCTGAGTAAAATAAAATAGTTCATAAAGTAGTACTGACTGTACAATTCCATTTATATGAAGTTCTAGAATAGGCACCACTGGTCTACAGTGCTAGATTACTTGGGCTAAGGGTATGATTTGAGTCACTGCAAAGAGGAACAACTATTTCGGAGTGAGAGAAATATTCTATATCATGATTGTGGTGGTGTTTACATACATATATATGTTTATGGATATATGTATACATATATTGTGGTGTAAGGCCTAAAATTAAGGACTTTTATGTTCCTTCAACATCTGATGAAACTAAGAAAGTATCAAATGACTATAAAGCAAGTTCTTGGAAAAGGTCCCCCAGCTAAACAACCATGCTCACCAAAAGGACCAGGTACAGGTCCTGCCGATGCCCGAGTAGCAGGTTTCAATTTCCAGCAAACCTACAGAATTATTCAGACAAGCCAATCACATCCTTCCACAGCGACCAGGGGAATCCTACAAAACAGAAATAAGGAAGAGGAATATAAATGACAATTTTAAGAGGTGAGACTGCAAAGGAATCAAAAACACCTCCCTTCTCCTCTAAATATCACCCAGCTATTTGCAGCACAAAAGATGACTCGGGATGATAGAACTAGTGAAGACCAATGGAAAATTTCCCAGACAGAGCCATCTTGGCAGGAAGAAGAAAACTACAGGGGGATTGTTGTTGAGAGGGGTAGGGGGCTACCAACACTACTCAAAGGATACCTAGTAGGTCCCTGGCCATTTGACCTACCTCCAGAGTCAGGTGGACATAGGTCACAGGAGTATGCTGGACTTATTCAGCAAAAGGTCTCCAAACACTTTTCAAACTGCTTCAGCAGAATCTCTTTAAAACCAAATAGCAAATATCTTAACACAATCATCCTTCATATCCACCCAGAAAGGCTGACTGCCAGCATTTTGAGTTGGCCCTCATAATTAGAGAGGTTCCAGTTGTTTTAAGATCCCTGTAAGTTGTAAAAACTTCAAACTTCAGCTGCGTGCCGTGGCACATACCTGTAATCCCAGTGACTCCAGGAGACTGAGACAAAAGGATCACAAGTCTGAGGCCAGTCTCAGCAGCTTAGGAGACCCTCAATGACTTAGCAAAACCTTGTCTCAAAATTAAAAAAATAAAAAGGGCTGGGGATATAGCTCAGTGGTAAAGTGCCCCTGGGTTCAATCCCCAGTAACAAAAACAAACAAAAACTTCAAACTTCATTTAAGTTATTAAAATATTCCCTCTGATTTCAGGAAGACTTTGACCTATTAGAATTCAAATTGCAAGCTAATGATGTTTTCATTATTTGGAAGAACAAAAGTGTAATCAGATATATAAGGTATACAATGTACCTTCAGCCCCATATATGGCCCTGGAAACCACAGCACATAAATGGCAAAAATTGCCCAAATGGATAGAGGGAGGGAGGGAGGGAAGGGGGGGAGAGAGAGAGAGAGAGAGAGAGAGAGAGAGAGAGAGAGAGAGAGAGGAGAAAGAAAAGAAGAAGAGGAGGAGGAGGAGGAGGAGGAAGAAAGAAGAGGAAGAGGAGGAGGAGAAAGAGAATGAGGGAAGGGGCAGGGAGGGAAGGGGAGGGGGGACAATTATGAGGAAAAAACATAAGTGTGATTCATTTCTTAATCACACAATCCAGAAAAATCACCAAAACATAGTTGATTACACAACTGTCAAGGTTAATTTTACATGCCAAATTGACTGGGCCATTAAGTGTTTAGATATTTCAAATATTATTCCAGATGTATCTGTGAAAGTGCTTTTGAATAAGATCAACATATGACTCAGTAAGACCGACCAAAACAGATGACCCTCCCTAATCCTGGGGGACCTCATCCAATTACTTGAAGGCCTAAAAGAACATGAAAGCTGATCCCTACCCCCCCACGAGTAACAGGTAAGTCCTGCTGTATGACTTCTGCGAGCTGTGACATTGGCCTTTTCCTGCTTTTAGACTTGAATTGAAACATCAGCTCTTCTTGAGTCTTAAACCTGTGGGCCATCATACTAAAACTTACACTATTGATACCTGGTTCACACACCTTTAGACAAAGATTGGAACAACACATTGGCTCACCTGGTTCTCTAGCTTGCTGTCTGCAGATCTTAGTACTTCTCAGACTCCATAATCATGAGACAATCATATAACAGACTTAAATAGACACACAGATAAATTGATAGGCACACAAATACACACATTGGTTGTATTTCTGGAGAACCCTAATAACACCTCTTTTATTCAATGCTAGGGATTGAACTCAGGGTCTCACACAGGCTAGGCAAGCAATCTACCACTGAGCTACATTCCCAGCCCCCTTAAACAACCTTTTAACATCATAAAAGGCATTATCCTATAAGACATATGACAGATCATCTGAATGTATTGGGATATGTAACTTTGACCAAAAATCAATGAGAGAGCAAAGGCTTTTTACAGCAATATACATTTAGAGATTAACCTAAATAATATGGTATGATACTTTATTTTATGCCCATTAAAGAAAGTATAATTTTATGTTTTGCAGAATATCAACCAAGTGTATACCTAAATTACAATCAGAGTAATTTCATATCCCACTACCTACTCAGTCAAGGCAATATAAATCTAATGCTATTACTGAACACCTATGCCATTCCATTGGTTTCATGAAAAATGGGTTAAACAAAATTTTGATAAGTGTTCATCAACAAATGACAAATGTGTGAGATTTGAAGTTTGGAATAATTAGGTACTGTAAGTTCAGGTTGCTTTTTGGAATTGAGGGAATCTTTCCCCCAAAGTACCTCTCTTCTTCTTACCCTGCCTTGGCAAATAAGCTAAGGGGAATGAAAAAGACTGGTTTACAAGATTCAGCATCTGCAATTGGATAGCTGTCAATAAGGTGTCCATCCCCAGAACAATCACATGACTCAATCTTCTGTTTTATATAATGCCAAGCAAGAGTCAACATCACTACCTGTAGGGCAGAACACAAAGGTTTCGAACAAGAAATAGGCTCTATTTACAGGACCAGACAGGGAAAGGGGACATTCTCATTACGACTCAATTTCTTTTTAAATAGTGTCTGACATTTATTGAAAGTAAGGAAAAGAGACTTTTGTACAGGTAGTGTAGAAGAGCTGGAAAGAGTACACGGGTTACTGTGTTGAACAAAAGGCACACACATCAGAGAGACAGTTGCACATTCAGAAGAAAACTGGATTCTGGGGGAAACTAAGTGGTCCACAGGAGAAAATGAGAGACTCCATTTGGCTGCCAGGAACACAAGAGGTCTCTGGGAGGAGGGAGGGAATGGGATGTGCTGAAGATGAAAGGCTGGCTGGCCCCTTCTGGGGAGGGGGCGGTGGCAGCCAGCTGTGTGAATCAATGTCCACGGGCTGTGGCCAGCTCAGGTACCTCCAAGGAGAGTCCAGATCACTAGGAGCGGCAGTCTGTCGGTGGGTGTGGTGGAAGGCCATGGCAGCGCAGCGCAGCACAGGCGTGTGGGCAGAGCGCGATGCAGTCCGGTGGTCTGGCAGGGGTGGTGGGCAGCGGCCGGCTGTGGGTGGTGTGTCCAGTGTGTAACGGGGCCCAGCCTGCGTGCGGCTGGAGCACAGGACAGCGTCCGAATGGGCACGGGAGGGGCTGGGCTGGCAGCGCAGGGCGGGGGCCCGCTCCAGAGCGAGGCCCTGTGGCGGCAGCTGCGGGAGCCTGGAGCGCTATTCCTGGAACAAAGGCAAGCACTACGCGGGAGGGGACAGCAGCGCAGGGAGACCGCGGTGACGCGAGCGAGCGAGCTAGCTAGCGAGTGGGGAGGGAGGCGCGGCGGGAGGGCGCCTGGCTCAGCTGACCCTCCCCAGAGCACCGGCCATAGGCCCGAGGGTCTGCAGGCCTAGAAGTCCTCGTCCTCCTCCCATCCAAAGACCCGCTTCATCTCGGCCAGGAAGCCCCGGTAATCATGGAGCAGGGGGCTGTCCTTCTTGATGTAGGGGATCACCCACTCCAGGGCCGGGCCCGTGAGGCGGGTGATGAGGAACGTCACCTTCAGGGCGTCGCTGGAGAAGGTCTTGTCGTCCACGAACATGTAGGAGCCGGTCTGCACGATGAACTCGGGGAGCCGGTCGGTATCGCCGTCAAACGTCTCGGGAAAGGGAATCGGGTTCCTCCACCGACGCGCCGCGGGCCGGATGGGCCAGGCCAGGAAGGCCTTCATCAGCTGCACCCGACCGTCCATCGCGCCGCTGTCAGTCGGCTGGGCTCCGCTGCGTTTGCAGGGCTGCGGGGCTGTCAGCGCCGAGGCGTCGCCGGAAGTGTGTGTCTGCGTAGGCGGGCCCAGGCCGGGGTGGGGGCGACCGTGGGCGGAGCCATGGCCAGGGTCCCTGCGCCTGCGCGGGCTCCACCTATAAGTTTAGTGGTCGCTAGTGCGCAGGCGTGTCTCTGGGGGCTCAGGGCTAAAGGATGGGGGAGGGTATAAGGCCCTCAAGAAGGGAGTTCAGAATGGAAGAGCTGAAATTTCTTAAGTGGGTCTACGGTCAAAGGGCTTCGTGGTGAAGTCACAGCTGTCTGTTTTTATAGCACAGTGTACAAGTGTTCTGGAGCTGAAAAGTTATCCTATTGTATTTATTCCTGGTCTTGTGTTCTCTGCCCTTTGGTGTTCTTTTGAAGAAGCTCAGCCTTGAAACTTGGAAAAATTGATCAATCATTTTGTAATGTATCCCTCGGTATGCATTTATCTGGTGCTGTGTTAAAATGAGTTATCTTTGCTAGAAACACTACAGAAAGTATGTTATGTCTCAAGGTGCTCATGATGTCAATATATTTTATTACTGATACTGTGTTGCCATATATACTTTAAACACTGTTGTGTTGTTTAGGTTAAAAGTCCTGAGGAGTTGGGTAGCATACCTTTTGCCTATATCCATACTGACCATTAAGTAAAAGCTTTCTATGAGGCAAATTAATGTTATATGTCTTGCTTCCAATAACCCCAAGATGCTTTCTATGAATCTTTTCATTTATTTTTAATAGCAGTAAGTGAAATAGTAGAAAGTTGGATGCATTTTTTATTGAAGTGATCTTATAGCTTGTCTCTTTGCATTACCTTTCTATTTGTCTTTTTTTAATATTTATATTTTTTTAGTTATCGGTGTACACAACATCTTCGTTTGTATGTGGTGCTGAGAATCGAACCCGGGCCGCACGCATGCCAGGCGAGCGTGCTACCGCTTGAGCCACATTCCCAGCCCCTCTATTTGTCTTAACAAATTATTATATATTTAGTGGTTTAAAGCAATGCAAATTTATCATCTTTCTATTAATGTAGGTTAGAAGTTTCGTAGAGGTCTTAGCAAAGCAATATCACAGTACAGTATTGGGAAACTGTGATCCTTTCTGGAGACTCTGAGGAACAATATCTTTCCTGTTCATTCTAGCCATTGCCAGAATTAAGTTCATTATGGTTATAGGACCAAGGTACCATTTTCAGCAAGGTAAACAAGGGACATTCCCAGCTTCTAGAGGCCATCACATTTATTGACTCATGGCACCTTTCCTTCATCATAAAATTCAGCAATAGTGGGTTGACTCTCATGTGGTATCTCTCTAACCCATTCAGTGTCCTTCTTCCACTTTTATTAGTTCATGTGATTAGATAATCAGGTTAATGTCCTTAATTTACGCCTATCTGATTAGCAAATTTAATTTTATCACAGTCATAATTCCGTCTTGCTTTATGTTTTCAGATTCCCAGCATTAGGACTCAAACATCTTTGGAAGATAATTATTATGTTTACTACATTCTTTTTTGTTATTATATTACTAGATTAGGCAAATGGATACATTATAGCATATTCATAGAATGGAACTCTATACTGGGACATTCAGCAGTATGAATGAATTCTACAGATAATACATTAAGTATAAGACATTAGTCACAAAATAGCCTATAGTTTATGATTCCACTTTATATCAATATTCAAAATAGGCAAAACTAAATGCTTAAAATTCAGAATAGTCATTATCTCAGGAGAAGAAGTATTATAGTCTGTAAACTTGCATGAAGGAACTCTAGATGCTAAAAATGTTTCCCAAAATGACTATAACATTCTGCTTTAGTCTACTTTGGCATCACTGAGACCAAAATACCTAAAAAGGACTATTTAGAGGAGGGAACGTTTATTTTGAGCTTATGATTTCTGAGGGTTCAGACCATAGATGACTTGAGTCCAGAGTCCTGGGGCCAAGGTGAGGTAGAATATCATAGCAGAAGATATGGGGGTGGAAAGCAACTCAGGACATGACAATCACAAAGCTGGAACAGGGAAGATGTACTTTTCCAGGGCATGCCTCAAGTGACCCACATCCTCCAGCCATACCCCACCTGCCTACTATTTCAATCCAGAGAGTCAATGCAAATTAGGATGAGCTGATTAGGTTACAGCTCTCATAATATAATAATTTTATCTCTGAATATTCTTTCCACTTCTGGTCCCCAAAAGCTCATGTCCATCTAACAATGCAAAATGCATTTAGTTCATCTGCAAGAGTCCTAAAGTCTTAACAGTTTTATATTGCCCAGAAGTCCAAGTTCAAAGTCAACTCTGAGACTCGAGGCAAACCCTTGACTGTGAGGCCCTGCAAAATCAAAAAAAAAAAAAAAATATATATATATATATATATATATATATATACACACATATATATCTCCAATACACAGTGGCAAAGAGTAAACATTCCTATTCTGAAAGAGAGGAAGAAGGGCACAGAAAGATGTGATGGGCCCAAAACAATACTGAAATCCAGCTGCATAAATAGGTCCCCAACTATGTGTACATAATCTGGGACACATGGCTACACAACATGTGCTTAACAAAAGACTTGAGCCGCCTTGCTCCTTTAGCCTTGTGGTTGCAGTGCACATGAACTCTCTTTTAGCTTGATTCTATCCACAGCTAACAGTGTTTCTCAGCAGAGTCCATGTTACTGGCAGCTCTTAATTCCTGGGGTCTCCACTCCAGCTTTGACTTCACATTTACAGCTTCATGTATTGCCCTTTCAGTGGAAGCCTACAGGGATTCTGTCCCTCCTCCACTTTTCATGGCCTTCCAGGCTTTCCTTTGAAATCTGGGTAGAAGCCTCTGTGAGTCCTTAACTCAAGAATCCTGCATTCCTCCAGAACTGTCACTATGTGGCTGAGGCCCACGGTTTGTTGGCAGCTTGCTCAGTATCTGGAATCATTGCTGTAGTGGCACCTGAGTGCCTGTACTGCTCAGTATGGTGAAACAACTTCATAACCCCCTGTGTGAGTAGGGTACCCTCAAAATATCTTCTCAACAGAATTTTCCCTTTTACATCCTTGGGCCTTCAGTGGGTGTGGTGTCACAAATTCCTGAGATGACCTCAAGGCATCTTTCTTAGTACATTTAGCATAGTTTTAGGGGCTATAATTTTTTCAACAAGCATACCTTTGGCCCCAGATTTACATGCACTTTTCTGGCCAAACTGCAAATTTTAAAAATCCCTTAGCTGTTTTCTACTCCTATTTCTCACAGGAAACCTGGCTACCATTTGCCAGCAATATCCATGCCATTGACCCGATGCTGGGCTGCCTTGAAATTTCATCCACTGGATTAATTATTCCATCATTTTAAAACTCAGCCCCAAAGGGTCAGAACATGAGCAAAATGTAGATAAGTTCTTCATCAGAATATAACAGAAGTGGCCTCTAGTCCAATTTCCAATAGAATTTTCATTTCCCTCATGAGCACAGTCTGCATTCCCATTGGGATTCTGGTCTTTTGAACTCCCACCAGAATCACCCAGTAAACTCTGCTGACAAAATTCCAAAGGTTTTCTAGTTTACATCTCTAAACTTTTCAAAATTCTTCTTGCAAGCTAATTTCAAATACTTCTGAACCATATGGTCAGGTTAGTAATAGCAATGACCCCACTTCTTGGTACCATTTTCTGTTTTAGTCAGATTTTAATACACTGTGACCAAAATACCTGAAAAGAATAACTTACAGGGAAGAATTATTTGGGGCTCAAGGTTTCAGAAGTCTCAGTCCATAGATAGCCAATTCCATTGCTCTGAGTCTGAGGTAAAGCCCAACATCATGGCAGAAGGTGTGGGGTAGGAAAGCAGCTCAGGACATGGCAACCAGGAAGTCAGAGAGGGGGGAAGAGACCACAGGAAAGAGAACATGCACCCTTTGAGGGCATGCCCCCAGTGACCCACCTCCTCCAGCCATGCTCTGTCTGCCTACAGTTACCACCCAGTCAGTTCATTCAAACTAGGATGGACTGATTAGATTTCAGCTCTCAGAATCTAATCATTTCACCTCTGAATATTCCTTCATTAACAGGAGCTCTTGAGGGACATCCAAACTATAATACATTTTGTATTCCCAGCAGTGATGTATGAGAAATCAAGTCTCATCACAAGCTCAATAGCACTTTAGTATTATCAGGTTTTGTTTTGTTTAGGATTTTTTTGGGTTTGCTATTTTTGTTTTTACTTTAGCCATAATATGTGTGACATGGTAATTCCCTGACGATTTAATTTGCAATTCTCTAATTATTAATGATGATGAACACCTTTTGTGTGCTAATTTATCATATATTTATCTTTTCTGGTGAAGTGTCTGTTCAAATGTTTTTCCATTCTGAATAATATAGTTTACTTTTTATCTTGTAGAGTTGAAAATTCTATATGAATCCTGTATTAAAGTCTTCATTAGATATGTTATTTACCAATATTTTCTCCCAGCCTATTCTTTGTCTTTTCATTGTATTAACAGCATATTTTGAAATACATATGCTTTTTTAATTTGATGAAATCTAATTTATCTAATTTTACTTTCATTTATTGTGCTTTCATTGTCATTAACTAAGAAATCTTTGGCTAATCTAAGATTGCAGAGGGTTTTTTTTCCCCTGTTTTCTTTTAAGAGTTTTATAATTTTGATTTTACCTTTAAATCTATTAACTATTCTGAGTTACTTTTTGTATATGGTGTGAGAGCCATCTACAGTGGTGCACACATATAATCCCAGTTGCTCAGGAGGCTGAGAAAGGTGAACCTTGAGTTTGACATCAGCCTTTCCAATGTAGGGAAACCCAATATCCCCCCCCAAAAAATGAGTTATTAGTTTATATGGTATGAGATACAGATCAAAATTTAATTTTTTTTAAAAAATGGATATTCAGTTGTTCCTGTATCATTATTGAAAGGACTCTCCATTTCCACTGAAATATGATTATAACATTGTAAAAAATGAGATATCTATATATGTATGAATGTCTGGATTCCATATTCAGTTCTATTCATCTACTTTTTTATCTTGATAAAAACATCACATTGTTTTATTACTATAGACTTATCATAAATCTTGAAATCAAATAGTATTAGTTCTCCAACTTACTTCTTCAATTTCACAGTTGTTTTCACCATTGTATGTCCTTTGCATTTCCATATAAATTTTGGAATCATTATTTTTTGGGAGGAAGGATCGACCACTGAGCCACATCCTCAGCTCTATTTTGTATTTTATTTAGAGACAAGGTCTCACTGAGTTGCTTAGTGCCTCACTTTTGCTGAGGCTGGCTTTGAACTCGCTATTCTCCCGTCTCAGCCTCTCAAGCTGCTGGGATTCTAGGCGTGTGCCACGGCGCCCAGTGGAATCAATATTTTTTAATACATTAAAAATAATTTGCCAGGCTAGGCATGGTGGCATACAACTGTAATCCCAGATACTTTGCATGCCGAGGCAGGAGTGTCATAAATTTGAGGCTAGCCAGGGCAACTTAGCAAGACCTTGTCTCAAAAAAATCTCCTTACAAAAGGACTGGAGGTGTAGCTCAGTGGTAGGGTTCTTGCCTAGTATGCGTGAAGACCTTCAATGCTTGTTACTGAAAAACAAAACAAAACACATTTTCCAGGAGTTTAATTGACTCTTTAGGTCAATTTTGGGGAAACTGCTGTCTTATTCAATATTCAATCTTTCAACCTATGAACATATCGTTCCACTACTCTCTCACATTTTTTCATCATATTTAACTAACTTTTATGTTTTTATAGTGTTTAGGTTTATTTAGTTACAAATTTCCTTCATTTTTATATTCATTCACCTGTGACCTAACACCTTGCTAAACTTACTTCTTATTCTAGTATTTTTAATAGATCCTAGAGAATCCATTTTCTGTATACATGATCATGTTGTCTACAAATAAGAATTTGCTTTCTTTCTGGTCAATCTGAATGCCTTTTATTTCCTTTTCCTTTTCCTGTTCTTTTTCCTTATTGCACTATCTAGAACTGGTAGTGAAGTATTGTACTGAAGTGATGAGAGTAAGTATACTTGTCTTGTTCTTATAAAGGTGGAAAACATACTTGCTTTCATCTTTAAGTATGTTAGCTGTAGGGTGTTGGGTTTTTTGTTTTTTGTATGTACTCTTCATCAAATTTAGGAGGTCCCTTCTATTCCTCCTTTGATGTGAGTTTTTATTAGGAACCAAATGACACAGAAATTCTTCATGATAGAGAAATTAAAACATACTTACACAAACATCTGTACATGAATGTTTATAGCCAATTCATTTGTAATTGTCCATACCTGGAAACATGCCAAATATCCTTAACAGGTGAACAGATCACCAAAATATTAATTCCATGGCAGACAGATTATAAGGCAGCCTTCAACATCCTTAGCATCTGGTCATGCCTTTGAGTGTTGGTGGGGACTGTGACTTGCTTCACAGAATATGGCAAAAGTTGTGAGATGTCACTCTTCTGATTAGGTTACATTATACATGACTCCATCTTGCAAGCAGAATTCATTTCTGGTTCCTACTGGCCATGAAGAAGTGTTGTGAACTTCCTATGCACAGTGCAACAAGGCAGAGAACTGCAGCAGCTTTTATAACAAATTAGGAGATTTCTTAACATTCAACCAGCCTTATATTAACACTCATGACACATTATTTTCTGAGTATGCTGCTCAGTATTACATTTGCTAATATTTGAGACTTCCCTATTAATACTGCAAAAGCAACCACAACTGCGGCCAGGGCGTGCCAATACATCCCAGGTTGTGCGATTCATGAAGAAAATTTGTTCACAGAATTTTGTTCAACTGACGTCTGTGGGAAGGTGAGTGAGGGGCTGGGAGGGGTGTGAAGGGAGGTCTTATCAATTTACAGAAGTGGACCTTCCTATGCTTCGCTAGCAGCGGGCTCCAAACCTGGAAACAAGCACTCACCATACACCTCCAGGTGTCCCGGGTTCCTCCTATTTTCAGACGTTCCCCAACGTTAGCATTGGAAAACCTCCGCCCAGTCCGAGTGACACCTCAAATCCCCGCCTTCCTGGCTTGTGCTACTACGAGTCTGCGCACTGGAGATTATGACCTCTAAGCGAAGCACGTGAAGGCACTGAAGTCCCGCCCTGGCTCCACCCATCCAGGATCTAGAACCCGCCTCCGAGGACACGCGCTTCCGGTGACACTTCTGTGCTGACCTCTACGGAGCCCAGCGGAGCTCACAGAAGCCCAGCGGAGCAATGGACGGTCGGGTGCAGCTGATAAAGGCCCTTCTGGCCCTTCCCATCCGGCCCGCGGCGCGTCGGTGGAGGAACCCGATTCCCTTTCCCGAGACATTTGACGGCGATACCGACCGGCTCCCCGAGTTCATCGTGCAGACCGGCTCCTACATGTTCGTGGACGACAAGACCTTCTCCAGCGACGCCCTGAAGGTGACGTTCCTCATCACCCGCCTCACGGGCCCGGCCCTGCAGTGGGTGATCCCCTACATCAAGAAGGACAGCCCCCTGCTCCATGATTACCGGGGCTTCCTGGCCGAGATGAAGCGGGTCTTTGGATGGGAGGAGGACGAGGACTTTTAGGCCTGCAGACCCTCGGGCCTATGGCCGGTGCTCTGGGGAGGGTCAGCTGAGCCAGGCGCCCTCCCGTCGCGCCTCCCTCCCCACTCGCTAGCTAGCTCGCTCGCTCGCGTCACCGCGGTCTCCCTGCGCTGCTGTCCCCTCCCGCGTAGTGCTTGCCTTTGTTCCAGGAATAGCGCTCCAGGCTCCCGCAGCTGCCGCCACAGGGCCTCGCTCTGGAGCGGGCCCCCGCCCTGCGCTGCCAGCCCAGCCCCTCCCGTGCCCATTCGGACGCTGTCCTGTGCTCCAGCCGCACGCAGGCTGGGCCCCGTTACACACTGGACACACCACCCACAGCCGGCCACTACCGACTACTGCCAGACCAGACTGCATCGCGCTCTGCCCACACACCTGTGCTGCGCTGCCATCACCTTCCACCACACCAACCAACAGACTGCTGGTCTTGGTGATCTGGACTCTCCTTGGAGGTACCTGAGCTGGCCACAGCCCGTGGACATTGATTCACACAGCTGGCTGTCCCCATGAAAGGGCCAGCCAGACAGACCTATTCCCTCCCTACTTTCAGAGACCTTGGTAGTCAAATCCGGTCATTCATTTTCTCCTGTGGACCAGTTAGCTTCCCCCAGATTGCAGTTTTCTTCTGACTGTGCAGCTATCTCTCTGATGTGCGCGCTTTTTGTTCAATACTATAATTCCTGCACTCTTTTCCAGCTCTTCTACACTACCTGTACAAATGTCTTTTCCTTACTTTGAATAAATGACAGACACTAGTTAAAAAGAAATTGAGTCTCAGTGAATTTGGCACCTATCCCTCCTGTAAATGGGGTCCATTTCCTGTTTAAAAGCTATCTGTCCTGCCATTCAGTGGCTGATATTGACTCTTGCGTTATAAAACAGAAGATCAAATCCTGTGGTGGTCCTGGGGATAGAAAACTGGCAGCCATCCACTGGTTAATTTGGTAGACTGAGTAGGGGTAGATTGTCACCTGTCACTTTGTAAGGGACATTTCAGAAGTGAATAACCTATAGGATCATAAGCAACAGTGCTATTTGTAGCCAAAAATTTGAAGCGACATAAGTGTGATCAGAAAGAAAATGCAATGATATGTATGTATATTTACTTTTGCCCTCTTTTTTTTCATATAATTATATATATAGATAAAGATAGATAGTTTTCTTTTTTTTATGGTGCTGTGGACCGAACCCAGTGCCTCATGCATGCTAGGCAAGTGCATTACCACTGAGCCACAACCCCGGCCCCTAATAATTTTTTTTAAGAGAGAGAGAGAGAGAGAGAATTTTAATATTTATTTTTTAGTTTTCAGCGGACACAACATCTTTGTTTGTATGTGGTGCTGAGGATTGAACCCGGACCGCACGCATGCCAGGTGAGCACGCTACTGCTTGAGCCACATCCCCAGCCCCTACTTTTGCCCTCTTTTTAAACTACGGATAATAATTTTTAATTTACAGAAAGTTTACAAAAATGCTTGGCACAGTGGTGCATACCTGTAATCCCAGCTACCTCTGAGGAAGGACTGCAAATTGCAAATCTAGTTTCAGGCAGGATTGCAAATTCAAAACTATCCCGGTCAATTTAGTAAGATTTCATCTCAAAATAAAATTTAGAAAGGGCTGGAGAGGTCAGTGTTAAGCACTTGCCTAGCATGCATGAGGTCCTGGGTTCAATCCCTATTACCACAGACAAAAATTACAAAAATAGTTCAAGCAATCCCCATATTCCTTTGTCTCATTTGCTTTTTCCTTTTCCTATCTATATACCTATAAAATACATGTAATATAAAATTACAAAAATAGTTCAAGCAATCCCCATATTCCTTTGTCTCATTTGCTTTTTCCTTTTCCTATCTATATACCTATAAAATACATGTAATATGTTTTTTCTGAATCATGAATCATTATGTACATATATGTAAATATAAATGAATATATGTTACATATCAACACATATATGTATATAATGCTTTTCTGAAGCATTTGCTAGTTCATTAAAATGATAATGTGTACCTACAAATAAGCTACACCTAAGATAATATTTAATGGTTATATGTCAAATGTTTTCCACAGAGGTAACAAACTGGACAAGATTTTCCACTGTCAGCTTTTTTATTCCCAATGTCTTGCAGATCATAATTCGACCAGTCAATAAAATCAAATAATGGGGGCTGGTAATGTAGCTCTGTGGTAGAGCACTTGCCTTACAAGTAGGAGATCCTGGGTTTGATCCATAGTACCACAAAACAAACAAACAACAACAACAAAAAAAGAAATAAAGTGTCTTAAGATTGAAAAAGAAAAATAAAAGTCATTGTTTGAAGATATTATTGCAAACATAGGAAATACAAGCAAATCTATGAGTAATTAGAAATTATACATGAAGTTAGCAATTCCTCTGTATATAACATCAATATACAAAAATTTTTAAAAAAAGACAATCACAAGTATTAGTAAAGATGTTGAGAAATTGAGCCCTTATATATTGCTAGGAAAATGATACAGCCACTTTGGAAAAAGAGCTTGGCAGTTCTTCAAAATGTAGAGAGTTACTATTTACCATTCAACTCACATAGCAATTCTACTGCTAGGTATGAAGAGAATTGGAAATACACAAAAACTTGTGCATGAATGTGCATAGAAGCATTATTCATAATAGCACCAAAATAGAATAACCCCCCCAAAAAGGATGAATACACAAAATGTGGTATCTCCATACAATGGAATATTAGTCAATAAAAGGAATGAAGTACTGATAGGTACTACAAAAGAATGAGCTTTGAAAACATTATGCAAAGTGAAAGAAGTTAATCACAAAACACCACATATTATATGATTCTGCTTATATGAGATATTCAGAATAAGCAAATGTGTACATGTAGAAAGTAAATTAGTGATTACCTGGAGCTAGAGGGAAGGGAAAATGGGGAGGTCAAGGTTTCTTCCTGAGGTAATGGAAATGTTCTAAAATTAAATAATAGTAGTGGTTGCATAAGCTGAGAATATATTAAAAAGCACTAACTTGTATAATTCATTTTATTTTTTCAGTACTGGGAATTGATCACAGGTCCTTACACATGCTGGGCAAGTATTCTACCACTGAGCTACAACTCCAACCCTAACTTTATACTTTAAAAGCTGAATATTACCATGTGTTAGCTTTTATCACTGTGACCAAAATACTCAACAAGAACAACTTAGAGGAGTAAAATTTATTTTGGATCATGGTTTCAGAGGTTCAATCCATAGTTGGCCTGTTCAGTCTGGGATCTGGGTCTGAGGTGAAGTGGAACATCATGGCTAAAGAGCAGTGCAGTGAAGGAAAGCTGCTTATTACGTGGTGTCTGCAAAGCAAAGAGAGAAGGAGAATTCAGAGGGACAAGATATATTATCCCAAGGGGCACGCCCCCAGTGACACACCTCTTCTGCCTCATCCCACTGGCCTATAGTTACCACCTAGTTAATCATTTAAATTGTTAATCCATCAACTGGGTTAATTCAATGATCACAGCTCTCATAACCCAATCATTTCACCTCTGAACACTGCCTGATTAACTTTTGGAGGACACTCCATATTCAAACCATAATACCACATGTGAGTCTTCTCAATAAAGCTATTATAAAAAAGCAATTGTATTCCTATTTACTAATAACAAAATACTAGAAGTAAAATTTTAGAAATTAATACCATTTACAATCATAAATTATCAAATACTAGAAATAAATCTATAAAATATTCATCATACCTCAACACTTGAATCTACAAAATATTACTGAGATAAATTTAAAACACAATAAATCGAAGGATATAGGATATTAATGAATTGGAAAGCTCAAATTAGTTACAAGATATATTTCTCTTCAAATTTCATTTTTGGATACTATTTGATCCCAAACAAAATCAGGCAGATTTTAGAAGAAAGCACAGGTGAATATCCTTATGATATTGGGTTAGGCAAACATCTCTTTTATTTCCAGCCCTGGAAATTGAATCCAGGGCCTCAAACATGCTAGGCAAGCACTCTACAACTGAGCTATATCCCCAGCTCTCTAACACCCTTTTACTGAGATGTCCCATAATTTTCCTTAGTGTGTTTTCATTCCCTACACTGAATAATAAATCAAATTTGTTCAATTATAGTAGGGTGTTCCTGGTGGGTCTTTGCCTGGAGGGCATTAACATCAAGTATGTATAAAAAGAGTTGCTGCCAATCAAAAAGAAGGTAAATAAATCAATAAAAATATTTGAAATTTGTGAACGAGCATTTCATTAAAAAGCATAGCAAAATGGCCAAAAAGCAATAGAGAGGTACTTAATATTATTAGTAATAATAGAAATGCAGCCCTCTCTAGTGTGTTGAGCGCATGAGTCTCTGCTCTTGCAAGGTCGCTGTGGAGGACTATGTTGTTACAGAACATTCTGCTCACCAGTTAGCGCGCACAGCTGGGAATGGGCTGGGTGGCATGGCGGGGCAGGCAAGGTTGGCCTGTGCTTTGGACTGCAAGTGTTCCAGACCAGGTACTCCAGGGGTTGGAAAAACTACACTAGGCAAAGAACTTGCATCAAGATCAGGACTGAAGAGCTGGGATTGTGGCTCAGTGGTAGAGCGAGCACGGGCGGGACCCAGGTTCAATTCTCAGCACCACATAAAAATAAAGGCATTGTATTGTGTCCATCTACACCTAAAAAAATAAATAAATATAAAAAAAAGATCAGGACTGAAATACTTTAATATGGGTGATTTAGCTCAAGAAGGGCAGTTACATAATGGCTATGATGAAGAGTATGATTGCCCCATTTTAGATGAAGATAGAGTAGTTGATGAGTTAGAAAACCAAAAGAGAGAAGGTGAAACTATTGTTGATTACCATGGTTGTGATTTCTTCCCTGAATGTTGGTTTCACATAGTTTTTGTGTTGAGAACAGATAACAGTGTATTGTACAAAAGACTTGAAACAAGGGGTTATGGTGAGAAGAAATTAAAAGATAACATTCAGTGTGAGTTTTTTCAAGTTCTTTATGAAGAAGCCATAGCATTCTAAAAGAAGAAATTGTGCACCAACTGTCCAGCAATAAACCAGAAGATCTAGAAGATAATATATCCGATCCTGAAATGGATTGAGCAGTGGGTCAAAGATCATAACACTTGACTGGCCACTTTACAATCACTCTTATTGATACCTTTCTGCCCACTTCATAGGAATTGACAACATATTATTAAAATTATTATTAAATAATATTATTAAAATCACATTGCAGGCCTAGCAGGTGCATAATGTAAAGGTTTGTGCCTGGGTCTCTTTTTCTCCACATGAAAGCTAAACAATGTCAAATATAATGAATATAATATTAAAAGTATAAATTGTCATTTAATGCTTCAGTTACTAAATAATAAATATGACCAAAGGGGTTGACATTCTTTATGCTTATTATAGAAGAAAATGCAAATGATTTATTAAAATAAAAAACAAAGCATCAAAAAAGAAATGCAAATTTAAAACATAATGTGATATCACCACAGACCATCAACCTACACTTCAGTAAATAAAAATGAACACTTGAAACATACAACATAGATGAATCTCACAGATACAGAATAAATTCTATATTGTTGCACGTTTTCATTTGTAAGAAGTTACAAAACAGGTAAAAAATTTATCTTTGGTGATAGAGGTAGAAAAATTTTTACACAAATTTATTTATCTTTGGTGATACAGGTTAGAAGAGTGTTAATATAAATGTGTAATTTGAAGTTTTTAAAGAACAGACTTAAGATAATGAGAAGAAAGAACATTTACACTTGGAGGCAATTATTTATAGTTAAAATAAGTTTCTTCTACTATTTCAGTGCTTTTTTTGACTAGGTAAGAAGTTATATACTCTATATTCTTTTTGTAATTGCTCTGAAAAGTTCGCATGCATACCTAATATATAAAGTTATCAACACAAGGAAATTAGAAGAATATAATTAATAAAGAGTGTGATAATACCAAGTATGAATAAGGAAATGAGACTACATAAATTAAAAGCAAGAGTGTAAATTACAAGAAAATATTTTGCAAAATAATTGGGCAGTTCCTTTAGACTGGATTTCTCATAAGCTGATTCTGACCAAGGATTCATGTGTAAGTGATATGTAATACATGTAAAAATATAGTGACAGAGGAATGGAAAAGTAAAGCTGGGATGGTAAAAGGGCCAAAGCAAAGTGCCATTGAGGATGACTTTGCCATAATCCAATAGGGCGACTCTAGATACAACAGAAGCCACACTTCAAAGTTATCCTAATCATGGGCAAAAGAACTGGAGTGTTTATACCTATACATCCACAGAGGCTATCTAGAGGACTTTAATGCCCAGATTTGGCTCTTCATGTTTGCAGACAAGGATTTATAATCTGTGACAAAGAGCCACAGATTCTGGCCATTGGGAGAAAAAAAAACCCACAAAGGGAGATGATATACATAAAAACAGACAAAAATTCCAAGAGGATAGAACACTAATCACATCTGCTTCAGTAGGTATTAGTTGTAATATATATATATATGTGTGTGTGTGTGTGTGTGTGTGTGTGTGTGTGTGTGTGTGTGTATGTATATATATTTGGTGCTGGGGATTGAACCTAGGGCCTCATACATGATAGGTAAGCATAGCCCTGGAGCCACATCCCCAGCCCAGTTTAATATTTTTAATACCATGAAAAATAACCTGATAGCTAGGGCCTGCTCCTCTATCTCTGCTTATAATGATCTGCCCTAAGAGCTTGAATGTACTTGTTTATAATCTTTGTTGTACAATGCTTGGAGTACATTCTCTTGTTTTCAAATGTCTGTTTCTCTATCAGGCCTGGTCTGAAGGAATAGGCAGAAATATAGGCACCACTTTTAAATGATGATGAAATGATCATTTGCAAGAGGTGCATCTAACATATATTTGTACATTTAAGGACCTCAATACACATTGGTATACATAATTTTATGTATTAGATATTAATATGTTTTGTTAGGTGTGGTGGTGCACACCTGTATCCCCAGTTACTCAGGAGGCTAAGGCCAGAGGATCACTTAAGCACAAGAATTCAAGAGGCAACAAACTGAGACCTCTCTCAAAACAAAACAAAACAAAATTAAGAGATACTGACATGTTTTATTACTGGCAGAATGAATAGGGCTGACTCTGATATTATGATTATATACCTAGAAAATTCTTTGCTCTTCATCTTTATAGCCTTAGTAACAAATTGTATAGATGCCAATTCATAAATAATGGGCTCAAATGACCCAGGTAGCCTGAAGTCTCAGGGTTGCTCAGGAGTGTCCTGTTCAATGCATTCTGTTGTCTATTGACTAGCTACAACTAGAAATACAAGCAGAACATTCATTAAATTCACTTGGGGTATGATGGGATGGTTGATCAGAAAGAGACTCCATGGGGCTGGGGATGTGGCTCAAGCGGTAGCGCGCTCGCCTGGCATGCGTGTGGCCCGGGTTCGATCCTCAGCACCACATACCAACAAAGATGTTGTGTCCGCCAAGAACTAAAAAATAAATATTTTAAAAAAAAAAAAAAGAAAGAGACTCCATGCCAGGGTGATATACCGACCCAAGTAATGACATTCCAGGAAAGTGCTGAGAATGATGGTTATACTCAGGGTGTTAACCAGTTTTGGCTTCCAAGACAGGCTGTCTCTGTGTGATTCCATGAAGCTAGATAAAACTGAGTAGTGGAAGCTTTGGGAAGATTATAGACAGTCCTTCAAGTTGAAAATAAATTTCAATGTGTATGTCCTTTAACCTTAAATTTTCTACACAACCAGTCCAGAACTCCTTTAGACTAATTCCTCCTTCTTAAGAATTTTTGGTGGCTGGATGTGGTGGTGCACGCCTGTAACTCCAACAGCTCAGGAGGCTAAGGTAGGAGCATGAGAGTTCAAGGCCAACCTCAGCAACTTAGAGAGGCCCTAAGCAACTCAGTGAGATCTTGCCTTTATATAAAATGTAAAAGAGGGCTGGGGATGTGGCTCAGAGGTTAAGAAACTCTGAGTTCAATTCCTAGTACCAAATAAAATAAAATAAAATAAAGAATTCTTGGTGAATGTGGATACCAAATTTGTATATGATTGCACCTGCAATTTTGTTTAATGTCTGATCCTTTTGTTTTCTTTCCTCTTATAGACAGGCATTCTTTCTTTTTCTTTCATCATTCTATTTGGCAATTTTGTGAACTCATATTTGGACAGACATATTTCCTCTTGGGGAAAAAGGGAATACATCAGTGTTGGAGATCTCCCTGAATTTTGAAAAGATCTAAATTCAAGTTTGCTATTGTCTTCATTCCTAAAAATATCTTTTAATGCTCAGAATCTGAAAATTGATTACTAGGATTTTATGTGATAAGTTAAATATTGCTCCCTCTAGAGGGTTTATTAAAAGGCTTTTCTAAAAACCTCTACCTGTGTTATTTTCATACCTCCTCCAACTCCATGATTTGGGAACTAAGAATAGGGTAGGAAAGTGGAAATAAAAATTGTCCTCATGTGGTAAGATAGTAGAAAGGAAAAGAGGGAGAAAGTAAAATAAAGACTTCAACTTTTTGGAGACAAGAGGAGGTAGAACCAAAACAAAGGACATTTTATTGTGGGAAAAATTATTTATTGTTAGGGATATCTTATCTTTTTTAAAAAAATATTTTTAGTTGTTAATGTACCTTTATTTTATTTATATGTGGTGCTGAAGATTGAACCCAGTGCCTCACACATGGTAGGCAAGTGCTCTACCACTGAGCCACAGCCCCAGACCAGGATATCTTCTCTTTATTGAAAAGTAAAAATTTAATAATAAAAAGGTGAGGAGACATTCCCTCATGTCATTCATGAGAATGTAGTTTGAAAACAATCTCTCTGGAGCAAGATTTTTTCTTTTTCAAGAATTTTTTATACCTTTATTTATTTATTTATATGTGGTGCTAAGGATGGAACCCCATGCCTCAAACATGCCAGGCAAGTGCTCTACCACTCAGCCACAATCACAGCCCCATTTTCTTTTTTCAATTGTAGTACTGAAGGAACCCAGGCCCTTGTATATGCTAGGCCTACACTGTACCACTAAGCTATACTCCAGACATTTTTATTTGATTGTGAGACAGAGTATCCCTAAGTTGCTGAAAAAACTTAAATTTATGATGCTCAAATTTACAATCCTCCTGCTTCAACCTCCTAAGTCTTTGGGATTACAGATGTGCACAGCTGTGCTTGGTTTGGAATAACAGGTCAAAATATTTAAAGTATGTACTTTGATCTCTACACTAGTTTTGGAAATCTATCTTAAAGAACTTACAACAAATGTGTTTGCTTCTAATGTGAGTAAATATGTAGTAGTCCTCCATTCAAGGTTGCAGAACAAATGATACTGTAGTTTTTAATCCAAGGCCCAAATTAATAGGCTTACTGTATCCTTAGGAACAACATGAATTCTACACGCTCTCCTTTTGATCACTGACAATATTCTCTCAACTGCCTTAAGCCAGGGAAACAGCCAAAGAGGGCAGAAGAAAAAAATATCAGGCTCTGCTTGACACTGTGGCAAGGCTTCAGAAGTCCAGGAACTGAAGAAGGCAAGTGATAAGGACAGGGGCTCAGACAAGGAAAATAGGAGACCCATTGAAGTGAGTGAGTCAGGAGGCAGAATGGATTTGGTGACTGTTGATGGAGACCATTAAGAGGATAGGGTTGAAGAGGACTGGGTATGAGTGGGAGAAGGTGTGCAACCATCAGAAGGGGCAGAGTGGAAGCTCAGTTATAGCCCAGCAGCTGTAGACTTGGGCCAGGTAGCCTTCTGGGAACCACATTTTCCATCATCAAAAACAAGGGGACTGTCCCTGACCCTAACCCTGCACAAACACAAAGTCCAGGTACTTTTAATATGGGGTCTATGATTGACAGCTGTGGTGCTAAGATAGAGGGACCTGATAACCTTAACCATGTCCTGACTGGGGATTTGTTTTATTCTTTATTATTTGGGTGTGGCCATTTCTCCATGCCATGAAATAGTCTGGGATCACAAAAGGCTTTCAATTTTTTTTCACTTGTTTCATAGTGTATATGTGCTGGCTGATTTTTGTCCTTTCCATAGCTGGTTCCCAAAGATTTGTTACTTTTCATTTTAGGTTCATAATTGCTTAGAACTGATTGTTACAGTACCTAGGTAGTCTCCATACTCCCATGATGGAAAGCAAGTATGTCAAGAAGTATGTTCATACCTGTAGAGAGGCAGGCAGGTGATTAGACCACAGCAGAAATCCTTGGAGGAAGGATCCTTGCATGCAGAACTTCTAATAACTTAATCTCTCAGCTAACTACTTCAGGTCCCTCCAGGTTCCTAGGGGACAAACAGATGAGGCTCACTTGCAAGGGGTCCTATTGCATTCCTCACAACTAAAACGCTCAGGGTCACTCCAGGTGAACTGGGCTGCATGAAATAACCACACAAAAGACAGAGATACCTTTTTCTTGGGATCCTGTGATGGCTCCTCTGACCTTAAGGGGTCTGCAGAAAGACAGCCAGCGAGCACATGCTGAACCCTTTTATTGGGGAGACGCCATTCAAATGAGGCAAGGGGTCAGGTTTCAGAAGGCTGAGTCTAGCTTCATGATTGATGTCTACTATCAGCATGTTGACTGACATCTGGGAAGGCCACACCCAAAGGCAGAGCAAGAGAAGGGGACACAAAGTGTTTCCATGGAACATTCTATCCCAAACAGGGAAAAGGGGTAATATCACAAAGGAACAGGTGAGTGTAGTTTAACCCATGGAGCAACACACCTACATCTGAAGACACGTCTTCAAACTTCCAGGACTGGGCAATGTCCAGGTCACTAAGAGATGTAGTGATGGTCAAAGCCTCCCCGCTCCAGGATGGAAGATGCAAATCATTCAGAGTGGCTTCCCACAGGGTCCATTTGGAATCCCCTTCCTTACTCCATCTCTGCCTTGGGGCCGACTCTTTGTGCAGGGGTACACTTAGGGCCCTAGGGTTAAGTGTGGAGTAAAGCCTTTAATCAATATATTCTACCAGGAGTCCTCTGAGACTCAAGATTCTGGAACATTGAACTATCCATATTCAATCATTCCCATATTAAATTTTTCTCAATGTGTCACAAAATTTGTGTAATGTTACCATAAATATAGATACCAATTCATCATGGTCCCAACCACCAAACCAAACCAATCCAAACCAAAACCAGTTAATTGCATTTCTGTCTCCTTTTTCTTATATTTATCTTCTTTATTATTAGTCTTTGTTTCCTCATTCTTATGAGGTAAAGCTGTTTGGGGATTCAGTAGATTTCTGAAAATGAAATGAAAGAAACAAACCAAGAAAAGCAAATGCAAGGGTGAGACTGCAAAGTAATGAAAAAGAATCTCCCTTCTACGCTTAAAAATGTCATTCCTTTGTCCCTTAATGGAATCTTACTAAGGTGTACACTACTGCTTCTTGTGAACTATGACACCTCCCCCCCCCCCCTCGAGACATCTGTAGCCTAAAGGAGACATCTGTAGCATGGGATGATTGAATAGACCAAGGGAAAATTTCCCAGACAGAGCTATCTTAGCAGAAAGAAAAAAACTGCAGGGGAATTGTTGTTGAGAAGGGTAAGGGCCTGCCAACACTGCTCAAAGGATACCTAGCAGGTCCCTGGCCATTTGACCTACGTCAAATGGTAGACACAGATCATGGGGAATATGCTAGACTTACTCAATAAAATGCTTCAAAACATTTTTCAAACTGCTTCAGCAGAATCTATTGAAAACCAGAGTGAATATCAAACATGATTATCTTACACCCATCCAGAAAGGCTGTCAGCACCTTGAATTGGCCCTCATAATTAGCCTGGTTTCAATAATTTTAAGAAGCGTGTTAAATCACAAAGCTTCATTGTACTAAGCAATTTGAATTTTCTCTCTGATGTCAAGAAAACTTTGATCTGACATTCCAAATTACAAATTAATGATGTTACTATTCCTGGGAATAAAAAATATGACAGACATAATGTAGATAATGTACCTCTAGTTCCATGTACATCCTATGAATCAAAAATGAATGGCAAGGGCTGGGGTTGTGGCTCAGAGGCAGAATGCTCGCCTAGCATGTGTGAAGCACTGGGTTTGATCCTCAGCACCACATAAGTAAAATAAAGACATTGTGTCCATCTATAACTAAAAAATAAATAAATAGTTTTTAAAAATGAATGGCAAAATTTTACCTGTTCAAATGAACAGTATGAATAACTTTAAAAAACACTCTTGTGATTTATTCCTCATTTGTATGTTCTGGAAAAATCAAACATTAGAAATAAGGAAGAGAATTGATTGTTATACTGCAAGCCCACCTTAGGATTATCTGACACTATTTGGACATTTAACTTTTCCCAGTGATATTTGAGGTAGCAAAGCCTCTTTAATATAATAGATTTAAGAGATAAGCATACTTTACAGAGAGATGTAAAGTACTATGTTTCTTTCTTTTTCTAACTATTAGGGAAAATTGTAATTGTATAGCCCTACCGGTCATCAATCAAACATGTTTGTATCTGAATTAATAAACACAGTTCTGATTCCTTATTCCACTACATACACAAGCAAAGAAATACAAATTTAAATGCTTTTATTGAAGACTTTTATGTCATTCTTCTGGTTCCCTGAAAAATGGGTTAAATAAAAGTCTGACAAGTGTCCACCAACAAATGTGTGGGATTTGTGATTTTAATAACTAGATGCTGTGCTGTCAGGTTGCTTTTGGGAAACAAGAAAAACATTCTTACAAAGCATCTATATGATTTACCTATACCTTTTGTTTTACCAAAATAATCATTTCTTAAGGGGCATGTAAATGCTGGTTTTAAAGATTTATCATCTGGGATTGGGCTGGAGATATGGCTCAAGTGGTGACATGCTCTCCTAGCATGCGTGTGGCACTGGGTTCGATTCTCAGCACCACAGAGAAACAAAATAAAGATATTGTATTCACCTAAAACTAAAAAATAAATATTAAAAAAAAGACTTATCATCTGGGATTGGAGGCTGCAAGTAAGGTGTTCATTCCCAGGACCACCACAAGACTATCTTCTGTTTTATAATGGCAAGAATCAAGAAGAAATAGGCTCCATTAACAGGACCAGACAGGGAAAGGGGACATTCTCATTACGACTCAATTTCTTTTTAAATAGTGTCTGACATTTATTGAAAGTAAGGAAAAGAGACTTTTGTACAGGTAGTGTAGAAGAGCTGGAAAGAGTACACGGGTTACTGTGTTGAACAAAAGGCACACACATCAGAGAGACAGTTGCACATTCAGAAGAAAACTGGATTCTGGGGGAAACTAAGTGGTCCACAGGAGAAAATGAGAGACTCCATTTGGCTGCCAGGAACACAAGAGGTCTCTGGGAGGAGGGAGGGAATGGGATGTGCTGAAGATGAAAGGCTGGCTGGCCCCTTCTGGGGAGGGGGCGGTGGCAGCCAGCTGTGTGAATCAATGTCCACGGGCTGTGGCCAGCTCAGGTACCTCCAAGGAGAGTCCAGATCACTAGGAGCGGCAGTCTGTCGGTGGGTGTGGTGGAAGGCCATGGCAGCGCAGCGCAGCACAGGCGTGTGGGCAGAGCGCGATGCAGTCCGGTGGTCTGGCAGGGGTGGTGGGCAGCGGCCGGCTGTGGGTGGTGTGTCCAGTGTGTAACGGGGCCCAGCCTGCGTGCGGCTGGAGCACAGGACAGCGTCCGAATGGGCACGGGAGGGGCTGGGCTGGCAGCGCAGGGCGGGGGCCCGCTCCAGAGCGAGGCCCTGTGGCGGCAGCTGCGGGAGCCTGGAGCGCTATTCCTGGAACAAAGGCAAGCACTACGCGGGAGGGGACAGCAGCGCAGGGAGACCGCGGTGACGCGAGCGAGCGAGCTAGCTAGCGAGTGGGGAGGGAGGCGCGGCGGGAGGGCGCCTGGCTCAGCTGACCCTCCCCAGAGCACCGGCCATAGGCCCGAGGGTCTGCAGGCCTAGAAGTCCTCGTCCTCCTCCCATCCAAAGACCCGCTTCATCTCGGCCAGGAAGCCCCGGTAATCATGGAGCAGGGGGCTGTCCTTCTTGATGTAGGGGATCACCCACTCCAGGGCCGGGCCCGTGAGGCGGGTGATGAGGAACGTCACCTTCAGGGCGTCGCTGGAGAAGGTCTTGTCGTCCACGAACATGTAGGAGCCGGTCTGCACGATGAACTCGGGGAGCCGGTCGGTATCGCCGTCAAACGTCTCGGGAAAGGGAATCGGGTTCCTCCACCGACGCGCCGCGGGCCGGATGGGCCAGGCCAGGAAGGCCTTCATCAGCTGCACCCGACCGTCCATCGCGCCGCTGTCAGTCGGCTGGGCTCCGCTGCGTTTGCAGGGCTGCGGGGCTGTCAGCGCCGAGGCGTCGCCGGAAGTGTGTGTCTGCGGAGGCGGGCCCGGGCCGGGGTGGGGGCGACCGTGGGCGGAGCCATGGCCAGGGTCCCTGCGCCTGCGCGGGCTTCACTCAGAAGCCTCGGTGGTCGCTAGTGCGCAGGCGTGTCTCTGGGTGCTCTGGGGCGGGATGGGGCGGGGGCGGGTATGAGGTCCTCAAGAAGGAGGGGTTGGAATCAGAGGGGCGAGGATGGGGTTTCTTATTGTGGGACCTGGGTGAGCAACCGGGAGCAGGGTGGGAGCCTAGGACACCTGGCACTGTTTGGTGAGGGAGGAGCCCCCTGCCTTTGGTGATCTGAAGGGTCCATGTCCTGCAACCTGAGGAGGCTTCCCGCCCGTACAGCTCCCTATCCCTCATTCATCAGCTTTGGGGTATTCTTTTGTTATTTTTGGCTCTAGATCCCCATTGAGTGATGCTCAGTGCACTTTTTTTCCTGCTTCTTTGTTCATCTTTCAGCGTGAGAAGCATTATCTCCCTGGCTGCAGATGTGGTTTCTTTGCAGCATTAATTAGGAATGACCCAAATATTAGTTAATATAATAAGCATCAGCTTATTCAAAGAACAGGTAGTGAACAGTTTATGTAAGGAATGTTAGTGTTAAGAAATATTTTAATTACAATATTAACGTTTTCTTAGTGATTCACGTGGCTTATTATTATTAATTTGCTTAGGGTATAATCCTGCAACAAAGTATGACGGAACAGGGTACATGTTATTACTTCGACATCTGCTTTTTTTTTTTTTTACTTCAAGTTTTATACTCTATTATATTCTATAGTAGTCAGTAGTTGTTTGTTTGGGTTTTTTTTTGTTGTTGTTGTTGTTGTTGTTTTGGTACCAGGGATTGAACTCAGGGACACTCAACCACCAAGCCACATCCCCAGTGATATTTTGTATTTTACTTAGAGACAGGGACCTACTGAGTTGCTTAGTGCCTCACTTTTACTGAGGCTGGCTTTGAACTTGCAGTCCTCCTGCCTCAGCCTCCTGAGCTGCTGGGATCACAGGCGTGCACCACCATGTCTGGCCAGTAGTCAGTGGTTTTTTAATATTAAAAAAAGTGAGCAAAACTCCTCTAAAAATTCAACAGTCCCAGATGCAAGGGTGAAAGCCTGTAATCCACCTAATCTGAATCTGATACAGGAGGATCACAAGTTCAAGGCTGACCTGGGCAATTTAGAGAGAACCTGTCTCAAAATAAAATAAAAAAAGGTTAATAGTGATATAGCTCAGTGATGAAGTGCTTGCCTACTATGCCGGATGCCCTGGTATGCATACCCTACCACCACAACACACACATGTACACACACCACAGATTTAAAAACAATTTCCCCAAGAGGATGGTTATAGTAAATTTCCAGAAAAAAAATTTTTCATTCTGAACCCCACAAAGGACTTGAAAAGCTGATTCTAGTCTAAAGGCCTACAGGCTCAAGTTTCAGTTCAAGTCCATTTGAAAGAAAAATCTGATGTTTCAGCTCAAGGCTTTCAGGCATTTGAAAATTCCCTCTTACACACTTGAGGATCAGGCTTTTGTTCTATTCAAACCTTCAATACATCGGATTCTGTCTGTCCACATTAGGGAGCACAATCCATTGTTCTCAGTATACCAATTTAAATTATAATTTCATCCAAAACACCCCCACAGACAAACCCAGAATAATGTTTGATCAAATGTCCGGGCACCCTCTGATCCAGTGAATTTGAAACATAAAATTAACCATTACAATAATCACAAGATCTTACTTATTCTCTGGTAGGTTTTAAAATTTAAAGAAATTATTTGGTATCCAGTTTTAATAAGATTTTGGGGAAATGAGCATTCTCTTCGATTTGTAAAGAGAGTTTAAAATGGTCACGGGTTTGTGGAGTACATTTTGGTTATGAATTTCAAAACCATATAAATATCTAATATTTTTTGTCTCAGAAAATCTGTTTCTAGCAGATTGTACTCTAGATGAAAAACCGCATGGCCCCACATGCTAAGCATCCCAGGTTCAGTGTACATATTTCATTACAACATCCTGGTGTCAGTGCTATCACCTTGCTGGTTCCCACACCCGTTCCTCCTAAATGTAAAGGAATTCTGTGGCTCATTTATCTGTTTGCTCAGAGATACACATCCTACCATATTGATAAAAAAAGAAAATTCCCTACTATGGTCTGAGTGGGTCCCCCAAAATTAACATATTGGAGCTTATGGCTCATGTCACAGGACAGAAGTGTAGCAGTGTGCCCATTTCCTGTAGTGGATGAGTCTTATCATGGTCCTCATCACTCAAAGCATTTGGCGTGACATACTGGGAAAGAATGGAAGCAAAGGAAGCAAAGGTGGGTTTTGGGGTCACTGGAAGGTGTGGATGGAGAAAGTGCTAAGGAGATCAAAGATGTAGGGAGAAGGGGAAGGAAGCCTTGGGATGACTTATGGGAATCAGCTCTCTTACTGGGGACCAACATCATAGTAATTAATGAATCATCTAGTCAGGTCCTTTATCTATTGATATATTGGGGATTGTCTTAGTTCATTTTCTGTTGTTATAATGAAATACCTTAAACTAGGTGATTTATAAAGAATAGAGGTTTAGGGGCTGGGGTTGTGGCTCAGTGGTAAAGTGCTTGCCTGGCATGTGCAGGACCCTGGGTTTGATCCTCAGCACCACATAAAAATAAATAAGTGAAATAAAGGTATTGTGTGCAACTACAACTAAAAAATAAATATTAAAAAAGAATAGAGATTTATTTTCGTTCATGTTTCTGGAAGTTAAAAAGTCCAAGACTAGGTGGTAGTATCTGGTGAGGGCCTCATTCTGCACTCTAGCATGGGGGGAAAGCAGTAAGACAAGCAGACATGTACAGAAGACAAAAAAGGGGGCTGTGCCTGGTGTGGTGGCACACACCTGTAATCCCAGAGACTTGGGAGGCTGAGGCAGGAGGATTACAAGTTTAAGGTCAGTCTCAGAAACTTCACAAGGCCCTCAAAAACTTAGCAAGAACCTGCCTCCAAATAAATGAAATAAAAAGGACTGGGGACATAGCTCAATGGTAAAGGCCCTTGGGTTTAATCCTCAGCACCAAAGGTTTTTTTGGGGAGATCCTCTCAGAACATGTAGGGAATTTTCTTTTTTTTTTAATCAAATGGTAGGATGTGCATCTCTGAGCAAACATATAAATGAGCCACAGAATGCCTTTACATTTAGGAGGAACAGGTGTGGGGACCAGCAAGCTGATAGCACAAGCACCAGGATGCTGTAATTCTGGTTTTGCCTACAAACACACACACACACACACACACACACACACACACACACACACACACACACACACACCCTGCTGGGGCCTAGCTTCTGCAGCCCTGACTCCTTTGTATCTCCCTTATCGCTGCCAACCAGCAAGCACACCTTCACATATCAGTCTTTCTTGGAGATATGGACTGGTTCCCTCCTCAGCCCATTCTCTGTCCTCAGGAGATCTCAGCTACTCCAATGACTCCAAACCTTGAGAGCTATAGCTTGGGTCGTGCAAAGCCTTGAAAGTGGGGCTACCAGAAGCCTTGAAGTCCTAATTCCTGGCCCAGTGTGTCTGGAAGATGGAAAATTAAGTCAGAGAAAATTGTTCTAGAGTGCTAAGATTTTTGTTTGATTTCATATGCTCACAAGTAGAGACAAATTTCCCTCCAGATGAATCATACATGTGAGTCTTACTCATATCTGACTGATTGATTGATTGATTTGCAGTACTCCCCAGTACTTCCCAATACTGCAAATAAACCAAGGGGCCAAGGGGTGTTCTATTACTGAGCCACATCCCTAGCCCTTTTTATACACATTTTTAATTTAATTTAATTTTTTGTACTAGGAATTAAACCCAGGGACTCTGCCTCTGAAATACATCCCCAACCTCTTTTATTTTTGAGACAGGATCTCTCTAAGCTGCTGAAGCTGGCTTTGAACTTGTGATCCTCCCGCCTCAGCTCACATTACAGGTATGCTCATCTGGCTTCACATTTGATTTAGATAAGACTCTGGACTTTATACTTTTGAGTTGGTGCTGGGACAAGTTAAGATTTGCCAGAATGGGGTGCTATTGATATTGAATGAGTTCATTTTTCATGTGAGAAGGACATAAATTGGGGGGGGGTTCAGGGACACATGCTATGATTTGAATACTGGTATTGCTCCAAAATTCCTGTCAGAATCCTCAATGTAATAATATGAAGGAGTGGGGCATTTGGGAGATGATTAGGTCTTTCTTCATGAGTGGGATTAGTGCCCTTATAGGACAATGTGTTAGCTTTAATTGCTAAGACAAAATACCTAAGATAAATCAACTTACAAGGAGGAGAGATTTCTTTTGGCTCATATTTTCAGAGGTTTCAGTCCATGTTTGGATGACTGCATTGCTTTTGGCTCTATGGCAAAGCAGAGCATCATGGCAGGGAGCTTGTGGTGAAGCAAATCTGCTCACCTCATGGCAGTCAGAAAGTAAGGAGTCAGGGTCGCAATATCACCTTCAAGGACATAACCCCAAAGATCTAACTTTCTTCTATTAGGCTCTACTTCCCAAAGGTGCCACCGCATGACCTTTAGGGAACATTTAAGATCTAAATCATAGAAGATAGGTGTGAAGGAACCTCTTTTTCCCTTTCTACCATGTGAGGATACACAGGCAGTGGCATCAATAAGGAATAGGCCCTCACTAGACACTAGACACTAAATCTGATGGGACCTTCATCTTGGACTTCTCAGTCTCCAGACTTTGAGCAATGAATTTCTTTTTTAGAGAGTTTTTTTGTCGTTGTTTGTTTGTTTTTGTGTGTGTGTGTGTGTGTGTGTGTGGTGCTGGGGATCGAACCCAGGGCCTTGTGCATACAAGACAAGCACTCTATCAACTGAGCTATAGCCCCAGCCCAAGCAATGAATTTCTGTTGTTTATAAATTGTGCAGTCTGGGGCATTATTTTTTTATTAGCAACCTGAATGGACTGAATACCTTCAACTGAAAAACAAAAAAGCTCTGAAAGATAAACAGCTGGTAAGAAGAAGAGCTGCAACTTTAATTCAAGCAACATGCCTCAAGCCCAGATTCTTAAACTTCTATCTAGAATGCTTAATAGAGAACACAAATCGATCATTTTTCTAGACAGGCCATGGATGTGAGATAAACTATGGATATAACAAGAGTGACTTGTGACGATAGATAATAGAAACATAGGTGAACTATGATGTAGGATATGGGCAATGGTCAGGCATTGAGAGGATCCAGCCATTTGTCCATCTGCAAAGGTCAGTCAGAGGGATGAGCATCAGCAACAAGTATGGATTGAATTGGGAGTTCCTGGAAATGGGATTCATTGCAACCATCCTAGTCATCTTCTTCTTCTTCTTCCCTCCCCATGCTACTTAAGTTCTTTTTTTTTTTTTGAGAGAGAGAGAGGGGGGGGGAGAGGGAGAGGGAGGGAGGGAGAGAGATAATATTTATTTTTTAGTTTTTCGGCAGACACAACGTCTTTGTTTGTATGTGGTGCTGAGGATCGAACCCGGGCCGCACGCATGCCAGGCGAGTGCGCTACCGCTTGAGCCACATACCCAGCTCTACTTAAGTTCTTAGATTCATTACTTCAATGATTGCTGGACAAAGCCTATAACAACTCCCCTGCCCTTTTGGATCTTTATCAAGGTATTATCACAAAAACCTAACTCTGGAAAAACCCACTTTTAATCAGTTTATAAAGGAGCAGCCAGATTCTAGTGGATAAACCCTCCTCCATGGACAATACCTGTGAGATATATATACATATATATACACACACATACACACACATACATACATACATACAAATACATACACGTACATACATACACATACACATATATACATACATATATACATATACATACATACACACACACTCATACATACACATACCATTATGTTTTGATATACTTACTTATGCATTGTGGGATGGTTAAATCAAGCTTATTAAAAATATCCATTGCCTCATATCTTATCCTTTTTTATGCAATAGATCTCAAAAATGAATTCCTAGCCAGGTACGGTGTCGCATGCCTGTAATCCCAGGAGGTTGGGAGGCTGAGGCAGGGGGATCGAAAGTTCAAAGCCAGCCTCAGTAATGGTGAGGCACTAAGCAACTCAGTGAGATCCTGTTTCTAAATAAAATACAAAGTAGGGCTGGGGATGTGGCTCAGTGGTTGAGTGCCCCCGAGTTCAATCCCCAGAACTCTCCCCAAACAAAACAAAACAAAACAAAAAATGCTGAATTCCTCCTAAGTGAAATTTTGTACAATTGATTATCATCTCCCCATTCCATCCCCTCTGCTTCTCATCTGTTCCAAACTAAGATTTAGGAAGCTAAGACATTAGATGTAGACAGTTGGATTCAGAAATTGAGTGCAGCTGCAAAAATCACTCCACAGATGGCCTTCTGAAAAAAATATCTGTGTTCCCTTGTGTTCTTGAATACTCGTGATGCTTGATGATCTTTGCTGCTCATCCGAAGCTCTGCTATCATTCATCCTAAAACAGAATAAATTGCTCCTGTTGGGGTTGGGGAAGGGAACATGAAATCAGGGATGGCCTCAGAGAGCAGGTGGCTTGTGACTAAGCCACTGAGGTGATAGGGACAAGTCCTAAGTTTGAGCCATGGGGTCAGGGTGGGGGGTTGTTGTTGGTGCTGGTGCAAGATCTTCACAGACAGAAAGGGAGGAAAGGACATGGAAATCCAGAACAGAGTAGTGTTGAGAGCCACAGCCAAAGGGGCCCCAGCAAACTTCCAGCTGCCAGCTGATGATTGGCTCATAGCTGCCCTAGCAAACTTCTAGCTGCCAAGTGATTGGCTCCTCTGCGGTGATGCTCATTGGGCTGTTTCCCTGCCCTTTCAGACCATGGAGCTGCTCATTGGGGGACTTTTTTGGCTCCGCCCACACAACCCAGCCAATCGGCCTCAAGAGCAGGAGGAGTGGGGGAGGTTGAGAGGCTCCTGGCAAGCTGGTGGTGGCAGTTGGGCTCTGAGGGTTTTTCCTGAGGAGCTGTGTGGTATGGTGTGTGTGTTCTAAAAATAAAGTTCGTTTCTTTTGACAAGTGGCTCCTGAATTGTGCCTAGCCAGACTGCGGCAGAGTAGTAGAGAGTTGTTTGAATTATTTGCTGGGACCAATCCTGGGAGGCTGCTATGAGTTAACTTGTTGGATCCCCCTGTCTTTCCCACAGTTATGGCAACCTCAATTGGTTTCCCAACATTCCAAGAGCAAGTCTTGGGTCCACCACACCGTGCCTCACCCAGGGTTATCTGATTCCAGAGATCATATCATTTTCAGGCATCCCAGCTCTGATGTCTATCCATGTGCCCACCTAATAGCAAAGAAAAACTCCCATCTACCAGTAAAGGTGAGAGGAATAAATATAGAAGGCTTCCTGGAGGAGGGTATGACTGAACTAGGTCTGGATAAATTGGGTGAGCCAGATTTAAAAAATCAGAAATGTTAGGAAGCAGAAATTAAGGTAAGGCAAAGGCAGATATGGGCATTGAGGTATGGCATAGGGAATAACAAGCAATTACAGTATGAACTGGACCTTGAGGTATGGGCAGTTTCCTCCTGTAAACGTGGAGAGAGTGGACAGTTTCCCTGTCTATCATCTCAGATACTCCAATGATGTTGTTTAAAGGCGGGGCCATAAACTGGCAAAGAAGACCTACAACGTGACCATTAATGGATAGTTTGTACAACTGGGCTTCTATAAGCAGTTACCCACCCAGATGTGGGAACTGGGTGGCTGCCTACAGTGATCACATAAGTGTAAGTTTAATAATTTTTTTTCTTAATTGGTGGTTTGTGTTGTGATTCTGATCCACTTGAGTATATGATTTGTCCTAATGTCTTACCAGATGTGATGGTAACAGACGTGTCCTATGAGCTTCTGGATAAATAACAGTGAAAGCTATGCTGGCCTCAGTGTTATACTTTATATACCAACATGGTGAGTTTTTCAGATGATTTTATTTGTTTAAATAAAACACCACCCCAGCCCCATTCATGATCATTGGGTTTTGTGTGGTTTTGAACTTGAAAATGAGAAACAGCTGATGTGAATGGCTGAGCTGGTGTCCGTCTAACATGGCAGTAGCATTTGGCTGCTAGAGAACTAATTTTCCTTTTATTTTACAGAGTGGTTGAATAGATATTGCTGAGATGTTTTTATTTTAATCTTGGTCTTGGCCATGTCCATGAGATATCATATCAGATATTTGTGACCAGTAAAGGAGGAAAGTAACATGCCAAGAAATCTGGTGTGGGATTAGGACAGCTTGTGGCAGCTGCCCTTGCAGCCAGTTTTGCATTTCATTTAGCACCATGTTTATATGCTTAATATATTTTTTTTGGTTAAAGTTTAGAATTGATCTTTTTCATATGTTGTTGTTATCTTTAAAAAATGTTTCCTGATAATTTCACCATGAAAATATGCAAATTACAAATGTCTTCTTTGATATAATGAGAGCAACTATGAACAGAGCAGGAGGAAGAGCAGGAAGAAAAGATTAACATTAAACAGAGACATGAGATTGGAGGGAAAGGGAGAGAAAAGGGAAATTGCATGGAAATGAAGGGAGACCCTCATTGCTATACAAAATTACATATAAGAGGTTGTGAGGGGAATGGGAAAATAAACAAGGAGAGAAATGAATTACAGTAGATGGGGTAGAGAGAGAAGATGGGAGGGGAGGGGAGGGGGATAGTAGAGAATAGGAAAGGTAGCAGAATACAACAGTTACTAATAGGGCATTATGTAAAAATGTGGATGTGAAACCGATGTGATTCTGCAATCTGTATTTGGGGTAAAAATGGGAGTTCATAACCCACTTGAATCTAATGTATGAAATACGATATGTCAAGAGCTTTGTAATGTTGTGAACAACCAATAAAAAAAAAATTTTAAAAAAAACAAAAAAAAAAAGAAAATAAGCAAATTAATGTTCATCTTGTTCACTAACCATCAGGAATCATCTGGTAGTGGTCATTGAACTCTAGTTTTAAAATTTTTTCCTATAATTTACTTGTGTATTTAGTATCATTTGTATTCAACAAAAGTGCTCCTTAAAAGTCTGGTGTTGGGCTGGGGTTGTGTAGTGAGCTCAGTAGTAGAGCGCTTGCCTAGCAAATGTGAGGCACTGGGTTCAATACTCAGCACCACATAAAATAAATAAATAAAATAAAGGTATTGGGTCCATCTACAACTAAAAAAAATTTAAAAGTCTGGTGTTATTTACACTTTATGAATATGAAACGTAGTGGGTTGCTTGGCAAGAACTTGTAGGTTTAAGATCCTACAGGGAATGGAGTTCCCAGATTTCCTGTTTCTTATGTTATTTTCTAATAGAATGGTATGGGATTTTTTTCATGACATGGCAATCACTTGAATTTGTTTAATTTTGATTTGACCTTGTTCTTTAAATATTCATTAAACAAAAATGTTTTCAGTGTGTATATTCTGAAATGAATATTCTGGATGGGCACTTAAAGTCTTACAATCACCGTGGATGCCCTTACTGCTTTTTCACTCCCAAAATTGAACCCAATTTGGTGTTTAATTTTACATGTTCATCCTCATTGTATTTGATTATGTTCTGGTCCTGGGTCTCCTATAATGCCTTTGAATATTTTTGTGTAAATTTCAATTTATAGAGAGAAAATTAATGTTTGTTAGTGTTAGTCATCTTTCCATCACTGTGACAAAATACCTGAGGAAAAAAAATTTAAAGCAGGAAAGATTTATCTTGGCTTACAATTTCAGAGGTTTTAGTCTATATTCACTTGATACTTTTGTTTCTGGGTTTGTGGTGAGGTAAAATATCATGACAGGTGTAGTTGCTCACCTCATAGTTGCCAGGAAGGAGAGAAACAGAGGAAGGAGTCAGAGAACTAGATATACCCTTGTAGTACACGCCCCAGTGGTCTGCTTCCTCCAACTAGGCCCCACCTCCTATACTTTCCATCACCTCACAATATTCCATTCAAATATGAACCCATCAGTTGATTAATCCATGGATAAGTTAAGAACCTTCATGATCCAATTATTTCCCAAAAGTCTCACTTCTGAATATTGTTGCTTTGGGGACCAAGCCTTCAATCCATGAGCATTTAGGGGACATTCCAGATCCAAACCTTAACACCATTTGAGTGTTTTTTTTCCACATTATAATTTCTTGTGTGAATTAGTTTTCTTTTAAAAAATTCTGGTGTTGCCCCTGCTCCATAAACATCCTTTTGAAAGCACATGTTTTGGGATAATTTTGATTTGTTTAATCCTTAGTACTCCCCCAAAATAGATAAATAATGTGGTAATGCACATGTTAATTGTTTAGTTTTAAGCAATGTATAATGAAAAATACTTGTGAACATTGTATTGTATTGTATTGTGTAAAATTTAATCTGACAATTTAAATAAATAAATTGACAACATAAAAATAAAAAAACTTAAAGCTATTGTTTTCATTGGCTTTGTGCCTCTTGTTTTAATGACAGTTACTGGTCTCAAGTTGTCAGCTAGCCTAAACTTTCATTTTTATATTACCATTAAATTGTTTCAATATCATTATACGTATTGAAGTTTTAGTCTTTGTATCTTATTTTGTAAATCTACCAAAATTGAAGAACTTTTTTTTTTGGTATCTTCAATGTAAAATTGCATACATTGACTGACTCAGTATTTTTTTTTTTTTTTGGTGTTGGGAATTGAACTCAGGGACTTATGCATGCAAGGCAAACGCTCTACCAAATGAGCTATATCCCCAGTCCAATATTTGTTATTTAATGACAGTGAATGCCCAGAAGCAATGGTCTCTAGTAACCACTGAGCATTGTTTTGAATTTTCCAAATGAATTGCATGTTGAATTTCACATTATTTAACCCAGTTCTGTCCCTACTCTTTTGCATAAGTTTTCTTTGAAAATTATTGGGAATTTTTGATTTAATAAGGAGGAAATTCAAGGTTAAATTGAATGAGTGCTTTCTCTTCTCTGGGTATGAATGACACTTGTAGATCATGTCTCACAATTTCATTTTTTGTTTATTTTACTTTCCTATGGTGCTAAAAATTGAGGCCAAGGACTTGTACATGCTATACATATACTCTTCCATTGAGGTATGCCTCCAGCCCACAGGTTTTGGTTTTGGGGATTTGATTTTTTTATTGAGGGGGGGTGGTGAGTACTGGAGATTAAACCCAGGGATGCTTTGCCACTTAGCTACACCCCCAGCTCTTTTTTTAAATTTTGAGACAGGGTCTGCTTAAGTTTTTTAGGGCATCACTAAGTTGCTGAGGCTGGTCTTGAACTTAAAATCTTCCTGCCTCAGCCTCCCAAGTCACTTGGATTGCAGGCATGTACCACTGCATCTGACCATCCCACAGTTTTATTTTTGAACCACAATTGTGTACACCCATGGGCAGAATTAGAGAAAAACTCTTGTCTTATTCAAAAACCTGAGGACTACAAGTGCTGGGAGTAACCTGATACTTGGTTTGAGGTAAAACACAAATATTTCCCTTTTATAATGTTGTTGATTGAGTTATTAGCCTTTTTGCTGATTAGCTCTTGATATTGACCCTGTGTGTGTGTGTGTGTGTGTGTATTAAAATGATTCAATGCTTCCTATATTGGTAAATTTGGTGTTTTCTAAATACTATTGGACTAAATTATATTTAGAAATCAGCAGGATTGATTACTGGTATTTGGATTTTGCTTTATCTACATATATGTTTCCAGCAGAAATACAAATTTGAGGAATTGAGATGCCCTAAGCAACTCAGTGTTAATTTCTTTGTTGTATTTGTAACAATTCCAGATTAGTTTGCTTAAAAGCAGAATTCTTCCTCCAGAAAAATACATAATCCCCCTTTTTCAACAGTTAACAAATCTAGTCCCCTCCTATTTTGGAGTGACTGCTGCCAATTAATCTATCAGGTTTTGAAGGGTAATTACACTTTTTGCTATTTTATCTAAGTTATTGAACAGATTTTTAGATAAACTCTGAAAATAGGAGAGGGAGGTGTTTAGACCCTCCCCTTGTTACTGTCTAAGGGTGCTGGGTTTATTGTTTCTGTTCAGCAAAGATTTGAAGAACAAGGCACAGATCTAGTAAGCAAGCAGCAGGTTTATTGCAAAAGTGACATAGACAGACTTCTCCAAAGAGAAGGGGTCCCATTGCTGGGAATTCAGTGGAGGAGTTTTGGGCTGTTCTTTTTATGGTCTCTGGAATTTCCTCCTTCCCTTATCTCCTCCCCTGTCCATGCTAGCTAGCTTCACTATCATAAATTGGAGCGCCCTGTGTCCATGCATGTGTTTTCATTTTTCTATTGGAGCATAAGTACAGAAGTGTATGTTTGATTGGGTCCCCTGCTTGTGTTCATGAGCACTTTCATCAAGCAGGAAGTTGACCTCATCAGAAGACCTCTCCATGCTCCTTTGTTCTGGCCCTGTTCTAACTTCCTCACTCGCCATCTTGCCCTGACTGCCTAAGCCCTTCCACATCTCCTTCACCCTTTTCCCAATTCTAGTGGCTATTCCCAGTCCTACTGTGAGAAGAATTAGTTGTATAGCCTATTTTGCTCTAATACATGTTATTAAAGGTATGATTACAGATTGAATGTGAGGGGCTATATCTCATATTTGGAACTAGATACAGCAGTGCACACGTTTCCATCCAGTTGGCTGGTAGATACAAGTAAGAATTGGTTCCACATAGGAAGAATATTTCTGGTGTCTCCATACAGAAGGTAAGTTTGATTGAAAATGCGAGTTAGTTTTTTATTTTCAGATTCCCATGTGGATAAAGTTCTGGCCAACACAGCCTCTGTCAGAAGTTGGAAGGGGCCATAGAACTGGTCTGGGGTTACCCCTAGGGTTTTATTTTCCAAATGTAAGAAATATCTTTTTACATCAATGAGAATCCTTTCAGTTGAACTTTTATAACTGAGTGGAGCAGATTTCCCAAGGAAAGATGTCTGTGCAAGCAGAGGATCTGTTTGGAAAATAGCCTGAGTTTTTATTTAATAAGGTATCCTTTTTCAAGAATGGTTTCCATGACAAACATACTAGTTTTCTAAAGGAGGCTGCTTGGGTCACCATGGAATTAAAGTAGACTCTCTGTAATTTTTAAGGAGTGGTGGCAAAGGTGTGTTTTTTAAAAATTTTCCCAAGTTATACCTAGGATTCTGTTCCCTCTGGATTCAGAAGGGTACCTGGAACTTGAATCTCATTTGAGTTGTAATATATTACCCCATATTAGCAGGTGAGATGAGGTCTTAATAAGGTTCTATTGATAAGACTGGAATTTAACTGTTCTTTCAGTTATTGTGTTTTTGGTCATCTTTTTAATTTGGAAGTTGTACAAATCATCTAAAATCATTAGCCAGAATCAATGCAGTGTGATATTTCAGGTGGAGAGTCATTTTGCTGGTAGTCCATAGCTGGGCATGGACTGGGATATTGGTGTTTTCTGTAGAGCTGGAAGATGGGCATATCTAACAGTCCTTAGCCAACCGGGAATTCGATTGGTTTAGAAGACAGTGGGTAAGGTTTGAAGTTCTGAACAGATATGTTGGATGCAAAGATTCTCCCAGAGGCTGGCCTGAGCCAAATTATGATCATAAGGTAAAGACCACTGCTAGAGTCAGGATGAGAAATGGGGAAAGGCAGAATGAGACTTTTAATAAGATAAGAGTCATCTGAAAAAGTAACCTCATGTTAATAAGACAATAAAGTGTCCTATCCTTGAGAGTGTAGTCTTTAAGAATAGTAGAACCCCAAACACAGTGAATCCACAGAGAAAGATAATTCCTAAAACTGGAGCCCACAGCAGGTGGGATAGAGGATCAGAAAGCACTTTTTTATCTGTTTTGTGGCTGCTTCTTTAAAAAGAACTTGAGGTCTTCAGCTGACTTGCTGATCCAGTTCTCCTTGAGCAGGGTGTGATGGCCAGATAGTGTTCTCTTTTTCCACAACAGATGAATCCAGCTGTTGATCTTTGTTGCTTTTACAGCTATCGGGGTAGCCAGAATTACTTGATAGTAACCTTTCCCTTTTGGCCTCAATTGATTCTCAGAATCCTTCCTTCCAGGTTTTTATTAGTGCCTGTTCTCTGGTTTTACTTATAGGGCCACTCCATCCTTAGGAGTTGGAAGGATTTGGTTTCCTAGAGTTTCCTAGAATAGCTAGTTGGAATTTGCCCACATTAGTTAGGTACTAAATGAGTTAGGTAGTTTCAGGATTTGATGTAAATTCTTCTGACAGAAAGTGTTGCCCATATAGCATTTCATAAGGGCTGAAATTTAGCTTGGTTCTAGGTGAATTTTGAATTCTCATGAGTGCAATGGGACTCCCATATTTCACAAGTATCCTGTGAGAATTTACTTTGGACCCACTTTAAGTTCTGGTTAGTTCTTTCTACCTTCTCTGATGATTAGGATCTCTTAGCAAAACGTAGGTACTCTTTAATTCCCAGGGCAACACAGACCAGTGGCTTGTTTCTCAAAGAACCTTGATGGGGTGGCCCCTGGGTGGCCAGGATGTCTGTGAGTGGTGGTGGCTACAGCCCTCCTGGTAACAGAGGCACACACATTTTGGGGGGACAACATCCTGACGTCTTCACCCCACAACGGGTAAAAACTACCTTAGAAATAAAGGGCCGTTGATGGATGACAGGAAAGAAACTGACAAAATATCAGGCAGTTCTCTTGGATAACCCTGAAGTCAGTATCAGATCATGTAATACATTCAATCCAGCCTCCTTAATGCCCATGGACCTCCTGGTGGAGTGTTCATGTGAGGAAATGATCTCCAAACCTATGCCAGCCACCCAGACCTGCCTGACCTGCCTAACCTGGAGGAGGAAGGGTTCACAGACAGTAGCAGTTTTGTCTACAATAGTCAAAGGAAGACTGGGTATGCAGTAGTTAGCCTAGAAAAAATAATAGAGATTTACTCCTTGCACATTGGGACCTCTGCTCAAAAGACTGAGCTAATTGTTCTAACTAGAGCCCTAATGAAAGGACAAAGTAAAGAGCTCAATGTGGGCACAGACTCCAAATACATGTTTTTGGTGTTACTTGTCACACAACTATTTGGAAAGAAAGAGGCCTCTTGATAGTTTGACAGTCCCCCATTAACCATAAGAAACAGATCTTATAGCTGTTGGAAGCTGTGACTCCCTTCAAAAGAGTGGCTGTCCTACACTGCTGGGACATCAAAAGGAACATGTCATAGGAGTCCCTGGGCAACAGAAGAGCTGATCAAATAGCCAAGGAAGCAATCATAGTGTTGTTGGACAGATGAGACTGGACACTGAGGATAAGCAGGAAGCAGGTTTTTGGCTGCAGCCAGGTTCAGAAGGGGAGCTTTTGCCACTGTCCATCAATCCCTCTGAAACCTGAGTTTAGGAGGTTTCAGAACTTTATACCCAGTGTATAGGGGAGGGACTCACGAACTCACAATCTGCAGAAGTCCACACAAAAGCAGCTTTTTCCAGAACAGTGGAACCCAGGCCTAGATACAAAATCAAGGACACTGTCTGCAAGAATCAGCGCCCAAGGCAGGAACAGTTATAGTCCCCTTCTCTCCCTCCAGCTAGCTTTGCAGGACCTGACTATTGTCTATTGAAATGCAAATGCCTCTGTGAAGGCCTTGGGTTGCTTTCTTAACATGCTCTGCTGCTTCAAGCTTAAGTATACCCCCGTCTGAAAATACTTTTACACAAAGTTTGCTGAGAGTCTTAAGAACAATTATGGTGGGAAGTTAAATTGAGATTTTCTGGAGAAGGGGGTGCCACTAAAATAGTAGGAGGTCCAACCCAGGCTATGGCTCCCTGCAAGCTGCTTCAGAAATTCTCTCCCTTTCCAATGGGGTGAAGTGTGCTGTCAAGATAAACTGAATGTCTTTCCAGGCCAAATCAAGAGTCATGGTTAAGATTCAAAATGATCAGCAAATTTTTCTGGGTCCTCTGAGTATTTACTTAGTCTTTCCATACACTGATGAATATCTGTAACAGAAAAGGGGACTTGTACCCTCACAGTCCCCTCTGCCCCAGCCACCTCCCTGAGTGGTGACATGAAGGCAGCAGCGTCATAAAGACCTTCATGGGTCCTGCTTTGGATATGCTGAGGGATTAGTAGCTTTGGAGAAGGGGGTGGCCTGTGGGGATCCTTCCTGGAAGGATCATATGGAGGAGGCTGCTTTAGATATTTGCCAGGAGACACAAAAAGGTGGTTTAACAATGGTCAAGGTATCTGAATTTAGGGAAGTTGCCTTAGAGGCCCCTTGTGAGATCTTGTTTTTGCACAGGAGCAGGTTTTGGTATAGGGCCACGAAGGCTTTGATGTAGAGGAGTTCTGACCATTTGCTTTATCTCCTGCAAGAGAAGTCTAATTGCAGAGTGATACTATTTTTTCCATATTTTTATTGGTGCATTGTAGTTTCTGATGGAATTTGTTGTTACATATTTGCATATGCTAGTTGGAATTTGGCCAATATCACTCCCAACACTTCCTCCCTCCCTCCCTGCCTCCCACCACTTGGTTCCTTTTCTCTACTGATATCCCTTTGATTTTCATGGGACACCCTCCACCTCTGGCCACTTTCTTTTTCTTTTTCCTTTCTAGCTTCTGTATATGAGAGAAAACATACAACCCTAGACCTTCCAAGTTTGACTTACTTCACTTAACATGATGGTCTCTGGTTCCATCCATTTTCTGCAGAATGATATCATAATTTTGGCTACCATTTGGAGGCCACTATTCTGAATCTCTTAGCTCATATTTGAGTCAATATTGGAGTCAAATAGTATTGCAATAGAAAATGAGTCAGTTTTTTTGTTTGTTTTCTGGGTTGTTCTTTTTTTTTTTTAGATTGTCAGGGTGAAAGTGATGGAGGATACATTTGAATGGGCAGTCTTTTAGAAGAGAAGTGGTCTGTCCCATATTTGCTATTGTGTAAGAGAGGAGAGATTTAGGTCCTGTAACCACTGCCCTGAATTCAGTCTGAGGCATCTCTTTTGGGAATTAGGGACTTTGAGCTTGGGTTATTTCCAAGGCATCACCACAGAAATCCCACAATTACTGTTGAAGCCAGATTCCTCTGGTCCTTATATTGGATGTGTACCACTTCCTTTGAATTGTTATGGCTGGAAAGATGAGTGTCCTGTAAACCAATTTTATTTTTTATTTTTGAGACAGGGTCGCACTAAATTTCTGAAGCTGGCCTTGAATTTGTGATCCTCCTGCCTCATCCTCCTGAATGGCTGGGAATACAGATGTACCCCTGGTGGAGTTTTGTTCTTTGTGAGTACTTTCTGTCATATAAAATATGTGAAATAAATTTGTATGCTTTTCACCAGCTTATCTGTGTTACATCAATTTAATTGTCAAGCTCAGCTGAAAAACTGTAAGAAGGTAGAGGTGAAAGGTTGCCTTCCCTATAGGATCCCAGAGAAAAAGGAGAAGGCAGGGTCTCCAGGTGACGTGGAAATTCCCATTGTTCCCTCTTCTATCCTCCTCCTTGAATTTTCCTATTGCAGGGAGTCTTTCTGCCACTAGCAGAGAGTTCTTTCTCTCACCTTCCACCTTCCATGCCTTTACATCTTCTCCTCCTTACATCTCATATAAGCCTGCTATGCTTCTCCCCCTGCAACAGGTTCTTAGCACCCTTCTTTGGCTCCTTTCTCCAATAATTCTCTGCAGAACAGTTTATTATTAGTAGTAGTAGTAGTACTAATAGTAGAAGTAGTAGTAGTACATTATAATAATCCAGAGTAGTGACATTTGTTGTTATGTGTTTGCACATGCACATAACATAATTTGATCAATTTCATTTCTCAATGTCTCTTCTTTTCCTCTCCTCATCCCTGGGAAATTGTCTTTAATGATTTGAGGGGTGCAAAGGAAAACTTGAGAACTTAGGCAACATGACTGTGTCCATCTTTCAAGAGGAATGGGAATAAAGATTCTAAGATCAAGCAATCAATTCTTAGATTCCTGTGGAACCATCAAGCAAAACCATGCTGTTTTTCTAGTTCCAGAGACTGAGTGGATAAATGACTGATTCCAAGGTTGAGGCAGGGATTATTCAAAATGAGCCTCTTGTACACATGTGCCCATGTATGTGTAGGCGCGCTCGTGCGCGCACAAATACACACAAACACACACACACACATATGCAAGCAATGATAGATGTATGTCAAAGAACATAGGAACCCACTGAAAACCAAAACTAGCCATAAGCTGGATTATTTGCTTATGGGCATCAGTAAGTTTCATATTACCCCTTCATCCAGTTTAGGTTGATTTTGTATGATTTGCAAAGGAGTCTCAACTAATCATAAACTACCCCTGGTCAGGGACATTCCAAAAAATTTGTAGACTTAGAGTGTGGTGCTGGATAATTAATATTTCCCTGCCCTTGAATGGAAGTTATGTACTTTTTGTTAGAGAAACAGCTATAAACAAACTGTACAGCTCACCCTAACAATTGGTGCTGTGACAGGATGCATCGATCTTGACCATCACCAGCAGGGGGCGCTGGTCTCTTGCTAGGACTTGCTCCCATTATCACAAAATTGTGGAATATAAGTGGTTCCAATTCAGTCCTCAGCACTACCCTCCATTTCATTCCATTCCCTCCCCTCCCTCCACTCCATTGATCCCTCTTCACTCCATTTGCAGTTTACTTTTTTTTTTTAATTAGAGCATTGTGGATACACCTGCTGCCAGTGCTCACTATACCACTTCCATGCATGCACATATGAAAATTTGATCAGATTCATTCCACTCTTCTTCCCTTTTCCCACCCCTTCTTCATTCTCCTCAATCTTTTTTGTCTATTTTACTTATCTTTCCTCTATTTTGATGAAATTCCCTCTCCTTTTTTTTCTTTGCTCTCTCTTTTCTTTTTGTACTTTCTCCCTTATTTGAATTAGCTTCCACATATCAGAGAAAAGATTTGACCTTTGCTTTTGGGGTCTGGCTTATTTCACTTAACATGATAGTCATCATTTCCATCCATTTACTTGCAAATATCATAATTTCATTCTTCTTTATGACTGAGTAATACTCCATTGGGTGTATATGCCACATTTCCTTTTATTTTTTTGGTACCAGTGATTAAACCCAGGGAACCCAAGGGTGCATAACCACTGAACAACATCCCCACCCATTTTTATGTTTTATTTTGAGACAGGGTCTCACTAAGTTGCTTAGGAGCCCACTAAGGCAGGAGGATCACAAGTTCCTCCTGCATCAGTCTCTTGAACCACTGGGATTACAAACATGTGCCATCACTCCCAGCTACCACGTTTTCTTCATTCATCTGTTGAAAGGCACCTAGGTTGGTTCCAAAGTTTGGCTATTGTAAATTGTGCTGCAATAAACATTGATGTGACTGCATTACCAAGGAGTGGGATACCTGGGTCATATGGCGGTTCTATTCCTAGTTTTCTGAGGAATCTCCATACTGCTTCCCAGAGTGGTTGCACTAATTTGCAGTCCCACCAACAATATATGACTATACCTTTTCCCCCACATCCTTACCAACATTTATTACTATTTGTATTCTTGATAATTGCTATTCTGACTGGAGTGAAACAAAATCTCAATGTAGTTTTGATTTCCATTTTCCTAATTGTTATAGATGTTGAGCATTTTTTTCATATATTTCTTGGCCATATATTTCTTTTTTTGAGAAGTGTCAATTTAGTTCTTTTGCCCATTTATGAATTGGATTGTTTTTCCGGTATAAAGTTTCTTGAATTTTTGTATGTTCTGGATATTAATACCGTAACTGAAGAGCAGGTGGCAAAGACCTTCTTCATCCTGTGGGCTCTCTCTTCAAGCTTTTGTTTCCTTTGTCATGAAGAAGCTTTTTAATTTAATGCCAGCCCACTTATTGATTTTTATTTTATTTCTTGCACTTTAGCAATCTTGTTAAGGAAGTCAGTACCTTTGCCAACAAATTGGGGAGTTGGGCCTACATTTTCTTCTAGTAGGTGCAGGGTTTCAGGTCTGACTCCTAGGTCTTTGATCTACTTTGAGTTGACTTTTGTGCAGGGTGAGAGATAGGGGTTAAATTTCATTCTGCATTTATTAAAAAGGCTATCTTTTTTCCAACATATGTTTTTTGACACCTTTGCCTATGACCAGACAACTGTATTTATGTAGGTTTGTCTCTGTATCTTCTATTCTATTGGTCTTCATGCCTATTTTTGTGCCAGTACCATGCCAGGTTTTTGTTTGTTGTTATTGTTTTGTTTTGTTTTTACCATAGCTCTATAGTATAATTTGAGGTCTGATATTGTGATGCCTTCTGCTTCACTTTTTTTGCTAAGGATTGCTTTGGCTACTCTGGATCTCTTATTTTTTCAGATGAATTTTGTGACTGCTTTTTCTATTTCTATGAAGAATGTTATTAGAATATTGTTTTTTGTTTTGTTTGGGGGCTGGGACTGAACCCAGGAGTACTTAACCACTGAACCACATCCCCAGCCCTTATTGTATTTTATTTAGAGATAGGGTCTCACTTAGTTGCTTCGGCTTCACAAGTTATTGAGGCTGGCTTTGAAGTTGTGATCCTCTTGCCTCAGACTCCCAAGTTGCTAGGATTACAGGCATGTGCCACCATGCCTGGTCATCAATAGAATTTTAATGGGAATTACGTTGGCAGTATGGCCGTATTGACAATATTAATTCTGCCTATCCAAGAACATGGGAGATCTTTCCACCTTTTAAAGTCCTATTTAGGGGCTGGGGATGTGGCTCAAGCGGTAGCGCTCTCGCCTGGCATGCGTGTGGCCCGGGTTCGATCCTTAGCACCACACACAAACAAAGATGTTGTGTCTGCCGAAAACTAAAAAATAATATTAAAAAAATTCTCTCTCTCTCTCTCTTTCCTCTCTCTCTCTTTAAAACATAAAAATAAAAATAAATAAATAAAGTCCTATTTAGTTTCTTTCTTTAATGTTCTATGTTTTTCATTGTAGAGGTCCTTCACCTCTCTTGTTAGATTGATTCCCAAGTATTTTTAAAGGCTATTGTGAATGGGATAGTTTTCCAAATTTCTCTTTCAGGATATTCATCATTGGAGTATAGGAATGTGATTAATTTATAAGTGTTGGTCTAATATTTTGCTACTTTGCTAAATACATTTATGGGTCTAGAAGTCTTCTGGAGGAGTTTTTTGGGCTTCTAAATATAAGATCATGTCATCTGTAGCTATTCTTCTGAGGTTTTGCTGTTTTGTGTTGTATCAAGTGATCCTAATGAGCCTCTCTGATAGATTTAGTGGATATAGGTTGGCAGTTTCCACACTCACTTCATGTTCAGGGACAGGAATATTGGATTGGGACCCATAAGTGGCCCTAGGGCATGTGTCTTGGCATGAATTGTCTGTAACTTAAGATGAAGTTTTTGTTAGGGAGAACTCAACCTAGGCAAGGCCATTTTGAAACATTTTTCATTGTAGAATAACTCTCACCCCACAGTCACTCTGACCCACACTGACCCAAACCCCAAACAATACTCCATCATTACACAAAGAAAGAGAATTATTATCTGGGACTGATACCCTGAGAAACACCTTGTTCTGACATGGAACAGTGACTACCACAAAGAATGAAAGTAATGACCACAAGGACCCTTCCCAGACAGCGCACTAGCAATGTCCTAACTGCAAAAATTCCCCCACTCCCTCACTCCCCTATAACTTCCCTAGGCTGTAAGTGGAAGATAGTTCTAATCTCCATTGGGACCTATATTACTGATGAGCTGCCCCCCCCCTCTCTTTCTTTCCTGCAGTCTTTTTTTTTTTTTTAACAGTTTTGATTCATACTAGGTTCAGTGGAAAAATGATTCCCTGTGACCACTATGAAGCTGCATGCTAGGATGGAGTGAGGTTCATAGTAACAACCTACATGTCACTGCTGCCATTTGTTTACCTAGTCCCACACCCATAATAGCATTCCAGATAATCTGTGGGAAGAGGAACACATATGGGGGACACTATGCTAACTAGTGGCATGAGGGGGGACAAGTTAATTTTTGAAGAACCATATGGTTTCTGTGGTAACTGCTTTGTCATTGTGGTGCCAAATCAGCAATGGACATCAAGAAAATGAATGATGTGGTCATGTTATAGCAAAATTGATTTACAAAATGAGCAGGAGGAATAGGTAGTAACAAGCAATGTGTACTAGGGTTTTTTATAATAAGCAAAAATACTGTAAAATGGTCAGTGGTGATGGAGACACAGTGCTGTAGCTATATTAAATATTATTGCAATGTACACCCTAAAATGGTGAATTACATGTTGTATTAATTAGGTCACAATAATCTCTTTAAAACAAACCAGATTCAGGCATGATGGCACAACCCTATAATCCTGGTGACTAGGGAGGCTGAGGCAAGGAGATCCCAAGTTCAAGGCCAGTGTTAGCAAATTAGTGAGATCTTGTCTCTAAAAAATAAAAAGGGCTGGGGATATAGCTAAGTGATGGAGGTTCCCTGGGGTTGGGTGGGTGTGGGGGAGAGCAGGGAACAGGCCAGATTTGGACCATAGTTAATAGTTTAATAGTTTGCCAACCTCTGCTCAATATCATTATTTTTCTTTTTTCCATGGTTGCATCCCTATCAGCCCATCTAGACCCATCTCTAGCATGCTATTTGGAAGCTCTGGAACTTCAAAAAATTGTGGTGACATCTGTTCATATCTTCATGTTATTTTTGTTCCATTTGCTGAAAACACATATTTAACCCAACCTGCAACTTCCTGCTTCCCGAGTCCTCTAGGGAAACCAGGATGCTTCCCTGATGAGGGTGAGATGATGGGGACTTGCCTCCCAAATTATAGCAAACAGCCTTAAAATTAACATATCTCTGAGGCAAAAGGTTTAAAGGGCAGCTGTGCTGGGCCTGCCTATGAAAGCAAGTGCATTCTGGGCTGTGCCATTTACAAAGGTGAAGGGAACATATCCACCCCCACAACTGATGCTCCCCAGAGGCTAAATAATTCCCTCTGTCCAGAGAGAATATGAAATCAGGGCTGTGACTGATTCACAACCAGACTGGGCTGACCAAATCCACTGTTGCTCTCAGGGAACATGCTTCCATGTTGGTCAAAATGGAGACTCCAGTAGGAGGTGGCAGAATCCACAGTCCATGTATCTCCCACTTCAGACTTCTCTGTGATTCCCACAGGGTATGGGGCTGCTTTGGAAGGAGGACTTTCCCAGAGACCTGCAGCTACAACAGTTCCCAATGCCCCTTTCTCTCCCAGGAGCTGCTCCATGGATCAGAATGCTTAGAAGCAGTGACAGTAGCCAAACTCCATTAGGACTTGGGATTCTGTCTTTTGTGTTACAGGCTGTAATCCCAGCAGTTGTCACAAGGGAAGCACCACTGTTTGTGAATGAGGAAAACTTGAAGTGTGGAGGAAGGCTACGGCTCCATGCACAGAGACTGTGAAACTAGCCACTAGATGTGGAGGAGTTGCACAAAAAGCCCTGAGGTCCCACTGAGCTGAGAACAGACTTCCACCAGAAGCTTCTGCTGTGGTAGCGTGGAACCCTTTACATGTGTAAGCCCTGCTCCAATGCTTTTTATTGCCTTTATCACCATCCAGCACTCACCTCTGACCTGCTTGCTTCTTTCCCTCAATGGAATCATGCTACAATGTCTCCCTGTTGCAACATGATGCTCACTATGATAAATTTTCTTTGCACTTGGATGACCATGGAGTATAGGGGGCTGGCTATCTCCTCCTCCTCTGATGTGTCACTCTAGCATCCCTGATCTTCCTTTAGCTTTAGTGCTTCCTCCTCGCTCTCCCCACAGCCAAGCGTTGCTGGAGCAGAGCAATCAGTGCTCATGGGTAAGGAAAGGGAGATTCCATGCATTGGGAGAGTAGAAGAGGAAGGAAAGACTTAGCAATGAATTAGAAATGAAAGTCCAGGCATTTATCCACCAGTTTGTCTCATGTCCAATCCCTGGCTCATTCTCATCAGGGCAAGCCATTAGGTTTTACATGGGATTATTTTAAATGTCTCTCCAAATGATTTGGGACGAGTCTTCAATATTGAGTGTCCAAGTCCTATAAAGGTATGCCTTCACATGTATTCAAATTAATGGTAGATAAGATGTGATGGGCAGAATGATGTCACCATTCCTCTCAGTCTGAAAGCCCCTGCATGGAGTGTTGAGATGGTTGGGATCCCCTGTACACTGTAACCCAAGGCGACTATGACAAACAACATACACGAAACCAAAAGGAGTTAAGCACAAATTAATTATTGGATCAAACATGGGTAAGGTTTGTTGTAATTTTTTCCAAATATACAGTTCCAAATAAAGATGAATAGGGGAGTCCCATGACAAAATGACACTTTGGCAAAGGCCACTCCACTGTGGGGTAGCTCATGTGAGCATCCACACCCACTTGGACAGGTCTACATCATATCTGGGCCTCCCCAGTTGTCTATTGATTAAATAGGTCAGTATGTTGTTGGAGGCCCCACGGGGTTTGAACTGTGGATCTGTCTTCTCCACCATGTTCGGGTCAGGTGGGGTGGAAGTATCCATGGCATTTTCTTTGTCCATGACCGGTGGACTCTACCAATGGCTTCACGAAGACAGCACAACTGATAAAGCCTGAAAAAGATAAACCTCCATGATCAACAGGACCAAAGGTCTTCTCTTCTCACTCTCTTACACACACACACACACACACACACACACACACACACACACACACACACAGAGCGCCATCCAGCAATGGTTGTAAGAGATAGGTTTGGGGCATCCTCTGATTGGCGGTACCAACTTTATCAGTTCTTTCTTTCTGTCATATAAATGGGTCTATACCTAGTGTCTGTTTTCTGTTCCATTGACGCCTTTTCACGACCCATTTCAATGGCTAAATGTGAGAGTTCTCACGAATCTTTCTGACTGCCTGACTGATGGGACCCTTCATGCTGTATGGTAACTGTGAGCTCCCTTGGCCAATTCCGCTTCATTCCAAGTTTGGTGAAGGCAGCAACTTGTCTGACTTGCTCCCTGAATCTGCCAAGGACAGAGTTAAAAAGAAACCACCACAGACATCTCAGGAAGGAAGGGATCTGAGGCCAGGAACTAAGTACTGACAAACCTGTTTCAGGTCTGGAAGGGCAAAAAGCCAGGGCTAGGACAACAGTGAGGAATCAGGAGAGGGCAGGTAGCCCTCGCAAGGCCAGGTCTGCCCTGAGAGCTCAGAACTGGCCACCAACAGAGCAGACAGAGTCCAAAACAGCTCAAAACACGTCTCCCACCAGCCTGCACTCCACTGCCAGCCCCACTGCCACAGAGAGCTGCCCATGACTCACCCCCAGAAGCCTAGAGCAGTACTTGGCTTGAATGTGACAAAGTACCAAGGCCAGAAGTAGGTGCCCAAGGTGTTCTCAGTGTTTGGTTTTTAGAAGAGATGAAAGGGTTCATCCCTGGTGACCCAGAGCTGAGATGGGAGGTGAGAATGTGCTATCCACAGCCTGGGCCCCTACCCACTTCCCTCTGGAGAGTCTATCAGTTGGAAGGAACAGCTGTCCCCTGCCCTCTCCCCAGTACCCAGCAGGGTTGGGAGTCACCACATAGATGATGTGGGTGGTGGCCCAAAAGATGCCATTGTATCCAGTTATGTCAGGATGTCTTACCTGTCAGACCACCGTGGTTTCTCTGGAAGAGAGTTATTGAGGACGAGATAAGATAAGGATAAGGAGTGAGAGGCAGCTGTGATGCGGAGCAGAGCGAGAGGCAACCAGGATAAGTAGTGAGAGGCCACTGTCTCTGTCTCCGTGGTTCACTCAGGTTCTCTGAGTCCCAGAACCTTATTGGTTAAGCCTCATGAAAGTCTTCGTGAGGCACAATGGGCCTTGGAACCTTGGAACCACAGAAGTTGGTGGGATCTACATACTGGCCTCCCCTGCCCCTGAGCTCTTCCTGGTTCAGTGATGACTAGGTGCGTGGAAGGGGCCATGAAAGCAGGCAGACACTCTCTGGATATGGGAACATCTGCATTAGCTATTCCCTTGGTAGAACCTGTGTTTCCTCATCCTCAGAACTTTTCCCTGGCTTGTGCCAAATCTTCCCAACAGACCTTCTGAGAACAGGTCTGTGTCCAAAATCTTCCCAACAGACCTGTGTGCCTCACCACATCCATGACATCTCAACAGGGCCCCTGGGCAATGCTCAGTTGTTCAGTCTTCTGTTTCAATCAGGAGCTTAGTTCCTGGTGGAATGCCACAGTTGTCAACCTCTGGAACAGACTTGGTCATGATTGTGCAGTCACTGCTTTTATAAGACTCCATTCACATCAGTGGGTGTTTAGATGGAGAAACATTGGGTGTTGAGATGAAGAGTCACCCTTCTGAAGCCAAGGTACCTTCCAGGTCTCTGGTGTAGAACAAGTGTACTGTTAGCATTAAGGAATGACACAGGTGGACATCTTCTAGAGGTAGGATGTGGATTCCTGTAGGCTGTCACAGGGCCAAGGGTGAGGACCAGGCTGTGAGCTAAAATGACTCTTCTGGGAATAGGCAGCTTGTCCCCACACAGGTGGCCTCCTCTGTTTCATGCATCACCAAGGGAACTGATGCTTATAAGAGGGACCCAGGTCACACGTTTCTTTCCTTGACTGGCAGGGAAGGCTTCATGGTCCAGGTTTCCTTGTAGTGCACAAAGAAACCCATAAGCCCCCTCTGATAGCTGAGATGGGTGCTTACAACTAATTGGAGAAGAACAACAATTTGGTGTGGGGTATTTGGTTAACAAAGGAAGTGGCAGATTGTCTTTCTCTTTTCAAGGAATCACCTTGCTAGAAAACCAAGGTCATGGCCCAGAAAGTGGGCCAGAGGAGCTTGTCTGATATCACTGAAATGCATTGAAAATGCATAACCTTCTAATAATTACACAATAGAAGAGAAACAAAAATCCTCTGGGCCTTCGGTCAAAAAACGTAATGAAGCATCTATGAATACAATAAGGAAAATACACATGTGACTTTTAAGAGCTTCCTGTTTGGGCACTAAAAGAATAATTAATTTATTTATATAAATGCATTTTTATTGGTTTAGATATACATGACAATAGAGTGCATCTTGAAATATTATTAAGTAGGATCCCAATCTTGTGGATGAACATGATGTGGAGTTACATTGATTGTATACTCATATTAAAATAATATTTTAAATTATCCTTTTGTTCTGTAAAGGAAGACTAATTCTTGAAATGGTGCCCACTCAAAGCAATCACATACTTCAAGATGCTTTTTATTTCCCCAAAAAATATTGTACATCTTTTCTGGGGCACATTATGTAGCCTCAAAGTCAAAGAACTTTTCCAGAGAACTGACATAGCGTTCAGACTAGGTCACTACTGCAGTAGCTTAAAATAATCATTGTACTTTACAAAGTTAGGAGTCTGAGAATAGGAGACAGCTGGGGAGGAATTTGACTCAATGTGAGATAAATCTCTTTGCATAAAAACTGCTTAAAGGGGGGCTGGGGATGTGGCCCAAGCGGTAGTGCGCTCGCCTGGCATGCGTGCGGCCTGGATTCCATCCTCAGCACCACATATACAAACAAAGATGTTGTGTCCACTGAAAGCTAAAAAATTCTCTCTCTCTCTCTTCTCTCTCTCTCTCTCTCTCTCTCTCTCTCTCTCTCTCTCTCTCTCTCTCTCTCTCTCTTTAAAAAAAACTGCTTAAAGGGGTAAATGTCAATTAACTAATGTATCACACAAACAAGAAATTATGGAGTTACTAAGTATGAAATGAACATGTAATGACATGTAACGAAGGTTGAAAGGTTCATTTTTATCCCTGGATCATAGTAATGGTAAAGGTGACATCTGAGCATGCTCTTCCAACTCTACTCTTCCATTTGAATGAAATATTATCGAGGTTTGATGCTTTTATTTTTCTTTGTGGCCTTCTTTAAAGCCTTTCATGGAAATTAAAAGAAAAAAGAAATGGTGCCCACTGTACTCTAAATTAATCTATGAATTTAGTGCAATCCCAACATAAATCACAACAAGAATGTGAATGTGTGTGAACCTGGAAGGCCATGCCCTAGAGTTATTTTGAAGAGAAAATGTGCAGGAATATATGACAGGGGTCTTCTCATACTGAATACCCAAATTCACTGTAAGGATTGGAAATAGAAAGAGCAATTGACAAATGTGTGTCATTGAACCAAAACAAAGATTTCAGAAATAGACTCATGAACAGGTGAAGATCAAACATCCGACATTTTGATTCACTTGTGCCCTTAAAACACACCCTGTGACAGTGAGAGAGAGAGAGAGAGAGAGAGAGAGAGAGAGAGAGAGTGTGTGTGTGTGTGTAGGCATACATGTCTAGAGTTTTCTGGGCCATTTGGGGTTTCTCCTAAAGATAATTCTGGACTCCAGCCATGCTGACAGGTATTCTTTCTTGTGACTTGTTTCTGCAGCCATCTGTGGAGGCCAGTGATCACAGATAAACAGCACTGTGAAGTCAGTTCCAGCACTAGCCCCACAAGACTCAAGAGAAAGGCAGATGAATACCTGAAACTCAACCTGGCCTCTCAATCCCTGCTGAGCGTTTTACTAGGTAGACAACTGGGGAGTTACAGAAGTCATATGCACCTGGCACAGTGGCTGTGGAAACTGACCCAAGCCATACCAGGGTGGAGTTGGCCAACGCCCAAACACCACGTGACTCCCGCACTCAAGTTCCCTGAGGTTGATGAGAAGCCCAGGAAAATGCTGTGGCTAAACAAATCCTTCCCTGACGCAACCATTAAAACAGAAACTGAGTTTTCATTTCTTTGTCTTTGACATTTTTCATTTCTCATAGACTTTGTACTCGTGACACATCTGGGTGCTACTCCAGGGCCACAGGCATGTGAGCTTTGGCCACCAACCTTTAAGAAGGTGGATACTAACATTGCAAAGTGTGGGGATTGGAAGCCAAGGGTGGGTCATGTTCAGAGCACCTTAAGGTTGGCTGATCGGGCCTGTGGAAATAACCTCCACCTCCAAATTACTAGGGACAGGGCTTCCAAAAGGCCACTAGTGGCCATGGGGTGGAGTTGGGGCTTCATTTGTCACCCTGCAAGTTTGGTGGAATCAGTGGGAAGGAGTCCAAATCACACGTAAGCGGTAGTGACTGGAGGCGGGAGGGAGTTCTCTTAAGACATCAGTATGGAGGCCATGTGTCTGGGACAGCGGAAGGTGCACACTCAATGATGTGTCCTCCAAAGTAGGTATGAAGGTAGTCAGTCCCCAGAAGAGGAAGAAATGCGATGAACAGAGCTTCTGAACTCCATTCAGACAAGGATCACTGAGTCTGATCTGTGTCTATCCCCTGTTCAACGGACCCTGCATAACAAGACTACAGAAGGGGTGGAGGGAAGATGGGACCACGTCCAGGTGGAAGGATCAGAGCACAGCTCACTGCCTTTCCCACTGCAGGCTTCCTCAGTGGAAGGAAGTGAGAAACTGCAACCCTGAGAGAGGAGAGCTGTGATCCTCACCTTGGACAGGACAGAGAGAGGACTGAATACTCACTCACTGGGTTCAAGGCCACCAAAGGCATGGTAAAGCTTGAAAGTGATGCCAAACGTCTGATTGATAGTGAGCCATGGCGAAGAAGGAACCCAGCAGATGGACATGACTGGGGCACTGTGATGTCATGGGACAAAACTATTTGGTTTCAGCCTGTGCTTTTCTATGCGCCAGCCACACAGATATGGGAAGAAAGAAGTCCAGACTCAGAGTAGCACTGATTTCAGGGACCAGTAGAGTCCTTCTGTTGGAAGTTTCATATCCTCAGCTGGGAATTGGGTAGAGAGGCATTCCTTTTGCTGTTGCCTGTTCATTTCTGTATTCCTGACACAGTTCATCAATGGAGGAAGAGAAAAAGGAGGGTCATGAGGCATCAGGTGCAGGAGACAAAGAATGGTGGGGAGCCTCTCTGTCGAGGGTTGGTGCCCAGTACCACAGAGCATGGAATTTTACTTCAGTGTGGGGGATCAGCATGCCAGGTGCCAAGTGTGAGTTGACAGGAAGCAGCCCTGGAGGTGAACCTGTGACTGTGACTACAAGTAGCTTACTTGAGAAGGAAGCCCAGTCTGCGTCTGTAAGGGGTCTGGGGGGGGGCGGGGCATGAGACATATGGGGACGGCATTCTGTTCAGGGCATTGATATCACTGTGGCTGGTTGGAGACTATTGGCAAGGGGACATCGTGGGGGACTGTGTAGAACTCATACATCTCAGATTCACCACAGGCATCGCGTGAACAAGAGATGGGATGTGAAGCCAAGGAGTGTTGTTATCGCCCATGCGCATGACCACATGCTAGAGCCCACAGTATTTAATGAGAGGGTGCTCCTGCTTCCCACACAGGTTGAAGGCCAGGGCATTGACCTAGTATGAAGTGTGAATGGGCCAGAATGATCTGTGAAGCACAAGGAGAATAGGTGATCCTAGACCATGCGGTATTAGTCATCTCAGAGACCACATCTTCCCCAGCATCCCAGCTCTGATGTGTCCCCATGTGCTCACCTAATAGCCACAAGCCCTGCAGCTGTCCCTGCATGAGACCCTTGGGCCCCCACAGTTCAATGCAGATGGCACCATTCAAGAAGGGCGCTCCATTTTCTACTATCAGCCCTTCAACATCACTGACCTCCTGAATTGGAAGCACCAAACCCCTCCATACTCAGAAAAGCCCCAAGCACCCGGAGATCACCTGGAGTCAACCTTCCAAACCCATCGATGGACCTGTGGAGACTGCTGTCCCCTCCTCCTCACCCTCTTCAATACTGAGGAGACAGGACACATTCTGACCAAAGCCCAGAAGGGGCTCCAAGAACAGGCCCCCGCACAAGAGGTAGATGCTGAGGCCTGGGCACGAAGGGCAGCCCCAGAGGAGGACCTGGCCTGGGACCACAACTCTGAAGAGGGACACAACCGCCGGGAGCAGTACCAAACCATCCTCCTCCAAGCAGGAAAGCAACCCCCTATGTTGGGGAACCATGAGGAACATGTTTTCCAGGAGATTAAAATGCAATTAACCTCGGTGCCCACTCTTGGATGGCCCAACATAACAATGGCATTCAACCTATTTGTGGCAGAGAAATATGGAACTGCCCTTGGCGTCCTCACCCAGGAGTTTGGCCCCTTGCAGAAGCCAGTGGCTTATTTATTGAAACAACTGGACCTGGTAGCAACCAGATGGCCTCCATGCCTAAGAGCTCTGGCAGCCACTGTTATTTTAGTTCAGGAAGCCAACAAGCTGTCCCTAGGACAGAATATCAATGTAAAAGTCCCAAATGCCGTCACTGCTCTGATGGATTGCAAGGGATATTGATGGCTGACCAGCTCCCGGATGGCCCACCACCAATGACTATTATGTGAAAAACAGTGTATAAAGCTATAAACTATGCACACCCTAAACCCTACATCCTTCTTGCCAGCTGATCTGGGATCCGTGAGGGCCTGATAGATGAAATCTCCTCCAGTTGCCCTAATCTGACTGACCAGCCCCTGCAAAATCTGGACTTCACCCTGTTCACAGGCAGGAATAGCTTCATACAGGACAAAGGATGGCCGGATACCCAGTAACCTCAGAGAGACATGTGGTGGAAGCAGGAGTGCTGCCTCAGGTGTGGTCAGCCCAACAGGCAGAGTTATGGGCACTGATCAGGGCCTTAGAGTATGCCACTGATGAGCAAGTCAACATTTCATTGATCTGAAATATGCTTTTACCACTCTACATGTGCATGGGGCCAACTGTAAGGAAAAAGGACTTCTGTCAGTAGGAAGTAAAGAAAAAAAAAACACAGAAGAAATACTCAGACTCCTGGAAGCAGTCTGGAAACTGGCTCTGGTAGGCATGATGTGCTGCCTTGGGCACCAGAAAGGAATGCACCCTGTGAGCAGAGGAAATAGATGGCTGATCAGGTGGCCAAAGAAGTGGCTCTGTGTCGGGACATTGTCCCTAAGCGGCGCAGACAGCTCAAATACTGCTGGCCCCAAGTCTCCCAGATTGCCCTAATTATACAGAGAAGAACTCGAATGGGCTGCCATACAGGGAGGACAAAAACACCAGAAGATGGTGAGTCTGCCAGATTACCCAATTTTCATCCCACAAGGTTTAGGATATCAGCACTATGAAATGGATTCACCCAGCAAAAACTAAATTGGACACTTTTCATACCGGGTACTTATAGGGAGCCATAGCCAGCGTCTAACTGGGAGGTTCTTCTTCCTGCCAACAGGGCATAAGCTACCTGAGAACTTAAAGTCTAAAATAATTAGTGAAGAACAAAAGACAGAGAGTCAGAAGTATATTCACAAAAGCAGAGTCCCTGATAGATCCAGTACACACAAGAGCTAGAACTATACAAAGGAAAGATGGCTCCTGTGGTTTATTTAAGGGGGTATATCTAAGACACAGATAAGGTTTCAAGGGCAGAGTCTTGCTTCCTGATGTCTTGCAGTCAGCAGGTTGATGGGCGTCTTGGCAGGTTATACCCATCTCAAGTGCTGTGTGGGACATGGAAGAGCAGGATAGAAATTCATAATGTGTCAGGGCAGTTAACCAGAGGAAATATCCACTGGTCATTCCCAGACACCAGATGTTCCTATCCACCATGTGTTGTGGCACACTTGCAGCCCATGGCTGGCTTGCAACAGGTACTACTACTGTAACCGTACTCTGTGTAACCAAGTCAGCCAGAGTTGTGTAACTTGTGCCCAAAATAATGCTAACCTGAAGCCAGTCTGGCCTCCAGGGGTCCAGGCCTTTGGGACTTCACCTTTTGAAGTTAGAGATGGACTTTACAGAAATTAAACCAAGAAAGGGGTATCAATAGCTGTTGGTACTGCTGTGCACTTACTCAGGATGGGTGGAGGCCCTGCCCACCTGGACAGAATGGACCTGAGAAGTGACTAAACTCTGTAAAGAGAAATCATTCCCAGATATGGCCTGCCCTTTTCCATCACTTCAGACAATGGTCCTGCCTTCGTCATGGAAGTCATCCAGAGTCTCACAGAATATTGGGAATCAATAGAAGCTAGCTACACACAGCCTACCTACCACAGAGTCCAGGTAAAGTTGAACATATGAACTGCACCCTAACTAACACCCTTGCTAAACTCTGTCAGGAAACAGGAGTTTCTTGGGTAGATCTCCTCCCTATAGCTCTCCTCCAGGTCTGCTCTACACCTGGAAGCACACAATATTCTCCATTTGAGGTTCCATTTGGGTGACCCCCATTTGTAATAAGTAAACTAATGGGGGATTCTCATCAGGCAAGTGAGCTTAGCCTGTCCCAGCAGGTCCAGGCCCTAGGAAAGACCTTTCACCAGATATCTAGAAATGTCCAGGAGAGGGCCCCCTCTCACTTAGAAACCAGGTGCATCCCTACCAGCCCAGAGATTCTGTAGGGATTGAAAACTGGAAGAAGGACCCACTTCAACCCACCTGGGGGGCCACATTGTCATATTAACTTCTCCCACTGCCATTAAAGTTGCAGGAATAGGCCTATGGATACATCACTCTCGAGTTAGAAAGGTACCTACCACTGAGAAATCCACCACCTGGACATCTAAAGCCAACCCCAGAAACCCAATCAGATTGACACTCCAGAGACCACCCTGTGACAGCTCTGCCACAGCCATCCCAAATGTTAATCTGCCCACTAACAAGCCCTGAGCAAACTACAGCCCTGCTCTAGTTGCAAACTTGGGGGCTGACTGGTCAATACACAGCAGAAGCTTGAGGAATTCAATGGGGAATGAAGGAGTGCAATGGTCATGATATCTCCCTCTGCACTGGGACTAATGACATTACTTGTCTTGTTGTTTGCTGTAGGTGTGACTATAATAGCCCCAAACTACCAGAACCAGGTGTAGAGGGTTGTTCTGGTCCTTCAGAGTTACCAGTGGCTTAGCTTGGAGGACATGGTCAGAGGAGATACCCCTTTAAGGGATTTATGGGGCCATGAGAAGGGGGAAGATGTTCTGAGTAACTAGCCCAATCCTGGATACAAAATAAACTAAACACTGTTGTGCAAATTAGTACCCAGGAAAGGGTCAGTTCCCTTCCCCTTTCTAGTCAGCTCATCTTCATGGAACCTAATTGGCACAATCCACTCCTACCTTTTGGATGGTAAATGACTTCTCTAGGATATGAGAAGAGCCAGCTCTTCCCCTTATCTCACTCTGCTTCTGTAAACATGCTTCCTGGTTGAAACCCTGGGCACAACCATGTATTGTTTAGACTACAAAATTTGTGACACTAGGTACCCTATAAATGTGAAAAACTGGTGATGGGCACTCAGAATTTGGAGTCTGATCTCCTCTGGGCCTGCTGTCATAAAATGAAGTTTGGTTTCTCCTCTTCGAGTGCCTTTTGCTGCTTCTTGCCTGATTCCTGCAACACTGTGATTTCTTAGTGTGAAACAGTTCCTGCCAACTCATAGTTGCCTCATGTGTTTTTTCTTCCTTCTTATTTATATGGGTGATGGAAACAGAATGCGACTGGTAGTGTAATAATAGACCATTTATAGCAAAGCCTTTGACTGAAACTCTATTAGGGATCATATATGCAGAAAGAGAAAATTGATTTTCTAATATTTTGTGCAAAACATAGCGTACATTGGTGCCGCGTCCGGCTAACGGGAGCCGAGTCCGGCGAGAGACGGCGGGGTTAAGAAATACACAGGACACCAAGGTTCTTCATCCAGGAGGAAGCGTGTGCGCGTTTATTGCCAAATTTGTTCCCCTTATATATCTTTTTTAACAGCTGCAGGAAATTACTCAAAAGCGAGGAGGGAAGAGTAGTAACTGCGTCCTTGGGATACGCCACCGTCCCCTATCAGAAGGCTCCGAAGAGGTCAAGATGTTCCCAAAGAGGCACATATGTCTGAGGCAGATAAACAGGAAACCGCAAACCTGTCACGACCCTGTGAGCTGGCCACTTTGACATGCAGAACAAGGAACTGGGGGCTGAGCCCCAGGGGCCAGGGAAGGCCTGCTACCAGCACATTGGGTTAAGGTACTCAATTTTTAACATTTTTGAATTATAGATATAATATGTGCTCATGAGCAAGGTCTAGAAATTTCAGGATATGGTGAAATGTGAATCCCGGAAAATCCATCTACATAGAATTATACTTACAGTTATCATTTTGGTCTCTTCTCAGTTAGGCTTTTCTTTTTTTATTGTACTGTTTTATAAAGCAAATAACTTTATGCTTTGGACAGCCTCAAGTGCCTTAGACAAGAGTATTGCACAAAGAAACCTGTGTAGCCTCCTGCTCAGAGGGTAATTTCTTTTTTTCTCTAAGTGTTTTGTGTTTCCCCCATAGATGCAATATGCTTGCCTCTCAGGATGCTTGGGGAGATGAGGATATGTGGGAGTCACAAAAGGAGAGCCTTATTTATTTTGAACATAAAGGCACATTCCCTCCATTCACCGCCAGCTTGGTAAGTGAAGGCCTGTGTTTTCCACCTTGAATGCCATCTCTAGTCTTCCTGGTGGCTAAGTTGTTATTCAGGAGCATAAAGACCAGTCAGAAGAGGCAGATGGTAACCACTAACCAAAATTCAGGTCAGTTAATAAAATACCCTGCTATATTGGTTCCCTCTTTTATGCAGCTGGTAGTGTAACAGGTAGCAATACCAAGTGGGATCCAGAACTGTGCTCAGTTCTTTTCATGTTTTATCTCACTTAACCCTCTCAAGACCCACTGAAATGAGTACTTTTTTTCCCCCAAAACTGGAGATTGATCTCAGGGCTGCTGTAACATTGAGATACATCCTTGGCCTTTTTAAATGTTTTTATTTTGGGACAGAGTCTTGCTAAATTGCTAAGGTGGACCTCAAAGTTTTAATCCTCCTGCCTCAGCCTCCCAAATTGCTGGGATTACAGGCGTGCACTTGGCTGTCTGATTTTTAATGAGAAGAACTACAGAGGTTAGAGGCTCAGAGCAAAGGAGGACGGTTCTGATCAGGAAAGATGGAATAGCACATAAACCTGGCCCCTCACTCAGGGGCTCCCAGCCTGGAGATGGGACGAGGGCTAGGAGCAGCAGCACTGTGCAGAGCTGCTCGTGGAGGCTGAGGACACTGGATTCTGGTGGGAAACTTGTGACAGACATTATGTGTTCCAGAAATTGAGGCCTATTAGGCTCCTGTGCTCAGCTTTGTGCTTGCTTCTTCTGACCACCCTCTGTGTATCAGTGGGAGGAAATAAAAGCCATGGGTTCTGTCAATAATGTAAGATGGGTGAAGTTTGGAGCCTGGTTATGCAGAAACCTCTGGGTCAGGTCTCCAGGCTGGTGGCCTAACCCCCCTCCTGTTCCCAGTTTTACAGGCCACAGACCACAGACTGATGGTGTCACTTCCTCTGTGTGTCCTGGAAGCCTTGGTGGCTTGGTGGTCCCACCCAGGGGTCCTGGGGTCCTCCCAAGGGCTGACTGCATTGCCTGGGAGACCTTGCTGCACTCTCAAGGAAAGGGTGTGGCCAACACCAGGGAGAGAGATGTGGGCATCCCGAATAGTGCTACAGCCACTGGGACTGTGACAGGATAAGGTGCAGCTGCAGTTTGTGGTGGGGGACACAATGGTCTCCCAGTGTCAAGTCCCCTAAGGGTTCAAGTAAGAAAGTGAGTTTGCTCCATAGCATGAGGAAGATACAGACAGTTCTAGCCTAAGGGACTTTGGTGTGAAAGTGCAATGGATCTTAGGGGTTCAAGGAAATGCACCCTTCCTGTTCCCTCATCTGTGGGGCAGCCTGGCTCAGTGCACATTGCTGAGTGTGAGTAATATGAGAGGCCATGGTCCTCGGCAAATTGAAACATTTAGGATGGTGTGTGTGTGTGTGGGGGGGGGTTCTTATGTCCCATTTACCCCAAGGATGCTGGGTTTGTGTGTTGGTGAAGGCTGTGCTGGATCAGCCTTAGGCTGTGAAGATGGCCATGGAGGTAGGTGGCTCTGCACCCTCTCTTGATGTTGGGCAGGTGAGTCAGGTGAGGGAGTTGTGAGAAGGAGCTGCTCTTGCTTTTGCTGAGTGGTTGGAACCTGGATGTGCTGTGTCCCTCATCTGATTCATATTCCAATTCTTTCTCCTGTGGCTTCCTGGGCCACCTGGGCGCTGCTTGTAACATGCATTTCCCTGTGTCTGTCACAGGAGGGCCTGGCTCAGGTTGTGGTTTCAACTGTTGTCCCCTCTACCCCTTTCTCTAGTTCTCATACAGTCCACATGTTTTTGCTACTAGCTCCTTGTACATTCCTTCCATCCAAGTGTTGCCAAAACCTCGGTCTCTTTCTCTGATACCAATCCAATAACAAGGACACAGTTTTGAGTAAAAGGAAAAAAAGTTTTATTATTTTGCTAGCAAAGGAGAAACACAAAGAACTCCTGTCCCAGAAGCTGTGATTCTGCCCATCAGCAGGAACAGGAATTTTTAAAGAAGTGACCCAAAGGCTGAATTCCATATGTTCTCTTTTGGAGTTGACATTCACTTGTTAATTTGGCAGATAGTCATTTCTGAGACTTTCTGGTACCACCCCCAATGTCTGGATTACTTAATTCTTATGGAGGGTGTGTGCTCAGGGACAGCTAACTCTGCCTAGGATGGGGAAGAAAGGTAATCCTGTTTTCCCTGAGATTAGGGAGGGGGAGAGATTAGGGAGGAGCAGGGAGAGAAGAAGAGAAAAAATGTCCATTTTAAAAATTAGTTACAAGAAGAGGGGTTATGAGGGCAGGAAAGATGGTGGAATGAGATGGACACCATTACCCAAGGTACATGTATGATTGCATGAATTGTATATCTCTACACCATGCACAACCAGAGACTTGAGATGTTGTATTCCATTTGTGTATGATGAATTGAAATGTATTCTGCTGTCATGTACAACTAAGTAGAACAAATTAAAAAATTAGTAAGTATTTTTAAAAAGTTGTAATGGCAGAGCAGCAAGGGCTATATTCAAAGCATAAAGTAGACCACCGTTACACAGGTACTAACTGGGCCCAAAAGATCAGAGAATATGAAGTGTGCTCAGGATGGTATGGCCATCTTTGTCCAATCCTGATTGTAATATTGGCAGGAAGTTTATTTAGCTTTTAAAAAGATTTGTATACTTTGCAATGTGGAGAAGAAAAAAGAAAGCAAGTTTTCTAAAAGAAATACTCTAAGAAAATAGAAGGGATAGTTTTCTTCCCTCTTTTACCAAGAGAATTAAACTTTTATTTTGTATTTTACTGTGGATTTGCCCATACAACATTCTACCATGAGATACTAGTTCCCTCCCTCTACTCCCCACTTGTGGGTATTCCTGAGTCCTGGCCAAAGTCAGGTGTGTGCAGAGAACTTCCTCAAGTAGAATTTGTGCAAAGGAACATCCAGGACAAGTTACCAGTCTGAGCAGTTGCTTTTGCCTATACTTGTCCCAGTCAGTTCGGTTGAGGAATGCAATGTAAAACCTGATTATGGATGATTCAGATAAATATGTTGATGTCCACTTTCTGTTGGCCCAGGGGCTGTACTGTACTTCTCTTAACTCCCCATCCTTGAGTACCTGGATAAGCTAAATCCTTCCAGTTGGCAGGTTTGATCTCTATGATTTATCCGCATCACCTGATAGAATAGTTAGCAGGAGCCAGGTATGGTGGTGCACGGCTGTAATCCTAGCAACCTCAGGAGGCTGAGGCAGGAGAATCATGAGTTCAAGCGAGCCTCAGCAACTTAGAAAAGCCCTAAGCAACTTAGTGAGAACCTGTCTCTAAATAAAACATTTTTTAAAAGAGCCTGGGATGTGGCTCAGTGATAAAGCTCCCCTGGATTCAACCCCTGTTATTAACCAAAATAAATAAATAAGTAGTTGTCAGGATGTCAGCAATCAGATTTTTTGTAAATTAATGACATATTTTATTAATGATTTTGTACACTTAATAATTGACAACTAAAGGTCACATCCTGGAAAAATGTAAATTGATGCTACATTTTTCTATACTCCTAATAATGGTTAAGGAAATGTCACTTCTTTGAAATTGTATAATCAATGACATATCCTGGATCCATAATGATGAGAAAAATTGCAATAAAAGATGACCCAGAGAAAGCTGCATTAGTGCTCTCTCTCTGGAGATTGCTGCAATGGAACGACTCCTGTCTCATCCTTTTCGCCAACGCCACTCATCCTTCAGGACTCCCTGAACCCTGCTAGGGCAGGACCCTGGCACTTCATCCCTTTCAATGGGAGCCCAGGAGGTCCTCACCTTGCACCTGGCTGCTGGCATGGTGGTGAAGGTCTGCTGTCTGTGAGGGGTGCTGGTCCTCGGGGTCCTGGGTCAGCAGCTCCTGCAACTCCTCAAACAGCTGAATGTTGAGCAAGAATGCGGTCTTGACTTCTTCAATGACCTTCTGCCTGACCTCGGGGGTCATCTCCAGAGTGTTCATGCGTGAGCGGTAGAGTTGCTTGAACTCGTTGGCGCTGGCGATGTTGGGGAAGGTGAAGAAGGCCAGACCCTCTCCGGAGCTGGGCAGGTCCAGGGCCTTCTGCACGATCTTCTTGAGGACCTGGCCCCCGGACAGGTCGCCCAGGTAGCGGGTGTAGGCGTGGGCCACCAGTAGCTCGGGCTCCCTGCGCCCCACCTGCTGCAGCCGATCCACATAGCGGTGCATGGCTGCTGTGTAGGGTACAGCCTCCTGCCAGCACGGCCCGTACCAGAAGGCCATGTCCTGCTCCAGTGCGGCCCTGCGATGCAGTTCCTCGGGGAAGTAGAGGGGGGCGAAGACGGGGTCGTCCTTGTTGCGCTCGATCTCCTCCTCCAGGGCCACGTAGACGTGGTACAGGGATGCCATCACCAGCTTGAAGCCCTTTCGGGTCACCTGGCCCTTCTGGAAGTTCCTCATGAACTCGACATTCTTTGCCAGGGTGTGCACCTCCATGGTGGCCTCCTTCAAGGAGTCGGACAGGTCCTGGGGTAAGCTGTGGCACTGCGGGTGGTCCATGGCCGGGGCTGGCTGGCTGGCGCGGGTGGCTCTGGTAGCGTCGAGGAGCAGGCAGCGGCTGTCAGGAATCAGATTTTTTGTTAAGGAAAATTAGTGCATGGTAATATTAGAGAAGGTGGGAAGAATATGAGAAACATACGTAACTGCAGTATACAATTTGAATCATCTCCTATAGAGCCCTCTGGATTTGCATATAACCCTTCAGCCCACAGTGCTGATTCCACTAATATAGTGCTTAGGTTGCTCATTGGTACTGGGTTGCCCGCTGCATACCTGTATTCGGGTTGATGTTCTGAGCTTCCCTTGCGCGTTTTCGTTCACACAGAGACCTCTTCACTGCTTCTGGTCTTTTTGAAGAAACAACCGTGGACTATATCCAGTGATGACTAATGGAATTCCTGAATTTTCCCAATCTCCCTCCCCATCAGTCATACATAGTTGCCTTACACAGTGTTGGAAATCCTGTTGTAGATTCCACTCTAGTTCCAGTTTGAGCTGGTTGAGCAGTCAGTGTGCTGATCTATGGAATGTGAAGGGCAATTTCAGGCAGAAACCAAGCACCTTGGCTTCTCGAAAGTCCAGATCGGATTGATCTGGGAACCTGGAATTAGAGGCATGCGTGGAAGCTCCCATAATTACAGACAAATGCTCCCCACCAAATGGTTTTAGATTTTATTTTTTAAATTTATATATTTATGTTTTGGGGGTACTGAGCATCAAATCCAGGGTGCTTTACCACTGAATTACATCCCTAACCATTTTTTTTTTTTTAAATTTTGAGACAGGGTCTTGCTAAATTGCTCAGGTTGGCCTTGAACTTGCCATTCTCCCATTTCAGCCTTCTAAATCACTGGGATTACAGGTGTGCACACCCATGCCCCATGCATTTTTATATTTTAGAACTCAACTACAGGATAATACTTGTACATGGAGGAATGAGCAATGCCTTTCACTGCCTATATACTGTTATTTTACTTTGATTCTTCAATTTATATGTAGTATTGGCATTCTACACAGCATCATATGTAGCACTGGGAATTTTTAAAGTTAACATTTAGTCTATAGGTTTTTTAAGTTTTACAGCATGGTAGCAGTCCTACAAGAATCATGAACTTCATTTGGAGCATGTTGACTCAAGGACTGGCCCTGTGACATCAGCTATTTATATTTATGAACAGGAGTTGACTTTGGGCTACTGTGTGTTTTGGGATGAGCTCAGAGTTTGGGTTGTTTTCATGGTCTATGACACATTCTTTTGTGCTTCTTCAAGAGATGTTTTTAAATGTTTTCCTTATAGGACATGTCAAAAACCATCTAGTACATTTTTGTTCTTACATGATGAGGGCAGTGGTCTCAGGCTGACTAGTCTGTCCAGTAGGAGCTTTTTCTCTGAGATCTTCCCATACTCTTCTGTTTTCTGTGTGACTCAATCAGTCCTCTGGCCATAGCTACTTGGTTTGGTACTTTTCACCTCACCCTAGTTGAGCCAGTTGTGCTTATGAGGTCCAGAGTGATAACCTGCAGTCTCATTCATATCATTTCATGCATAGAATATAGTTTAGAAGACCTCCTAGTAGGTTCTCCTAAGCTATGCTCATTTCTATCTTTAAAACATGTTTGCCCCCTTCTATAAGGAGCCTGAGATGATCTGTAAAAATGGTTTACTACTCTCTTGCTCCAAAAAAAACCCATGAAATCATGCAAATCAAGAGGTTCAAATCTACATGTACACTTTAGGACCATTCATGAAACTGTGCCAGCCATCAAGGGTATGCATATTTGAAAAGCCACCAAGAACCTGAAAGATGTCACTTTAAAGAAGCAATATTTTACAGTCCAGGCTTGCAATGGGAGGTGTGCCTAGGCCAAACATTGGGGTGGACACAGGTTGGTGGCCCCAAAAATGTACTGAATTTGTGCTACACATGCTGAAAAATGCAGAATAATGCTGAACTTAAGAGTTTAGACATAGATTATCTGCTCATTGAACATATCCAGGTAAACAAAGCACACAGGATGCACTACTGTACTTATAGACCTCATGATCAGATTAACCCATATGAGTTCCCTGGCTACATACAGATGATCCTCACTGAAAAGCAACAATTTATTCCTAAACCAGAAGAAAAAGTTGCACAGAAGAAAAAGATACCCCAGGAGAAACTGAAGAAATAAAAACTGATGGCACAGGAATAAATTCAGCATAAAATGCAAATAAAAGTTTAAAAACATGTTTGTCACTTTGATTTCTTGAATTTTGCAAAATATTTGTATTCTTACAATAAATGTTCGGAAAGATCCCACCTGTAGGTTTTTATTATTCACAATGCATGATCAAAGAGGCTGTGTGTCTGCCACATGAATGAACCAACAGAGCTCAGTTCAGTCTGGTGCACTGAGGACAGAGGCTTGGGGGCAGAGGTATGAAGTTTCCTGGCCATGTAGAAGTTTTCTTTTTTGTTTATGGAAGTACTCCCCCAAAGGTAGTAGATCTATCACCTCCTTGTGAGAAATGACTCTTCTGGTTCACTTCTTAAAAGCCACAAATACAAGCTGGTTATAGTAGCAAAGGCCTATAATCCCAGTGGCTCAGGAGGCTGAGGCAGGAGGATCACAAGTTCAAAGCGAGCCTCAGAAATTAGTGAGGCTCTAAGTGACTTAGTGAGACTCTATCTCAAAATAAAAAATAAAAAGGGCTGGGGGTGTAGCTCAGTGGTAAAGTGCCCTTGGGTTCAATCCACAGTACCAAACAAAACAAAACAAAATCTTAGGACACTTGCATTATATTCTTGGTTCCTTGCAACTGAGGCATCATTTATTACATATCAGTAGGTCTTATAAAGTTTTTGTAATAGCAGAATTTCATTAAATGGATAGAAGGGTTTGGTTTTTACTTGGCATTGATTTTTCATTAAATATATCAGTATAGTTTCCACTGTTTGTATACAATTTCCAGATAACTAAAATCATCTGTCCTCTGTGCAGCTTACCTTGGGTTAAACATTTCATCAAATAGCCTTATCATTGTGGTCATTGAAATCCACCCCCACAGAAAAGGATACAAGACTATGGCAGTCTGTCCTTCCTATAGCTGTGCTACTCTAGGTATCTGGGCATGGGTCTATCCATGTGATTTCAGAAAGATCTTGGCTGCAGATGTCATCAACTATCTTCTTGCCACTCAGTGTGTAGAGGGGCCCAAGCTGCCATGTCTCCCTCTTGCTGAGAGGTTCACCAGTTTGCAGATTTAAATCACTTCTCTTTTTCTCCATTTGTATCTGGAATTTTATTTATATGACTTTTATTATCCTCTCTTGTGTTCAGAATGAGTCTCACATTAGGCTGTGAGCCCCTCCCAACTAGCTACCCTCACCCATGTCTCCAGCCATTATAGTGTCCCATAGTGTGTGTCCCTTCCCTGAGAAATTTTCTAAAATGTTGTTCTGGGCTGTGATGAGTTTTGAAGGGACTGAGGGGTTATAGAACAGAAGGCCAGTGACATTTGGGTTATTACCATTGTTATGGTTTAGATGTGAGGTGTCCCTCAAAAGCCCACATGTGAGACAATGCAAGAAGGTTCAGAGGAGAAATGATTGGGTTGTGAGAGTCTTAACCTAATCAGTGAATTAATGCCCTGACAGGGATTAACTGAGTGGTAACTGAAGTGGTAGAGTGTGGCTAGTGGTAATGAGAATTGGGGCATGACTTTGGGTATATATTTTATATCAGTGAGACCTTGTATCTAAATAAAATAGAAGAAAAGGGCTGGAGATTGGCTCAGTGGGTAAGTGCCCCTGGGTTCAATCCCCAGTACCAGAAAAACAAAAAACAAACATTAGAGAGTGGAATCTCTCTCTTTGCCTTCTGATCATCATATGAGCTGTTTCCCTCTGCCACACTCTTCTACCATGATGTCCTACCTCACTTCAAGCCCTGAGGAATGGAGCCAGCCTTGTATGGACTAAGACTTCTGAAACCATGAGCCCTCAAATAAACTTTTCCTCCTGTAAAATTGTTCTGGTTGGGTATTTTAGTCACAGCAGTGAAAAAGCTGATTCAAACAACAGTTATCAAGATACCCAGCACTATCAAGTGGTAGCACACATGGTCTTTTGAAGCTTGCAATGGGCATCCAGTAATGGATTTTTTTTTGAGAGAGAGAGAGAGAGAGAGAGAGAGAGAGAGAGAGAGAGAGAGAGAGAGAGGGAATTTTTTAATATTTATTTTTCAGTTTTCGGTGGATGCAACATCTTTATTTTATTTTATGTGGTGCTGAGGATCGAACCCAGCGCCCCGCGCATGCCAGGCGAGCACGTTACTGCTTGAGCCACATCCCCAGCCCAGTAATGAATCTTTGTTATAGTTCAGATGAGGCTTCCCAAACCTAGTTGTACTGGCCCCCAGATAATGGGGGACATTGGCCAAATGTATGGCATCTTCCCTCAGTCTGTCCCTATATAAGAATGTGTGAGTTAAGGTGACCATAGTCTCAGAAAACCAGGGATGCACGGAGACAGGAATTTCTGCTGCTGGAGGTCCTCCAGGCCATTGCCATCCACAGGTGGGGGATTACATAGGGCTGGCTCACTTTGCCACTATAACTCTCCCAAAGAGACTCTATGACAAAGAGAGGTACACAACCTGGTAGAGAGAAAAGAGGGACAAGGTCTGAGAGAAAAGACTTTGAGTGACATATGTGTTAAACACCATTGAGATAGAAGTAGGACCTACAGGGCAAGAACCTAAGAAAAACTCAGACTTGGTAGGTATGTTGCTTCTTGCATGTATTTGCAGCAAAAAAGCAAACTAATAACTTCAGCAAAATCACACACTCATCAATCTCCCTCCTGTAATGGCTATAATAGCTCATGTACTGCCTCTGACAGGCCCTGTGCTAAGCATGAGTCTATGTTCTTCTTTCATGCTCATAGTAATCTGGACAGCCAGGTCCTTCATATATGTCTCAGAGAAGCCAAGTCACTTTCTCAAGGATATACTGTCAATGAGTTTCAGAGGCAAGATTAGAACCAAGATAGCCTGTGTGCTCTTAAACCCATGGCACCTTAGAATGGCATGAAGTTTGGGCTGGGTGCAGTGATGCATGCCTATAATCCCTGCAGCTCAGGAGGCTGAGGCAGGAGGATTACAGGTTTAAAGCCAGCCTCAGCAATTTAGTGAGGCTCTAAGCAACTCAGTGAGACCCTGTCTCTAAATAAAATACAAAATATGGAGGAGAATGTGGCTCAGTGGTCGAGTGCCCCTGAGTTCAATCTCTGGTACCAAAAAAAACCCCAAAAAAACAAAACCAATTTAAGTCTAAATCAGGTGTAGTGGTGCATACCTGTAATCCCCTTGATTTGGAAGGCTGAGGCAGGAGGATAGCAAGTTCCAGGCTAGCCTCAGCAACTTAGCAGGACCTTTTCTCAAAATGAAAAATAAAACGAGTTGGGGATGTAGCTCAGTGGCAAAGCACCCCAGGGTTTAATACATAGAACTACAAGAAAGAAAGAAAGAAAGAAAGCTCACAATGTACAAATATAAGCATGCTACATTTGTACATGGACAAAAAATTTATAAAATATGCCTTTAGGGATGGGGTGCAGCTCAGTGATAAACTATTTGACTAACATGTGAAAGACCCTGGTTTCCATCCCCAACACTGAAAAAGGAAAGAAAGAAAATATGTAATTGTATCTATCTCCAGAGCTAGATATATAAAGATAAACCAAAACATTAACAGTATTTTTATGGAGAATTAAATCAAAATATCTGAGGCTGGGTTTAACCCAACTTCCTCACTTTAAGATAAGGAAACAGAAACTAGCAGATAGAAGGCTAGAACCTGGTATTGGCCTAGTAGAGACTGAAATATTCTAGGATTCTAAAGAAGAACAGTTAGGGACAAGAGAAAAGTTCCTTGAAATGGCTGAGTTTGTTTGTTTGTTTGTTGGGGGGGGGTCGCTGTTTGTGTGTTACTGAGGATGGATTGAACCCAGGGCCTCACACGTGCTAGGCAAGTGCTCTACCTTTGAACCACAGCCCCAACCCCAAATCACTGCCTTTCAAAAGGCATCTCTCTAAAGGACCCTTCACCAAATGTATTTATAAAACATCTATTTTCAAAGAAGACATCATCTGAGGGAGGACAGTTGTCTTAGGTTGACATAAGGTATGTGCCTAGGAGATGCTGCTGTGGACACAACTGTTGGCTTCTTAGCCATGCTAAGTTCCATAGGAAAGATCATTGTTTCAGGGTAAAAGATAATAATTTGATTGTTGTACTTCAATGTTCAAATTCGTCCGATAATTCTTCAATTTTTCTGCTTGTTCAGGAATAGACTGAAATCAAGGAATACACTGCCATCTAGAGGCCATTTGTATCTCAGGGAACAGGGTTCAAACATCTGTTATCTGGGCAAGTCATTTCTCTCAGTTGGATCTCAATTCTCTCACCTGCAAAATGAAGGTAAGAAGAATAAGACATTACTGCAATTTCTCACTCTTTGTAGGTCTGCCCACTTTTCTTCTTATTATTAACCATGGAACCTACTCAGAATGCCACTCTGTATCACATTCTCACTTCTAACCTGAGAGATGTCAAGACATGCTGTATTGATCTTCACAAAGCAAGGATCTTTGATCTCATACTGTGGTAAAACTATCATCCTGCTTCTGAACTTCACACAACATTCCAGTTGTGGGCTACATAAGTGTCTTTTTTTTTTTTTTTGGCACCATGGGTTGAGGATGGTTTTGAACTCGCAATCCTCTGGTCTTAGCCTCCTGAACCGCTGGAATTACAGGGGTGTGCCACCATGCCCAGCCTTACACAGATGTTTATTTTAACTCCTTACTTTCTTGGAGGCAATCCAGCAACACCCTTTTACTGACCATTCCTCTTAGGATGTAAGGAGGGAAATTCAAACTGATATGGTTTGTTTCCATCCAGTTTTTGTTTGTTTCCCTGCAAACCCAGAGGTAGTTTATCTTTACACAGTTTTTGTTGTTGTTGACTAGGGATTGAACCTAGGGGCACTTTACCACTGAGTTACATCCCTGATCCTTTATATTTTTATCTTTTTTAATTTTTGAGACAGTCTTGCTAAGTTGCTGAGGCTGGCCTCAAATTTGCAATGCTCCTGCCTCAGCCTCCCGAGTACCTGGGATTAACAGGCACACACCACTGCACCAAGCTCTACCCAGTTTTTGACTGAACATTCACACCAGTGGATTAGAAAGGATTTACACTCCTTGGGTGAATCTATATCTACATACTGACTTCATTGCTATCTGTTGGCTTTTATAATATTCTGTTTTGCTCGAGGTACTAACTCACATTTTCATATACAGACCATGGCCAATTGGTTGTGAAGAAGACCACAGCAAGTCCTCAGACCACAGAATGCAGGTGCTTCCCTTTGTTTTATGTCTTTGCTACCCCTTTCTTCAAGAAGTGAAGGTGGAGTCTGTTTCTCCACCCTCAGGGTGTGCTGGCCTGTGACTTGCTTATAACTAAAAAACGTGGTGGAAAAATTGGGGCTTCTGAGCCTAGTCAAGAAGGCTCTGATGCTTCTATGCTTGTTTTCTTGAAACCCAAATGTTGAGAGCCACAACCAAGTCAAGATGGCGCCTGGCATTTTGCCAGAAGGAGTGGTTGAGAAGTAACGCCAGCGAGCCATTAAGATGATGATGATTAAGTTAAGCTGTGTATAATTATTAAGATAATGACTGATTGCTGTAACTGGATGATGCAAAATTGAAACAAGCTGTGTATTCAGTTATATATAAATCTCTGCTGTCCGGCGATAAGGTGGCACCTGCTACCTTGGGTGCCCGCTACTTTTGAGTTCCTGTTGAGTTCCCGTTGGTTCTCTCGAAGTTTATGTGGAGTTCTAGAGAGTTCCCGTTGGGTTCGGGCAATAAAGTAGTTCCTATTTGAACCTACAAGTGGCTCGTGACCTCCCAGTGATTTTCAAAAAGACTGGGAGCCTAGCCAGTATGGTGGCACACACCTGTAATCCCAGCGGCTTGGGAGGATATGGAAAATATCCTCCAAAATATCCCCAGGGAACTTCTCTTATCTACAACTGTTCCCCTACCTGCCCTCCTGCCACATGTGTTGAGACATCTGTGGTAAATTAAAGCAGCAGGATAAAATAGAAAACCAGGCCCCAGCCGGAGGGAGGGTAAGAAAGGGAAATGCAGAGAGCACAGAAGGGACTCAACCTGGCCCCACCTGTAGCTGAAACCAGCTTTCCCAGTACAGAGCCCTATGATCTCTAGCCACACCCTTTGAAGGACTTGGAAAATAACAACCCCCAAGGAGAAAGGGAGTGTAATGAGCTCTGAACTTGTTGCAGTTTTCCTTATCTACAACTGTTCCCCTGACTGCCCAAGGTCTCCTTCCAGCTGTAACCAACACAGTTCCTGACAGAACTCAGCCCCTCTAAACCCTATAAAAATCAGACCCTTATTGTAGCCAGTTACCCTTTTCCCTCTTGAAAATGTGCCTCTCCACTGCTTTAAGCATCGCTGGTCTGTTGAGCTCGGCCTCCATTTCTTTTTCTTTCTGTATTCTTTTTCATCTGCTTTCAATTACAAGTTCAAAGCCAGCATCAGCAACTTAGCAAGGCCCTAAGCAACTTAGCAAGACCTGGTCTCTAAATAAAAAATAAAAAACACTGGGGATGTGGCTCAGTGGTTAAATACCCCTGGGTCCAATCCCTCAGGACCAAAAAAAAAAAAAAAAAGAATGGCAGCCTAAGTTTCCTGGGATCTTAAGGAATCTGGATACCCTTGAACTATACTGCAATCTAATCTACTGGGCATAAGGCAAGGCCAGGCAGGTCTTTTTCTTCACCAGTCTGCCTTGGCCAATCCTGACTTGCTATCTAAATCTACCACATTCAAGCAATCACTCTTAGCCAGTGCTCTCCAGAGGCCTGCACTGGGGTAGCTGGGCAGTCACTCTGAGTTGCAGGACAGGGAGGAGGTCCTGAGCCCCTTCTTCATATAGGTAGTCCACAAGCCACTCTCAGGACAGCAAGATATAGAAGTGGATCTGTGCCCTTGTCAACACATGGCTTCCAGGGCCTGTCAACATAGCTGACAAAGTATGTTTACTCTCACCTAACTCCACTGTATAAAGTCTGTGTGAGTGGACAGAGCTGACTGGAAAGAAAGAGCATCACAGGATGGTATGTCCAGGCCCTGCCCTTTCTGAACCACTGCCCCAGACCTCACATCCTAGGAGGGCAGCCCTGTCCATCTTGGCTCCCAGACTCCATCAGCTCTGTCTTGTGGGTTGTGCTTGGCATCATATCCCAGTGAAGCCTCATGGTCTACCTTCAAGAGCTACATATACACACATCTTATAGATGCTGCTGAGAGCTAGAAATTAGATTGGCAGACAGGGTGGGACCTCAGTTGCAACAGTTCCATATACAAAGTATCTGCAGGGCCAGAGAGCAAGTGGTCAAGCATGTGAACAAGCACATAAACAGCACATGCTCAACATCCTGATAGGACAGGGAGGGCGCATGATCACCAAGTATCTCCCTCTGATTGGAAGAAGAAACTACCTTCCCCAAAGGTCATCAACCAATAAAGTTCACCTCCAGCAATACCATACCATATAAACCCCCTAGATAGCAGTAACATGGCAGCTATCCATTTGGGATCCCTGCGTTGTAGTAATTGTACTTCTCCTCTGTTTAAAGAAATAAATTCTGTCACTATACTCTACCTTCCATTATCAGTGGGTCTCATTCTTTGGATCTGTGTACACCTTGCAACTGTGTGACTCACTGCTGTGGTCACTCAAATGGCATGAAGAAGGCATGTTCCAAATGGAAAGGGGGAGGACAAATGAATGCAATGGGTTCATTAAGTGGATGGGAATGGTGCTATGAATTCTCTCCTCACAACTATTCTCACTGCTGTTGTTTTGCAGCAACTTTTTAAAATCACAGGTATGAAAAAATATGACCTCCTAAATAGATACTTCAGACCCAGTGCAAGTCTATGTTGACAGATGCCGCACTAAACATAATTAATGTGGGAGGCAGTGTCTCAAAGGTATAGTTAACTTTCCAGGTCTTACCTGTCTCCCGGTTACTTCGGAATTCAGGAAAGAAAAATGACAAAAGTACAAGGCCTAAGTCTGTTGTTTTTGCCACTAGGAAGCCATTACTGTGGAGATGAAAGTTAGTGAGAAGGAAATCAGATTATTCAAAGACCAGTCCTGGGCTGGGGATGTGGCTCAAGTGGTAGCGCACTCGCCTGGCATGCGTGCGGCCCAGGTTCGATCCTCAGCACCACATACCAACAAAGATGTTGTGTCCGCCGAGAACTAAAAAATAAATATTAAAAATTCTCTCTCTCTCTCCTCTCTCACTCTCTCTTAAAAAAAAAAAAAGGCCAGTCCTGAAGTGGTGGAGGGGCTGTTTATTCTCAAACCTCCATTTTAGGGAATTCAGGGGTCAAAGGGCTTGTATGAGGAGGTAAGGAGGGTCACAGGGAAATGGACAGGAAGGCTATAACTGAGGGCAGCATCTGGGCTCAGGAACAGTCTTTGTCCTCCGGGGGATGTTTTCCTTTCTCTTTAGTTTAAACATTCTTTCCAATCACAAGTGACCTTTGTCTTCTGGGCCAATCCTTGTAACTCTTTAAAGTAAACACATTATTTTCTTGCAAATTAAACATTAGCTTTGTTTTACTTAGAGAGCAGGATTATTAACAAGTCCTTTGCTGGCATTTGAGGACCACCTACTATTCCAGGTTCTGAAAAACTAAAGGAGGTCTGGGTTACTAATTTTTTTTAAATTTTATTTTTATTGTTTAGCTGTTGATAGACCTTTATTTTGTTTGTTTATTTTTATGTGGTGCTGAGAATCGAACCCAGTACCTCACACATGCTAGGCAAGTGCTCTACCACTGAGCCACCATCCCAGCCCTAATTCTTTTTTTTTTAAATATGTTTTACATTGTCAATGGATCTTTTATTTTATTTATTTGTTTACATGCGGTGCTAAGGATTGAACTCAGGGCCTCACACTTGCCAGGTAAGCAAGTACCATTGAGCCATAATCCCAGCCCAAACTAATTTTTGTCCCCCTTTCTGGGAGTAGTTGACTCTAGAAGTTAATAACTCAGGTAGTCTTTTGTGCAGCTATTATGAAAAGCAGTATGGTGATTTCTTGGAAATCTGGGAATGGAACCACCATTTGACCCAACTATCCCACTCCTCAGTCTATACCCAAAGGACTTAAAAACAGCATACTACAGGGACACAGCCACATCAACGTTCACAGCAGCACAATTCACAATAGCTAAACTGTGGAGTCAACCTAGATGCCCTTCAATAGATGAGTGGATTAAAAAATGTTGCATATATACACAATGGAATTTTACATAGCAATAAAACAGAATAAAATCATGGCATTGCAGGTAAATGGATGGCGTTGGAGAAGATAATGCTAAGTGAAATCAGCCCATCTCAAAAAAACAAATGCCGAATGTTTTCTCTGATATAAGGACGCTGACTCATAGTGGGGTAGGGAGGGAGAGCATGGGAGGAATAGATGAATTCTAGATAGGGAAGAGGGGAGGGAGGGAAAGGGAGGGGGCAGGGGATTAGCAAGGATGGTGGAATGTGATAGACATCATTAAACAAAGTACATGTATGAACCAATGAGACACGAATTGGTGTGATACTGTATATACAGAGATATGAAAAATTGTGGAATATATGTATAATAAGAATTGTAATGCAAAACAAAGTACATGTATAAAGACGTGAATTGGCGTGAACATATTTTATACAAAGATATGAAAAATTGTGCTTTATATGTGTAATAAGAATTGTAATGCATTCCACTGTCATGTATTTAAAAAAAATAAAATCAATTCTTAAAAAAAGTAGTTTTTTGTTGTTGATGTTGTTGTTTGTTTTTCTGATGCTGAGGATGGAACCCAGGGCCTCCTACATACTAAGAAGTGCACTGGGCACCATCCGTAGCCTCCAAGGGGTTTTTCTTTAGAAGTTACAGAGCTAGACAAAGGATAACTTACAAGGGTCAAGCTTGGCAAGTAAAGCTAATCAGAATCAGGTGGTATAAAACACACTGGCACAGCCATTACCATTGTCACAACAGGAGTTGTGTTTATGTGGGTGCATAGTGGTGTGTTGGGAGGTTGGAGGCTTTCCTCACTTGTTACAAGTGTTCCACAATGAGAATCCACCCTGCCCTTATAATCACACATATTGATTGGTCTGTGTAAGGAGGATCCAGGGCTTCTGCTCAGGGATCTAATATGATCCTTTTTTTTTTTTTTTTTTTGGTACCAAGGATTGAACCTAGGGGTGCTTAAACCCTGAGCCATATCCCCAGCCCCATGTATTGTTTACTTAGAGACAGGGTCTTACTAAGTTCCTTTGGACCTTGCTAAATTGCTGAGACTGGCTTTCAACTCACAATCCTTTTGCCTCGACCTCCTGAGCCGCTGGGATTACAGGTGTGTGGCTGAGGTGATCATTTCTGTCTGCCCATCTTCCATCATATTGCAGCAGATTACTTTGATTTATGCTTGTGTGTGTGTGCATGCACATGTGTGTTTGTGTGTGTGTTTGTGTGTGTGTGTGTGTGTGTGTGTATAAGAGTATGTGGGGGCTGGGGCTGGGGCTCAGTGGTAGAACGCTCATCTTGCATGTGTGAGGCCCTGAGTTTGATCCTCAGCACCACAAAAATAAAAAAGAAAAAAGGTATGTGTCCCCCTACAAATAAAATATTTTAAAAAAGAGTGATGTGAAAGTTTAATGTAACTTTTTCAAGATGCAGGACATCATTATTACTATAGCAGCAAACTTCCTGCCAGGTTTTGACCCCCCCATACCAATTCCCAAAAGAAGAAATATGGTAGCTGATGGGCATGAGGCAAAGCACGTAATCTATGACTACTTGTTTACCTTTTGTTTTGTTTTTGTCAGGCCCTCATCTCCTTAGAACATAAGATAAGGGAGAATGGGAACATCTGCCTTCCTTCCTGCTGGATTCCTAGTGTTTAGTACAGTGGGAGATAAATAACCCATCCTCTTTTAATATTTCCTTAACTTGATTGTTGAAGAGATACAATTTAAAACAACCATGCAGATGAAAGCCATTCTGCTGGGGAGAGTCCTTACTTTGTTTCTGGAAAACAACTTTGTCAATACATGTCCCAAACTTAAAAGGATTATGTTGTTTTTGAGCTAGCCACTACTCTTTTAGCCATGGCTAAACTAAGCTAAAGAGTTCATCAGTTGTGTGGTAAACAACTTAACCATGATGGAGTGTATCATCTATGTATTCATAATAATTAAACATTAAAAATTAATGTTATATTGGGGGCTGGGGCTGTGGCTCAGTGGTAGAGCCCTCGATTAGCACATGTGAAGCCCTGGATTTCATCCTCAGCACCACATAAAAATAAATAAAATAAAGGTATTGTGTCCAACTACAACTAAAAACTAAATATTTTAAAAATAATAATGTATCTGCATTTGGGGTAAAATTGGGAGTTCATAACCCACTTCAATCTAATGTATGAAATATGATATGTCAAGAGCTTTGTAATGTTGTGAACAACCAATAAAAAAATAAATAAAAATAAAAATAAAAATAATGATGTTATAGGAGAATTTTTATATAGTTTTTAGATGTTGATGAACCTTTATTTTATTCATTTATTTATATGTGGTGCTGAAAATCCAATCCAGTGCCTCAAACATGCTAGGCAAGTGCTCTACTACTGAGCCACAACCTCATCCCTATAGAACATTTAATACCTTGGGGAGATCTTCACAAGATTGTTAGAAAGTACAAACAAGATGCTATGCAAGGCCAGGTGCAGTGACGCACACCTGTAATCACAGTTGCTTGGGAGGATGAGGCAGTAGGATCGAGAGTTCAAAGCCAGCCTCAGCAAAAGCTAGTTTGCAAAGCAACTCAGTCAGACTCTGTGTCTATATGAAATATAAAATAGGGCTGTGGATGTGGCTCAGTGGTTAAGTGCCTGTAAGTCCAATCCTCGGTACCAAAAAAAAAAAAAAAGTTATGAAAGTAAATATTACCATTTAAATTTTTTTTTACTCCTAGAGAGGAAAATAATGTAAAAAAATAATAATATAAACAAAATGTCATTGCATTCTGAGTAGTTGTCTGAAGTATTGAATATCAGGTAATTTTATCTTTGTCTATTGTTTTTTCTATATTTCCCAAATTTCTACACTTTTGTAATAAGAGACCATTGAAATTTACTAAACTGGACAGCTTTGCCACCTGGCGACATGTCCGGTCATTGTCTGCCTTTAATCTGAGAGAGGAATGTGGTCATCAGATTGCAGAGCAGATACCACTGCGGGAGCCTGATTGCTTCTGCATCAAGGCAGCTGGGAGAATCCTGCCATCATATGGTCAAAGGTAGCAATTACAGTTCCTCTAGGGCATGGCCACTTTTCCTAAGCAAAGGATCCATAAATCTTGAAAGTTCTACCTTGGCTAAAACCTGCAGTCGGTGGGCTGAAGAGTGGTTGGGATTGGGGTCCTCTCTTGGCTATGGAGAAGAAGGGATCCACTGAAGTTAAAGTAAGGGGACAAAACAGATTTGGTGACTGTCATTGGAGGCCAGTAGGAGGATGAGGATGAAGAAGACGGGGGTTAAGGGATAGAAAATGTGCAACCACCAAGAAGGACAAAAGGAGCAGTATCCAGGGAAGAGAAGAAGAGAAGGAGCTTAGATCTGGGCCAGTAGCTACAGAATCAAGCCAGCAGTCTTTTTTAAAAAATATTTTTATAGTAGATGAACACAATTTCTTTATTTTATTTATATGTGGTGCTAAGGATTGAACCCAGTGCCTCACACATGCTAGGCAAGTGCTCTACCAACTGAGCTACAGCCCCAGCCCTGGGCTATAGCCTTCTTTATTAAAATATCAGGGTATCTTCTATTTCTAGGGACTCACCTTTTGTTAGGAATGGAAAAATAATTTCCAAACACCATGGTTTTCTAGCTTTCTCTGAACTGTGTCTTGGTTGATAGTGGTTTTAGGGAACTTCTCAGCCCTAACTCCCCATATAAAATTTTGGGCAAGGGTCTCTGGTCAGTTTTAGCATGTGAAAGAGTGGAGGGGCCTGGAACATCCTACACTCTCTCTATTGTTTTGTAATCTGCTTTTATTACTTGCTGTTTTGGCATGACCATTTCCCATAATAGAGATATGGAAAATATGATATGTTTTTATTTTATTCCACTGCATGTATATTCTGATGAATTTATTTCTCTCCAATTTCTGGGCTTCATAGATATGTGTTTGGTTTGGTTTTGGGGATCATTGATACTTACATCTCTGCTTTGGAAAACCTAAGTGGACACCATTCCCCACATGATGGAAGGAAAGGCAGTGTCTTCACTCAAAATCTTTTGTCATAGAAACATGGAGGTCACTTTCTATGGTACTTATTTTGAAGATATAGAATGTCTGTGTCCCCCACCAATATCATACTTGAAACTCATCACCAACATGATAGCATTAGGAGGTGACACCTATGGAAGGAGAGATTAGTGCCCTTATAAAAGAGGCCCCAGAGAGCTGCCTTGCTCCTTCTGGCATGTGAGGATACAGCAAGAAGTTACCATCTATACCAGTTACCAGATCCACTGCCAACTTGACCTTGGAATTCTCAGCCTCCAGAAATGGGAGAGAGAAATAAATAAATTTCTGTTGTTTATAAGGCTCTTAGTCAAAGACTTTTTATTATAGGAGCCTGAACAGACTAAGACAATGTCCAGTTTGCATTAAGTTTAAACTAACTTTAAAGAATTAATAAAGAATCAGAAATATAAACCTTAAAGACTAAGGGTCTTCCACAAGTGGTAAGGTTTCTTTCTATTCTTATTTCTGTTCTCTTACAGAACAATTTAGTCCAAAATCCAGTAGGTGAGGCCAAACAATGATTTTGAATTGGGGAGCCAGTGTGATTGTATATTCTGTGGTATCAGGGACGAGCAGAGTAAGACAAGTATCTATAGGGAGGGATAGTGGCAATGGTGGTTCAATGTCAGGGATTAGAACCCATATGGGATGAAGAGAGCAATTCCATTGAGAAAGGGAACTGATGGCAGTGGCCCACAAGACTAGAAACAGAGGTAGTCTGGCATGGTGTTTCAGAATCTTATTGCAATAGGGAAGACAGTTAGTTACATTAAGTGGGAGGTAACAGTTAAGGCTGAATTGTGTCCTTCTAAAATTCATGATGAAGTCTTAACTGCCAGCGAATTGACCTTATCTGGAGAGAGGGTCTTTGCAGAACTAATGAAGTTGAGATTCTTAGGCCAGGCCTTAATCCTGAATGACTGGTGTCCTTATAAACAGGGCAAATTTAAACACAGAGATACACTCAGAGGGAAGAGACACAGGGAGAAGACAACCATCTAAAAGCCAAGGAAAGAGACATGAAACAGGTTATTCTCTTAAAACCCTCAGAAGAAACCAACTCTATCAGTACTTTGATTTTGAAATTGAGCCTCTAAAACCATTTTTTCAATCTGTTGGTTTGTGGCAGCTCTTGCAAACAAACATGATAATAGGATTTTGAACCCTGAACTTTGTAGAAGGGTGTCTACCTTCAGGGCAGGTAGTAGTGGTGAGCATGACCGAAGCTGAATTAGGTGCAGTGCAAAGAAAGATCCTGGCAAAAGACATTAGAGTCTAATGAGGTAAAGATGGTGCTTATTGGGAGCAGCTCAGCATAGAGTACCTAAGCCTAAAGTTAGATTAGAGGGACATCCAGAAGAGAAAGTGGACCATCAAGTGTCAATCAGGCAGAATGCTATGGTTTGAATATGTCCCCCAAAACTTGTGTGTTAGAAACAATCCATAAATTCATATGTTAATGGTTTTTGGAACTGGGCCCTTTGGGAGGTGATCTGGTCATAGGGCTTCACCTCATGAATGAATTAAGAGGTTATTGAGGGGGCTGGGGATGTGGCTCAAGCGGTAGCGCACTCGCCTAGCATGTGGGCAGCCCGGGTTCGATCCTCAGCACCACATACCAACAAAGATGTTGTGTCCGCCGAGAACTAAAAAATAAATGTTGGAAATTCTCTCTCTCTCTCTTTTAAAAAAAGGAGGTTATTGAGGGAGTGGCTTTAACATGAAAGCAAGCTCTCTCTCTTCCATATTTGCTCTGTTTTACCAATTGATGCCCTCTGCCCTGTCATGACCCAGCAGAAAGGCTGTCACCAGAAACTGAGCAGATGTCAGTGCTATACTCTTGAACTTCTTAGCCTCCAGAACTGTAGGCTAAATAAGCATTTCTTTATAAATTACCCAGTCTGTATTCCATTAGAACAACAGAAAATAGACTAAGACATGGGGCCAAGGACAGCTTCCATGGTGAGAGGTCAAAGACAGAAGTTGGAAATCAACCTATTATCCAGAGTGACAATATAGTACATTAAGTACATATAGCAGAAGGTGACATAATTGTAAGGAACTTCAACACTCTTAAAAGTAGGTAAATTATTGCTGAGCATGCTGGCACATGTTTGTAACCCTAGAGACTGGGGTGGCTGAAGCAGGAGGATCGCAAGTTCAAGGCTAGTCATGGCAACTTAGCAAGACCCTGTCTCAAAATAAAAAATAAAAGAGGTTGGGGAGTATAGCTTAGTGGTAAAGTGCCCCTAGGTCAATCCCCAGTACCAAAATAAATAAATAAATAAATAAATAATTTTTTTAAAGTAGAGATTTTTTTGTTTAGATATGGATGTCCATTTTCACCACTTTTATGCAATACAGTATTGAAGTCCTACAGCAATAACACAAGACAAAGAAATAAAGAACACTTAAGCTGGGCATAGTGGCATACACCTAGAGGCAGAAGGATGGCAAGTTTGAGGCCAGCCTAAGCAACTTAGCAAGACCCTGTCTCAAAATAAAGGGCTGGGAATGTATCTCAGTGGTAAAACACCACAGGGTTTGATCCTCAGTACCAAAAAAGGAAAAAAAAATACATCCAAATAGGAAAGGAGAGGTCAAATTATCCATGTCTGCAGATAATGTGTCAGAATTAAAATTCATTTTTGTTGAATACATACTTTTTTATAAGCTTAAGCATATGGAAGTAATGTTACATTTTGTGATTAGTAATGCCAATATAAGAAGTTCAGGTAGTTATAATTGATTAGGATCTCCAAGAGAAAACAATTCCAAAGCTTACCCAAAAAAGTACATTTGTATTATAATTTCCACTGTTAGTAGCCTGAAGAAGGTACACTTTTTTTAAAAACCAAAATGATCAAATCAATGTGATTTTTCCAAGGACTCACTTTGAATACATGAACTTGGATTTTTATTTTAAAAACTATTTTGAGCTATCAGGTTTTTTTTTTTCTTTATAGTCCATCACATCTCAGCCTGGTTTGGTGGCATGTGCCTATAGATAGTTCCAGCTACTCAGGAGGTTGAGGCAGGAGGTTCATTTGTATACACAGGTTGGAGGTCAGCCTGAGCAACATTTCAAAAACCCAACTCAAAAACAAAAAAAAAATGATTTTTAAAAAAAGTCTACCATATTTCTATCCCCAAACACGTAATAATTAGATTTCAGAAAAGGAAAGACAAATTGGACTTAGACAAGAAACAGAAACTGAAATAAAGAAATGGGAGGGAGAGATTCTATTTCCACTTGAGATTCACTCTGAGAATCATAAAAAGGAATGGTGTGTAGGAATTTTAAAAAGACGGAAGATAGGTTGGGCTTGTTGGTGCACGCCTGTAATCCCAGTGGCTCAGGAGGCTGAGGCAGTCACAAATTCAAAGCCAGCCTCAGCAACTTAGCAGGGCTCTAAGCAACTCACTGGTCCCTGTCTCTAAATAAAATCCAAGAAAGGGCTGAGAATGTGGCTCAGGAGTTAAGAACCCCTGAGTTCAATCTCCATTACTGTTGTAGGGACAGATGAGGCAAGGCATCAAAGATAGCAGGAAACAGTTTTATTTGACTGCAGCCAGGTTCAGAGGGCACAGCTTTTGATGTCATCAATCAATCCCCTGAACCCTGAGTTCAGGGAGTTTCAGAGTTTTATACCCAGCATGTAAGGGGAGGGGCTCAGAAGTTCACAGTCTGCAGAAGTTCACATAAAAGCAGCTTTTCCTTTCACTTTTCTGAGCAAGTTAACCCTTCAAGGACAACATCTGACTGAGAAGGGGAGAGCTTTTTTCCCCTTTCTTTCCTCCCCCTGCCAGCTGTTACTATGGAGCCCAGTTGGTAGCTTCTCTTATTTTAGAAATGTAGACATCTGTGTGAAGCTCAGCTCAAGGCCAGAGAGCTTGTTTACACATTTCTACAAACTACTATACTGGATACATATTTGTGAGAAACTAGCAAGGGGGTGTCCAGCACCTGGAGTGCTGATTTCTTCCCAGCTAGTGGCCAAATAAAATAGGGCAACATGAAAATTGGAAGTCTATCTACATTGAACTATTTTTTAGAGACTCTTTTGCTGACAGTGAATCAGCCATGGTGAAGATTTCTGGAGAAGCCCAGTTAAGATTTTTCTGTGGAGAAAGGGGGTGACACTTCAGTACCAAAACCAAAAACAAAACAAAAAGACAGGAGATAAGGTTAGGAGTGTAGCTCACTGGTGAAGTGCTTGCCTGGCACTGGTTCAACCCCTAGTACAGCAAAACAACAACAATAAAACATGAGGTATACTTCTTTTTTTTTTAATATTAGTCATTACATAATTTTATGTAGAGGTATACTTCTTAAGCAAAATAGTTGAGCTGGTTCAGGTGTTGAGTCCACTTGAGCATCTTCCTGGATTTTTTAAAACCTTGACAGCATAATTTTAGCAATGTTAAAATATAAGTCTCAGAGGCTGGGGGCAATGGCTCAGTGCAGAGTTCTTGCTTAGCATGTACGAGGCTCTGGATTCCATCCCCAGCACCACAAATAAATAAACAACAACCACAAAATGTGTGTCCCATACAAATACACTGTGTCAAACTTTTGCAGAATGCATTATAATAAGAGAACTGGTGAGATGCCAAAGCTGGTTCAAAGAGGGATAGAAAACCTGATGTAGCTAGGTTCGCGGGCACACACCTATGATCCCAAAGGTTTAGGAGGCTGAGGAAGGAGGATCGCAAATTCAAAGCCAGCCTCAGCAACTTAGCAGGGCCTTAAGCAATGCAGCGAGACCCTGTCTCTAAATAAAATACAAAATGGGGCTGGGGATGTGGCTCAGTAGTTGAGTGCCCCGAGTTCAATCCCTGGTACCTACCCCCCAAAAGAGCAACTATTAGCTAGACATAATGGCACATGCCTGTAATCCCAGTGGTTCAGGAGGCTGAGGCAGGAGGATTACAATTTCAAGGTCAGTTTCAGCAATTTAGCAAGGCCCTAAGTGACTTAATGAGACCCTGACTCAAAATAAAAAATAAAAAGAGCAGGTGATATGGCTCAGTGGTTAAGCACCACTGAGTTCAATCCCCAGTACCCTCCCCCCAAAAGAGCAACTATTAGATTAATAAATGAATCAAGAATACTCTTAGAAACACAAACATCAAGAGTTGATCTCTCTAATGTATCAAATATTCATGCATTTATAGTCTCTCTGGAAAGTGCTTGCAGAAAACACTTCAATGTATGCCAGCAACAACACAGCCTCACCTTTATCAGAATATTGTTATAGTAAAAAAATATTGTTATAGTCACATTTGAAGTAAATGCAAAAGAGGGCTAAGAATATTTATTCACAGTCTCCCGTGGGAAGAGTGTGAGAAATAAGGACAGTCACTGCACGAAAGTCACATGGCACTAAAGGGGCTGGAACTGAACAAAGACAAACCACAACAAGTGATTGTCCAAGGTGAAGGCAAACTCTGTAATCTGGAAGAGAGTCCAGTAAACTGAAAAGATGACACTGAAAGAACAAATCAATTAGTCCTTATTGGCAGGAATTTAGATAAGGATATCCTTAAACAACTACTACTGTGACAGAAACAGAAAAGTAGTGGACAGCACATTTCAAGGAAGACCAAATTTGTGTGTGACAACAGTGGAAACATAAAAGGAGCATTTCATACACACACACACACACACATTTGTACCAGGGATTGAATGCAGGAGTCTTAAACCCTGAGCCACATCCATAGCCCTTTTAATTTTTTGTTTTGAGACAGAGTCTCACTAAATTGCTTAGGGCCTGGCTAAATTGCTGAGGCTGGCTTTAAACTTGGGATCCTCCTGCCTCAGCCTCCTGATTCACTGGGATTACAGACATGAACCACCACACTTGGCCCTACTGGGTATATTTCAAGCATCTATGCTTTTTCTTACATCTATTAAAATTTCCAGTGTACTTAAATAGTATTAAAAAAAATTTTTTTTGGTACTAGAGATTTAACCCAGGGATGTTTTACCATTGAGCCACATCCTGGCTATATATATATTAGTTGTAGATGTACCTTTATTTTATTTATTTATATGTGGTGCTGAGGATCAAACCCAGGGCCTCACACATGCTAGGCAAGTGCTCTACCACTGAGCTAAAACCCCAGTCCCCTAAAATAGTGTTTATCTTATAGAATACATAAAATTAAGAAAATTGGTACTGTGAAACATTGAAACTCATACAATAAAATATAATATCCTCTGGTATTAAATAAACAAAGAAAATAAGAAGATATACTGAACAACTATATGCCAAAAAATGAAAATCTGAGTGAAATGGACAGATTTCTTGAAGAAATGACTTATACAAAAAAAAAAAAAGTAGAACAAAATCTGAGTTAAAATCCTCCGCTCTTGGCACATGCCTGTAATCCCAGCTACCTGGGAAGCTGAAGCAGGAGGATCACAAGTTCAAGGCCAGCCTGGACAACTTAGTGAGACTGTATTTCAAAATAAAAAATAAAAGGTGGTGGGGATATAGCTCATTAGCAGAGCTCTTCCCTAGTGTGCATAAGATTTTGAGAAAAAAAATATCCTTCTCCCCAGCTAATCCACTGTAAATAGGTTAAAGAAATGCAAATTATCAAATGTCCATTGGTGCAAGGGATGGGGGAAAGAGATCTACAAAGCATTTGGGAAGGGTGTCTTGGAGCCAGAACACAGAGGAATCCAGGTGCACACCATCCTCTGTTTTTACACCTGCAGCCAGTTCAATGGACCAAAAATTCAAGTACTTGCATGATCAAAGAGCTTTTTTTTGGTAGTGGAGATTAAACTAAGGGGTGCTCCACTGAGCTGTATCACCAGCACTTTTTTTTTTTGAGACAGTCTCACTACATTACCCATGCTGGCCTCAAACTTGCCATCCTTGAACAGGTGCTGTAGCACATACCTATAATCCCAGTGGCTTGGGAGGCTGAGGGAGGAGGATCACAAGTTCAAAGCTATCCTCAACAATTTTGTGAGTTCCTAAAGCAACTCAGTGAGACCCTGCCTCTAAATAAAATATAAACAGTGTTCGGGATGTGGCTCACTGGTTAAGCATCACTGGACTCAATCCTTGGTACACAAAAGCAAACAAAACAACAACAACAACAACAACAAAATAAAAACACCTTGCCATCCTCCTGCTTCAGCCTCCCCAATCTCTAAGATTACAGGTATGTGCCACTGCACTGGCCAAAGATAGGGATTTTAGAGAGGCACTAAAAGGATACCGTTAGGGTAGGCATGACTGGTGTCTTTATAAGAAGAGGACTTTAGGATACAGACATGTTAAGAGGGAAAACCATAGTGTATTAGTTTTTCAATGTTATGACAAAATACCTGAGAAAAACAACTTAATGGGAGAATTTATTTTGGCTCACAGTTTCAGAGATTTCAATTCATGGTTGGCTGGCTCCATTACTTTGGGCCTGAGTGAGGCAGAGGATCATGGAAAAGAATAAAGGAAAGTTGCTCACCTCATAGCAGCCATGAAGCAGAGAAAGAGAAAGGGGCTAGAAGAAGATATAGTCCCAAGGGCATGTCCCCAAAGACCCTCTTCGTTCAACACTTTGCATGACCTCCCTGTAGTCAATTCAAAGTATGAATCCATCAATGGATGAAAAGTCCCACCTCTAAATATTGCTGCATTGGAGATCAAGCCGTCAACACATGAATCTTTGGGGGACATGCCAGATCAAAGCCATAACATATGGGAAGACATGAATTAGGGTCCCCCCCCCCCGACCAAAAGATGAACAGGCCTCTTATGGAGTGGCTCTGAGTGGGGAAGGGTCTTTAAGAAGTTGTTTATTTTATTTGTTCTTATTTGTTCTTTTTAGATATACCTGACAGTAGAGCATAAAAAGTTTTTTTTCTTTCTTTTTTTATGTTTTTAGTTGTATTTGGACACAATACCTTTATTTTGTCTATCTTTTTTTATATGCTGCTGAGGATTGAACCCAGTGCCTCACATGTGCAAGGCGAGTGCTCTACCACTGAGCCACAACCACAGCCCAAAAAGAAGTTTACTTGTAGAGGAGACTCCTCTAAATTTTTTGCCATGACCCTTCACCTGGTGTTCAGGGTCAATTTGGTCAAGAATAGAAGCGTAAGAGGCACATTGTGCACATTATAAGAGTGGGGGAGTAGGAAAACAATTAGCAGGTAAAGACTGAATGAAGGCCCTAGAATTTATCCGCCATTTAGTTCCCTATCTGTTCCCTGTCTGACATTAAGTACTATCAAATGACTGGAAGTATTTTCAAAAGGTGTAAGACATCTGCCAGTTTCTGTGGTGCACACCTATAATTCCAGAGACTCCGCAGACTGAGGCAGGAGGATCAAACTTTAAGGTCAGCCTCAGCAACTTAGTGAGACTCTGCCTCAAAATTAAAAAAAAAAAAGGAGCTCAGTGGTAGAGCACCACTAGGTTCAATCCCTAGTACAAACAAAAGAATGTAAATAAGAAAAAGCCTGGGAGAGTAGAAACACACACAAAAGACTTGAGTAGTTGTTTCCAAATGGTCAGTAAACATATGAAAATGTACTTAGCTTCACTAATCATCAGTTAAATGCAAATTAAAACCACAGTGTGGGTCTGGGGTTGGCTTAGTGGTAGAGCACTTTCCTAGCATGTGTGAGGTACTGGGTTCTATCCTCAGCACTACAGAAAATTTTTTGAAAAAGGTAAAAAAACACAATATAATACCACCACATAACCACTATAATGGCTAAATCAAAAAGAGAAAATACCAGCTGTTTGTGAAAATGTGGGGCAGCCAGAATCTTCTCATTCTGATAGTAGAAATATAAATTGGTGAAACCAGGCGGGGATTTTGGCTCAGTGGTAGAGTGCTCGCCTAGCATGCATGAGACATTGGGTTTTATTCTCAGCACCACATAAATGTAAAATAAAGATATTGGGTCCAACTAAAACTAAAAAAATAAATAAATAAATATTTAAAATAAATAAATAAATTGGTGCAATCACTTTTGAAAATCATTTGGGAAATCTGAACAAATGCATTCCTTATAACCTACCACTTCTGCTCCCAGGTCTATACCTAACAGGAATGCATGCAAATTCTTACCAATAAACATTTTTGAAAATATTCATAGCAGCATGCTTTTTTAATATATATATATATTTTTTTAATTTTTTTGTGCCAGGGATTGAACCCAGGGACACTTAACCACTGAGCCACATTCCCAACCCCTTTGGATTTCATTTAGAGACAGGGTCTCACTGAGTTGCTAAGTGCCTCACTAAATTGCTAATGCTGGCTTTGAACTTTCAATCTTGCCTCAGCCTCCCCAGTCACTGAGATCACAGGCATGCACCACCAGGCCTAGCTGCAACATGGTTTTTTTTTTCAGTCCCAAGGTGCTGGGGATGGAATCCAGGGTCTCACACATGCTACACATGCACTCTACCATAGATCTACACCCAAAACTCATAACAATACATTTGGCAATTGCCAAAAACTGGTCATTTACCCCAGTGCCCATAAAAAGTGGAATGAAGGCTTGGTGTGGTAACACATGCCTGTAATCCCAGTAACTCTGGAGGGTGAGGCAAGAGGATTGCTCATTGGAGACCAGGCTCAGCAGTTTAGTGAGGGCCTCAGCAATCTAGCAAGACCTTGTCTCAAAATAAAAAAAGGCCTGCGGATGTGGCTCAGTGATTAAGTGCCCCTGGGTTCAATCCTTGGTAACAAAAATTAAAAATTAAAAACTGGAATGAATATATCAATTATATATAAAATCATGTAATGGAATACTAAACATCATGAATATAAATGAAATTGTTGCTGGTTTTCAAGTGATAATGGCTTTGTGAAGTAACCATGGTATTTGATAGGCAAAGTGAATTTCTAATATATATGTATTTTGGTACTGGGGATTGAACTCAGGAGCACTTGACCACTGAACCACATCCCCAATTCTATTTTGTATTTTATTTAGAGATAGGGTCTCACTGAGTTGCTTAGTGCCTTGCTTTTTGCTGGGGCTGGCTTTGAACTCGCCATTCTCCTGTCTCAGCCTCCCAAGCCACTGGTATTCCAGGTGTGCAACACTATGCCCAGCTACTATACCATTTTTTATAAGGGACTTAAGCATCCTCAAGTTTTGGTATCTATAGGGGTTCCTGGAAGAAATCCCCCACAGATACCAAGGGATGATTGTATTTCCCTGCTTTGTGACCTTAGATATATTACTAACTTTCTCTGATTTTCAAATCCCTCATCTAGAAAATAGAAATATAAGTACTTACTTTATAAGGTGTTTTTAGGTTAATGGAGGTGATGAAAGTGTTACAAGTTTATTAAAGAACTTCAACTCATTGGGGTATACACAGAAATCAGTTTCACTTTATATTCCATTTCTCAGCTGAGTCTTCCCTCAATTGCACTATGCCCTGATGGAGGCATAACACCATATTCTTCTAATGTATGAAAATTTTTGTCCCCATACTGTGGTAGTTTCTGCCAACACCATGAGCTCCAATCTTATGTGTCCTTCTGGGACAATACTTGGGCTTGGAGGTAATGCCATGTATGTCTTACTTACTCCTCAAGGATGAAGAAGTTGAGGAATGCAGGGTGTGGTGGTGCACACCTATAATTCCAGTGGTTTGGGTGGCTAAAGCAGGAGGATCTCAAGTTTGAGGCCCTAAGCAATTCAGCAAGACCCTGTCTCAGAATAAAAATTACAAATAAAAAGGGCTGGGGATGTGGCTCAGTGGTTAAGCACCTCTGGGATCAATCCCTGGTACCAAAAAAAGAAGGTGGAAGGGGAGGGGAAGGGAAGGGGGGGAGGGGGAAGGGGAAGAGGGAGGGGAGGAAGGGAGGAAAAGGAGAAGGAGAAGTTGTTGTTGAGGGGCTTGTCCAAGGCCCTGCTCCACCTGACAGTGCCTTAGGCCTCTATCCCTCCCGAAGCTACTTCTATAAGCCCCAGCAGCATCAGACTGTCACAGGGCACTGGCTTTGCAACTTTCATGGAAAGGATATATATTAGCCTCCATCCTTATTTTGTGCACTAGTGACTGACCCTAATAGTTGCTAGTCCTCCAACCTTAAAATATGGGGTACTAAGTAACTGTTGCTTTAAGTTTTGGCCCATTTATAAAGTAAATGAGTGACTATCAGGGACAGGCAAGGGATCTGTAAAAGTCAGTTGCCAACTGGGCTCAGCCTATTACTTGAAAGTCCCACCTAATTGGCCTGAACTCCTGTTCCATGTCCAAATGAGTCCAATCACCTATCTGGGCATTCTGGGGAGAACCTGGTTTTGTCCTAAACACATGCCTCTGGTTGTGAGTTCTTGCTTGGTTGCATTAGCTCAGTAAATAGCTGCTCTTCACATTTTAGACTTCCTGCCACTTTTCTCCAGACTGGAGAAAGTGAAGTATACAAATCAGGAGTCCGGTCCTGGCTGCACATTTTCCTTCCCTGGGGAGTTTGAAAACTCTCAGTGCTCAGCTTCATCCGCTGCTGATTATATCAGAATCCCTGGAGGCAGAACCCTGGCATCAGTTATTATTTATTTATTTAGGTACCAGGGATTGAACCCAGGGGCTTAACCACAGAGCTACATCCTCTGCCCTTCTTAGTTTTTATTTATAGACAGGGTCTCACTGAGTGAGTAAGCAAGCACCCAACAAGTGGAAGCTCTTAATATATTTTAATAAGCTGGTCTATTGCCATTATTAATGGTGGATGAAAAGCAATTTCGTACCCTTAAAACCACTAGTTCAGGAAACTAGTGCTCCAAATGGGAGAAAAAGAGAAGATAAATTATAGGCACAAATATTTATTGAGATTCTAACTCCTACTAAGCTTTGAAGGAACAAAAGATCATGTGATCCGTGCTCTCCAGGTGTTATAGAAAGATTAGTGCTTATCCTGGGAAAAAGGAAAAAGAAGGTCTATTGCTTTGCTAGCAAAGGAGAAGCACAGGGGACTCCTGTCCCAAAGGCTGTGATTCTGCCCATCAGCAGGAACAGAGGCTTTTAAAGAAGCTCTTCAAAGCTAAATTCCAGATGTGCCCTGACAGGGGTCCCAGGTGCTTTCTGATGATGTGGTGAAATTCACTTGTTAATTTATTTGGGAGATAGGCATTTCCTAGATCTTCTGGTGACTTCTCCTTCCAGTGGTGGGTGTGTGCTCAAGGACAGATAACTTGGCCTAGGATGGGAAAGGTAATCTTGTTCCCCACCCTCAGGTCCAGTAGCAGGGGAGGAAGAAGAGGAAAAGAAAAATATATCCCTTTTAAAATAAGCTTCAGAGCATTAAGGGCTATTTCAAGGGGTGAAATGAATCATTGTTAGAGACTCAAATCTAGTTGTTGGAGAATAGATACATAGACAAAGAAAGAAAAGTTAACTTATGTTAGGGACAATAAATACATTTCCACTCTGTGCTGGAATGGTCATGAGAGTTTTCACGGAGAAGGATGACCTTGGTTTTGAAATACGGGTAGGATTTGGACTAGCAGAGAGGGGTGGTGAGAGGTTCTAAGGGAGAAGAAATGGCTAAGTACAGATTCAGGTGGATGGAATGGACTGAGACAGATGATTTGTTAGGGGAGACAGGGGGAAGGGATAAGTGTGGAGAGACCAGTTTGTGAACTTGAATTAAAAGATAAGATAAGATTAGATAAAATAAAGGGCAGTGGACTTTTTTTCATGGGGGGAGGGTACCAGGGATTGATCTCAGGGGTACTTAACCATTGAGCCACATCTCCAGCCTTACTTTGTATTTTATTTGGAGACAGGGTCTCACTAAGTTGATTAGCTCCTCAAGTTTTGCTGAGGCTGGCTTTGAACTCATTATTCTCCTGAGCCACTAGGATTACAGGCGTGTGTCACTGCCCCCAGCTAAGGACAGTGGACTTTATCCTGCAGGGTCTTAAGGTAAGGGTGTGTGTGTGTTTGTGAGTGTGTGTGGGGGGGTATAATGGGATCCTCTAAGCATTGAATGAATGGCTATGCATATGATAGGGTAGTGGGGTCAAAGATGCTAATTAATCCCATCTCTTCACTGTGGGATCTGAAACAATAGAGAAATATATACAGAATCAGATGTGAATCAAAACACAAATTTTGGGGCTGGGGATGTGGCTCAAGTGGTAGTGCACTCACCTGGCATGCACGGGGCACTGGGTTTGATCCTCAGCACCACATGAAAATAAAATAAAAATGTTGTGTCCGGGGCTGGGGATGTGGCTCAAGCCGTAGCGCGCTCGCCTGGCATGCATGTGGCCCGGGTTCGATCCTCAGCGCCACGTACAGACAAAGATGTTGTGTCCGCCAAAAACTAAAAAATAAATATTAAAATTCTCTCTCTCTCTTTAAAAAAAAATTTATAAAAAAAATGTTGTGTCCACCAGAAACTAAAAATAAAAATATTTAAAAATACAAACTTAGTTAATGTTAACATTCCCTATGTTGGAGAAGGTACAATGGCCCCAAGGTCAAAATTACTTCCTACCCCTTCCTCCTAAATTAGATATGTCAAAGGAAAAAAAAATGCAACCATTTAGTTTAACAATCTTAATTGGTTTTATTTTCAATTCTAGAATCTGGGAAATTTCATTCCATAAAATAGAGTAAGTGTTCCTATGTACCAAACAAAGGAGGCCAATTATATAGACTTGAAGGAAACAAAAACAAAATGCAGATTGGTCATTTCAAAGTTACTTTCATTGCAAGGCAGGGATGGAGGAGACACAACAATAAGAATATAAGTGATTGGTTAATATCAGGTATTTCAGGTTAGTTCTTTTGTACAAAGATAAGAGCAAAGGAAACTTGATTATCATGCCAATTAAAATTGGCCTGTTTGGGAAATCTGTTTGGGAAATCTCTCTAATCCTGATTTTTGCCAAGGTCAGATAAATAGCTAGTTTCAGTTTGGTGACCATGGAACTTTAGCAGGAATAATTCCATTTTGATTTTTAGTCTGGTATGTTAAGAAGCCTAGTCCAAAACTAACTCCTGCTAAGATTTGAGGGAACAACGAGAAAATGTGATCCATGTTCTGTAAATAAAGAGCCTCTGTAATTTTTATTTAACAGAATTGGCCATCTAGTCACAGAGAGGAGAAACCTAACCTGGTTGCAGAAGCAGGAAACAGAATAGTTGCCACTTGTACAGAAAAATAGAGCAAGAGGTTAGGTCATTTACTGGCAGTGACTTTGAACATATTAACCTGGATCAGAATTGGGAACAATGGAAATCGGACCATCATAAGCATTACTTACTTTTCTCCCTGTGGGAAGAACTAAATGAGGGGTAGAAAAGGAACAGAAACATTCTGCCTGGAGAGTATGAGTGTCCCTTCCCTCTATGGAAACATAAGCACTGGGATAAAAAAAGCTATCTTTCAACAAAAGTAATGGATCTGCTCCAAAGGAAAAATGTCTTAAATATAATTTCAGGAAACTAATAGACTCCCTAGAATAAAGAAATCTAATTTAAGCAATTAGTCACTTTTTGGCACACTTTGTTTCTTAGTAGGGGATTGGAGTGGAAGGTTAACTTGTCACTAGCATAAAATATAGGCTAATGACAGCCTGGCCTAGTAGCAAATGCCTATAATCTCAGGGACTAGGAGGCTGAGGCAGGCCAGCCTCAGCAACTTATTGAGGCCTTGAGCAACTCAGGGAGACCCTGTCTCTAAATAAAAAGTAGAAAGAGGGCTGGAACCAATCCTCAAACAAAAAAACAAACAACCCCCCCCCCAAAATCCTGAAATCCAAATAACTTTCTTGTAGCATGTCAGCAAATTCTTAGAGTGGTCACCATACCACAAGACACAGGGTTTGGATCACAAAATGGAATCACTGCTGTTAATTTTCACATGCATTCAAGTGTTGTGGGATCACAGGAGAGGGTACTTTTTCATGTCAATATACTCCTGCTCAATGAGAGTTTGTTGAATGAATAAACAACTAATTTCTAGATAGTTAGAAAAGGACATGTAGAAATGGTGACAATTGAGCACCAATAGTCAAAAGTATAATAAGGCTTATTCAGGGATGATAATACCATGGTGTGCCTACCAAGGTGTTCCAGGAACTGGTCCTAGGTAATAAGTATCCATTATGGGTCCAAGCTCCATATTTCCTGGCAACCTTTCTTTAGCTTCAAGTCTCCTCATATCCCTCATATGTGTGCCATTTTCACTTGGCTATGGCCTAAAACAATGAAAGAGGTAAAGGATGAAAAACAGAAATCTTCTCCTTCAAGGATATACCACGTCTTTCACTGTTTCAATGGTGACAGAGAGATGCTAATAAAAAAGGCCTCTTATTCCTAAGGGTATAAGAGACCCTGTAGATACCAATAAACCAAACATATTTATATACATTATTTATCAGCCAATTTTCTTTCATATACTGTTGGTGAGACTGTATACTAATAGAAACCTTTTGGAAGGCCATTTGCAATGCTCCTTGCTATGGTTTAAATGTCTTTACCAAAACTCATGTTGAAATTTAATCCTCACTGGGAGGCATTAGCAGAGTGGAAACTTAATCCACAAAGTCATATGTGAATGGTTTTTGAAGGTGGGGCCTATAGGAGATAATTAGGATTAAAGGAAATCAGGAGGGTAGAGTCCACAGAATGGAATTAGCTTATTTATTTAAATTTATTTATTTATTTATTTATTTATGTACTTGGTACCAGAGATTGAACCCATTTAACTGCTGAGCCAGCCATTTTAATGTTTATTTTGAGACAGGGTCTTTCTAAAGGGCTTAAGGCCTCACTAAATTGCGGAGGCGGGCTATGAACTTGGGATCCTGCTGCCTCAGCCTCCTAAGCCTCTGGGATGATAGGCATGCACCTTCTGGTGGAATTAGCATCTTTAAAAGAAGAAAAACAGGCTGGGGCTGTGGTTCAGTGGTAGAATGCTTACCTAGCATGTGTGAGGCACTGGGTTTGATTCTCGGCACCACATATAAGGAAATAAAATAAGGATACATTGAATATATATAGTTTAAAGAAGAAGAGAAACAGACCTAGCCTAGAAAACTTGTTCCCTCTCAGAATGTGATACCTTGTGCTACCTCAGGACTCTGAACAAAATCCTCATTAGCAAGAAGTTCCTCAAAAGATATGGCTTTTGTACCTTATATCTTCAGAATTGTAAATTGAAAAATACTTTATTTTTTATAAATTATCCAGTCTAAATAACTCAATTAAAAAGTTGACAAATAATTTGAAAAAATAAAATAAATAAATAAATAAATTATCCAGTCTGGCCAGGCATAATGGTACACCCCTGTAATCGCAGTGGCTCCAGCTAAGGCAGAAGAATCTTGAGTTCAAAACCAGCCTGAGCAATTTATGTTTTGTTTTTTTTTTGTTGTTGTTTTTGTTTTTGTTTTATTTTGTGGGGGTATTGTGGTACCGGGGATTGAACCTAGGGGCGCTTAACCACTGAGCCACATCCCTGCCCCTTTTAAAAAATATTTTATTAGAGAGACAGGATCTCACTGAGTTGCTAGGGTCTTGCTAAGTTACTAAGGCTGGCTTTGAACTCACCATCCTCCTGCCTCAGTCTACCAAACTGCTGGGATTACAGGCGTGTGCCACCACACCAGGCCAAGCTTCAGCAATTTAGCAACACCCTAAACAATTTAGCAAGACCCTGTCTCAGAATAAAAAAATAAAATAAAATAAAAAGGAGACAGGATTGTGGCCAGTGGTTAAGTGCCCCTGGGTTCAATCCCTGATACAATCAATCAATCAATCAATCAGTTTACCCAGTCTGTGGTATTCAGTTATAGCAATAGAAAACAAATTAAGACAGCCATTGAAATTGTAAATCCACATATCCTTGACTCAGCAATTTTCCTGTGTGTGTGTGTGTGTGTGTGTGTGTGTGTGTGTGTGTGTGTGTTTTGTAGGGAATTCCCTAAAGCATTTTTTCCAGTAAGAAAAATTGGGGCTGGAGATGTGACTCAGTGGCAGAGAGCTTGTCTAGCATGTGCAAGGCCCATGTTCAAGCCCCAGTACTGGAAATTAAAAGAGAAGGAAAGAAGGATGGAAGGAAGAGAGGGAGGGAGGGAGGGAAGGAGTGAGGAAAGGAGGAGGGAAGGAAAGAAGGACAAAACCATTTGTAGAGGAAAAGGTAAATAAGTCATGCACATCCATACTGTGAACCCCTTTGAGCTCTTTTTATTTTCATTATTTGCAGTGCTGGGGATTGAACCTAGGGCCTTGCATATGTTAGGAAAGTGCTCTACCACTGAGCCATGTTCTAAGTTCCCCTTTGCATTTCTTTAAAAGACTATGGTGCCCAATTATATGTATATACGTGGAAAGATGTCAATGATATACTGTTAAGTTCTTAGAAAAGCAAGTTTGAGATAAATACTTACATTTTGCTGAGGGCTGGGTTGTAGCTCAGTGGTAGAGCACTTGCCTCCCATGTATGAGGCACTGGGTTCAATCCTCAGCACCACATAAAAATAAATAAAATAAAGGTATTGTGTTCATCTACAACTGCAAAAACATTTTTAAAAAATGCTGAAGGACCTTGGATGAAAGCATAACACAAGGCATCTTTGTAATAAAACTGTTCTGTGTCTTGACTGTGCTGGTGATCACATGTAACTATGTGTCAAAAAACTGCATATGACTAAACACATGCTCTTGTACACACACATGTAAACTAATGGACTCCAAATAAGGTCAGTGGATTGTGTCAATGTCAGTTTCCTGATTATGATAGTGTTCTATAGTTATGCTATATGACCCCTGGGGAATTTGGATGAAGGGTATATGGAATCAGTCTGCTTTATGTCTTACAACTGCATGTGAATCTACACTTTAAAAAGATATATCCATATGTGTGTACTTTTTTCTTTTTCTTTTTCTTTTTAAGTGGGACTAGGGACTGAATCCAGTGGCACTCTACCACTGAGCTACATCCTTAGTCTTTTTTTTTTTGTGGTGCTGAGAATTGAAATCAAAGACTTGTGTACGCTAAGCAAACGCTGTACCTTGGAGTTATAGCCTCAAGTCTCCCAATCCTTTTTTCAATTTTTATTGTTATTTTTGTCACCAGTGGAGATTGAATTCAAGGGTGCTCTACCATTTAGCTACATCCCCAGTTCTTTTTATTTTTTATTTTTAGATACAAGACCTCACTAAGTTGCGAAAGTGGTCCTCAAATTTGCCATCCTCCTGCTTCAGCCTTCCACGTAGTTGGGGTTACAGATGTAATCCATGTAAACACCATGCCTGGCTCATACATAGGTACTTATATATGCATAAAAAATGTAGAAGGTCACACCAGATGCAGTTAGTGGTAGTTGTTTTGTAGTTTGTCATAAGAAGGAGATTTACTATTCACTGTACATACTTTTGTACTTTGAATGATCTTATGTATACATATATTCTTATTTTTTTGAGAAAAAGGAAAAAGAAGGTTTATTGCTTTGCTAGCAAAAGAGAAACAAAGGGGACTCCTATCCCAAAGGCTGTGATTCTGCCCATCAGCAGGAACGGGAGCTTTTAAAGAGGTGATTCAAAGGCTATATTCCATGTGTTCTCTGTTGGAGTTGTAGTTCACGTGTTAATTTGGGAGACAGTCATTTCTGAGATCTTCTGGTGCCATCCCCAAAGTCTAGATTACTTGGTTCCTGTGGTGATTATGTGTTTGGGATGGAGAAGAAAGATAATCCTGTTTTCCCTGATATTAGGAAGGGGAGGGATTATGAGGAGAAGCAGGGAAAAAGGAAGAGAAAGAAGCATGTCCATTTTAAAATCAAGTTCCAGTGGCAGAGCAGCAAGGGCTATATTCAAATCATAAAGAAGACCAGTGTTACATTTCCCCACTGTCAATTTGAACATTCCATTTCTATGGAAAAATGGGCAATGACATCTCCAAGCTACTTCCTGCTGAAAGGGGGCAAAGTTGGGAGAAGTAACCAAAAGTCCTTGTTCTCTATCAGGTGGGGTGTGGACAGTTAAAGGCTTCAGCATAAGAGCAGTACAGAGGTCCACAGTGGCAGATTGCAGGTGACTAGACAAGGCACACATAGGGCAGGGATCATGCAAATGGCCAAGTTTGTTGCAACTTTCATGAGTTAGTTTTTTTTTTTTTCCTCAAGGTGGACCATGATGGAGCAACCTGTACTGTTCAGGCAGGATTTCCCCAAAACAAAAGTATAACAATGGTCCACTTTATGCTTTAAACACAACCCTTGCTGCTCTGCCACTGCAACTAAATTCTTTTTAATTTTAAAGAAAATTCAGCTGAAGAAAAATTCAGCTGAAGAAATCGTTGTAGTCAGTGGAATCAGAGATGCTACTTTACTATCAGAGTACCAGTATCCAATTTCTCTTCCTTAGCTGCACTTTGAGGAATGGCTAATCTTCCCATTGTTGGATGAGACTGATGGCCTGCTAAGGAGACTACAAGGTGGGACCCATCTTTGATAGACACTTTTACTGCAAAATGTCCTTTATGGTTAAAAAATAATAATTCTTCTTTGGTTTAAATTAAAAATATTAGGGCATGGTGGTGCCCACCTATAATCCCAGGGTTCAGGTGGCTTAGGCAGGAACATCACAAGTTCAAGGCCAAACTGGGAAAACTAGCAAGAACCTCAGAAACTTAGTGAGAACCTCTCTCAAAATTAAAAAATATAAATTAAAATAAAGGACTGAGGATGTACTGCAATGGTAGAGCACTTGAATTCAATTCCCAGTATTGCAAAAGAAAAAGGGGGGTGGGAGGAATCTATAGGGGATCAAAATGTATTTGATATAGAAGATCAAAATGTATTTTAATTGAAGAAAAGAAAAGCTAGAGAACAATATTGTACTTAAAACACCTACATGTGTGCATGAATATGTGTGTGTTACACATGAATGAACACTTGTATATTCATAGAATGTTTCTGGAATAAACTGTTGCTAGTGGCCACATCATTAAGGAATGATGTGGTAGGCAAAATAATGTTCTCCCAAGATATAAATACCCTAATCCCTAGAAGCTGTGAATACACCATGGTACTTAGCAATGGGGAGTTAAAGTTGTAAATGAAATTAAGTTGCTAATTAGCTGATCGAGATGGGGACATTATCCTGGATTGTTCTGGTATGTCCAATGTGATCACAAGAGTCCTCTATAAGTGAAAAATGGAGTAGGGGGTCAGCATCAGAAAGAGATTTGACAATGTTTCTCTGCTGGCTTTGAAGATGGAGAAAGGGGTCATGACCAAGGAATGAAGGTGACATCTAAGAAGTGGAAAAGACAAGAAAATAGACTGACACTTTGATTTTAGTTCAGTGAGACTTATTTTGGAATCTGACCTCTACAATTGAAGATAATAAGTCTGTGGGAAACTAATATAAATATAATAAAGGTAAAAGAATACACTGGAATACTTGTACTTTTCAACTCGCACTTTTAGAACAAAAAGAAACAGACATCAAATTTAAGAGCTGAATGAGGCTGTGGATGGACATATTTCATAGAAAATCTGGAACCCTGCCGGGCGCAATGATATACACTTGTAATCCCAGCAGCTTGGGAGGCTGAGGCAAGACGATTGCAAGTTCAAAGCCAGCCTCAGCAAAAGCTAGGCACTAAGCAACTCAGTGAGACCCTGTCTCTAAATAAAATACAAAAAATAGGGCTGGGGATGTGGATCAGTGGTTGAATGCCCCTGAGTTCAGTCCCCGGTACCCCCCCAAAAAAACATCTGGAACCCAGAGGGTGAGAGGGACTTTGAGTGGATTGCTTTAGGCCCACCCAACTGTGTGACAACAGAAGCATTTTCACTTTAATTCATTACTGATATTGAACTTTTCTGGCTGCGTTAGTCAGGTTCCCCAGAGAAAGAAAGCCAATAAGATTTATTATATGGTCATGTGATCATAGAAGCTGACAAGCCCCAAGATTTGCATGGGGAGTTGGTGATCTGGGGATCCTGGAAGATGTCTCAGTTTCAGTCTGAAAGCAGGAAAAAGCCAATGTCTCATTTCAAAGATTACCAGGCAGCCGGGTGCAGTGGCACATACTTGTAATCCCTGCAGCTTGGGAGGCTGATGTAGGAGGATCATAAATTCAAAGCCAATCTCAGCAATTTAGCGGGGCACTTAGCAATTTAGCAAGACCTTGTCTCAAAATAATAAAAATGGTTGGGAATGTGACTCAGTGGTTAAGTGCCCCTGGATTCAATCCCTGGTTCACCCTTCCTCCCCAAAAAAATCCCCAAGTTCACCAGGCAAGAAGAGTTCGCTCTGAAACTGTAGAGGGTTGGCCTTTTTGTTCTATTTAGGCTTTTAACTGATTGAATGAGGTCTACCCACTGTACAGAACGCTAGCTGCTTTACTCAGTCTATTGATTTAAATATTATTCTCATGCCAAAATGGCCTCACAGACATATGCAGAATATGTTTGAGCAAACATTCTTGACCCTGTGGCCCAGTCAAGTTAAAATATAAAATTACCCATCACAATAGGTGAAAAGGTTTAAACACCACAGACCCAATAAACATCCACCATTCTACTGACCAGTAATATGAAGCCAGAGAGGAAGGCCTTTGATCTTCTGATCTTCCTTACTATATTTATTTTTGCTGATAGATTTAAGGTGCAAGGCTTCACTCCTTTGTAGAGGTGCCAGGAGAGCATCATTTCCTCGCTTTGTCCAGCTTCTAGAGGTCACCACATTCCTTGGCTCATGACCATTTTCCCCTGCCTTCAAAGGCATAGGTCAAGCCTTTCTCACATCAAATCAATCTGACACAGACTCTCCTGCCTCCTTTCATTTATAAGGACCTTGTCCTTATATTGGGCCCACCTGGATAAACCAAGATAATCTCCTAATCTCAAGGTTAGCTGATTAGAAACCTCCTTGCCATGTGACAACATATTCACAGATGTTGGGGATTAGGAAATGGACATCTGTGAGGGACTATTATTCTGCCTCCCACAATATGAACATCAGAGAGTCCTGAAAGAACCTCTGTCTTTACATCCATGATTTTTTTTTTTGTACCAGGGATTGAGTCACTGCCACTCAACCACTGAGCCACATCCCCAGCCCTATTTTGTATTTTATTCAAGACAGGGTCTCACTGAGTTGTTTAGTGCTTCTCTTTTGCTGACGCTGGCTTTGAATTTGCAATCCTCCTGTCTCAGCTTCCTGAGCCGCCAGGATTACAGGTATGTGCCACCGCATACAACCCATGATCTTTTTTACAGAGGGACATTGGCTCCCTAGTTCAAGGTTGACCCCTCCCCCCACCTTCTGGCATCCAGACCAAGGATCTCCTTAGTGGGCATTATCTTCTCAGAATTTCTTCTTTGACTGATCATCCTGCCTAGAAATTAATCATTTCTCTTGGAGCCTAGTTGACAGAAGTAACCAACCAAGCAGCCTGAGGTCAGCTTCTCATTATTGAATGGCAAAATGAACCTAAATTCCAAATAGTTTCTATATAGTTCAGGACTTTTGTATTCACTGTTCCCTCTGCTTGGAAGGCTCTTCCCCCATGTTATCTTTTTACCAGGGATTGATCCCAGGGATGTTTAACCAGTGAGCCACATTCCAGATGCTTAAGCACTGAGCCACATTCCAGATATATATATATATATATATATATATATCTTTAGTTGTTGATGGATCTTTATTTTATTTATTTATTTATATGTGGTGCTGAGGATTGAAACCAGTGACTCAAAATAAAAAATAAAATAAAAAGACTTGTGGATATGAATCAGTGATAAAATGACTCAGGTTAAATTCCCAGCACCAAAAAAAAAAAAAAAGGATCTTTGAAAACAAAACAACAGATTTAATCTTAACATTATCCTGCTCAAAAAAAATCCTTAATAACTCCTCCATTTTTTGAGGATAAAGAAAACTTGGCACCAAGATCTTTCATAATTTGGTTCACATCATTAATCATGGTTAATGTAAGTACTTTATGGGCATTAAAGTAAGTACTTTATGGGCATCTACTTTGTGATACACTCTGGAGACACAATAGTGAATGATAGAGACCATCTGTAGTAAGCCCATAGTATTAGGCCATAGGTCTTGAAGTTGAGAAGTACACAGAGAGCAGAATTGGTTGAGGGACAGAAGTCAGGGTTGAGCAGCTGGGATAGAAGATCACTCCTATCTTCTAGGTATAAAAAGTGTCATGTGTAACTAGTGCCAATCCCAATAACTGATTCCTTTACAGAGTAGAAGATTTGCCTTGGATGGCCCCCAAGGAATAGGTATAGGATATTGGAAAAGAGAGAGATGCAGACAGAGCCTGAGGTTACTTGCAATCTCCACTGTAGGCCCAGAGGGCAAAAAAGAAAGGCAGCAGCACCCAGAGTTAAAATACATTAAGAATCAGGTCCTCCTTGTGTTGGCAAAGCAGGTGCTGGGAGGACTCCTGAGAGGGCTTCTCTCCCCAATGCCTAAAGGGAAGCCTGCTCACTGAGGGACCCATCTGCTTACACAGAGGCTGCAGTCAAGCAGTCTTTTCAAGGAAGGTGACCTTGGAGTAAATAGATTTACACAAAGGCAAAGCCCACCCCCTCCCTCTCTCTCTCTCTCTGCACTACTGAAAATCAAACCCAGGGCCTTGCACATGCAAGGCAAGCACTCTACCACTGAGCTATACTCCCAACCCCAAAGTTATTACTCATATTCATCAAAGTCCTCTGATCATAAACATAAATGGTCAGCCAAGGAACATCAAGTATTTGAGAGAAAACAACATAAAAGAAGTACAAGATGAGCAAAAAATAATCTGATCCTGAAGGAAACAGATAATGAAAAGATCAAAAAGACCCACAAAAAGATTAGAGACTATATTACATAGGGAAAATCACAAAAAGCAATCAAACAGCAAGAACATTCTTGGAAAAATAATGATTAGAAAATACAACAAATATGGAGACAGTGCAATAGTTAAATTTGATTCTCAGGAAATTATAGAAAGGATGAAATGGATTTCATCTATAATATCAAACTTATAAAAGGGAAATATATATATTTCTGGGGATTGAACCTCAGGGCACTTAACCACTGAGCCACATTCCCAGCCCCCCCCCTTTTTTTTTTTTTACTTTGAGACAGGATCTCGCTAAGATGCTTAGGGCCTCTCTAAATTGCTGAGGCTGGCTTTGAATTCTCGATTTTCCTGCCTCAGCCTCCCGAGCTACTGAGATTACAGGCGTGTGCCACCACACCCACAACAAATCAACTTTTAAAAAAGAACTGATACACACCAGACACAGTGGCACACACCTATAATCCCAGCAGCTGAAGATGCTGAGGCAGGAGGATCACAAGTTCAAAGTCAGCCTCAGCAACTGTCAAGGCACAAAGCAACTCAGTGAGACCCTGTCTCTAAATAAAATACAAAATAGGGCTGGGGTGTGGCTCAGAGGTCGAGTGCCCCTGAGTTCAATCCCCTGGATATCCCCAATATCCATCTCCAATATCAGTTCAATCCCTAATATCCATCTCCCTGCCAAAAAAAGAAAACAAACAAAAAATTGGACAAGTGATCTCTCTGAGATATCAGACATTCAAGAAGTTACAATGGCGCTGGGGATGTGGCTCAAGCGGTAGCGCGCTCGCCTGGCATGCGTGCGGCCCAGGTTCGATCCTCAGCACCACATACAAACAAAGATGTTGTGTCCGCCAAAACCCAAAAAATAAATAAATATTGAAAAATTCTCTCTCTCTCTCACTCTTTAAAAAAAAGTTACAATGATTATTATTATATTATTGTAACCATGGCTAGTATTATAAATCCCCACTTGAGACAGGGATAATTAAGTGCCTACCTCAGAGGATTGTTACAGTAGTTAAATGAGATAATGCAATTTCAAAGGGTAGTAATTGCTCAGTAAATGGTAACTATTAGTAGTAGGGGTAACTCTAGTTGCATCACAGTGCTGCTCTAATGTGAAGGTTAATTTATAAAGTCAGCATGTCAAGTCAAAGCACAATTATGCAGTGTGTGTGTGTGTGTGTGTGTGTGTGTTTGTGTGTGGTATTGAGTATCAAGCCCAGGGGCACTTTACCACTGAGCTACATTCCTAGCCCTTTTTATTTTTATTTTGAGATTGGGGTCTCACTAAAATGTCCAAGCTGACCTTGAACTTGTAATCCTCCTGCTTCCACCTCCTAAGTAGTTGGGATTACAGGTGTGAGACACCATAACCTGGCTGTTCCAATAATTTTTTTTTTTTGAGACTTGAGTCTCCCTCCTCCACTCTCAGCCATCTTACAAATAAAATCTCTCTTTTTCAAAACTCTATTTCAGTGACGGTCATACTGTGAAGGGGACAAAACGGGCCTAGTTCAGTAACACTGGCTCCCTTCAGTGTCACCTAGTGTGAGCCCCACCCTTTACTATTTTCTGGTCCTCTAAGACAAAACAAGCTGAACATTTTTCAAAGGCTGACCATGAGACTCTTTTAAATAGAAACCACAGAATTTTAGACTTGGAAAAGATTCTGAAGGTGTTGACCAATGCATTGGGTACACAGTATCAGAATTTCAGATGCAATTGTTCTACTTACAACTAAATGAGACATTTAACTCTCTTATCTTTCAATATGCTCATGCATAAAATGATGGCAAGGTCTATGCTGCCTGTCTTCCTAGGCTGTATAGAAGATTCCAAGAGCTAGTGATTATTACAATAAAGATAATTAGAGCTAAGACTTACTGAAGGCCAAGTTATCTTGTTTAATTATTTTTTGTTTGTTTGTACTGGGGATTGAACCCAGGGGTAATTAATCACTGGGTCATATCCCCAGCCCTTTTTATTTTTTATTTTGAGATAGGGTCTCCCTAAGTTGCTTAGGGCCTTGTCAAGTTGCTGAGACTGGCTTTGAACTTGCCATCCTCCTGCCTTAGCCTCCAGAGTTGCTGGGATTACAGGTGGGCACCACCATGCCCAGGAATCTTGTTTAATTCTTACAACACCTTTGAATAAGATAGTTCCTGCAATTATCCCCAATTTGCATGTGCAGAACCTGAGACACCAGAAGGTGTGTCAAACCACTTTGAAAACTCAAACAATCAGGATAGGGATATTGAGGGATAGAAATACAAATGGTGTCTGGGGCAACTCACATCTCCCAATTGGGCCTAATTTTCTCATCTGTAAAATGGGAAGTTTAATTATTTTCAAAGAACATTCTGAATACAAAAGCTTGAAATATGGTCCATTGTCTATACACTAAAAATAAGTTATTTCAAGAACAGATTCTAATGAATTCACTTAACAAGCTCTCTACAACAGCTCTATTAAGTTCTCAGGTTGAAACATGCATGACATTTCACCCATTGCCAAATTGCCACTTTATTTTATGTTTATTTGACAAGCATGAATGCTTCAAAGTGTTCTAAATATTTCCTCCTTAGAGCACAATAAAAAGACCAAGGAACATTCCCAGTAAAGCCTGCTTAATGTGGATTATAATTTAATAATACATTTGTGGCTCCTTTGGTCTGCCTCACTGAAATAATTAATGTGCACTTTTCTGTAAGGCAAACATAATACATTAATTTCTCCATGTTTCAATTGTAAATATAACATTAAAATCTTTCAGAAAGAAAGAAGGAGAGTTGGATTGTAGCTCAGTAGTAAAGCACTTGCCTAGCATGTGTGAGGCACTGGGTTTGATCCTCAGCACCACATAAATAAATTAGATAAAGGTATTGTGTCCATCTACAACTAAAAATACTTTTGAAAGAAGGAAGGAAGGGAGGAAGGAATAGTTACCCATCCCTCTGCTCTAACCCAATCCAATAGTTTTTATTCCTGGATGCCTCCTTCAATCCATAGTCATTGAATCAGAGTTTTCCACAGTTCATTCATTCATTCCAATATGCATTTTTTTTAAAGAGAGAGTGAGAGAGAGGGGGACAGAGAGAGAGAGAGAGAGAATTTTAACATTTATTTATTTTTTCTTAGTTCTTGGCGGACACAACATCTTTGTTGGTATGTGGTGCTGCTGAGGATCGAACCCGGGCCGCACGCATGCTAGGCGAGCGTGCTACCGCTTGAGCCACATCCCCAGCCCCCCAATATGCATTTTTTTTACTTTTTTTTTTTTTTTTTTTTTTTTTTTTAATATTTATTTTTTAGTTCTTGGTGGACACAACATCTTTGTCTGTATGTGGTGCTGAGGATCGAACCCGGGCCACACGCATGCCAGGCGAGCGCGCTACCACTTGAGCCACATCCCCAGCCCCCAATATGCATTTTTAAAGTCATACCAAGTATGCTGCTCAATGTTCTGAGGCCTGGATATACAGTAGTGAGTAGGATAAGGACCTAGCCCTGGTTGCAAGCCCCTGGTACACACATTTATTTCCCCTCAACCTTTTTTTAAATTTTTGGCATGATGTTATATCTTAATTATTTTCTGTGTGTCTGTCCTGAAAGAATGAAAACAAAAAGAATAAAATAGCCTCTGTGGTCAGAGAGCATTAAAAGGTTAATCAAATATTTGTGCAGTGCTGGAGAGATTTGAAGAGGATAATAATGAATTCTTTTTCTGATCATTTTCTGCTTTTTTGTGTATGTGTGTGAACCCAGGGCCTTGCACATGTTAGGCAAGTGCTTTACCACTGAGCTACAACCTCAGCCTTACAATCCTCTGATCTCTTGCCACAGCCTCCCAAGTAGCTGGGATAGCAGGCATAAAACCCCACACCCAGCAAACATCTCCTTTTGACAGGTACAGTTTAGATGATATATGTACATTATTTTATTTACTTTCATCTTTACTATGGCCTTGTGAGATTGGCATACTTTATCCTCATTTTACATATAAGAAAACTGAGTCTCACCTGGGCATGGTGGTACATGCCAGTAATCCCGGCAGCTCAGGAGGCTGAGGCAGGAGGATTACGAGTTCAAAGCCAACCTCAGCAAAGGCGAGGCACTAAGCAACTCAGTGAGACCCTGTCTCTAAATAAAATGCACAAAAAAATAGGGCTGGGGAATGTGGCTCAGTGGCCAAGTGCCCCTCAGTTCAATCCCGGGCATGCCTTCCCCTCCTAAAAAGAAAGAAAACTGAGTCTTATAAGTGCTGAAGCCGAAATTGGAGACCTGTGTTTCGACAAACATTTCTCTTTACTCTTGGGATGGAGTGAGAAGTTTTGATTTCATTCCTTTTCTTTAATTTTGGGAAGCTAGAGAGTGGAGAATCATTTTGAACCCTTTTGACACATTTTATAACTACATCCAGATTTAAAAGGAGACAAAAAATAGAAGTTTATGCAATTTAGATGAAGTGAAAGAAAATAGGAGCCATTGTTTTCTTTTTCTATTCTCACCTAAGTCCTGCCAAAACACCATTTTTGTTTGGAGAAACAACTGAGAAAATAGTACAAACTATTTAGCAACAGCATAAAACACAGATGACTAAGATACATGAACTAGACTGAATAGTTAAGGAATGTCAAAGGCTTGGAGCTTTATTGTGTATATGCACCAGTGGTTGAAGAGAGGCCAGGGTCACCTTGAATCCTTGAGATATCACCAAGGTAATAATGGCAACAAAAACAAAACTCTAATAATAAAAAACCCTGGACAGTCATGCAGCTCTTTGCAGTCTTCAGTGTCCTGTATACCAGTTTCTCAAATATGAGCAGCATGGAGACATTTTCAATCAGTCAAGAAATATTTTAGACCATTAGTGTTGATGTTTTATTATATTAACTAAATATATGACAACATAAAAAGAGATGTAAACTCTTTATACTTATAATAGTTAAACAACTATAAGTCCAGAATAATTTTGCATACTAAATGCAAGCGAAACTTAAAAATTCAATACGATTCAAGTTACAAACTTTAATATGATGGATGGTATTGTTTTGCAGAAGCAAAACCACTTGCTTGAATGTGAATATTGGTATGTGCATTATTAAAATGCTTTCTCCAAGTTGACGATGGTATTATCTCCATTCGTTTGGAGCAAATGTATTATTTATGCATTAGGTCAATCTCTGTTCTTTTCTCTTGGATTTAAAACAGTATTCTTTGGTTACTGTTAGAATAATAAACAGAGATGCAAATTCTGATGCTGAGACTGCATAGTGGGACGTGATTATAAAATGGTCACCGCTTAATGCAATACTGGGAGACAACTCGAGGACTACAGTATCAGAGACTTAGTGATTAAGAGCATACACTTAGACAGATCTAAGTTTGTATCCTGGTTCAGGCTTTTCCACTTTCTAGTTGTGTGAACTTGGGTCAGTTATTTTAACTTCTGTGTTCCTTAGGTTTCCTCCTCTATAAAATGTGTATGATAATAATAGTACTTTATATACAAAGATATGAAAAATTGTAATCTATATGTGTAATAAGAATTGTAATACATTCTGTTGTCATGTATTTAAAAAACAAAATCAATTAAAAAAAGTTTACAAAAAATAAAATGCTAGACTAATTTTTACAAAAACAAAAAAGAATAGTAATTTAATTTTGCCAGCAGAAACAGCCACTTTGGCCCACTTTCTAGACATGTGTGATATTTAAGCCTGAAACTGTAGAGAAACTAGAAGTCTGAGTGTTGCTTCACAGGCCCTCTGTATCTCGAGAACTACAAGGAATTGGGCAAGTTGGAAAAAGATACTGGTCCTCCATCCCTTTCTCCCAACATCTGCATATGCTGTCCCAGGTTCATGTTTTAGGGAAGAAGTGGAAAATATGACTGAGCCTTAAAAGGGAGATGGTAAAAAGTTATTGCCAGTAAACACACACAATTAAGGATCAGTTGAGCCCACACTACACACAGCTGTTTTTATCCGAAGCCCACCAATAAGGGTTTGCTATTTTGCTTCCTGGCCTGGCATGAATCCCTTGATTCCTGAGGCCCCCAAGGTTGAAAATAGCCCAGCCACCTGCCAATGGTTGGGTATATTTTTAGGAGCAGCAAGATTGGAAACAGGGCTCTGTATGTCTGGAACTTGAGCCTGGCTGCTGGGTGGGTCTCTCATCTCCATTGAGTGACTAGGTCTTGGGTTGCTGAATCCAGCAAACAGGAGAGAGAACTGCGAAGGGAACAGATTGGCATAGTAGGGGAAGGAGAGGTCTGTTTGGGGAAGGGGTGATGAGAGAAGAATAGAGACAGTAGAGGGTCATAGCTAATGGATATTTGCTTAAAGAATATAGGAAACTCGCATAAATGGTAGGACTCTACAATAAGGAAAAATTATAGCAGTAGATCTTTTGTTTAAAAATAGTTTAGGGGCTGGGGTTGTGGCTTGGTGTTAAGAGCATTTGCCTAGCATGTGTAAGCACTGGGTTCGCTCCTCAGCACCACATAAAAATAAATAAATAAAATAAAGGTATTGTGTCCATCCACAACTTAATTTTTTTAAATTTAGTGGGTCAAGGATGTAGCTCAGTGGTAGAGCACTTGCCTAGCATACACAAAGCCCTAGGTTCAATCTCCAGAACTGCAGAAGAACAGTGTGGTTAAAATTGATCTAATTATCTTCTATCCATCTTTCAGAAGAAAAAGCCCAATACACTGGAGCCAATAAGTTGTTGTTTGTGGCACTGGGGATTGAACTCAGGCCCTTGCACATGCTACACAGTGCTCTACCAGTCCAACCTTTGAAATTGTCCATATGTCATGTATTTGTCAAAGTATAATAGATTAATCCAGAGATTTTGTCCTTTCCTTCCACTTATCCCCATCCTGTTCAAGAAAAAGAAATCCTCTTGTTTCACTGTGGGTCTCTTTTATCCTGAGTGATTTATCCAACTCTTTCTTCCAAACCAACACAACATTTCTTTGCAGCAGAACATACCCTTCTAGAGAGAAGACATGAATAAATGGGAGAGCAGAAGAGGGAGACTTAATCTAATATGTACACTAGAAAACATTATCCTGGAAAAAAAATATGATGAAACATGATTGTACATAAATGGTCATAGAAGTTTTATTGGTTATATCTGAAAACCATAAACAGCTCAAATGTCCATTATTTGGTGAATACATAAGTGAACTATGGTATAGCTGTACAATGGAATGCTGCTCTGTGATAAAAGGGAACAAAGCACCAATACACACAAAAACATATAGGAGCTGGGGATGTGGTAGCACAAACCTGTAATTCCAGCAGCTTGGGAGTCTGAGGCAGGAGGATCTTGAGTTCAAAGCCAGCCTCAGCGAAAGGGAGGCAGTAAGCAACTCATTGAGACCCTGTCTCTAAATTAAATACAAAATAAGACTGGGGATGTGGCTCAGTGGTCGAGTGTCCCTGAATTTAATCCCTAGTATGCTCCACTACCAAAAAAAAAAAAAAATACAGGAGCCTCAAAGTAATTGTACTAAGTCAAAGAAGCCAGACCAAAAATACAGAGTATGTTAATCCATTTACAAAGTCTGTAGGAAATGCAAATTAATCTATAGCTGCAGAAAGCAAATCAGTGTTTCCTGGATGAGGGTGGGAGGGGAGAGCCCATGGAAGGAATGATGAAGGGACATCAGGAAACTTTTAGAGTGATGGATATGGTCACTATCTTGATTTCATGAATATATATAAGTCAAAACTATCACATTGTACTAAAGAAATGTTTGGTATGTTCATTATACTTCAATTAATACAGTTGAAAAGTATTTTTAATTTGAATAGTAGGAACGTGTGGTGCTGGAGTTGGGGGAGAGGTCGATGGGATGAAAGTGAGAACCCTCCAGGAGGAGAGGAGAGTGTGTAACAGTCCTGAAAAGAGTAGAACATACCTCAGGAATTCCAAAAAGTCTTGTTTGAACAGAGTTGAAAGATCAAAGGGGAAAGTTACTGGGGATAAGGTCAGACAGCAGCAGGGTCAAGAACACTCAGGGCCTTACATTCACCTTTTATTTTGCAAATATGTCCTGAGCCTTACTATGTGCCAGGAGCTGTCTAAGTGTTTGGGGTTATATTAGTTTCTAGGGCTGTTCAATAACAAGGTACTATACACTGAATGGCTTAACAGAAATTTTTTGTCTCACAGTTCTGAAGGTCAAGGTGTCAGCAGGATTCTTTTCTCCAGGCTTCTGTCCTTGGCTTGCAGATGGGTGCCTTCACATGGTCCTCCCTCTGTGTGGCTGTATCCTAATCTCCTCTTCATATAAGAACACCAGTTGGATTGAATGAGGGCCCACCCACATGACCTCATTTTACCTAATTATATCATTAAAGACCCTATCTCAAATATAGTCACATTCTGAGATACTAGGGGTTAGGACTTCAACATACAAATTTGGGGGAGGGCCACAATTCAGGCCCAAGTATGACATATCTATGTAAAAAAAAAAAGGTGAATGGATTTGGGGAAGGAGCTTACATTCTAGAAGGAGGGGTCAAAAAATAAGCAATAGAGTAAAATATATAGACTCTTTGGTAATAAGTGCTATAGGGGAAAATGTAAGGCAGGAAATGCTTGCATGATGTCCAAGGTTCAGTTCCAAGGGTCAGTGAGGTGTGTGAATCTGGAGGTCAGGGGAGATGCACGGACTGGAGGGACAGTTCGGGAACCAGCAATCGATAGAGGATAGAAGCAATGGGAATGGATGAGATGAACACTGCCTGGCGAGTCTGCTTTGCTTCTTTGGACTGTTTGACCTACTCACTTTCTATAACGACAGCTTCCCAGTTTTCCACGCTCTTCAACATTTCTACCACTCCTCCTCAGCCAATACATGAACACACACCACCACCACCTCCCCCACTACCATCACCATCAGCAATGCAGCTCCAGATCCCAACCTCTTATCCTGAATTTTGCCCACTATTCCTTCTCCCTTAGGTATCTTCAGTCACTCCCTCTTTACTTTCTCCAGCCTATCATCATTTATACATGCTCAAGTCTCTCAATGCCTTTAGAGCACCTTGACTCTCTCTTCAAGATGTCATCCTATGTTTTCTCTTTCATTGTTGAATTCCAAAGAGTTGACTATTTTTGTCTATTTGTTTGGTGGATTGAACCCAGGGGCACTTAACCACTAAGCCACATCCCTATCCCTAGTCATATATATATATATATATATATATATATATATATATATATATATATATATATATATATATATATATATTAGAGACAGAGTCTCACTGAATTGCTTCCTATTTTGTCACACAGAATATTAATAAGACCTGTACTCAAGGATTCAGATTTAATAAAATTAATTTCTTTTTACTGCTTCATCAGGTAAAATTGGATTTTTCTTCAAGTGTGTGAAAATGAAAAGCATGATGACTATTAGGGCCTTGCTAAGTTGCTGAGACTGGCTTTGAACTTGTGATCTCCTGCCTCAGCCTCCCTAGCTGCTGGGATTACAGGCATGCACCCAGCTTAGTTGTCTATTCTTATTACCTCGATTTTTTCACTACCCACTCATTTCTCAGTCTACCATAATTTGTATTCCACCCTTAATTAAGGATGGAATACAAGTTATGAATAGGTTCAAGCTTTCAGAATTCAGCTATGGTTTGGTTAAGATTTCAGATTCCGCTGAAATCTTTTAAGATCAGCAGGATCTGCATATTACTAAATTTAATGGGATTTTTTTTTACTCTCATCTTCTTTGCTATCTTAGGAGCATTTGTAAAAGTTGACAACAATGGAGAACAAAGGTTGTTCTTTTAAAATGACAAGTTCGCTCCATTCATTTATGAAAAAAAAATCTGCCAAATACTCAATTCTGAATAACTAGAGCTTGTCAGTTACTCTTTTTTCTTTTCTTTCTTTCTTTCTTTTTTTTTTTTTTTGGTACTGGGGATTGAATCCAAGAGCTCTTAACCACTAAGCCACATCCCCCAGCCTTTTTTATATTTCATTTTGATATAGGAACTCGCTGAGTTGTTTAGGGCCTTGCTAAGTTGTTTAGGGCCTCGCTAAGTTGATGAGGCTGGACTCAAATTTGCCATCCTCCTGCCTCAGCCTCTGGAGTCACTGAGATTATAGGTGTGCACCACCATGCCATGCATCAGTTACTCCTCCATGTAAAAATGGATTTTGGTTTAAAAAGCAGTTAGTTCAATTTGTAACTCAACTAAGTTATTTTTTTGAAACCACCACCATAGTCTGTATGCAGAGTGCTTTAGATATACTTCCTATTTTGTCACACAGAATATTAATAAGACCTGTACTCAAGGATTCAAATTTAATAAAATTAATGTTTTTTTACTGCTTCATCAGGTAAAATTGGATTTTTCTTCAAGTGTGTGAAAATGAAAAGCATGATGACTATTAGTATAATCTGATGCCATTGCATTGATTGGTGCCTAGCCACTAGCAGTTTTGGCCATCTTTTTATTTTTTATTTTGTTTTTTTGCACCTCAGTGAAATTAGTGAATATAGAAAGCTTGGCAGCTAGGTGTGGGGTCATGTGCCTATAGTCCCAGCTACTGGAGAGGCTTAGGCAGGAGGATTGCTCAAGCCTCGGAGTTTGAGGCCATCTTGGGCAATGTAATGAGACCCCCATCTTTTACAAAGAATAAAAATTAATTAAAAAGTTTAAGGGACAAATGACTCATGCCAATAGTTCTGACTTTGTGAGAACTTGAAAAGAAAACTTCATGGACTACAGTTTGAAAATCATTGTTTTAGATTAATCAGGATTTACTCCTAACTAGTGAAATAGTGTCACATTTCCTGAGAGATGGATAATGAAAAAAAAAAAAAAAACCAAAGTGGGATGTCTAGGCATCGAAGAGGAACAGAATCAGTGCTGATAGCAATTCAAGTATCTCTTCATTGGACCAAAATGCAGGTACACTAAGGTAATTAAAGGGGAAATGGTATAATCAGAGGTTTGTTCAGAAAGTAGAATTTTGGCCGGGCATGGTGGTGCCTGCCTGTAAACCCAGTGGCTTTGGAGGCTGAGGCAGGAGAATTGAGTGTTCAAAGCTAGCCTCTGCAACTTAACAAAGTTCTAAGAAACTTAGCAAGAAAAAAAAGTCATAAATAAGGGCTGGGGATGTGGCTCAGAGGTTAAGTGCCCTCTGGGTTCAATCTTGGTACCAAAACAAACAAACTCCAGAAAGTAATATTTTAAATTTGGATAAGCTCCCATTGACTACAAGGTCCAGAATGTGATTGTTGGTATGGGCAGCTGTGTGGAGGATAGGGCTACTGGAAATATGGCCAAGGGATAGATGGCTAGGGTAATCTGTGGGTTGATCATGTGGACACTGAAGTCCCCCAGAATGATGGTGGCAGGGCTTGAAGTGAAGAGGAAAACTAAGGGCCAGTTGCTAAGTCTCCAGTGAATATAGAGGAGTGACCAAGAGTTCAGTAGATAAAAAGAACCAAGATGGGGACGCATTAGCATGGCCCAACAGTATGGAACTCAAAGGAAGAGAAATAGTTTAAAGGTGGCATTCACCAATGTGGAGGACATCAAGCTCACCTCCTGAACTATGAAATGTGGCAAGTTGGGAGAATAAATAGCCAGTATTAAACATGGCTCGAGAGCAAATGGTGATCTCAGAGGAGAATCAGATTTCCAGTAAAGATGCAGAAACATGCTCAAAAAAGGTACTGAAGATACAAAGGTATGATGGTTACATAGTGGCCATTCTAGAAAAGTCATGTCCGAAGGTTTTGGTAAATGAGAGGAGTGGAACTTTGAGTAACAAAAGAAGGAGGAGAGGATTAGGAGTAGAAATATACTTGCAAGTTGGGAAGGCAGGTAATACATAACTCTGGGGGGGTCATATTCCTCTAGATTTAGTCCTTGATGGCTGGGAGGAATAGGTTCAAGCTTCCAGAATTCTGCTATGGTTTGGTTTAAAAAAAAAGTCATGATATTATCATGTCCTATGGGTAATGGGAGCAAGATGGGATGGGTGGGAGTTGAAGACTTTGTTATTTGTTGTTAGATCACTGGATGATTTTTCAGAACAAAGGAACTATGCTTCAAAGAAGAAAGAAAATCCATACCTTTTTCTTTTTTTGGGGGGGGGTGCTGAAGATGGAACCCAGGGCATTGTACATGCCAAGCAAGTGCTCTATCACTAAGCTATATCCTTAACCTAAATACGTACCTCTTAAGAGACAGAAAATGCTTGAAACTTGGAAATTAACTTCTTCAGTTTCTAACAACCCCATTCAATTATGTCAAGTTTTAGGGGCTTCTATCAAAATATCTAGTTACAACAAATCACTATTAAGTGCTATAAACAGAACCAAAAAAAAAGGCTAAAGGATTTTTATTATAAATAAATTTGTTATCAATCCCTAAATAATCTTAGAGTCTTGGGGGGCGGGCAGGTACTGGGGATTGAACCCAGGGGTGCTTAATCACTGAGTCACATCCCCGGGCCTTTTTTATATTTTATTTAGAGACAGGGTCTTGCTTAGTTGCTTAGGGCCTTGATAAGTTGCTTTGAACTGGTGATCCTCCTGCCTCAGCCTCCCGAGCCACTGGGACTATAGGAAAGCATCACCTTGCCTGGCCTGGCTTAATTTTAGAGTCTTAATCTGAATAAAGTCTCTTGGTTTGTCATACTGCTTTTAGACAATATGGTTCCCAGTAATCACTTCCATTGTGGCTAACTTTACCTAAAATGCTGCAACTCTAGCAGATGTTTAAAGGTAAGGAAGTGGTTTGAGTTGCCGATGGTTAAATTGTTATGGCAGTTTTTTTCTTGCCTATTTTCAGAACCTTGTTAATGTGAAAGAGTGTCACTGAGGCTGTGGCTGTGGCTCAGCAGTAGTGCACTTGTCTGGCATGTGCGAGGCACTGGGTTCAATTCTCAGCACCACATAAAATAAATAAAGGTCTATCAACAACTAAAAAAAAAATTTTTAAAAAGAGTGTCATTGGACCTGAAACTCATCTATCCTTTACAATCATGGTGATCCTCCTGCCTCATGGGCAGTCCATAACTGCAGAGGAGATACAATTAAGCCAGCTTGAGTATCCTAGCTTAAAAGAACCACTGGCCAAAGTGTATTTTGGTGACACAATCATTTGTAATTTAGTTTTTACTGGTTAGATGTGTTTTTATTTGGGGATTTTAATTCAAAGACTAGGAGTTCAGGTGCTTATAATCAGATTAAATTAGAATTGGTTTCTTAAATATAGTTTAGGTGGAGGTTTTGTTTTTGTTTTTATTTGCTTGTTTTTTCCCCTCTAGGGATTGAACTAAAAGCACATGCTCTACCAGAGCTATCCCCCACTCCCATAGTTTAGGTGTTTTAAATGATGAAGTCCATGTATGTAGTAATGTTATGGATTCTGAATATATATCAGGACTCTGATATCATCCTAAATGTCATCTTAAATTTTTTAAAAATGTGTTTTGCTGGGCATGGTAGTGCACACACCTGTAATCCCAGAAGCTTGGGAGGATGAGGCAAGAGGTTTGTAAGTTCAAAGCCAGTCTTAGCAACTTAGAAAAACTTGTCTCAAAATTAAAATTTTTTTAAAAAATAAAAAGGGCTGGGGATGTGGCTCAGTGGTTAAGCACCTCTGGCTTTGATCTCCAGTACCAATAAATAAATAAATAAAAATTTTGTTAAATTATACAGAGAACCTCAACATTTATATAATCACCCCTATTTTATAAATAGAAAAAAAAACTCTGAGACTATAAGACACAAACTTGCCCAACATCATACACAGCTAGGAAGTGCCAAAGATGAGGTTCTGACCCAGATCTGAATGTCTCTTACCCATGCTCTTAACCACTGTACTGTACTCCAAGATACCTGCTTCCTGCCATGCAAGTTTTGAAAAATACTTACAACCGGATTATAGGACCAGTCACTTTTGAAGTACAAAATCACATGGGCTGAAGGGGAGCATAATTACATACAAGCTACATTTTAAGTATGTGTTGCTACAGGATCTCCCTGTCACCACTTACTCATTCCAATCAGTGAAATCATCTGTGCCTCTGTGTGGAAACACTCCCAGATGTGCTGTGGCATTCATGCTTACCTTAAAAACATGTTTTTGTCTCCCAGGAATATTAGTTCAGTCTGCCTTCCAGGTTGCCCATGAAGAAAGTAGTGATACATCCTCCATCTTGGAGGCCTAAGGAAATTGTAATGTTATCCTTTGGCATGTTCCCTAAAACATAGGGTGTTCTAAAAGCCTTAGTGAAGTCTTAAGCTTTAAACATAAATAAAGTTTATTTAGCACCTATCAGATTACTAGATGGAAAATTCCAGATTAGCCTGGCAGGTCTGCCATTTTATATATAAAAACCCCAAAGCCAAAAACCAAAAAATTCATGTAACTAATTATGAAAGCTAGGATCTCAGGGAGGGAGTATAGACTTTGAAAAGGAACAGAGTGAAAGGGGTAGGGAACAGAAAGATATTATAAATGTACTTGAGGAACAATGTGTGACCACCCCCCCATCCTTAAAAATTGCAATGAAGTTATCAATTTTAGAAAATGCTGAGTGTGTCTGAATTTCTTGTGGAAAATGGCAAAACTTGTTGGAGTTAAATGCAGAGAAGAACCAAAATGTCATGCACAAATATCTGCAAACAAGGAGGCTCTGAAATATGAGGAAGTACAGCCTGAAAATCCCCTGTAGGGTGCTGAGATATGAGTTGGAATTGGAGGTGACCCAAGCCAGTATTTAGGCTATAATGTTAATTAGACAGTATGGAATCCTCTTGATGTTTTCTTTAAAGACTTTATTTTCTTAGTAGTTTTAGGTTCACAGCAAAATTGAGAGGAAGGTACAAAGACATCCCATTAAGCCCCATCACTACACACAGCCTCCTCTTGAATTTTTACAACAAAGTTGATTAATCTCGGTGGACTTGACCTTTTGTTACCTTCTCATTCTTCCCCCAGATTCTTCATAAAACTAATTAGCACATATGGAGTGCTTTCCATGTTCTAGTCCTTTACAAACATGCATTATTTCCTATTTTCAGGCCACCCTATGAAAGGTTTTACAGATGAAGAATCTCAGAGAAGTTAAGCAACTTAGCCCAGTTTCCATTGCTCATGATTCCACTTTGCTTCTAGTAAACCACACTGCCTCACATGTCTCATTCCAAACAGTCATAAGGAATTCCTGACTTTTCTTTCCCCTTAATACTGTGCCTAAGACCCTTTTTTTGTCTTGGTCAACTTTCTCTAGCATTGTGACTAGATAGCTTTGTGTAACAGTGTTGTAACCTGACAGGTGCATAGAGTACAGGTGCCCTGGTTGCCACATCAGATGGTGAAAATGATCCTTGGCTCTGACACAGGCTCACTAAGTCATAGACCCTTCCTGGAATCTCTGAGGCCACCCCCAGTTCCTGAAGCATGGAAATTCAGTAACTGTTTTTGACTGGTCACTTAGTAGTTTTAATTTAAATAATATGGGTCATGAGGTAGAGAGGATGAGAAATACAGAACAATTTCTCAGTAGTTTGATTTGGACAGGGAATCAGGACTTGAACAGAAATTTCTGACTAGGTCTGCCACAGACTCAATCTGGTCTAGCAACCTCATTGTAGAGATGAATGGAAGAAAGGATTTGCCGGCAGTGAGTGGAGCGGTAGAAATTGGTTCCTACTTTTGCAAAAATTACCCCAGGCAATTAAAATGATTTCTATTCTCTGCTCTGCCACAAAAATGACTGCAATTATGGTTCCTATTCCTTAGCTTTCCCAAAATGAGCTATGGCAAAAATGAACAGGATAGGAGTTCTGGGCAAAGGCTACCAAAATGGAGCAGCAATGCAATGTGTCTGAACGCAAAAGGTCTGGCCTTCCATGCCTTCATGGATGGATTGACCAGGTATCTGGATTGTTGGTGCAGGAGAATGCAGCTGACATGTTGATGGCAGTCAACCTTGGTTTTGCCACCTCTTCCATTCCCTAACCATTGCCTCAGGATAATGGGAGAACTAGGCAATATTCCCCACTCTTCTCAAAAGGCTCTTCTCAAAATAACCTCAGTTCAGAAATGGCATACCTATGTAAACAGTAGGCTCTCACTGAGTCCTAATTCCAGGATTTCCAAAACCAATACCTAATGGACTCTGAATTTTCCTAAAGAGGTTGTTAACATAGATTTAATCAAAAGGGGGGCCATTTACTCAACAAATATTTCCTGAAGGAAGGGGTGTAAATGGCATGAGGCCAGGACAAAAGGATAAAAAGCTGAACTGTGTCTGCCCCCAATAACTCACAGTCCAAGTAAGTGAGGTAGTCAGTGCACAGACAATTTCAAAGGTCAACTCAACATAACCACCCATGATGTGTCAGGCACAATGCAAAACCTTGGAGATGCCAAGGTGGATAAGACCATGTCCTCACCACCTAAAAGACAAACAGGAAAGCAATAACAGCATAATATTTAACTGATATGACAGAAGTCTGCTGCAGGAGCTGGGAGAACTCTGGAAAGAAGGATCTAAAGGGAGTGTTGGTTGGCTAAAGCCATTGTGGCATTAAGAAATTTCTGGAACATCACAATTATGTTGAGGCAGTAAAAGACTCTGTTTAATATTTTGGCTTCAGCAGCTAAATTAGATTAGTTGCAACTCATGTAGCTCATAGAGCCAGGTTCTAAGAGTTTGAAACAAGGACACGGAATCTCAAGAAGGCTTTGCTCAGGTACAACTTCCTTCTTCCAAGTTCTGCTCCAGTTTTCTTTTCTTCCTGCCTGAGAGGTGTTTCACAGAGTCCTAAACAATTTCATTTTGATATGTGTATGACTGGTTATAGCAGAGTTTCCCTGACTTGCCAGATCATCTGGGATTAGAATTGCCTGGTGTCATTCTCAATTATACTGTTGATCTTCTCTTTCACCTAGAAAGTTATATTCAGTAGGCCTGGGGTAGGGTCCATGAATCTGTTTTTTTCCCCCTTTTGTGTTATGCTGGGGATTGAACCCAGGGTGTTGTGCATGTGAGGCAAGTACTCTACCAACTGAGCTATATCCCCAGCCCCAGTGAATCTGTTTTTAACAAGGGATCCAGATCATTCTTATCCTTAGGTAAATTTGGGAGACCATGATCTAAAGCATTGTCCCCAGGAATTTTCAATAAAGCCTGTTAATTCCTAAGGTTGAATCCAAAACACACATGCCTAAGTTGTAGAATATCAAGAATATTTAAAATGTAATAAAACAGAAATCATGTTGGAAAAGCATCCTGTAGTTTACATTATCACATATACCATATACAACATCATATTAAAGCCTCCTAAGAGCCTGGTAAGCTGTGTTGGCCAAGGATTCTTGTCCCTATTTTAGGGATGAGGAACCCCTGCCATGGTGTATCTTGTAATATAATTGAGGAGAAAGCAAATATACCTTAAAAGATAACAGATACCCACTTTTGAAAAAGAATGTTTTATAACAGACAACATGCAAGGTTTGAAATGATGTGGAGCCCAAGGGTAGCCTGAAGCAAATAGGAGTCAAATGTCACGTAAATCAAGGAGACACATCTGCATTTGGAAACTCAGTTATTTTCCATGGGCATCATATACTTTTCTATGCTCAATTCTTATATGAGCTATACCAATTACATTTTCCACAACCACATATTGTACCACAAACCAGTCTGACCTGCAAGGGAAGTACAAGCGTTAGTCCTTTTGCAATGCTCTGCTGCCTAACCAGTTTGTGTTTACAAAAGCAACCCATGGCCAGGTCAAGATGAAGATGTGCTGGTGAAGGGAAGGTAGTTGTTATATGAGGCCCTTTCCAGAATCTTTTCTGGGCTTACTTAGAGCTTCTGATAAGTGGAAATATTTCATTTCATCACATTGTTTTAGTGTCTTTTCTGGATCAGGCAGTGTATGGGCAGCTATGGGCTAGTTCTGAGGTATTTATAGTCTAGGCAGGAGAGAAAGGAAGACATACACATGACTAGTGATTACCTTAGGAAGAATTGCAAAGCAGAATAAACTATATTCTATGGTGATAGAGCAGGAATTAATAATTCTCATGGAAAATTCTGGAAGGTTTATGGAGAAAAATGGCATTTCCATGGGGACTTGAAAGATGGGTACGTATTCCAAAGAGAGATAAAGACAATTATAGAGTAAGGGAAATCTTTGAGCAAAGATATCAGAGGCCTGAGCCTAAGGGATATCTACTGGCATGTCATAGCTTGGTTGGGACAACTAGAGAGAATTCTTTGGGCTTTATAGTTGTGGAGTGGGATCATAGCCATTGCACCTTACTCTTCATTTCTGAACAAAATTAAAGTTAAATTTTGAAAATTTTATCTTTAATAATACCCCAAGAGGCCTATGGGAGTTGGTGACAATGTAGCCTCTTTTCAAGGAGTATTTGGGGCAACCAATAGTGGTGAGTTGTCCTAGGTTCCACTGTATTTTATGGATGGCCAGTTTATTTGATGGGAGTATTGGGTGCATCCAAAGAGGATTGCCAAAGGCCTTATGTACCATGCTAAAGGGTTGTAGGTTCAGCTGAGACTGAAAGGGGTTAAGCAGAATGACAGGGATATTTATTTATCTATCTATCTATCATCTATCTTTGTATCTATCTTAGATCCCTCTTGCTGCTGTTTGGGAGATGGTTTAGACAGAGGGAAGAGTGGAAGAGTCCAAACAGGAGATTACTGCAGCAGTCCAAGCAAAAGTCTAAACACCGTCTGTGTGCTGGACTCTGCCATGGAGTTGAGAAAGAGGAACTGTCAATAGGACATGCCTCAGAGGTAGAATCAACTAGCTTAAGTATTCACTGGGTGTGTGTGGGATGGAGGAGGGGAGTAAGACTGGTCAGGAGTTAGTGCAAAGAGAGGTGGCCTTCTGAGTCTCTAGTCGCCTCAAGGGGATCCGGAGGGAGAGGCAGCTTAGAGGAAAAGAAGTTTGTCTTAAGCAAAAGAAAGAAACCCGAGAGACCAGGTGGCGACACCGAAGCCCCGCCCCCGACTCCACCTCCTCTCCCTCTTCCCACCCACCCCCGAGCCAGACTCATCCTCGAGGGCGGGGAGAGGTGGCATTTGAGTCCTCCGGTATCCCAGCAGGCAGTGCAGTCTGGAGACGCTGACAAAGGAGTGAAGGAGCAGTCGCAGCTGCTTTCCGAGGAGCCGGTGTTGCCGAGGTGAGAGTCCCCCACCGTCCAGTCACCCACTTCCTCCGACTTCAGGAAAACATAGAAGTTACGTGGCCGAGAGCCTCCGCCAAAAGAACAACCCGTACCCAAAGCCTGGGCTTGGCGCGGTGACTGACAGCGGGGCTCAGCAGTGCCGGGATGCGGGTGGGCGGTGGGCAGGAGCAGAGGGGCTCCTTACTGCCCGGTCTCTGAGTGTCAGTGTCCCCGCTGCTCGCGGCTCCTCGTTGCAGGATCCGGCCAGCTGGTATGTGGCTCTCCCTTGCCCGGGCGAAGGCAGTCTCGGGAGCCTCCGGGTGCCTGCCCGGTGGAGTTCGGTTGCCCCGGGGATGCGGCTCCAGGGACAACTCTTCGGCGGACGTTGCAAGGAGGGCTGGGGGAGGGAGGTTGGCTCCCTGTCCGGGGTGACACTGTCCTCACCCTTCCTCCAGCCTACCAGTCCCCCCAGCGAGCTACTGGAAGGAAATGGAGGGGGGGGGAGCTGGAGCGTGGCGTCCCGGGATGGCTTCAGCTCTGCTCTGTTTGCTTGAAGGCAGATGAAAGTGGGATGGAGAGCCAGGGTAGGAGAGCGAATGCTTTCTTGGAACTATGGGGTGGGGGGAGACAGGGGTACGTGGCCTGTATCCTTTACCCCTCCCTGGACCTTCGCACGGATCCTGATGGTTGCACCAGCTGCTCGGCTGTAAACAGGCTCACATGACTGGTTTCACATGGAGCGGGCCGGTGTGGGGACGAGGGCTGGAGAGGCTGGGCCCAATCAGGTGGAGCTGAAGTCTGAGGACGGACTACTCCCCTCCCAACCCTCCAGCCCCAGCCCCTTAATCAATGCTCTCGCATTTCTCCTTTGGGGAAAGTAACTGACATCTGCCCTCTCCAGATCGAAGTGGTATTTCTGTCTCACTACAATCCAAGGAATCTCACGGCTGGGAGCGAGGGGGCAAATATGAAGTGAAAACGGGTTCTTTGGGTTTTGCCTAGAAAGCAGTCCTGTTCTTTCAGCATGCATGCATTCTCAAATGTAAATTCCAGACAAAAGGAGACTTTTTCCGGGCAAGGCACACATGGGATTTAATGCATTCTTGATGAAAATCTTGTCCTCGCTTCCTCTAAGTTCTGAGAAATCTCTGCCTATAAAATATCACATTCATGAAATTGACTGAGGGGTGGACACCAACCTTTAGATTACACATATTTGCTATAAAGTGTGGGAAATTTTGGAAAACAGGAAACAGGGCCAAATGTATCCCACAAGTTACTGACATCTACATACCCTGACAGGATGAGACGTGGAACTAGTTACTGAAGCATTTCTAGAACTCTCAAAACAACAATGGATATTTTAAATTGGGGAATTTTTGAAATCTATAAGGGGTAGTTGTGAGTAGATTTGCTTTACATGTAATATATAATTATTGTAATGGGATGTATTCAGTAAAAGGTTACTTCTGTATAGGCAAAGAAAGAAAGTAGAACAAATAGTATATGAAGGAATGCATATTTCTTCCTTAAATGGTTTATGCAGGGGATGTGGCTCAGTGGTAGAGCATTTGTTTAGCATGTGCAAGGCCCCAGGTTCAATCCCCAGCACCGCAAAAAACAAACAAACAAAAAACACAAAAAATATAGGTATATAATTTTTTTTTTTTGTACCAGGGATTTAACTCAGGGGCAATCGACCACTAAGCCACATCCCCAGCCATTTTTTGTACTTTTTTTAGAGACAGGGTCTTACTGAGTTGCTTACCTCCTCAGATTTTTTGGTTTTAATGTTTATCATTTAGTTGTAGTTGGACACAATAACTTTATTTTATTTATTTAGTTTTATGTTGTGCTGAGGATCGAACACAGGGCCTCACACATGCTGGATGAGCATGCTACCACTGAGCCACAACCCCAGCCCCAGCTCCTCAATTTTTGCTGTGGCTAGTATTTGAACTCAAAATCCTCCTGTCTCAGCCTCCCAAGGAGCTAGGATTATAGGCATGTGCCACCATACAGGCTATAATTTTAAAATGGTTCTTTCCCAATGTTTTATATTAAAATTTTTTTCAGAGTAATTTTACATCTAACTTCATTTTCTAAAAGAAAAACAATTAAGAAACCAAAAAAAGAAAGAAAGAAAAAGAAAAGTTACACCATTCCTTATTAGCCCAATAGAAGAAGTAATTTGCTACCATTTTTCTGTTTTGTTTTTATTTAAGATGGAAGATAGACTGTTTTTAAATTTACTTTTTAGTTATAGGTGGACACAATATCTTTATTTGTTTGTTTTTATGTGGTGCTGAGGATTAAACCCAGTGCCTCACGCATGCTAGGCAAGCACTTTACCTCTGAGCCACAACCCCAGCCCCAGACTTTTTTTGGTACTGGGGATTGAACTCAGGGGCACTGGACCATTGAGCCACATCCCCAGCCCTTTTTTGTATTTTATTAAGAGACAGGGTCTCAGTGCTGGGGTTGTGGCTCAGTGGTAGAGTGCTTGCTTAGCATGCGTGAGGCACTGGGTTCGATCCTCGACATCACATAAAAAAGAAATAAAGATATTGTGTGTCCACCTTCAACTAAAAACTAAATATTAAAAAAAGAGAGAGAGACAAGGTATCACTGAGTTGCTTATAGCCTTGCTAAGTTTCTGAGGCTGGCTTTGAACTTATGGTCCTGTCTCAGCCTCCCAAGCTACTGAGTGAAAGAGACTTTTAACTCTTTCCTAAAGGTTCACAAAGGAGCAAATTACTAGTGTTCGTTTGAATCTTGTTTTGCCACCTTGTAGTATTCTGGAGAATCTTTTCCTACAGTAAATATAGTAAATGATTTCTTCTTTGAGGCCCTCGATTTCCTCATCTTTGGTGATAAATGTTTGTTTTAATCTTTAAGGTTCCCTATAGCTTTCAGATTCCCTAAAAGAGTACAGTTTTTGATTGGGAACTACTTTTAGACAAAATAAGTTGGTCTAATAAGCCAGGATAGTAATATTAGTTAAATAACATCCAGTAACAGGAAGTATTCAGAATGGTAATAGAAATTGTATGCTGCAGAATTCTCATTAGATAAATTAGCCATATAGGTTGACCTGTACCTCTCTTGCTTTTCATCAGGAAATTGAAGATGGCCTCAGCTAAATCATGCCTCCCAAATTAGAAATAACAGCAACACTTCACTTTCTTGACCTTCAAGGTGTACTACAAAGTCTGATTCTTTCACTCTTTAATTCAGCTTCTTTCTGAATTAAAGGAGAAAGGCTTAACAGGGTCTCACCTTGATACTACTTTGGTAGTTAGATCACCAGAGCCAGTGTGTGCTTTTTAGCTTTTCTAGGTTTGAAATTTAATTTTGTCATGACGTTCTGAAATTATCTATCAGTCTCAGGGATTGACTCACATCAACCAAACTCACAAAAGATTTCTGATAACATGGATGCCAGGTTACTGACTTTACAGTGAGAAGTAGAACTACTAAGCAAACTAGAAGGCCCATGTACAAGTAAACAGCAACCTTTGTTCTAGACTATGTGGAAACACATAGAAATTGCTCATGACCTCCTCTGTTTAGAGGCTATGTGGAAAAAAAACTATTTTCAAACTGGCAGTTGATAGATTTGACAAGATTACTGCTTTATATGTAAAACCATTTCAGTGACACCTTTGCATTTGATATGTCCTAGTCACCTGATTAAACTTGGCTGAGCTCTAAAGCATCTCTCAAGTCTTTTCCTTTCCATTCCTACTCTCTTAGTCTAGGTCCTCATCATCTCTTCATGCCACATTCATTCAACAGTTGTTTATTTTTTATTGTAACTACTCTGGAGTCACGTGTTGTGCTTGATTGGTCAATAGCAATCACTATCCTACTTCAGATCTTATCAGGTCAGTTACCTCCTTAAAGTCATTTAGAGGGTGTGGTGGTTCATGTGTATAACAATTTTGGAGGCTGAGGCAGGAGGATCATAAGTTCAAAGCTAGCCTCAGCAACTGGCAAGACCTGTTTCAAAAAAAAAAAAAGAAAAAGAAAGAAAAATCCTCATTGCATTCTGCTGTCGTGTACAACTAAGTAAAATAATTTTAAAAATAATAATTTAAAAAACCCACATATACCTGGGCCTCAATCCCAGAATTTCAGATTCAGTAGGTCTAAGGTGGGAACCAGGAATTTCCATTTCTACCAAGCTCCCAGGTGAAGCAGTAGTTACTGCACTTTGAAAACCACCTGTATAGGGAATCCTAAACCAGATTCTTCACTTAGATTTTTGTTTTTCACAATCTACCTCCAGTTTACCTTTCCAAGTTATCTCTTGCCACTCCCCCCAGACCTACTATTTTTAACCATACCACAGTGCCAAAGCTCATTGTGTCCCTTTTATGTCTCTACACATATTCCTGGAATTCACCCCGCCCCATACTCCTATTGCAGACTCCTATTTGGTGAAGACAGACTGTCACTTTATGCTTCCACAGGACTTTTTTATTTACTGGCATATCCATATCCTAATGACTGCTGTATATGTGGTTTTTTTTCTGCTAGATTGAGGTAGATTTTAGAGGGCTAAGACAATGTTTTCCTCTTTTCTCCCTAGCATAGTACCTGGTTCTGAGTAATAAGTGCTGAAGAAATGTTTGTTGAATAAATTTGAGATTCTAAAACTTCTGAAAGTGGTATCTTGTAGCAACACGTTTCACATAACGAATTAATATAGATGATGCTTTGAGAATTGTTTATACGTCTTGAAATAACCAAAGACATTGAGATATTGTAAAACATGGGAGTAGCATGTTTATTGCAATAGGATCATACTTTTTCTTTTAAGGATTTTTTTAAAGACATTACTGGGCTGGGACTATAGCTCAGTTGGTAGAGTGGTTGCCTCACATGCAGAAGGCACTGAGTTCAATCCCCAGCACCACAAAAAGAAAAAAAAAAAAGATATTACTGTAGGGGTATTCTTTATTAGTCTTAAAACATACACTATGCAACTTTGATATCTTGCATATGGAATAGCCTGCCACTACATATCATTGGAAGCAGTCAATACCATTAGTAAAATATCAAATAACACCAAAAACATAGAAAAATATATAAACAACATTGCCTACTATTGAGCAATGAATATTAACATATAAAAGGAATATTATGACATTGTAAAAGAGTTGACTTTAAGAATATAGCCATCAAAAGTCCTAATAGTGGGAATTCAATGAGGAAGGGAGCTGTTTTTTAAGTGGGAGGGAAAAGGTTTTAATATTTGTGAGACTAAAGCCACAAAAAGTATTGCTCGTATTGTTTAGCATTTACTCGCTTTGGCAAGAACTCCACCCAGTATGGAGGACAGAGATAGCCCCTGCACCCAGATAAAAGGGGCTAGCCTGAAGGCAGAGAGCCTGGGGCTCTGAACAGAGTAAACAGCAAGAGCCAGGGAGAAAGGGCTCAGGGGTTTAGTTCAGTAGCCGAGCACTTGCCTAGCATATGCAAGGCCCTGAGTTTGGTCCTCTGCTCCGGGAAGAAAAAAAAAAAAGCCAGGGTGAGGTGGTTAAGCAGCCGATATACTGTGTCCAAGCAGATGGGTCTCTCATTTCTGGGGAAGAGTATACTTTGAACCACCCTTAACTGTTGTTTTAAAACTTTTTTTTTTTTTTTTAACATCTTGAACCACATTGGTACAAGAATCCCTGTAGAAACACTTATTTGTTTTGATTTAATTTTTCATGCAGCCTCCTTTTATTCTTTTTATTGGGGTACCAGCTATCTAAGATTTACTCTGCATCTAATTAGGATTCTTTGCCTTCTTTGTCTTATGGACAAAGTGGTTCAGGGGCACTTAACCACTGAACCACATCCCAGCCCTTTTTAAAAATATTTTATTTACAGATTGGGTCTTGCTAAGTTGCTGAAGCTGACTTTGAAATTGTGATCCTCCTGCCTAAGCCTCCCGAGCCGCTGGGGTTACAGTTGTGAGCCACTGCCCCCAGCTCTTGAAGCCTCCTCTTTCCAAGGGGAAAAAAAATGGGGGCTGTTTTTGAAGAGAGAGGGCAGGTGAGAATATGCTCTTAACGGGATTTCTGTGTTCTTTAACAGTTTTGAATCTGTGGTGGTAAAACATACTGAAACACCCCTGTTCATCTGAAAATTATCCTTTCCTTCCTCTGCTTAGTGCAAGGGAAAAGAATCACAATTTGGAGCACTGGTCTCTGGGCTGATGGTGGAAAGCATGTGTGAAGATTTCAGTGTTTGTGTTGCTTCTTGTGAGCGAGTAGTTTGCAAACTTGTCACAAGGTGGTGTGCACACATAAGGTTTTCCTTGGAGTTTCATTCAGGATTGCTTTTTCTGTGCTGTTAGTGCAGGGACAAGGCCAAGGCAGTCTCCTGTATCACCATCTCCCAGCTGCACTGTCTGCCTAGAAGGTCAGGGGCATATCAGAGCCATGGATTTCTAAGCACTGCTGGCCCAGTTTGACTCTGAGAAGCCAAGGAAGAGAAATGGAAGGGAGGGGAGAAGAGAGGCAGCTGGGGGTGCTCATTCTCTGTGCTCTCCTCTTGCCCCAACCCAGAGCCAGCAGCCACCTATGATTTATTGTGCATCTAATTAGGATTTTTTGCCTGTTTTGTGGACAAAGTATATTCAGCTATGGGTTGGGGAGTCACATTCCTTGATGGAGGAGACAGTTATTAGTAGATACCAGTAGGGCAGCTGATAATCTCAGTATCTGCTAAGGCCAACAATGAGCTTGGGTTCTAATGAGAGAAGCAAAAACAAACAAAAAACAATATGGCATATGCAGGAAATCTGATTGAAGACTCAAAATTAATCAATATAGAATAAATGTCAATATATTGAATCCATACAATAAGTATATTAAAAATACAACACTGGTGATATCCATGGAGAGCAGAATATTTAAAGGAGTGTTGCAAGGAGGGGGAATTAGAACTAGGCTTTGAAGAATACATAAAATTTTGTCATCCAGGGAGGAAGAATGGGGCAAACCTTGGTTATTAATGTCGTAGTGAATAGTTGCTGACAGCCACAGCTACATTTCACAATCAGGAAAAGAGAGTATATGTAACCCAGCAAGTGAAATTATCTCTTTTTTTCTTATAAAACTGAAAAGGAAACATGGATCAAGACAATGCAGTCTTGGTCATGACTTGAATTTTGGATCATTCTTTGAGAATTCTGATCTTCAAAAGCCAGGCATTTTTTGAGAGACAGTGTATGTGTGGCAGTCCACACCAGGGAGGCAGGACTTTTGAATTGAAACTGAAGAGATAAGGACCATAGAAGGAAGTTAAGTTTGGAGATCAGAGTTGTGTGTCCCCTTCCCTGTGCAGTGCTGGGTAACTATCTTAACCATCCTGGTCCTGTTTTCCTCATCTGTCAAGTGAGAAAGATTGGGAGTTAACATTCTTTGACTTGATGTGCACTTGGAAAGCAACTTTAAAAACCGATCTGCAGTGAGATCTTACTGGCTTAGTATATAATCTCTCCCTAGGATTTTTACACTGTATCATTTTGTAATATGGACTGGAGCAAAGAGGAAAGTGTCAGTCTCCCAGAAAACCATCAATTAAAATCAGGTGTTATGTTTCATTATGTTTGTTGGCAAAGTTGCTAATACTACTCTGGTGACCTGGTGCTAATTCTTCCCTAATTTCTACTGGTTGGAGTTTAGGAGGCAAATTTATATCAGAGCTAAGATAAGTGATAAGTGGAAAGAGGAATATGAAAAGAAATAATAAACTGCTCAAAAATGATTGAACTTTTCTTTAATGGTGACAAGGAGATGGTCTATTTATGATCTACGGGGAAATGTGTACATATTCAACCAGCAAACAGAAAGCTTCAAAATGAAAAGAATCACTTTTAAGCCCTTATGCAAAGCTAGTAAAAATTCTACTCTGACCTGTCCCAACTGACTTCTCCTTACTCTTCAAACCAAGAATTTCATGCTCGTCTATGTGGTTATTTTTGACTTCCCAATCGGATTCGTGAACCATCTCATACTCTTTTATAACAAAAGGTGGCATTAGAGTTATACAAATTCCTAAGTTGCAAACAAATCTTTGTTTTTTTCCTCATTGTAATGAGTTTCTGTTGCATGAAGTTTTAAATAATTGAAATCTTACTTAATACATAGTGTAAGGTTTCCAGTAAGTTATTTAAGGATCAGAAATTAGAAAATGCAGTTAGCAGAGATTTTAACATTGTTTCTAAATTATTTCTCCTGTTTTAAAATTAACACCTTTTCCCCATTTATGCCCTAGTAAAGTTGTTATTTTTTTTGTTTAATTCAGTCTTTTTTTTCTTTTTAGTCTTTTGTTTCTTTAAAGTAACTATTCATATGGTTCAAAATTAAAAATACAAAAGGATGTCCAGAGATAATTTCTCTCCTTTTCCTGTACTCAGCCACTCAGTTTTGTTTTATTTTTTCTCTTCATGGACTATGTGGGTATCCTTCCAAATATTTCTACTTATATCCAAGAAAAAAAAAGCCTTTTTTTGTGGGGGTGCTGGGGATTGAACTCAGGGGCACTCAACCACTGAACCACATCCCCAGCCCTTTTTTGTATTTTATTTAAAGACAGGGTCTCACTGAGTTGCTCAGGACCTCACCAATTTGCTGAGGCTGGCTTTGAACTCATGATCCTCCTGTCTCAGCTTCCCCAGACCCCGGGATTATAGACATGCACCATGGTGCCCGCTTACATATTCTTTTTTTCCCTTTTCCATACAAATGGTAGTATGTGCTTCCTACAACACTTCTTGCTTTTCTCATTTAACCCTACATCGTTTGAGGGGGTGGGGAATTGCTGGGGATGGAATCCATGGCCTACCACAGAGCTACAGCATCAGCCCCCACTTAACCCTACATTTTGAAGATCAGTCCATGAAAAGCTACACAAAGAGCTTCTTATTTCTTTTTGACAGATATCTGGTATCCCAATGAATGGATACACCATACTTAAATGAATCCCTTATTAATGGACACTTGGGCTGTATCCAGTCTTTGCTTTGAACAATTAGCTTGTATTGAATGCTAAGCTCTGTTCTCTGTACTTCACATAAATAATTTTATTTAATCCTCAGTGCTTCAAAGCAAACATTCCATATACATAACTTCATAGAAAGATATCAAATAAATTCTTACAAGTAAACTGTGGACTCAGGAGTATGGGCATTTAATTTTGACAGGTTATGTCAATTTACATGCCCACCAGCAACTGTAAGAATGTGCCTGGTGGCTTCCCACCATGTGCTATCAAGTTTTTTAAAAAATCTTTTACTAATCTGACAGGTCACACACACGCGCGCGCGCACACACACACACACACACACACACACACACACACACCACACACTTCACATCACAATATGGTTTTAATTTGCATTTCTCTTGTAAAGTTAAACATCCTTTTGTTAGCCAAGAATAATTTTATTTCCCTTTCTCAAAATAGAGTTTGCTGATTTTTATATTGAATTGGCTTTCTCAAAAATTGGTAGGCCCTCTACTAAGGAAATTAGCCATTGCCTATAATGTGAATTGCAAATGTTTTCTTGGTTTTGATTATAGTTTGTTTGTTTTGTTTTTTGTTTTGTTTTGTTTTTTTGCTGCTGGGGGTGGTGGTGCATGCCTGTAATCCCAATACTCAGGAGGCTGAAGGAGGAGAATCATGAGTTTAAAGCCAACCTCAGCAACTTAGCAAGGCCCCATCTCAAAATTAAAAAAAAAAAATTAAAAGGACTAGGGATGTGACTCAGTGGTTAAACGCCCCAGGTTCAATCTTTGGTCAAAAATAATAATAAAGATTTTTTGTTATGCAGAATTTTAAAAGTTATATAGTTAAATTCATCAGTATTTTTGGTGTCTGGTTTTATGTCATTGTTAGTCTGAGATTACAAAAAAATTTTTCCCATGGTTTCTTATAGTGTTTTTATAGCTTTGTTTTGTTTGTTTATATTTAAAGTTTTGATCCGTTTGGAATTTTCCCTGAAATAAGGAGTGAAAGATAAATTCAACTTTATTTTTGTTTAGACGGCTACTCAGTTTAACCAATTATCACTAATAAATCTGTCTCCACAAATCAGAGATGCTACCTTTTATCATAAACTAAATTCTCATCTCAACAAAGTTTTACAATGAGACAGTGCATATTATTTAGTGACATCAAATTTGGATCTTTTCTTCCTACTAGCCAAGCTTCCTATGAAAATAATTATAGAGCCTAGTATTTTCTATTGAAAAAAATAATATGCCATACTTCTGAGAGCCCATTATCCAAGTAGAAATGTGTATGGCTTTGATTAAAAGAAAGAAATTCAGGGCAAATAAAAAATGCAGAATTACAATTATTTAATCAGATGTTTTCAAGAATAATTTGTTTTATTTTATGGACATGGATGCAGTTTAGTATAATGGAAAGGAATTCTAGACTAGGGGACCTGCTGACCTTCACTACCACCAGCCTGGTCTCTTCATAATTCAACAACAAAAACAAACACTTAGAATACTGCCTGGCCTATAATAAGTGCTATCTAAGAGCTTATCAATCATCCAGTCTATATAATTAATAAAAAGTTTGTAATGTTATGAATTATTCAAATGCTAAATGTTATTTTTTAAATGATTTTTTTAGTTGTAGATGGACACAATACCTTTATTCTTATGTGGTGCTGGGGATTAAACCCAGTGCCTCTCGCATGCTAGGCAAACACTCTATCACTGAACCACAATCCCGGCCCCTGTTAAATGTTATTAATAACAAAAATTTCAGTAGACCCTATTAGCTCATCAAAACAAAACCCAGAAACAAATTCAACACTGTTATGAACTGTATATATGTTATAAAGTATATGGATATAAAGTAGACTGATTACCTGAGACAGTCCATGAATTCAGTGCCTTTTTATTTGTGGTCCCCTGGGTCTGAATACCTTCCTCCCAACACTTAAATGGGTACCTATCTTTTCTTTGAGGGGCTGTCTTTTAAATTTTTTTAAATGGTATATTACTCCTACATAATAATGGGATTCATTGTTGCATATGCATTCATCCACAGAACATAATTTGGTCAATTTCATTCCCTAGTACCCATATTTTCTTTAAAAACCACCTCACATGCCATCTTCCGGTCTCACTTCCAGGCAGACTTATTCCTATAGTCTTCTGATTCCCTAGTACTTTTTATACAACGGTATGCATTATAACAGAGGCAGTGTTATTATTTTTGTCTCACCAATTAAACTTGAATTTTTTTTTTTTTTTTTTTGGTGGGAGATTGAACTCAGGGGCACTCTGCCACTAAGCCACATCTCTAGCCCTGTTTTGTATTTTATTTAGAGACAGGGTCTTACCGAGTTGCTTAGTGGTTCATTTTTGCAGAGGTTGGCTTTGAACTCATGGTTCTCCTGCCTCAGCCTCCCAAGCAGATAGGATTATAGGAGTGTGCCACTGCACCCAGCTAAACTTGAACTTCTTGAGGGCAGGGCCTAAAAATTTTATCTTTATATCTCTGCTGGTCTCCTGATGTAGTTCCTGGCATAATAGCTGTCCATCTGAAAGAAAATAATAAAAATTTGCACATATAATTTTACAGTTTCATACTTGATAAAAGTTGAAAAGGCCTCATTCAGAAGAGCATTTGAGCCCTGCTAGCTGATAAAAGCAAGTAATTTATTCATTGGTTATATTTCCCTCTGAATGTATGAGAACCTGACCTCAAAATATTAAATGTTTTATAGCCTATTTTAAAGGTGTGAGCTACAGAGTGAAAATCATTTCTGTGATTTTATGTTTTAACTTTTGCTTTTTTTGAGTATGCTGGATCAAATCCTGCTTTTTATTTTTAAAAGTCACACTTTGGGAGGGACTTGCTGAATAAGAATATTGATTAAAATTAGATTAGGAAATAAATACAGAACTATTACACTTGACATTGAGACTTCTGCCAGCCACAACCACCTGGACCACATTCAAGTCCAGAAGGAATCCAAAAAGGCCTCTAAAGTTGGAAGAAAATAGCTCTTACGAAGCCTGTGTACTTGACATAGGAGGGGAGGAATGGTACCATGCATGCCAAAGCCCACTTAGTGACTGAATTTTCAGTTAAAATTCCAAGGCCTGCTTAGCTTGTCTTGAGTTTCAGTAGAAAACAGATTAAAAGAACTCTCCTACCCATGTTGCCAAGGCACTAAATAAAGCATTGTTGACAGGAGTGTAAAAGTGATTCTTGTGTTTTTCTCCTATAAATCTTGGAAACTTCCTTTGTTTTATTTATTATTTTTTAGTCTTTTTATTGTTTTAAAAAATCTTTAAGAGTTGATTTGGCTCACAAAATCAGTTGTGACAATACTTAGTTTATTTTCCTTTAAAAAAATATGAAGTTTATACAGTGATGTTCCTTTGATCTCACCTCTTTGAAAGGAGATGATTACTTTGAGAAAGACTTCTTTATTCTTTTTATTCAAGTATTTGTGTCATCTATCATAGGTTGAAATTCTGAATGTGAAAGGAACATGTCTAAATTTCTTTGCATGATCTGGTCAAAGCTCTGTCAGCAAGCCAAGAGGAAAGGTCAAGAGGCACATTTCCATGATTCAGGGCCTACTTTCATTCACACTAAACCTGCTTTTGTGAAGAGACTGTAGACTAATGAAAATCAGTATCATTTGGTTTTCCTTCTCCCTTTCTCCTTCTATTTCTAGATTGCCAAAATGCTTTGGAGCTTTTAACTGAAACGAAGAAAAATCCAAAATAGATCTGAGTCTGTAAAAACAGAAGCTGCAGCAAGAGGATTCAGTGCCAATGCATCAACAAAAAAGACAACCAGAGCTAGTGGAAGGAAATCTTCCCGTTTTTGTGTTTCCCACAGAGCTAATATTTTATGCAGATGATCAGTCAACACATAAACAAGTGTTGACGCTGTACAATCCCTATGAGTTCGCCTTGAAGTTCAAAGGTGAGTCTCCTAGGTCTTTCGTCATAAATTTTTAACTAGTCCCTACTAATTTTTTACTTATAGAAACTAATTGTTTTAAAAACACTAATGGCCATTGTGACTTTTTCTTTCAGTTTTGTGTACTACTCCAAATAAGTATGTTGTCGTTGATGCTGCAGGTGCAGTAAAGCCTCAGTGTTGTGTGGATATGTAAGTCAAAATCACTTCCTGGTAACACATTTTCAGTGCATTAATATTTATGTTTTTAACTGGAAAGGGATCTTGAAGTTATTCCCACATAAGCATTGGTAATCTCTTGAATTTGTGATGACATTTTGTCTATCAAAACTTAAGAAGTTTCTAAGAGATTCCAAACAATTCAACCAAATAATAATATTTCATTATGTTGGCACTGATGTCCATGTCAGTATTTTCTCAATTGTTTCTTCCTTGTAGTTTTAGTAAAGGCAGAGATATTTATGAAGTTAAAGTTCTGAGTTATTCCTTTTTAATTTTTCCCGCTGTAATAGGAAATTTAGCTTTCTTTGGAACATCCTCCTATTACAATGACATTTGAGAAACTAGTAATGCTATGATGTAAGAACAATGGTAATGTGAGTTCATCTGAAATGATTCAGCTAATAAGCCTGGAAGTTAATCTATATAAACAGGAAGCAAAGCATGTAACTTCTCATCTGTAAAAGGTTATCTGAGTGCTTCCAGATAATTGCATCTTAGAGTGTCAGATAAATGATTGTTTGTTCAAGCTGTTCATGTTTAATTTTCACTTTAGACCTAGTGGTGACCAGGTGGATCCATTGACCAGCCCTTAATTTTCGTTGCCACATCAACTTTATTTGTTTAAATCTTCTTTGAGAATAAAAAGCAGAAGCCTTTCCTCTTCAATATATTTTCTTCATCTCAAAGCTGTAAGATGATGTATCTTTGAGAATGTGTTTCTTCCCCCCACACTTTTTTTTTTTTTGCAGTATTGGGAATTGAACCCAGAAGGGCCAATGAGCTACCAATGAGCTATATTCCCAGCCCCCCTTTAAAAAGTTTTATTTTGAGACAGAAAATGTGTTTTCTAAGTTGCCTTGGCTAGCCTTGAACTTGCCATCCTCCTGCTACATACTCATGAGTCACTGGGATTACAGGAGTGCACCACTGTGCCCACTGTACATTTCTTTCAATTTTTATTCAGCCTATAATAGGCAAGGGTTATGCCAAAGAAATTTGTAGTCTAATCAATTTTGTTACCCTTGACCTAATTGTTTTGCATTCCCTAGGAAGAAGGAAGTATATCTGAAAAATGGAATTGCAAAATCTCATAAAAATTACAATGCTTTAAACACTTTCCTTTTAGAAAAATACAGAGATCTATTATTAGACTTCTGGTGCACTGGTCATAGTGGATTAATTACTTATTTGGTTGCTTATTTTTACCTGTGTGTATGTAAATCAACTTTTAAGTCTTGGGTGAGTTTTGTTAGTTGAATAATAGATCAATGAGCCAGGTGTGGTAGTGCACGCCTGTAATCCCAGTGGCTTGGGGGGCTGAGGCAGGAGGATCACAAGTTCAAAGCCACCTTCAGCAAAAACAAGGCACTGAGCAACTCAGTGAGGCCCTCATCAACTCAGCTGGACCCGGTCTCTAAATATTTAAAAAGGGCTGGGGATGTGGCTCAGTGATTAAGTGCCTCTGGGTTCAATTCCTGGTACCAAAAAAAAAAAAAAACAACAACAACAAAAAACAAAGATAAATGGCAAGAGAAATTTATGATAATGTTTGTGGGGGAGAAACTGTTTCATATATTCCTAATTAGGCAATATTGCTTTATATGGATGGCCAGAAACAAAGGTCATTGCTTTACCTATCATTCTTTTACTTAAGATTTTTGTCAGTGTTTTCAAGTATGTGCTTTCATCAAATATTTCAATTACCCATTTCTTTTGGGGTTGTACTATGATTTTTTTAGCATCATTAGTAAATTTCTATTTTTTAAAGTATTTGGTTATAGTCACTATCGTTTTACTGCATTGAAATCTCTTGCTGCATTCTGTTTGACAGGCCCCAAGAAACCTAAACAGTAGCTTTTTATTTTTTGTTGCTTTCAGTGTGATTCGTCATAGAGATGTTCGATCCTGTCACTATGGTGTAATAGATAAATTCCGTCTCCAAGTTTCTGAGCAAAGCCAGAGGAAAGCTTTAGGAAGGAAAGAGGTTGTTGCTACTCTTCTCCCATCTGCAAAAGAACAACAAAAGGAAGACGAGGAAAAAAGAATAAAGGAACATTTAACTGAAAGTTTATTTTTTGAACAATCGTTTCAACCAGGTAGTATTGCGTGTTACACATTTCTAACTTTAAAATAATCAGGGGGCTAAGAATGATATTAGAAACGTAATCTGCCACTTTAAATCTAGTCAACTACTTCAAAACTGAACCTAGAATCGGGTACCTGAAATACAGCAAGAGACCCAGAGCTGGATTTTCAGAGGAGAGAATAGCCCTAAGTAGACCAGCCTGTAAAGAGAGGGGAAATGTTACTGTAGCCTTTAAAAAGTGTAAATATAAACATATATGCATATTTTTATATGCTGGAGATTGTCTATATATTGGAGATTATATATATATATATATAATGTATGTATACATGAGACTGTAATTGGATGCTGTAAGCATCATCCTGTATGCTAGTATAATTTGGCAATTATATACTTTTGTTTCTATGACTTTCCTATATCCTTTCTCATTTAATTAGTTTGAAGGAGGAGAGAGATTGTGTTTGGCAACAGGCCAAGCTTAGTGCACTGTTCATATTATTTTGAAAAAAAATCTCATTAAAGTTGAAGTTAATTAAACTAAGTAGATTATAATATCCCCTGTGGGCTATTAATTGAATCCCTCTCCATTCCTCATTTCCTCCCAGCTTAGATATTCAGAAGTGTTATGATATATTCTTTCAACATTGACACTATGCTCACATTCAACTCTTTGGACGTCATTCCCCCTCCCTCACAACTTCTCATTATCTCCCCCCACACCAATTATGAGAGGAGGGAAATAAAATTTTCCACTGAAAAACATGGGAACTTTTTGCTATAGTGATATACAAATGTGATAGCAGCTGTCCTTCAGATTGTGACATATTGTATTTGAGGGATTTTTAAAAATCTACTTGTCATTACGTTAATTCCTAGATCCATATCAGTTTGTTCATCTTTGAATGTTTATTTCAGTAAGATAGGGAGAAGTGCCTTTTTGGTGTACTGTTGCCAAGTGTCTTCTCAGTCTGTGCACAGAGAGCTCAGATTTCCTGATGATAACAGGACTGCAGACTAGTTAGTAGATTGTTTTCTTCTCAGAAAATATTGTTAATTGACAGCACCATCTTTTCATCTTTCTAAGAAACAACCACTGAGAGAGAACCTTTGTCAAATATAACAGTGATAGATCAAAACTGTGAGGTTGACTTATGAAATGTAAGGCTCTTCCTTCAGAATGCCTCCTTTGAAACAAGAAAGGTCATTGAATGAGCATTTGTGGTGTTTTTTTGACATTAAATTCATCCATTAAAGGGGTCATTGGTGATCATTCTGTTACAACAGACTGGTTTAAAGCCAAGAGTAATAAAGGTTAAGTTTATATATATATATATATATTTTTTTTTAGGGTACCAGGGATTGAACTCAGGGTCACTTGACTGACCACTGAGGAACATCCCCAGCCCTTTTTGGTATTTTATTTAAGAGACAGGGTCTTACTCAGTTGCTTAGAGCCTCGCTTTTTGCTGAGGCTGGCTTTGAACTCACGATCCTCCTGTCTCAGCCTCCCAAGCCACTGAGATTACAGGCATGCGCCACCACAACCAGCAGTGGTTAAGATTTAACAGTTTATGTACATGTACATATAAGGAGAACTTTATTGTTTTATTTTTAATTTCTTGGAAAGCATCCTAACAACCTAAAAAATTATAGTAAGTATTGTTTTATTCTTCTTTTACTTTTATAATGAACTTTGATATCTAAAGTATATGAGAGAATTCTTCTAATTCTAAAATTGGAGTAGGTAGATGAATGAAGATAGGTGACATTGTCCTAACATGCAGTAGTTTCTGTTTTGGAGAGGAAAAAAATCTCTCAGCCATTCATGTCAGGAAGCTCATAGGAAGCAGGCACTTTGTCTTGTTCACCACTATGTCCTCAGTACTAGCACAGAGCCTGGTCCAGAGTAGTTTCACAGTAAATGTATGAAAGGGCTGAACAAACGGTCCACTCAAAATCCTGGCCAACATGCTCCATTGATGAGTAGTTAACCCACTGTAGCTAATCATCCAGAAAAAAATTGTAGTTTTTTTTCCTTTTAAGTATAATGATGACTGACTGTGTCTAGGATGACAAAGTGATATTTAAAAATTTCTCCTATTAAATTAATAATAATTTATGTCTGTTTTCCAGTATGTAGATTCTCTGTTTTTTTCATTTACGTCTCTCTGCACTAAAATGTCAAAATAAGTTGAGGGGCTGGGGTTGTGGCTCAGTGGTAGAGCACTTGCCTAGCATGTGTGAGGCACTGGGTTCAATCCCCAGAACCACATAAAAAATAAATAAATAAAATCTATTGTGTCCATCTACAACTAAAAAAAAACATTTAAAAAATTTTTATATATGACAATGGAATGTATTACAACTCATATTACACATATAGAGCACAATTTTTCATATCCCTGGTTGTATACAAAATATTAAAAATAAGTTGAGATTGTTTTCTGTAGGATTTTTTTCTGGGAAATTTTAAAAGGTCATTATTTTTTCAAGTTGTTAGCTTTGAAAACGTTTCAACAAAAAGCATATCAGAAGCATTGGAAATGCAAGTATCATGAGACTCATTGCTAAAAAATAGTTGAAGGCTATATCATGAAAAATTTGGATTTTAAAGTGTATTGAAATTTTTTCTCAGGTTTATTGTATAAAAGACATATAGCAGTAAGAAATTCAAAAGAAAAAAAACACCTTTAATAACACATACTTAAGAAATCTCCTTATGTAACTGTTCCATGTTACTTTCCAGACCATTCCAATGTGTATAAATACAATTTTATATTTTGTGAGTTTTTTCATTAACAGAAATTTAACTGTTAAATGAAGAGAAACCCACAAAGTATACTTTCATAAAATGCTAGAGCCCAGGTTATTAAAAAGATAAAAAAATGTAGCTGAATCTTAATTACCTAACTAATGAACTGCTGTGTCTTGGCTATGTTTCAGTCTTTGCCCTCTGGCTAAAGAAAATGATGCTCTTTATTATTGTTTATAATAATGCAAAATTGAAAATGACCCGAAAGTCCATCAATTTGGGAAATGATTAAATTAAGAGTGTTCATAAGACAAGGTGTTAGGCACGTATTTACAAGGATCTGATAGAATGATAGATGTTTATATATATATATAAATTTTTTTTTCAATTTGTTCTACTTAGTTGTACATGACAACAAAATGTGTATCAATTCATCGTACACAAATGGAGCACAACATGTCAATTCTCTGGTTGTACACAATGTTTATATATTGACACAGAAAAGGCTTCAAATGTATTTCTTAGTGAAGGGTGAAAAACAGTTATGTAACAGTACATATAATATGACCTCATTTATGTAAAGAATTATTTTACATGTTTATGTAGTCATTTATGAAATCTGAAAGGATATAAACCAAGCTGTTAATAACATTAACCTATCTGTAGGAGGATAGGATTGTGGAGGAAACTTTGTTTTCTATATCTTGTTTTTGTGATGCTGGGGGTTGAGCCCAGGGCCTCATATATACAAAGCAAGCATTCTGACACTGAGTTACACCCCCAGCCCTGTTTTCTATATCTTTGCACATTTTTTATAATCATGTAATATCAGGAAAAAGGTTATTTTCATTTTGTTTTTGGCATTTCTCTAAATACCAAATTCTTTGAAATTATTTTTATTGTAGGTTTGTAGTATGTGATGTAGTTATAAATCATAAATATTTTCCTTGAAAATTTCTCTTAGCAACAAATATAAATGCCAAGTTATTTGATTTATTAACTAAAATGAGATGGGTTTTTAAAGATATTTATACTATTGTTGCATCCCAAGCAATAATTATGAAATTTCAATTTGTTTTTTACCTATCTGGCTTTGGTGAGGTTCAATTAGACTTTACAACAGCTGAGGTATTAATAATTTAGAAAAGCTTCATTTAATAATAGAATGAACAGTGTTATTTCATTAATAAAACACCAAGATCGTATTGCTGTTGGCTATTTTTAATGAAAGGAAGATTAGTGAGAAAGCCACATAACAGAAAATGCTGTTGTTGGGTTTCCTAAAACTAAGGTTATGTATATTGTACATATGTAGCTAGAGCTGTAGAATAGCAGGCTTCATAATAAATCTTTGAAAAAAAAATATTATTATTATTTGGTAGCAGGGATTGAACCCAGTGGCGATTAACCACTGAGCCACATCCCCATCCTTTTATATTTTATTTAGAGACAGGGTCTCGCTGAGTTGCTTAAGGCCTCGTTATGTTGCTGAGGCTGATTTTGAACTCTAGATCCTTCTACCTCTGTCTCCAGAGCCACTGGTGTTATAGGTGTGCACCACCACACCTGGCCTCTTAATTAATTTTTAAGTGTATGTTACAGTATATAGGAACCTGATTAACTATAGGGACCTGGTTGCAGAATAGATCTCTAATAATAGATCTTGCATAATTGAGAATTACACCTATTGATTAGCAATTTTATCCTCCTCCCCCAGACCCTAGTAGCCACCATTATACTCTCCAGTTCTATGAGTTTGACTATTTTAGATGGCTCATATAAGTGGAGTCATGCAGAATTTGTTGGTAACTGCCTTATTTTACTTAGCATAAATTTGCCAGATATTGTTTCTATAGTTTTCTTCTTTATTATGAATGAGGTAGGGCAAGGAGCAAGAATTTTTATGGGCAACTTTATAACCATTCAAGTAGTGCTTTTTTTTTTTTTTTGGTACCTTAACATTTTTTACTATGGTAGCAGCATGCTATAGTTATTGGGATCAAATCTGTCTGGACACCTCCCTAAGATTGCCAGAAGATAGTGCAGCTCTCCTGTAATAGTCTTGCATGGAGGACAGATGTTCCTTAATTTATGATGGCATTATGTCCCAATGAACCCACTGTAAGTTGAACATATCAGCCAGAATTGCCTTGGTTACCCCTGGACCTCATATTTTAGCCATATAGTCCACTGTGGTGTATCAGTTGCTTCCTCTGATGATTGTATGGCTGACGTCAGCTGTGGCCCACTCCTGCTGCCCTGTATCATGAGAGTGCCATGCCTCATATAACTAGCAAAAGAGCAAAATTCAAAGTGTAGTTTCTACTTAATTCATAATGCATTCACACCATCTTAAAGTCAAGCCATCATTAAGTCAGAAATTGTAAACATAAAACAATCCATTGGAGTACAAGAAGAAAATATTGAACATCAGTTTGTTTTTAGCACATTCTGTGGTAATTCCATTAGTATGTTTTATATTAAACATACTAGTACAGAAATTGTGCATATAATTTGTAAATGTACATGCATTGATGTTACATGCTTGAACACTTTCTACTTACTATGGTGGAATATCAGGGTGGGGCAAGTTGGTGACCACTTTTTTCAGTAGGAACTTAGTAACTCATAATGCCATTTCAGCACACCATCCTGTAATGACTCAGAGCAGTTATGCTTTATAGACTTCCAGATAAGTGCAACACATAGGTCCCCATGGAATGGGAATGATGGGGGAAGGAGTCAGATAAGATAGCCAAAAGAGAATCCTAGTGTGTGGTGGCCAGTATTTTTTGTTTTGGTACCGGGGATTGAACCTAGGGGTACTCAACCACTGAGCCACATTCCCCAGCCCTTTTTATTTTTTTATTTTGAGACAGGTCTCACTAAGTTGGACCTCAAATTTGCGATCCTCCTGCCTCAGCCTCCTGAGTCACTGGGATTACAGGCATGCACCACCACACCCATCTGGTGACCATTATTTGCAAGGAAACCTTTGTCTTCAGTTTGCTTGGGTTTAGAAGCAAGCTCAGGGATTTTTGTCTTTTTACAGAAAACAGAACTGTCTCCTCAGGACCTAGTTTACTAACTGTCTTCCTGGGAGTGGTGTGCATTGCAGCCCTGATGCTGCCCACGCTGGGGGATGTGGAATCGCTGGTGCCTCTCTACCTCCACTTAAGTGTGAATCAAAAATTAGTGGCTGCTTATATCTTAGGTAAGGGTTTTAAAGATGCATTGGGGACATATGTGTAGGATTTTATGTTGGGGGGTAATGGGGTTGATTTCTTTTTTTGAAAAACGGTAAGATTGTTCAAAGGCATGTTGAGGTCGGGTGCACTTGGAGATTTAACTTTTGGCTCGCATTTAGTTCTCTTTGACTTATTTATCTCGTGCCTAAAACTCTATTTACTCCATAATTTTCCTTTTTCTGACTTCTGGTGCTATAATGTACGTATACAATGCATATATTTCATAATACAGTCTTTCTACTTGCAGGAACTGCCCCTAGAGAAACACTTAGACAAGGTGCACACTGTGATAAGGATGAACAGTGCAACCTTGCTTAATATTGTGAACCTTTCTATTTAAACCAGTTCCCTGATTTCCAGTTCATTCTTCCAGTCATCCTGGCTTCAAATCCTATAATTAATTATTTCAATTGAGCAAACATTTATTCAGTGCCTTCCATGTGTCGAGCATCGTGACTGTGGTGATGAATGACTCTTTCTTCATATTCTCCTCTCACTTCAACTCTTTCCATTATTCTTTCAGTATTCCCTACTGTGCTCTTTTTTTTTTAAATTTCTAAATTGTCTCCCCACCTTCGGTCTGTGTTCTTTCTCAGTCATCCTTCCCCTTATTCTCTTGCCCCCTGAAACCATCCATCACATTGATGTCAGATTGATTTCCATTCTGTTTTGGTTTCATAACCATTCCCTACTCAAAACTCAGCAGTTGACCATAGTCTACTGGATGAAGTGAAACTCCATAGTTTAGTGCTTAATACTCTCCACAATCAGCTGTGCCTCGTGGTGCATGACTGTAATCCCAGAGGCTTGGGAGGTTGAGGCAAGAGGATCGTGAGTTCAAAGCCGGCCTCAGTAACCTAGTGAGACCTTGTCTCTAAATAAATTCAAAAAGGGCTGGTGATGTGGCTCAGTGGTTAAGCACCCCTGGGTTTAATGCCCAGTATCAAAACCAAAAACAAACAAAAAAAGCCTCTCCACAATCTGAGAGTTCCTTGAACCAATCTTGTCTAATTGCTTCCCTATATAAATCCTTGAGTGAAGCCTATTGGGTTATTTATTGACTCTGGAAAAGTTCATCTAAAGTCCTGGTCCTCCCAGGCCCTTGCTCATGCTGTGCCCTCACCTGGAATGCCTGCCTACCCCATTGTTCTGTATCTTTTCTATCATCTTTTAAGGGGACAGTCTTTGGGGACAACTATGTTGACTGCCTCAGCCTTACATGATCATCCTCCTTTCTCATATGTGTGTGTGTGTGTGTGTGTGTGTGTATACATGTGTTTCCCTGGGGATGGAACCCAGGGCCCTACACACGTTAGGCAAGTGCTCGACCACTGAGGTACGCCCCCAGCCCTGTACTTTTTATCACTCACTCTCCTCACCATTCATTTAGGACTGAGCACATTCTTTTCTTTTTTTTTAATGTTTTTTTTTTTAGCTGTTGATAGGCCTTTATTTATTTATTTCTATGTGGTGCTGAGAATCAAACCCAGTGCCTCACATATGCCAGGCAAGTGCTCTTCCACTGAGCTACAACCCCAGCCCATAAACACATTCTCATATTATTAAATATTTATGGTCTTGTATGCAGAATCACTAAAGAAAAGCAGGAACACTGCTTCTATCTCTGTGGCCCTAGGGCCCTGATACAAATAGGCTCTTGAAGCTTCTGTTGACAAAGTTTGCTGGCTTTACTAACAATTTAAAATGGCATGTCTGCTATTATTATTAGCTGATGTGATAGATAAAGTAGGAGGTATGTGTGATGGTGAGATGAACTATGGCCAGACATTAGTGATTTAATTAAAATCTATTCAGTGAGTGCCCATTGATGTTAATTGGATTTTTTCCTGTATAATATCAACTAAATTCAAATTGACTTTGAGGTCTTGGTAGAGTGTCTGCCTGTGTGTTATATTTTATTTATTCATTGAGGTCTGAACAATTGCTTATTGAATGGAAAATGCAGTACAATGCATGTCTTTAACTGTTCTCCTGTTTTTTCCTTTCAGGTCTTATCACAATGGCTATACTTAGAACGTGAGCAAGGATTTCAACCAAGGATTTCTGAGTAAATTTATCTTGAAAATATGAATGTGGACTGCCTTTTATCTCTATTTCACTCCATTAACATGCTACAAACTATTGAATGATTTCAAATAACTGCAAATGTATAATATATATTTTTAATTTCTCTATAATTTTATTTGAAGGATGCCAACACATTATGTTACAGACAGACAGCAAGGCTGCTTCTGAGTGACACCTAGGAAACTATTTGAAGAAACTTTTTTATATCTATACCTGTTATGCAAAAGACTTTAAAACATTTGTTATTTTCTCATCTTTTTTCTAATTCACTTTGATTGACAAGGGTCGTGTGTCCTTCAAAGCTAAAGGCTGAAAAGAGCAAACAGATCAGCCTAAAAATAAAATTACATTGACTTCCTAGCTATGAACATCAATGTTACTCTATGTAAATTATACCTTGCCCTCTATCATTGTGAACAGTTGCTATGGTGTTTCTGAGAGTTTTACAGTTAATATGTGGAGGGTTAAAAAGTATAAGGTACTAAGGGATAAAAACAGTATAAGGTACTAAGAGATCATGCTTATCCTAGGGTCTCATAGAAGACCGGACATATTTAACTCATCTTGTGAACTACAGATGGGTTATGGTCCATACACCAAGCATATGGGTTTTTTTTCAAAACCTAATTGAAGTATGTTGACCTGTTTGGTCTGAGAGTTCTAAGGGAAAGTAGGCATTTGTTTAGTTAGTTTGCCCTGGCTTTACCTCTGGTTAATGCTTTATGTTAATAGGGGGAAATCCCTTTATCTTTTCTCCCAAGCCCCTTGCCTGCCTGACTGTAAGTGACTTGCCCAGATTGGGATTATCAGGTATCAGATGGTTTCTGTAGAGATGATTTTTTCACCTTTAAACTCTTAAGCTGAGAATGGAAAACCCTTGATACCTGTGTCTATTTTATATCAGTCACTGAGACATTTTTAAGTTTTTATTTATTAAAGTTTTTATTTATTAAAACAACTTTACCAAAAAAGTCCCCTAAGCACAACTACTTACATTTCTTTATAGCCTCTTCTGATATCTAATACATACATATATATATGCACGCATACACATATGTGTGTGTGCATATATATGTATATAATATGCAGTTTTAACTGTTATTGTCATAGCAACTGATCTTTTGTCTTAGGATTTTTATCTGAAAGCACAATGTATTGAGAGTCTCTTGAAAATCATCTTTCAGATCTTTTTATAGAATGAATTTATGCACTGCTACTGTAGCATTCTCAAGGAATATACGTAAAAACAAATGTATGCCTGAAATTGGTGTTTGGAGAAAACAGTTCTGCTTCTAAAAGCTTTTATGTCTAGTCTTTCATAGAAAATCATGTTTAACCATTTGGGGAGCATAAATCATTCAGTGGATAATGTCTGTACATTGTGTAATGACTGAAAAGCACATAAATATAATCTACTTTGAACTTTGTTAAAAAAATATGTTTGGGAGGCTCTCCCTCTTGTCTCTCTATCCATTTTTCAAGTCGTGTGTGTGTGTGTGTGTGTGTGTGTGTGTGTGTGTGTGTGTGTGTGTGGTAACATTGTAAAGAACAGAAATTACTCTTAAAAAATAAAAGAAAATGGAGGCATTGTTTCACACTGATAAAAAGTTTATTTGAGTTAACTCAGGAACTCAGATTTTTAACTCTCCTATTAAAGTTGTCTCAGATTTCTATGAGTTAAATAGGGAAAATAAGAACAGTGAAATATATGAGCTAGAAATGTCCTTAGTTTCTTGTTTTACCAAGGTGGTTAATTTTTTTTTTTTTTTTTTTTTGGTACTAGGGATTGAACCAAGGGGTGCTTTGCCACTAAGCTACATTCTCAGTCCTTTTTTAAATTTTAATTTTGAGACCACTTCTCACTAAGTTGCTTAGAGCCTCAGCCTCCCTAGTAGCTGACATCACAGATGTGTTAATCATGCCCAGCTGGTTAATTCATTTTTTAAAAAAATATTTATTTATTTTTAGTTTTTAGGTGGACATAATATCTTTATTTTACATTTATGTAGTGCTGAGGATCGAACCCAGTGCCTCGTGCATGCTAGGCGAGCACTCTACCACTGAGCCACAACTCACAACTTTTGTTGTAGATGGACACAATACCTCTGTTTTATTTATTTGTTTGTTTTTATGTGGTGCTGAGGATAGAACTCAGTGCCTCACATGTGCTAATCAAGCAAGTGCTTTACCAGTACCCCAGCCCATAATTCATTCTTTTTTTTTTTAAAGTATATGTCCACATCCAATTCCTGGAATTTGTGAATATTACCTTATGCAGATTTTTTTTAAAGAGAGAGAGAATTTTATTATTTATTTTTTAGTTTTCCGTGGACACAACATCTTTGTTGGTATGTGGTGCTGAGGATCGAACCCAGGTCGCATGCATGCCAGGCGAGCACGCTACCGCTTGAGCCACATCTCCAGCCCCATAATTCATTCTTTTTTTTTAAAGATAGAGAGAGAGGAGAGAATTTTATTTTTAATATTTATTTTTTAGTTCTCGGCGGACACAACATCTTTTTTGGTATGTGGTGCTGAGGATCGAACCCGGGCCACACACACTCCAGGCGAGCGCGCTACCAGTTGAGCCACATCCCCAGCCCCCCATAATTCATTCTTAATTTAACTTTCTTAATATGTAATAATCGTGCTTCAAAAATTAAAAGCTATGAGGCTGGGGTTGTGGCTTATTGGCAGAGTGCTTGCCCTGCACATATGAGGCCCTGGGTTCTATCCTCAGCACACATAAAAATAAATAAAGAAAATAAAGGTATTGTGTCCAACCACAACTAAAAAATAAGTATAGAGAAAAATTATATAGGGAAAAATCACATCTTACCACTTGTCTACCCAGCCCTACAAATGACCATTTTATTTGTTTAAATACACTTCCAATGCTTCTTTTTTAAAATATTTTTTTAGCTGTAAATGGACATGATACCTTTATTTTATTTATTTTTTTATATGTGGTGCTGAGGATTGAACCCAGTGCCTTACACATGCTAGGTAAGTGCTCTGCCACTAAGCCACAATTCCAGCCCCCAATGTTTCTTTATGTAAAAAATATAGTCATGTTTCCTTTGTATCAAAATGATAAGAATTTTGTGAGTAGTCAGAGAGCTGGGACTTGTGCTATCTCTGGATCAGCGAGTTTGGTTCATATATGAAGAGTTGAGTTCACAAGAAAAGGCAAGGAAGTGCATGCCAACAGGTGAGGAGATTTGTTTTGAAGCAACATCTACAGAGAGATTTGAGATTGTGCTGTGTATGCCATTATTTCCAGTCCACCATGAAGAAAATGGTTTTTTTTCTTTTTTTATTGTTGGTTGTTCAAAACATTACATAGTTCTTGATATATCATATTTCACAGTTTGATTCAAGTGGGTTATGAACTCCCATTTTTACCCCGTATACAGATTGCTGAATCACATCAGTTACACTTAAGAAAATGTCTTTATTGCCACGATTCAAGGGGAAGAAAGCTGGCCAAGGGGCTGTAGGTATTGCAAAGGAGTAGGGAAGAAGCAGCGAAGTGGTTGTCATTGTGACATCAAATATGATTCATCCTGAAAGTAGCTAGCAAACAGGAAATGTGCAGCAAGAGACATGGCAATGGTTTTAATTATCTGTCACTGCAGGTGTTTCTACCACCTTGAAATGGTTAGGCCAGCGTGATTCTGCCGCCCTAGTTCACTTCAAAAGGATTTGTACCAAGTTAGCAATATAAAGTTTTGGGTTTCTAGAAGGATTCTGGAAGTGAGTGTCTCCTAGATATTTTCATTCACTGAGCAATTAAGTGAAAGGACTATAGCAGCTGCTGAGGGATACCTGCAGGGTTTCTGCACACCCAGGGAAACAGAAGTTAAGCTTTCAGAATGTCACTATTGTGAAAGAGATTCAAGATTTCAGGTGTCATCCAGTGCCCTGACATTTACGGAGAACATGCCTCAAAAGAACAATTTAGACCTAAGGAGAAGTTGGGATTGAAACTGCCTAGAAGGTTCAAAATGAAGGAGCCCAGCAGGGCCTGTCTGGATGATACCAGCAGCAGAATGTCACATTAGTGATTATTGCACTAGGAAAATATTTGCTACACCTATAATCTGGAAGTGATAAACAACATACCAGAGCAGAACTTCAGTCTATGGGATTAAATACCAAACAGAATAACAAAGAGTTGACCCAGCAACAAGCATTAGAATAAAGCCTTGTCCAGTGACCACATCAAAGATTCTTTAAGGAAGTTATAGGCAGAGAAAGCAGGGATAAATGAGGACACAGTTTGGAGAGGCTTTCTATATTTAAGAGAACAAAAATGAATGGACTAAATTCAATTTGGCTATTTCCCCTGTTTTGTTCAATTTTTTTTCTTTGATTTGCCCATCACTTAGCTAATCACAAAATTTAAAAAAATCTTCAGCAAATTAAAGGGTATCTACTCTGAGCTATGTCAGCTTCAGCACCTAATAAAAACTGGGCCCAGTTTCAGGAAGATGATGGCAGGGATTGTCCAGCTCACTCAATGTATTTTCCAATTAGCTGAGCAATTGCTTTGTGAATCACTGACTTAATGAGAACAGAAGCTAGGCGGTTCACGATGTGATCAAGCTAGGTGGCAGGCAAGCCTGTTTCGATAGAATGAAAAGAATAAATGATTTCAGGAAGATGGAGGTAAATTTTAGTGCAGCGTAGAGAAAAATAGTGCAAAATCTCACTTGACAAAAGGGATTAAGAAAAATGTGCTGAACCCTGGGGTAGATGGTGGAATACAAATTTGGTGCACAAATGTGGATGAACTCCCAAAGTAAATCAGTTTTGTACAATCAAAAGTTATAGGAGGGGGCTGGGATTGTGGCTCAGTGGTAGCACACTTGCATAGCATGTGTGAGGCACTGGGTTTGATTTTCAGCACTGCATGTAAATAAATAAAACAAAGATTCATTGACAACTAAAAAATATTTTTTAAAAAGTTATAGGAGGCCAAGGCTTAGAGAATTTAAACAAAAGCTCTCCTGAAGAACATATTTTTGGAGCTGATCATTGTACTAGGTAACTTACATCTTCTGCTGTTCTCAGGCTTTAGGAAACACGTGTTTTCTATATGTTTGTGGTTCTTTTAAAATGTATTTTGTAGTGCAGTTTGGGGTTCACAGCAAAATTGTGCAAAAAGTACATAGAGTTCCTGTCACATGCACAGCTTCCCCCTCTACCAACATCCCACACCACTCTTGGACCACATTTGTGACAATCCAGAAGCCTACACTGATGCAGCATTGTTCTGCAAAGTTCAGGGTTCATCATTGTGTGGCACATCTATGGGTTTGGACAAATGTATAATGACATATATTGGCCAATAGCATACAAAGTTTTACTGACCTAAAAATCCTTTGTTGGCCCGGGTGACATGGTGCATGCCTATAATACCAGTGGCTCTGGAGGCTGAGGCAGGAGGATCAGAAGTTCAAAGCCAGCCTCAGCAACTTAGTGAAGCCCTGTCTCAAAATAAAATTCAAAAAAGGGCTCTGGATGTGGTTAAGTGCTCCTGGGCTCAACCCCTGGTACCCCCCCAAAAAAATATTGATAGAAGCTAAGAGAACAAGAGAATATAGTATAATGAATTTCTCCTATGCACCCATTACCTGCCTTCAGAAATTACCGACCATGGCCAATCTTAGATTTTTTTTGGAGGGGAGGGTACCAGGGATTGAACTCAGGGGCACTTGACCACTGAGCATATCTGCAGCCCTCTTTTGTATTTCATTTAGGGACAGGGTCTCACTGAGCTGCTCAGCCCCTCACTTTTGCTGGGGCTGGCTTTGAACTTGTGATCCTCCTGCGTCAGCCTCATAACCTGCTGGAATTATAGGCATGTGCCACCATGCCTGATCAATCTTAGATTTTGTAAAGGCTGTGGGAAACAGAGCAATTGGCATACGATGTCAGGGGCTAGAAGGAAGTTCTCCTTCAAAGAATAGCCTGACAATACTGGTTATTACTTTTGTGGAAAGGGAGCTTCTTCTCAGTCAGTTTTTAAAATATATATTATTAGTTATCAATGGACCTTTATTTTATATGTGGTGCTGAGAATCAAACCCAGTGCCTCACATATGCTAGGCAAGCACTCCACCACTGAGCCACAACCCCAGCCCCTTCTCAGTCATTTTTGTTGTATTTATTTATAGTACTGGGGATGCAACCTAGGGCCTCATGCATGCTAGACAAGTGCTGTACAACTGAACTACATCCCCAGCTCTCAGTCATTTAAATTAAATTAAATTTATTTATTCAGTGGTACAGGGGATTGAACCCAAAGGTCCTCTACCACTGAGCTATATCCCCAGCTCTTTATTTTATTTTGAGACCATGTCTTTTGAAGTTGTTTAGGGCCTCAATAAGTTGCTGAGACTGGCCTTGAACTTGTGATTCCCCTGCCTCAGCCTCCTGAGGCACTGGGATTACAGGTATGGGCTAGTGTACCCAGCCCTCTGTCATGTGAGTGAACTGTTCTGTGGTGACCAAGTATTAAGCAGTTAACTATGCGAGGCACTTTGCCAATGATATCTAGACCCTTGCTACTGCAAGTGTAGTCTGTGGCCCAGCAGCATGAGCATCTCCTAGAGCCTATTAATAGTGGAGAGCCTCAGGCTCCACCCCAGATCAACCAAATTGCAGTCAGCAATCTAACAAGATCTCCAGGTGACCTGGACCTGTATGAAAAGTTGAGAAGCCAGCACCGTATCCCTAGCATAGTAGCTTTGTAACAATCTTGAAAGAATACTACAAGGCAAATATTATCATGCCCAAGTTACAGATGAGATGACTAAAGCTGTGAGAGACCATTAGGCTTTTCTAAGATCCCACGGTTAATCAATTTATGTCTGTCTGGCTTCAAAGCCTATGATTTACAGCATACTTCCTTCCAGAGAGACTGCACTTTTGTAGCAACTCAGTAAAAAAAAAAAAAAAAGAATCAGAAATAATATGTGTACACACAACACAAAAATATCCAGTCATCTCAGCCACAACAATAGCAGAAAACCAAACTGTCTGCTGTGGAGCTGGCAATCCCTTGCTCTGCTGAAAGGCCTTTTCATTTTGCAACTAGTTATTTTGTCTCATATAGTCAGCTAAATATTTCAGAGTAGCAGCAAAGAAAACTGGAGCAACTATTAAAGTTACTCCACCTTGACAGTGACTGCTGACCCAAATATGAATCAAATTGTAAACCAAAAGCTCTCCCAGAACAAAGATTTGCTATAAACCCAAATAACTGGTAAAGGCATTTTTAAAAAAAAAAAGTGTATCAGGGCTGGGGACTTGGTTCAGTGGTAGAACTCTTGCCTAATATGCTTGAGGCCCTGGGTTTGATCCCCAGCACTGGGGACCCAGCTCACTGGTGCTATCAATCTGTCTCATATGCTGTTACTCTCCTTCCTTCACTAGATGCAGGCCTCTTGACCTTGAACTTTCCAGACTCTAGAACTGTAAGAAATAAATTTCTTAAAATGAAAATGTTTGGCCAGGTGCCGTGGCACATGCCCCAAATCCCAGCAGTTCAGGAGGATGAGACAGGAAAAATCATGAGTTCAAAGTCAGTCTCAACAACTTCAAGGTGCTAAGAAACCCAGTGAGACCCTGTCTTTAAATAAAATACAAAATTAGGGCTGGGGATGTGGCTCAGTGGTCAAGTGCCCCTGAGTTCAATCTCCAGCATCAAAAAAAAAAAAAAAAAAAAAATTCAGGGGCTGGGGCTGTAGCTCAGTGGTAGAGCACCCGCCTCCCACAGGTGAGGCACTGGGTTTGATCCTCAGCACCACATAAAAATAAATAAAGATATTGTGTCCAACTATAATTTTAAAAATATTTAAAAATTCATACCAGTTTGACATCTATAGGCAGGAAAGACAGATGGCTGACAGAGTTGCATACACCAAGAAAGGAGCCTTAAACACCTGAGTCCAGCTGGGTAATACAATAGGTCCTTTTGTTTTCTGGGTAGCTTTTTGAAAGGAATATTACTGGAAAAAGTAGAAAAAGTGTAATGCCTAGAGCACACCTCCAGGTTAGCAGGAACTCATTAGATCTCAGGAACTTTTCTCCTATGATCCTGGGAGGAGATTAAGCTATTTCCTTCTCTTTCACTGCCCTAATGACTCTGGAGACCTGCATTAATGGATCAGCATGGCTACTCGGTTTTGCAATGAGCTGATGTGATGATTAATTAGCCTCTAGCAGGAACCTGATGAAGTTCTCAGGTCAAAGCCCCAGGGATCTAATTTGGGACAATCTGCCCTCACTCTCATTCTCTCTCTCTCTCTCTCTCTCTCTCTCTCTCTCTCTCTCTCTCTCTCTCTCTCTCACACACACACACACACACACACACACACACACACACACACACAAAACCAGGTTAAGAGGCCCACAAACTGACCTGGTGATAGGCAACTATAGGGATTATGATTGAATTTTTGACAACCAAATTACCTGGACACAATGTGCTGTTGTGAAACAGTAATCCTATTCAAAAGGACAAAACCTATGAGCTCCACAAAAGCAGCTGTCTTTAAGGAGGAAATCAAATAAGCAATGTAGGGATGGGGCTGGAGCTCAGTGGTAGGGCATTTGTCTAGCACGTGTGAGGTGCACTGGGTTCAATCCTCAGCACCACATAAAAATAAATAAATAAAATAAAGGTATTGTGTCCAACTATAACTAAATTTTTTTTTGTACCAGGGATTAAACTCAGAGGCACTCAACTACTGAGCCCCATCCCCAGCTGTATTTTGTATTTTATTTAGAGACAGGGTCTCACTGAGTTGCTAAGTGCCTCACTTTTGCTGAGGCTGGCTTTGAACTCGAAATCCTCCTGCCTCAGCCTCCCAAACTGCTGGGGTTACAGGCATGTGCCATGAGACCAGGCTAAACAAATTTTTTTTTTAAATTCTTTATTTCCTCTGCCATTTAAATAACTTTTTGGATCACTTTATCCCACATTCTAATGGATTGAATTAATATTTTGTGGCCAATCTTACCTCACACTAAAAGAATTATAATGAACAATACTAAGAATGAGTCAAAATAAGCAAAACCAAAATAATTAGGGTAAAATACTTAAGAATTACTTTAAGGGGCTGAGGATGTGGCTCAAGCGGTAAGGCGCTCACCTGGTATGCGTGGGACCCTGGGTTCGATCCTCAGCACCACATAAAAATAAAATAAAGATGTTGGAAATGATGAGTTTATCATGTACACAAGTCTTTTATGTTTTTTTTGTATACTTTTATTTTCCCAAACTACCTATTTTTAAACATGCATGCTTGACAAATATTACATGTTTATGACATACATAAAATTATGTAATGACTAACATTTATAAAACTGGATATATTATGATTAAAAAAAAGGAAAGAGAAATATATTCCTAAATAAACTTTCCTGGAAGCATGAAAAAAAAATAAATAAAGATGTTGGGGCTGGGGATGTGGCTCAAGCAGTAGCGCGCTCGCCTGGCGTGTGTACGGCCCGGGTTCGATCCTCAGCACCACATACAAACAAAGATGTTGTGTCCGCCGATAAAATAAATAAATATTAAAATTCTCTCTCTCTCCCTCTCTCACTCTCTCTTTAAAAAAAAAAAGATGTTGTGTCCACCAAAAACTGAAAAATAAGTATTAAAAAATTCTCTCTCTCTTAAAAAAAGAATTACTTTAAGAATATTTTTCAAAATGTTAAAGAACATTTTGAAGACAATATTTTAATACCATATTTTAGTAATGTATTAATCAGTGTATTTTTCCTCCAAAACCTTCCAAAGACTTTTCTAAAAATCCCTTTTTATTTCATTAATCACCTTTGTAAAGTTAGAAGGGCAGTTATTTCTCTCTCTTTAGCAGATGAGGAAACTGAGGCCCACAGGTAATATTTACTTGCTGTCCACAAGAAGTTGGCTGTAGAGTAAGCTGTGCCCTACTGATTTACTCCATGATGTGTAGAAAAGTAGTTTTCAGGCTGTGCCTAAACCTGAGTTACTCCATTTTATAATGCAGTAGCGTGCCATGGATTACTCCATTTTGAATATAAATACTGAGGTGGAATGACTATGCCTTGTTTGTACAAGTAAACAACCACCATCTGCCTAGCACAACCATAAGTCATAAAGTGATAAATAAATTAACCATGCTAATAAAAATGAGCACCTGTGAACTTATCAAATTAATCAAAAGGACATGAATGCATAAGCATATCAAATTCATTTTAAAAAAAGGCCTATAAGCTTATCAAACATGCCAGACCACTGAATGATGCAACACCCTTACTCAAGGTCCATAAAACAAGACACAGCTGCACAATGACCTGGTCACCTGGTCACTCATCACAAGCCTTGCCCAGGAAAATCCAAAGCCACAAACCTCTGAATCTATTCTCAGGCTTTAGCACATCATGGTTTCTCCTGCCCCTGACGACCTTGCATGGCCTACTCCAAGTTGCTGACACTTCCAGCTGACACTCTGAAACTGCCATCCATCTGGGCTTTGGTCTAGAATAAGTTCCTGTGTTTTGACAGCTCTGTCCCCTGGCATAAGTTCTTTGGCTGGTTCATATTCTTATCTGACCACCACAGTGACTCTGTCTTCAGGTATCTGCTCTCTGCCTTTGCTCTCAGTCTCCTGAATTCCTGTGGCCACCTTAACCCTTTCATTTATATATATATATATATATATATATATATATATATATATTGTGTAAAGGGTGATGTATGACTTCAGCATTATTGATATTAGTAGTTAAGATAGGAATAAAAGAACTTGAGATAGCCCCGCTTATGAGTAGCAGGTGACCCAAGAGTATTTGATGAACTGCCACCACTAAGAGTAGTGTAGCCTGTGAATTTATTATTTTTCAATAAATTCTGAACATTGTAGAAATACACAATCATGTGTGGTCTATGTTAATGGCATAGCTTGCCCAGCCACTAAGAGGCAGAGCCAAGACTGGCATCCAGACCAGACACTGGCCCTGTGTTCTTTCCAACTTCTCAAAAACTGAAGAAAAAGATAGCACAGGAATGGCCACAAAAATCACCTACTAAGAAAATCAAGGCAGCCAGGTGTGGTGGTGCACACCAGTAATCCCAGAGACTTGAGAGGCTGAGGCAAGAGGATGGCAAGTTGGAGGTCAGCCTCAGCATCCTATCAAGACCCTGTCTCAAAATAAAAAAGGAAAAGGGCTGGGATGCAGATCAGTGGTAGAGTGCCTCTGGGTTCAGACCTCCATAATACAATTAAAAACAACAACAACAAACAAAAAAGGCAACAAAGATCATGGTAGGATTATTAAATGAGTTCAAAAAATGATATTGTAATAAGGGCTCCCTTTGAAATGATCCTTCATGGGCTGGGGATATAGCTCAGTTGGTAGAGTGCTTGCCTTGCATGCACAGGCCCTGGGTTCAATGCCTAGCACCATCAAAAAAAAAAAAAAAACTGTCCTTGGCTCCCCCTCCCTTCCCTTTTGCCCTTCTAGCCTTCCCTATCCTTTGGCCTAAGAAAAGCCCCTGCATAGATGTTAACTGCCCTCGCTGAGGAAGAGCCTGTCCAGCCTACAGACTCATCACTTCCTTCCCTCCCCATAAAAACCACTTGCCTCCCTGAGCCAAGAAGATAGATCTTTGAGGAACTAGCCCCATTACCTTTCTCAGGGCTGGCCTGATTCATTCCTCCCAACACTCACCTCCTGAATATTGGTACTTAAGTGGTGGGAAGCCTGGACTTTTGATTCCAATAACATTTTCACTTTGGAAATCACAAATTACACAGATGTGTTATTTGGTGGGTGTTGGTGGGGAACTTGAATCATAAGTACCTGCATTCATCATGCATATAGAGGGCCTTTGGTTGTGGCTATGATGCAGCCCACAGCAAGAACATTTGGAGTAGGGCACAGAACTAGGTGCATTCTGTCTTTCTTTTGCTCACTGCTTCACCGAAGGGGAAGGATGGAATGTTCTGGAAGGTGGGGGGTTCCTACTCAGAATGTGGGACCTGGGGCCAGTTACCAGGACTATAGTGTTCCATGGTTCAAAGGCAGATATCAGCTCCCTCCTCTATCTCTGGGGCCAGCTGTGGATGGAGCCACTAGCCTAAAGTCATTTCTTCTAAAGGGCACAACATCCTAATAGGTCTGAGCCTGGCTTGTGTGTGTGCCACTGTTAAGGTGAGGGGAGCATGGTACTCTTCATGAAAAGCAAGGTAATACTCCATTGGGGGGAGGGGTCTAAATTAATCCTTGCCATGGAATTCCCTAGGGCTTCCCCTCTGCTAACCCCTTCTCATTTTAGCACTACTTTGAGTTGTTATTTTGTTTCTTTTCTTTTTGCAGTACTGGGGATTGGACCCAGGACCTCACACATGCTAGACAAGCACTCTACCACTGAGATATATCTATAGCCTTTTTAATTTTTGGTTTTGAGACAGTACTTCACTAAGTTGCTGAGGCTGGCCTTGAACTTGCAATCCTCCTGTTTTGTCCTCCTGAGTTGCGGGGATTATAAGGCATGAACCATGATAACTGGCTAGGAAAGTACTTTAAAATTGCAAAATTATAGAGATGGAGAACAAAGTAATGGTTACCAGAGGCAGGGATGGGGAGAGGTGTGGGTATGAGTATAGAGGGATATAGGAAGGAGATCTTTACATTTAATAGAAAGGCATAGCACTAGACACACATTGTACCTGTATCAAATTTTCTAGGCTTTCTATTATACTATCATTATGTAAGATGTAACCATTGGATGAAGGGCAAGTTCCTATGAATATAATTTATTTCAAAATTTAGAAAACATCAACTCTCAAGCACAATACTGCATTTATTTTAAGTGCCTTATAAAATCTTTCGTTTTCCAATTTTTCTTTTGAAAGAAGTCCATTCCACCACCACTCTATACCACCCCTCCTTGATTCTTGAGAACTAAAAGTATAGACTTAGAAACAAAACTTGCTCACTTGGCTGAGTGATGTAAGTCTGTAATCCCAGCAACTCAGGAGGCTGAGGCAGGAGCATCACAAGTTCAAGGTAGCCAGTCTGGGCAACTTAGGGACACCCTGTCCCCCCAAAAAATAAAAGAAGGGGCTGGAAATGTAGCTCAGTGGTAAAGTGCCCCTGGGTTCAACTGCCCAAAAAAAATTAAAATGAGAGAGAAAAAGAAATAAAGTTTCCCTTTTCCCCATCTTAATTATCCCCACTGGAAAGAAAAGTCAGAGAATGTGTGTGGCCTTCTTTCATTTTAATCTATGGACCTGATGTTTCAGGTGGAGCTATCCATTGGTAATGGCTTGAACAGACTGGAAAGGTTCCGTATTTGCCTAAGCCAGCTCTTCTCCCTGCCATGGAAAAAAAAAAAGCAGAAACATGTTAAATTCCTTTTAGCCCTTCAATGTGAACAGAAGTATCAAGTGGGAAGGAGGGAGAAGGCAGGCCAGGAAGTTCTTGGTGTTGAGCTACCCACTTGAAGTCAGGTACTTGGGGAAGAGTAGTAGTTCAGCTAACCTCAGAGAGGGGGCATTTGGAGTTGAATGTAGAAACCTGAACCAGCTTCTCCTTCCCACCTCCCCAGAAGAGATGACAAAGCCTGGACCCTTCAATGGGATCAGTTGGTTATTTTGCAAAGGGAACATCTGCCACAGGCCATTAGATTCCAGACACACCCTACCCCCAAAAAGGCCCCAACTTGGCCTTCATACATTCCATGTATCTCCCTGAAAGTCCTTCAGTATTCCTTGGTTGGCTCATGCAACCCAGTAGTTGATATAATTCATCTCTTTCATATTATGCTCTAATTTTAAGTCTGAGGGACCTGTGTTCAAATCCTAGTTCTACCATTTACTAGCTACAGGATCTTAGGCATGCTGTCTACACCCTGACACTCCTCAGTTTGTTCACCCATTAAACAGGGGTAACTCCGGCCTTAAAAGGTTTGTAAAGTGTTGGGTACCTAACAGGTACTTAGCAAATGCTAGACCTCTGTTTTCTCTGCTCATTCTTTTCCATGTGGATGCCACATTGCTCACTGGAAAGGAAGCTCCTCTTCTTTTTCCTTTAGTACCTAGCCTAGGGTTGGGCACACAGTAGCTTGTTAATGAATCCTTGTTGGCACTGATTTTTTTATATTTATTTTTTAGTTATAGTTGGACACAATACCTTTATTTTATTTATTCATTTTTATGTGGTGCTGAGGATCAAACCCAGGACCTCTCATATGCTAGGTGAGTGCTCTACTGCTGAGCTACAACCTCAGCCCTGCACTGATGTTTTGATGATGCTGACAGAGACCTGAAATGGACATAAGGGAATGTCAGCATTCCATTTCAGAGGATGAAGGGAACATGCTTATTTTTTTTTTTTGACAGTACTGGGGATGGAACCCAGGGTGTAATACATGCTAGGCAAGTACTCTACCACTCACCGACACCCCCCTCACCCCTGCCTACATGCTGAACTCTTTACTTCTTTGATATATTGTTAGAGCAAAATTCTTCAAGTGGTAAAGCATGTCTTTCTTCCAGACATTATTTTAGACAAATATTATGCAACCCCAGTAAGATTAGAAAGCAATGGTTTTATGTACCTTGACAAAATGGCTTCTTAAACAGTTTATCAGGTGTAAAGCAGAAAGAAGGGATTATAGACTAACATGCTTATTGCCACAGAATTGAGAAGATTATCAAAGATAGCAGTAAAATCTGAAATTGACCCAGTTATATACACTCCAATCACTGACTTGGAACTATATTTCAGTGTGTGGTTACTTGAGAGCTACACTGGAAAGAAGAATGCATCAGGAAATAAAGACCGGAGCTATAGCCCAGATTTGGTCATACCTTCTCTCACTTAGCCATGGCAGACGCGCAATAAATATCTGATGGCTAATTAAGAGAATGGCTATGCTCTATTGGATAAACTTCAGACAGGACCCTACCTTATTTGAATTTATTAAGTCAGTAGTTGTGTGACCTACAGGAAGTCTCACTTTGCCTCTCTGGGTCTCGTGCTTCCCATCTGTCCGATGGTGACAACTATATTAATATTTTTTTGTACCAGGGATTGAACCTGGTGTTGCTTAACCACTAATCCACATCCCCAGACCTATTTTATATTTTATTTAGAGACAGGGTTTCCCGAATTGCTTAGGGCCTAGCTAAGTTGCTGAGCCTGGCTTTGAACTCAGGATCCTCCTGTCTCAGCCTCCCAAGCTGCTGGCATTACAGGCATGCGCCACCACCACCCAGCTATATTTATATCCTTAAGCAACTATTAGAATTATAGGAGGGAATGCAGAGGCAAAGCTGTGCAGACTGCGATTGTTTTCTATTATTGTCCGCTATGTAATAGTTACATGAATAGCTTGTGATCATTTGAAAATAATGTCCTAAATCTATTTCAAGGGGGCTGAGCATGCTCTGCCTATGTCATTTTCTTTCCTTACATGTTGGCAAGCCAACCAAAACTAGAGAGAGCAAGAGAGACAGTTGGTTCTTCTGAGCTAAATATCATAGACAACAGCACTCCATTTCAGGTTCTCAGATGGGTTGGATTTCAGATATGGTTCCTCTTACAGATGGAATCATATTCCTCAAAAAGGTATGTTGAAGTCCTGTGAATGTGCCCCTATTTGGAAAAAGGCTCTTTGCAGATGTAAGGTTTGCCACTATAAAGATCCCTTAATCTGGCATTCTAGAATTTACGACATATTTGGTTTATTAGTGCCGTATACTTTCTACTTTCTAGAATAAAATCTATGGCTTTAAGAAAACTGAGCATATATAAACTCTAAAATGATTACCTTTTATCATGTGAATTCTTGGAAATGGCTAGGAAGTTTCATCTATTCTTTAATTCTCAGTAGATATTTAACACTGAAGAGAAACGTGCAATATTATACTTTTTCAAGGCACATGAACGAAGTATAGAAGTCCTCTTTAGCTTTAAATGACTCCCCCATCCCATGATGACAAGCTTCAAGTCATAGCTGATCACTTACTCAATTGGATTTAAGATCAATAAGTGCTATTTAAAGAAACAGTTTCATATTTTAGATATTATCTTTATGTTGTTTTTCATGCATACCGCATAAGCAGGACAAATCCTGTCACAACCAACCCTAAAGGAGTGTTGAGGCTCTTTTGTTAGTAGGGTTTTTGTTGTTTGAATATTGTTAAGGTGAGTCATACAGTCCCATAGAGATGATATTCATTTATAATAGGATTAAATTCTGACACATTTTTCTTCTTCTTTGTTTTAATTTATTCTTTAGCATGGTTTTAAATACAGCTTTTATCTTCTAGACCTTATGTCCTTTTTTGCTTTCTTCAACAACTAAAATATATTTTTGTATCTGTTCTTTTTTAAAAAGGTCTCCAAATTTGTGGTTTTTAAGGATTCAGGTAACTTCTTTTGTGAGCTCTGCCCCCCATATTATAAAATGTTAAAAAAAAAGTTTCAGCTAATAGTTAAGAGAAGGCCTTAGGGTGGGCCATAATCCAACTAGTGTCCTTTAAAAAGAGGTAAATTTGGACACACACACACATACACACATACACACACACACACACACACACACACACGAGAACATCATGTGAGACACAGAAGAAAGAAGGCCATATGAAGATGGAAACACAGATTGGAGTTGTGTAGCTGGAAATAAAACACTCCCCAAACAGAAACAGCCCCACCACCCTCTGCCCTCTATGTAGTCCATGGTACCCTGTCCTTCTAAGTACATGAATCTACATGAAAAGGACACCTTGGTCTAAGCACATTAACATGTGGGTCTTCAGAATGACGTGAGAGCCTGTGTGGAACACTGAATTGCATTCCATATTTTCCAAATACACCAAAAGGTAACTCTCTTAAGTTTGATGGAGAAGAGCAAAAGCAGGCGGGCCTGGGATGCACAGGTGTGGGGTATACCAAGCCAACAGCTGCTGCCTGCTACCTTCTGCATGGAGACTATCTTGGGAAAGCTGTAGAGTCCATTCTGGGCCCTGATAAAGACCAGGGAACTTTCAGGAGAACTAGCCTCATCTAAGGTTTACAAGTGCTATAAAGTATTATGGGCTTTCAAACCAGGCTGCGCCTTGTCTACGCCTAGAGTCTGTGGTGTTTACCAAATAGTCATTTTCAAAATAATATGTACCCACTGATTAAATGAGTCCTGCAGAAAGGATGCCTACTTTTGCTTAGAACAGAAGTTTCTGGTTGGCCGAGGTTGACAATAGCCATCAATAGATTATAAATCTAGGGAGTCAGAATTTGTGAGAAACATGATTATTTACATAGTCTCAAAGTACTTAACATACATTAGTTATGAAGTACACAACAGAAAAAATGGAATCTTTACAGTGAAAATAACCTGGAAGACATCATTCTCATCAAGGAATCAAAATTAAAAAACAATAATCTAGCCTATTTGTTTTACTTCTGCCAAAAAAAAAAAAAACCCGATTTATCATGCCACACAAAGGACATACCAAGCAAACTTAAGCTGAAGGACATTCTAATTGACCTATACTCCTCCAAAACGCCAATATAATAAAAGATAAAAAAAAAATGAAAAAAAGAAAAAAGATGAAGACTCAAGGAGATTTATGAGAACTAAGACACATGACAACTATTTACAAATGTGATCCTAGACTGGATCATGAATGATTAAAAAAATAGCTATGCAGGCCATTATTGGGACAATTAAAATTTGAAAATGAACTGTAGATTCTATGACAGTGTTCTGTATCAATGTTACATTTCCTGAGCTTGAAACACTATTGTGCTTATATAACAGAATGTCCTTGCTCTTAGGAAATAAAAACACTGAAGTACTAAGGGGCAAAAGGGACCCAATGTCTGCAACCTTCTCTCAAGTGTTTCAGGAAAAAGAATTGTGTGCTGGCACTTGTCTGTTTGTGTCAAGAGAAACAGTGATAGAGCAAATGTAACAAGATCTTTAGAACAGATGAATCTTGATCAAGGGTATATGAAAGTTCTTTTCACTATTTTTGCATAAAATTTGCGTAAGTTGCAAATTAATATTTTTATTTTTTTTTTATTTTTTATTTTTTTAAAGAGAGAGGAGAGGAGAGGAGAGGGGGGAGAGAGAGAGAGAGAGAGAGAGAGAGAGAGAGAATTTATTTATTTATTTTAGTTCTCGGCAGACACAACATCTTTGTTGGTATGTGGTGCTGAGGATTGAACCCGGGCCGCACGCATGCCAGGCGAGCGCGCTACCGCTTGAGCCACATCCCCAGCCCCAAATTAATATTTTTAAAACATAATATTTAGGAGGGGTCAGTGGTAGAGTGCTTGTCTGGTATACACAAGGCTCCAAGTTTGATCCCAGCATTGCAAAATATATGTGTTTTTTTACTTTAAAATGTGTGTGTGTGTGTGTGTGTGTATATATGTTATTTTGAGTATTTAATCATGTGCCTGAGACTGTGCTTGGAGTGAGATATTCAAGGGAGCACAAGTCATGGTGTCTATCCTTAGCTCACAGTGTGGGGGCAGGAGGGACAAATAAAGAGGGGATAATTTTTGCAGGTGATGAAGGCTTCTGTGAGAGCTTGGAGGAGGGTCTGCTAAGCCCAGATTTCTGGGGAAGAGGGTCAGAGAAGTTCTTTACAGAGGACATAAAGTGGGGGGTGCTTAGAGTTGGGAGGCCCGGTGAAGATTTGCAGTGCCAATGCGACATGTGAGCAGAGGAGCTGATGGACTGGGATATGGGGAAGATGCCTGAGCCTGTAGGCAACAGCCACCTGCTTCCTGAGGACAGACAACAAGGCATGGCATGGATTAGCAGGCGTCAGGGGCCAGGCTGAGGCCGCCATAGCCTCTGAGGTAACATAAGAAGCACAAGCTTACGTAAGCAAAACCACTTGAGGTTGAAAGGTTGAACACAAGTGTGCTTACGGACGACCTTTGCAGTGATGTATACTGAATGTTCGAGGGACATCAGCCCCTAGATTAATAATATAAGTAAGCTGGATAAGGACATGGCCCCAAATGAGCTACAGCTGCTAATAATAAACAGCGAGGCAGGAAGAGAATGTCAAGTGATCATAGGAAACTAAAGAAGTGATTTTTTTTTTTGAGAACAGGACGAGCTTTACCAGCAATAAGGATAAGGGAGTAGCCAATTAACACACTACAGGATGGAGAGAGATTGTTGTTAATGGGAAAAATTCTCAGAACAGTACCAGGTCCCATAATAAGGGAACCAACGAGGCAGTAATGCTGTTGGGGGAATGGGAATTTCCATTCAGTTATGAGATACAAGAGCATACATCAGGGCTGGGGATGTGGCTCAAGCGGTAGCGTGCTCGCCTGGCGTGCGTGCGGCCCGGGTTTGATCCTCAGCACCACATACCAACAAAAGATGTTGTGTCTGCCGAGAACTAAAAAATAAATATTAAAAATTCTCTCTCTCTCTCTCTCTCTCTCTCTCTCTCTCTCTCTCTCTCTCTCTCTCTCTCTCCTCTCTCACTCTCTCTTTAAAAAAAAAAAAAAGAGCATACATCAGAAAGTGTGCAAGTGTTCCTAGCAAGGGCATAGTGGGACTTCTTTTTTAAACTTTAATATTATGAAAAATTTTGAAAACATCATTAGTTTAAACCACATGAAATTGCCAAAATTGAAATATTTTTGACCCACAAAAATGACAATTTCATGTTCCAAATGAAAACAAATTCCCATATACCCATTCCCCAACCTTAACAGTTATTAAAACATCATCAGTTTCATTTCATCCAAATCCCCCCAGAGTATCCTATCAAATGGATTGGTTTGAAACAAATCTCTAGGGAAAGTTTCGTTATGCTTTTAAGTATTAAAATCTGTATAAGAGAATCCAATTATATATACACCTAAAATTGATTAAAATATTCAATTTGTATATGCATATATAGTATTTTAGTGAATTATTTTACTTTCGCATTAAGCTCTATATTCACACGGTTCAAAATTCAAAAGGTGCCCAAAACAAACAACAACAAAAAAGACAAGTGAAAGTCCTTTTCCACCCTTATCCCCTAGTCAACATCTTTGAACCCCTGTGTGCCTGCCAACAGCTGGAGTCCTCAGAGGCAACCAATCAATATTAATAATTTTTTATGTAACCTTATGGAGCCATTTTATGCACAGGTTAGTAAATAGATTGCAAACTACTCACACTCTTCTGCACACCTTGCTTCTTCCACTTATTAAATCATGGACGTCATCCCATATCGACACATAAAGAGCAGCTTCTTCCTGTTTTTCCAAACACCTAGCATTTCAGTTTATGAACTGTAATTTATTTAACTAATCAAATTACTATTGATCGACTTTCAGGCTGCTGCCAATCTGCTGTGGATAACAGTTTACGCTGCAGCAACTCGCCTTACCCAATCCTCTTGCACAAGAGCAAGTAATTAGGTAGGAGAAATTCCTTAAAGTAGAGGTGCAGGATGGGGGGAATGTGACTTTGCAATTCTGGTAGATACTGCCAAATTGTCCTCTTTCAGCTAAGCATTATTTGCATGCTGCCTTTACCCTTTCATGAGGCACAGTATCCTGGGTGCTCCTTCCCTGTTACTACCTGGGCCCCATTGGAGACCACTTCAACAACTCAAACTCAGAAATACCCCTCTGACTTAAGCTTATTAGTCTCCCTGGACTGCTCTTTGGCCACCCCAGTCACTAGCCCACCCTTCCTCCTCTCTTCTTTCCCAGAGACCATCATTAGCCTCCTAGCTTCCTTTCCTCCTTCCAAGTCTGCCCCATGACCAGCCATTTTAGCTTTGCCAGTGTTGATCTCTGGACTCATTCTCCCTGTGACCTTTGGCAGCACTTGCTCTGCCAATTCCCAGCTCTGTGAAAACCCCACTATGCATTCTCTCCATCACTTGCTCCCGGGCTGCTAGCTATTGCTAGAGAAGGTCATGAAGTTGGCTCCACTACAAAGCCTGGCCAGCCAGCCTTAGCTGGGCCCCAAGGGCTACGACGAAGCAGTCCTTTTATATACCTATATCAAATTTCTCTCAGCGATTGTTCCAAATCCTCTTCTCCTCACATTCTCTGCCTGACCATTGCCCCAGAACCCTCAGTCGATGGCCTAGCTCTGGATTTCAATGAAAGAATAAGGTTATCAAACAGGAACTCCCTTAGTTTCCCTTTTTCATCTGCTTTCCCCAGTTCCCTGCATACTTGACCGTGGCTTTTGCTGCCCAGTCCCCCAAGCCTCATGGGAAAGAGGTACTTCCTCCTCAAGGTTATTCCTTCTGCTTGTGGCCTTGGCACTAGATTCTCCTGACTTCACCTCACTTAGCCCCATCCTCCTTCCCTTTGGGGAAGCTCTTCCTCCTCACTTGTCTTTCCTCTCAGCCTACAAACACTTCCCTCATGCCTTTGCCATTGTTCCACATTACCACCAGAGTTTTCAAATTTAGTGATCTTTAAAATGATACAAGTAATTCATGTGCCCCTGGCTTCACTTTCTCCACCCCCGTTGGCCCCAAAATGTAATAAAATAATCAGAAAATACTAAGAAAATAAAAATCACAATGCCACAACCCAATCATTAACATTTTGATGTTTCTTTCCAATATTTTTATATGCACATATATACATTTATCTATATTTTTAATAAAATTAGATAATAGTATCCATACTATTTTGTTAGAATGTTTTGGACATTGTGTTTTACTATTTATTAATTTTCTGACTCTAGTGAAATACATTAACTTCTTTGACCGCACATTTCCTCCTGTTTAAAATGTGGACTATTATATTAACTGCCTCACAGGGTTGTTAATGGGGATTAAATTTGATAAAAATATTTTTTAAAATACCACCACAGTGCCTGATGCATGGCAAGTTGAATTAATTTTAGTTATTATGCTTTTTTTTTTGGTATCAGGGATTGAACTGAGGCACTTGACTACTGAGACACATCCTCAGCCCTATTTTTTATAGTTTATTTAGAGACAGGGTCTTACTGAGTTGTTTAGCACCTTGCTAAATTGCTGGGGATGGCTTTGAACTCGTGATCTTCCTGCCTCTGCCTCCCGAGCTGCTGGGATTACAGGCGTGCAACACTGTGCCTGGCCGCTATTATGATTCTTTAATTTTTTTTTTTTTTTTTGTTGTTGTTGTTATTGTTGTTTGGTACCTGGGATTCAACCCAGGGACAGTTAGCCACTAAGCCACATCCCAAGCCCTTTTTAATATTTTATTTAGAGACAGAGTCTCGCTAACTTGCTTAGGGCCTCACTAAGTTGCTGAGGCTGGCTTTGAATTCGTGATCCTCCTGCCTCAGCCTCCCTAGCTGTTGGGATTACAGGCATCTACCACCATGCCTTTCCCCTATTATGATCTTCTTGGCATCAGCAAAGATAGCTGTACAATAATTCAGTGAGTTCTGTCACTGCTGTGTCTAAAATTCATTTGGTACATAAGCAAGTATCAATATGTGATAAACTCCCAAAAGCAGAATTTCTGAGTCAAAGCAATGTGTATTTGTATTTTTTTAAGATATTTTTTAGTTGTAGATACATGCAATACCTTTATCTATCTATCTATATTTATTTATTTATTTATGATTCTAAGGATTAAACCCAGTGCCTCAAATGTGATAGGCAGGTGCTCCACTACTAAGCCACAACCCCAGGCTCCTCTATTTATAATTTTGATACACATTGCCAAATTGCTCTCCATTAAGTGCAAGTTACCATGATTTCTTTAAATGAGAAAGTATTGATGGATGTTGAGGATATTTCAGGTTTTTTTTTTCCTTCAGATTATGAGTCTAGGCTGTGAAGAATATCCTTATAACTAAATCTTTGCATAGATCCATGACCATTTATCCAAGGCAAAGGAAAGGAAAGAGTATGAGTGAATATATAGGGATGGGGTGCAAATGGTGTGCATGGGAAACTGCTAGAATCAGTAACAGTGGAGAATGGCAAGAGATGAAGTTGGAAAAGAGCAAGATCAGATTATGAAGGATTGTAAATGGCAAAGTCATCCAATCAGTCAGTTACTAAATATGTATTGACCACCTACTACATGCCAAACACAGTTTTAGATAACTTTGTTCATTTACTGAATCAATGTAGGAAAAATTCCTGCCCTGGGAGAGCTTACATTCTAGCAAGGGAAGGCAAACAATAGAAATAAAAAATATATATATTACTATTAGTTACTACTATTACTATTCATGTGTTAGAGAGTGGAAGTCCCGTGGAACAAAGACAACGTAGAGTAGGCCAAAGGGCATCAGGAGTGCTAGAGGTTAGAACAGGCAACATGCAGTGGTTTCCCCATTATGAACTTTGTACTTACTCTACAAGGAGGAATCACTTACATAAGCATTCACTTATATTCATCATCATCTTTGACATAACTCCATATGACTTCATACCTGATACTTAATGAATTTCTTTAAACCAACTTACTTTCCTGGCTATGGATCCTACCTAGTTGCCCTTCAACAGATGAATGGACAAAGAAATTGTTATATATATATAACAATATATATATATATATATATATATATAACAATATTCCAGTATATATATATACTGGAATATTACTCAGCCATAAGGAAGAATGACTTTATAACATTTGCAGGTAAATGGATGGATCTGGAGACTATCATGCTAAGTGAAATAAGCTAATCCCAAAAAACCAAAGGCCGAATGTTTTCACCAATATATGAAATATAAACCACAATAAAAGGGAGAGAGGGGAGAAGTTTTGTAGGTTAGACGGAAGAGAATGAAATGAAGGTGGGGGATTGGAATAGAAAAGACAGTAGGATAAGTCTAACATAATTTTTTATGTACATATATGAAAAAATCTAAGTGAACAACACCATCATGCCCACCCACAAGAATGGGAACATAATTATAATAAGATACATTGCATGCTTGTATAATTTTATCCAAATGGATTCTACTGTCATTATAAATAAGAACCAATAAAATGTTGTTTTAAAGGGAACTTCATAACATTACCATAAATAGAAATGCAGTATCAAGTGCTGTAAAGGTCTAGAGATAGATATCCCTTGACACTTAGTACGGGTCTCTCCCTTCCATTCAGAGACCAGTTTGTAAATAAGAATAAGAAGCACTTTCTAAACTGTGTACTTATTGTTTTCCAGGCAGGTTATTGTTTTTTATTATTCATTTATTTAACTATGGGGTTTGAACCCAGGGGTACTTTACCCACTGAGCTATATCCTTAGTCATTTTTATTTTGAGACAGGTTCTTGCTAAGTTGCTGAGGCTAGCCTTGAACTTGTAATCCTCCTGCCTCAGCCTCCCCAGTGGCTGGGATTCCAGGTGTGCCCTACTGTGCCTGGCTTCAGCTTCCTGGTATACATGCAGCAGATATGATTCATCTTCACAAAAATAGGAGTTAGGTAATACTGCTGTTGCTGTTGGTTTAGGAGGAAAACCAAGTCAAGTGATCAACCTTCCCATGTCTCAGTTTGCTTATAAGTAAATCGGGACAATAAGAAGGATATATGGGAGAGAAGGATTTAATGACTTCTGCCCAGTCCATGTCATGCTTTGGGGAGACTTAGAGAGGGCAGGAAGGGGACAGAGACTCTATCTACATCATTCCCTGGCCCACCAGATGCCAGTAAATGAGATTAGAACTAAATCACTGCTTTAAATTACAAACATCTCCCCCAGAGTTAAATTTATTGGTCACTTTAATTTTCCTAAGAAGAATTTTTAATCATAATATCCAAACTGATTTCAGCCTTTCTGGGGTGGAAATTTTGATTAGAAGAGTGGAAGATGATGCGCTGCTGGAACACCCATCTCTTTTGGAAGGAGACAGATATTGTATGTGTGTGGGGGGGGGCACCTGAGGGAAAGAAACAGCAGAAAACAAGATGAGAAGAATCTAAAGACAAACGTGTCAACTTCAGGGATCTCTAATTCAAGTGCTTTGGTGAAAGAAGCAGAATATAAAAATAAATAATAACAATAAATAACAGAATATAACAATAAATAACAGTGGAGAGAGAGGGCTTTAGGTCCTGTTAAGCTGCTCAGTCTCAGAAGGTACACTACTGTCGTTCAACTCTCTGAGAAGACAGCCTTGGATTTTTTTTAAAAGATATTTTCAGGGGCTGGGGATGTGGCTCAAGTGGTAGCGCGCTCGCCTGGCATGCGTGCGGCCCGGGTTCGATCCTCAGCACCACATACCAACAAAGATGTTGTGTCCGCCGAGAACTAAAAAATAAATATTAAAAACTCTCTCTCTCTATCTCTCTCTCTCTCCTCTCTCACTCTTTCTTTAAAAAAAAAAAAAGATATTTTCAGGGCTGGGGATGTGGCTCAAGCGGTAGCGCGCTTGCCTGGCATGCGTGCGGCCCAGGTTCGATCCTCAGCACCACATACCAATGAAGATGTTGTGTCTGCCGAGAACTAAAAAATAAATATTGAAAAAAAATTCTGTCTCTCTCTCTCCTCTCTCACTCTCTCTAAAAAAAAGTAAATAAAGATATTTTCACTCATAGGAAATAATATTGGACTTTGCCCTACTCAAAGAATCAGAATCAGACATGTCTTTTTCTGCTTTCATTATCATTGAATAATGAGAATTCCAGATAATTACACAGATGAACCCAGGGTCAATATAATGTAGTCATCCTGGAATGTGAGCATCAGTAGAGTACTTCAATGCTCCATTTACAAGAGGCCAATGATCCTCCACATAGAATCATTTATTTTTATTTGTTCTGTTTAGATATACATAACAGTAGAGTATATTTTGACACATTATAAATACATAACTTAGGATCCCATTCTTTTTTGGGGGGGTACCAGGGATTGAACCCAGGGGTACTTAAATACTGAGCGACATCCCCAGCCCCCTTTATTTCTATATAGTATTTAGAGTCAGGGTCTCGCTGAGTTGCTTAGGGACTTGCTAAATTGCTGAGGCTGGCTTTGAACTTGTGATCCTGAGCTGCTGGGACAACAGGTATGCACCACTATGCCAGACTCTTTTTTCTTTCTTTCTTTCTTTTTTTTTTTTTTTTTTTGTGGTGCTGGGGATTGTACCTAAGGCCTTGTGCATGCGATGCAAGCACTCTACCATCTGAGCTATATCACAGCCCCCTCAGACTCTTTAAAAAAAAATAAAAAACATTGCCTAATATATTGTTTGGTAAAATCCAGCTCTTTTCACCCCTATTAGAACTTTGGTCCTAAACAAAGTCAATGGCACCACCTACCTGGACAATTGCAAAAACTTTCAACACGGTGTCTCTACTTCTTTCTCCTACAGTCCATTTGCTAAGGCTCCTACACAAATCCTTGTACACATGGTTATAGTGACTCTTGGTAAGGGCATCTCTTTGCAATTATGATACCATATAAATCTTTATTTAAAGGGGCCAACTGGATGTTACCCCTGTCTACTTAACTTTTTTCACTACACATCAGTCAAATTACCCTATTAACTATGACTCAAATATGCCAAAAACCTAAGCTAACTCAAATTTTCTCATTCCTTTGCTGAGATGCTGTTCACATCAATACTGATGTGCCTGGAGGATCCAATTCTTGTGGTTGTTCATGATGTGGAGTTTCACTGGTTGTATATTCAGACATGAACATAGGAAAGTTCTGTCCAATTCATTCCACTGTCTTTCCTATTCCCATCCCTCTCCCTTCCCTTCATTTCCCTTTGTCTAATCCAATGAACTTCTATTCTTCCCTCCCCACTATAATTCATTCATTCATTCATTTTTGCAGTGCTGGGAATCAAACTCAAGCACTGGCACATGCTAGGCAAATGCTCTACCACTGAGCTAACATTTCCAGCCCTTTTTATTTTTATATTTTGAAACAGGGTCTCCTGTGTTACCCAGGCTGGCCTTGAACTTTTGCTGCTCCTGCTTCAGCCTCAGGGTCACTGGGATTAAAGGCCTTAACCACCAACCTGACCTAGTGTAAATATTTGTAAATGGCTTGGAGGAAATTGGAGACCAAAAAAAAAAAGTTTATCATGGAAAAAAAAGGACTAAGAGCAAAAGAGCTTCATCTTTAGAACAAAGGAAACTTTACCTAATGACAGCAAATAGCCTCCAGATGTGATATGTTATATAGACCCTATGTCATAGAAGAAAAGAAATTCCAAAGGCTGCCCCTGGTTTAACCATGTAGAGAGACATCAGATTCCCTTGATAGCCTGGGACTGCATTATCTAGTATGCCAATAGCTTGTTTCTCCTGCCCAACATTTGGGGAATCCCAGACAAGACTCAGATAACCCTGGCACTTATGCTAGACTTTCTATTTGTAAAGAGGGATTAGAAAAAGTTCGTTGCTTGGTAACATGTGCTTTATAAACCCTTAGATCTTTGGAATGCTAAAATAGAGAAAGTATTTCTACTGTTTTGTTTAGCTTTGTGTTTTTATTCCTTTCTTGTCAGCAAGATCCAAAGGGTGACACCATGCTTGGTAGCTTTCAAGGCACTCACAGTTCCTAACCAACAGGACCCGGCTAATTGTCTATGAAGTCAGATTCTTTTCCTGCCAGTGAGGGAGTTCAAGAGGCCACATACACATCTAATATGTCACTAGGACAGCTTCGAGTCATAGTTTCTATTTAACTGAATGTTATCAATCTTGAATTTCTATGTTAAATAAAAGAAGTGTGAAATCATATGAAGCTATTCCTAAGAATTTTAAGAGCCTCTAGAAAGAGTCCAGTTTTTTTTTTATTTTCTAAAGCAAATTAGATTATCTTTTAAAGGAAGTATAAAGTTTAGCTGATCTTTTTTGTTTGTTTGGTACCAGGGATTGAACTCAGGAACACTGGACCACTGAGCCATATCCCCAGCACTGTTTTTGTATTTTATTTAGAGACAAGGTCTCACTAAATTGCTTAGCACCTCGCTTTTACTGAGGCTGGCTTTGAACTTGCAATACTCCTGCCTCAGTCTCTTGAGCTGTTGGGATTACAGGCATGTGCCACCACAGCAGGCTAGCTGATCATTTTTTAAAAATATTTATTTTCTAGTTGTAGTTGGACACAATATCTTTATTTTATTTACTTATTTTTATGTGGTGCTGAAGATCTATCCCAGGGCCTCACACGTGCTAGGCAAGCGCTCTACCACTGAGCCACAATCCCAGCCCCTAGCTGATCATTTTTTAACAGTGATAAAATTGTTTGGCAAATACCAAAAACCAAGACATACAAATTAAATTCTTTGACAGCACATATAATCTAATCAACATTTTTGGACAAAATAAACATATTTAAATATACTCTCTTCACTCTCATTGATTGTTTTATTATCTCAAGTGACATTTTACACAATAAACCCTTTTGAAAACTAGTATCTCAAGTCAAATGTTGTTTCAATGAGCTATATATAGGAACTGCATAAACTAACGTGCTGCTAGTGGGAATATAAAGTGGTGAAATCACTTTGGAAAAGAGCCTGACAATTTCTTACAAATTTAAACATACATTGACCATATAATATAGCAATTCTACTAGACATTTTCTCAACAGAAATTAAAAAATACACCCACACAAAGGCTTAAACACACATATTCAGGAGTAGGGATATAGCTCAGGGGTAGAGTGCTTGCCTAGTATGTATGTAGGCCCAGGGTTCTAATCTCCAGAATCACACATTCAAAAAAAGCACAACTGTTCATAGCAGTTTTATTAGTAAAAGTCATCATGTTCATCAAGAGGTGAATGGAGCCAGGCGTGGTGGCCCATGCCTGTAATCCCAGAGGCTTGGAAGGCTGAAGTAGGAGGATCACAGGTTCAAAGTCAGTCTCAGCAATTTAGCAAGGCTGTAAGCAACTTAGCAAGACCCTGTCTCAATAAAAAATAAAGAAGGGTTGGGCTGGGGATGTGGCTCAGTGGTTAAGCATCTCTGGGTTCAATCCCTGGTACCCTGCAAAAAAAAAAAAAAAAAGTAAGGATAAACAAACTGTACCATATAAATACAATAAAATATAATTTAGCAATAAAAAGTAATGGGGGCAGAAAAGATGATGGAATGAGATGGACATCCTTATCCTAGGTACATGTCTGACTGCACATATGGTGCGACACTACATTGTGTACAACCAGAGAAATGTAAAGTTGTAAAGTTGTGCTGCAATTGTGTACAATGAATCAAAATGCATTCTGCTGACATATATACCTAATTAAAATAAATTAATAAATTTTTAAAAAAGTAATGAACTACTGATAAAGGAAGCAATAAAGATGAATCCCCCCAAAGACATTATTGCAAGCAAAAATAACCAAACACCATAAGTATATACCATATAATTACATTTTTATTAAATTGTATAAAAGATAAATCTTATCTATGGTAATGAAAAGATCAGCGGAAGCCTGGAGCCAGAAGTAGGAGGTGAGGAGGATTAACTACAAAGAATAGTGGATATTTTCTATAGCAATGGAAATGGTCTACATCTTAACTATAAGTATAAAATGGGTATAATCTATAATTTGCATATTATACTTTGATAAAACTATTTTTTAAACTGTGTGAAAAGTTCTGGGGCTGGGGGTGTAGCTTAGTGGTAGAGCACTTGCCCAGCATGTGCAAAGCCCTAGGTTTGATCCCCAGTACCAGCACAACAACAACAACAGCAACAACAAACCCAAAACAAAAACAAAACAAAGAAAAAACACTGTACCAACCTTATAGGGTTGTTATAAAAATTAAAATAGTTAGGAGCTGGGGATATGGCTCAAGTGGTAGTAAGCTCCCCTGGCATGCATGCGGCATTGGGTTCAATCCTCAGCACCACTTACAAATAAAGATGTTGTGTCCGCCGAAAACTAAAAAATAAATATCAAAAAATTCTCATTCTCTCTCTCTCTCTCTCTCTCTCTCTCTCTCTCTCTCTCTCTCTTTTTAAAAAAAATAAAATAGTTGGCCAAGTGCAGTGGCACACACCTGTGATTCCAGGAACTCGGGAAGGTGAGACAGGAGGATTGTAAATTCAAGGCCAGCCCCATAGCAAGCCCCTCAGCAACTTAGTGAGACCCTATCTCAAAATTAAAAATAAAAAGGACTATAGATGTAGCTCAGTGGTAAACCATGCCTGGGTTCAATCAACAGTACCCAAAAAAGTAAGATGAAAAATAAAAATGCCAGACACGTGGCACATACTATGATTCTAGCTGGGGAGGCTGAGGCAGGAAGATCACAAGTTGGAGCCAGCCTCAGCAATAAAGCAAGACACTGTCTTAAAATAAAAAAGACTGGGGATGTAGCTTAGTGGTAGGGCACCGCTGGGTTCAATCCCCAGTATAAATAAACAATTTTTAAAAACTGTATAAAAGAAAAAACTCTTCCAAAGTTGAAACTCTAATTTATTTCTGCTCAGCAAGTATCAAGTATCCTGTATACCTAGATGTAGCACTTAGAATTAAGAAACTACCTAGATGTAGCACTAGAATTAAGAAACTACCCTTTTGAGAAAGCTAAGTGTATAGTGGAACACATGCATAGTGGAACTCATTAAGCTCTGTACTATTTGAGCTGGTACATATAGTTTTATCAGGCTCTTTTAAAAAGTTCCCACTGTGTAGGAAAATAGCAACAGGTATGAACAAGCAAAGTTTTCATTAGGCTGCAAAGGATACCAGTGTGAATATTGGGTTAGGCAGGAATACTGGGAGCAGGTCAAGGACAAGAAATGATATTCTATATGAACTCTGGCCTACTGCTGTTGTTTTCTGGAGGGCATTTCAGTTGAGAGGCCAACCAATCTACATGCAGCTAACTCAGATCTAATGGTGATCAAAAGTCAGAAAAACTGGTGCCAATGATGAGGACAGAGTAGAAAATGTTATAAGCCAGGCATGGTGGTGCACGCCTGTAATCCCAGTGGCTTGGGAGGCACTGAGGCAAGAGGATTGTGAGTTCAAAGCCAGCCTCAGCAATAGTGAGGCACTAAGCAACTCAGTGAGACCCTGTTTCTAAATGAAATACAAAATAGGGCTGGGGATGTGGCTCAGTGGTCGAGTGCCCCTGGGTTCAATCCCTGGTACCCCCACCAAAAAAAAAAAAAAGATTGCAAAGGGAATAGACAACTGAGTGTCTCCTATAATCTTAAAAAATGACTCAGAATACAGCTACCATAAGCCAGGAAGTATTCAGAAATTATTTTAATCAAAAAACTTTAATAATAACACAATTTTATAGGAACTAATAATGATATGTGAAAAAAAATTATTAAGTGTTATGGTCACTTCTGATTGCCACACTTTAAGGATATTGATAAACTAGAAAATGATCATCCCAAAGAAAAATTACTGTGATAGAAAACCTAGCAGGGATGAGAATAGGAAAGACAGTAGAATGAACTGGATGGAACTTTCCTATGTATATATATGAATACACAACCAGTGAAATGCCACATCATGTACAACCACAAGAATGGGAAGTTCTGGGCTGGGGATGTGGCTCGAGCGGTAGCGCACTCGCCTGGCATGCGTGCAGCCCGGGTTCGATCCTCAGCACCACATACAAACAAAGATGTTGAGTCCGCCGAAAACTAAAAAATAAATAAATAAATATTAAAAAAAAAAAAAAGAATGGGAAGTTCAACTATGAGAATGGGAAGTTATACTCCAGGTATGTATAATATGTCAAAATACATTCTATTGTCATGTGTAACTAAAAAGAACAAATAAAAAATTAGCTGGGTACAGTGGTGCACATCTGTAATCCCAGCATCTTAGGACTGAGGCAGGAGGATCACGAGTTCAAAGCCAGCCCTAGCAACTTAGTAAGGTCCTAAGCAACTCAGTGAGACCCTATCTCTAAATAAATATTTTAAAAAAGGGGCTGGGATGTTGCTCAGTGGATAAGCACCCTGGGTTCAATTCTTAGTACCAAAAACTAAAAAATAAAAACAAACAAACAAAAAACTAGAGAAGAACAGATGTGTGGAAACATGGTAGCTGCTGCCATATATCTGAAAGCTTACATTATGGAAGAAGATATGAATTTTGCTCATTTTGTGGCATTTCCCAACACAAATCAGGATTAAAGGCTAGAAGGTAGAATTTTGTTCAATATTAGGAAGAATTTTTGAAGGAGTAGAACTTGCCAACATTTGAAAAGCTCTTTGCATCTCTTTCAATGAAAGTTCTGATAGAGGTAAGGGAGTCCTGATCCCCTTACCTCCCCACCTCATATAATGAAAACCTGCATGTAAGGGCTGGGGATGTGGCGCAGTGGTAGAGCAGTTGCCTAGAACACGGGCCCCAGGGCTCAATTCCCAGCACCATGAAAACAAAACGAACAACCCAGCATATGAATTTCTAAAATGCATTTATTTTAACTTCTTATTATTTCCTAATTACACAATTAACAGATACTCCATGTGGAAAAATCTGAAAATACAAAGAGAGGAGCAAATAAAATAAAAGCCATCCATCTTCTGCCTCCCTGACACTTACACATTTTTGCAATTTTGCAGACTTTTTAGTTCTATATCTATGTAAAATATGTATGTATGCTTTTTAAAAACAAAAATGAGATTCCATTAATCACACTGCTCTTTAACTTTGCAATATACTGTAAACCTCTTTCCATGTCAAGTGATATAAGACCATATCATTATTCTTAGAGGGTGGGGAGATTTTCATGGAGTGAATATACTGTAATTTGTTTTACCCAGTGGTTCCCAAAGGATATTCTATAGAACATCAATCCCACAAGATGTCCCTCAAAAACAACAACATGGGTTAGGCTAAATAGTTTGAAAATACTTCATACCATGTCCCCTTTTCTAGGACTTTCACAGTATTAAAGAAGGAAATTTAAACCCCAGCATGGTGGAACACACCTGTAATTCCAGGTTGAGGCAAGAGGATCACAAATTTGAGGCCAGCCTTAATAATTTAACAAGGACCTAAGCAAGTGAGACCCTGTCTCAAAATAAAAAATAAAAAGGGCTGAAAATGTGGCTCAGTGGTTAAGTAACACTGTGTTCAATCCCCAGTACCAAAAAAAAGTAGATTTAACTCAATTTACCAAGCTTACCTGAACATGGATTCTTCCCGACTCCTTCTTCTTTAATTCACTTACTTATTCATATTTTTATAACACCCTGAGAAATGCTGGCTTAATTGTTCCCTAGTGTTTGACATTAGGCTTGTAATTCTCCTGCCTCAACCTCCTGAATTGCTGGGATTACAGGAAATACCACTGTCTGGCCTTTTCTATTTTTTGAGACAATGTCTTGTTAAATTGCTGTGGCTGACTTTCCTCTTCCTTTGCTTCAGTCTCCTAAATCACTGTGATTATGAGGCATGTACCTCCATGCCTGGCAAGATTGTTTTGCACAATTAATTTTCTCATATTTACAAATAACATTATAATAAACATTCTTTTTAACCTGTCCCATATTCTCCCTAAATAAAATTCCTAGAATTTCTGTATCAGGGGCTGTGGGTGTAGCTCAGTAGTAGAGCACTTGCCTAGAATGTTATGAGATTGTGGGTTCAATCCCCAGCACTGTCAAAAAAAATCAGTCAGGCTTAGAACACACATGTAATCCAGCAATTTAGGAGGCTGAGGCAGAAGGATCACAAAGTTCAAAGCCAGCCTGAGCAACTTAATGAGTCCTTAAGCAACTTAATGAAACCCTGTTTCAAAATAAAACATAAAAAGGACTGGGATGTGGCTCAGTGGTTAAGTGCCTCTGGTTCAATCTCCAGTACCAGAAAAAAAAATCAAATTCCTATATCAAAAAAATGTACATCTTTTGAAGGCTTTTGATATACATTGCAAAACTTTCTCCAGAGAAGACATTATCTATCTTCAACAGTGAATTCAAATAGTACTTTCCCCATATTTTCAACAGCCTTGTAGTCTAAACAGTTTTAAAACACCTCTGCTTATTAACATGGCATAGGAATGTATTCTAAATCAAGTTGAAGGGAGTTTTAGCTGAACTCCTCTGACTGCCCTGACATGCTGGCCTCAATACGCTCCTTTCCAAAGATCCCTATCTGATGTAAACTCCCGTAGAGTTTAACATACGTCTAGTTAAGGAAGCAAACTAAACCCTTCCTTTCAGAAGAGCCAGACTAGAAATGGAAAGTATAATAGGCTCCTCTGCTGGATAATGACATTTTTAAGTATTTCCTTCTTCAGCACAAAGTCATAAGCCGGCTGCTTGCAAGTTTTAAGCACATCTTCTTTCGTTTGTGTTCAATGGAGAGCTACCAAGCATAAGAGCAGAGCCAGGAAATAAACAGAACTGACGTTACAGGGCTTTTCTTCCAGCCATACAATAATCATTGAGGAAAACGAAAATGCTCTTTTGCTGTTGGTTTGCTTTTTAGTGCTATTTGAACACTTCCAAATGCATACTGGCGCTGTGTTCTCATAGTTGACACAGCTCTTGGCTATGTCTCTCTTGCTTCTCTGAAATGAACACACCAAGCATATCTTTCTTTTGTTTTGGCTTGAGCTGTACTTACAGTACAAAGAAAATTTTCTGGTGAGTGCTTTGTCACTGGGAACTTGTTATTAATATGGAAATTCTGAGAGGATCATTTATTCCCACAAAACAAAACACCAGGAGGAAATTAGCTTCTGCATTTCATCATAAATCATTCATAATTCAGAGGACAGAGGAAACTATTGATGAGGCTGAACAAAATGAGTTTCTTGTTGCCAGAAAGAATAAAAATATTAGGTACGAAGCTGTCTAATTTCCTAAATATTTTCTTTTTTCTTTACTTTTTTTTTTTGGTACGGAGGATTGAATCCAGGGGTGCTTAACCACTGAGCCACATCCCCAGCCACCTTTTTATATTTATGTAGAGACATGGTCTCCCAGAATTGCTTAGGATCTTGCTAAATTGATGAGGCTGGTTTTGAACTTCCGATCCTCCTGCATCAGCTTCCCAAGCCACTGGGATTACAGGGGTGCACCGCCACACTTGCCTAAATATTTTCTTAAAGTGTTCCAAATTCATGCCATCATGACTTTCACTGTCATGCTAGCAAAGATGAAGGCAGATGTTTTCAGAGACTCAATAGAATTTTAAGAGGCAATACGGATTTTATAAATGTCTACATCAACTTTATTTTATAGATCAGCCATCAGAAATTCAGAGAGGTAAAGAGATCTGCCCAAAGTCACACAGAACTAGTGGCAGATCTGGACCTTCAAGTCAGATCTCCTAACTGCTCTGCTCAGAAAGAATACAGTCTGGTCACTCCCCCAAAAGGCTGACATGAGCAATTATGTTACCAATTTCCTTTAATATCATAAAGCCACAGAGAACTCCAATTGCATACAAATGGCAATCAGTCAATTTATTACTAATTTACTTAACAAATGCATCCATTTAACACATTTCTTTCTGAGAGATCATGGTCATTAAGCATCTCACTCTTAGGTGGGTTAAGCTATTTTCTGAGATTCCTATATGATATATAATGTTTTCCATTTATACATTATAGCCTTGTGACAATTAATTGTGTATGTGTGTGTGTGTGTGCGCGCGCGCACATGCCCACATGTTTTAAGACTGCACACAGGGCCTGGTGCATGCTAAGCAAGTGTTGTATCACTGAGCTATGACCCCATTCCCTGTTTATTATTGAGTTAAGAACCACATTGTAAAAATTCTGTGACACATCACTGCATTTCAGGGAAACAAAGCTAACTCTTTCCTGGCTTCCTGGCCTTTTCTAAATTCTATAAATTTCAACTTTCTGACAGTGACGTCTACCTATATGATAGATTATTCAAGCTCAACTTTTAAGATACTAAAATATTTAAAAATACTTCAGGCAAATTGAAAATTAGATATTCTCATAGATACCTAAAGTACCATAGATGCATTTTCATCATGGATATTTATACAGTTGCTTCTAGGTGAATTTAAAAAATTCATTTAGAAGATGAAATTAAATATATTCTGTAGTGGGAGTACTAATAATCAAGGAGCAGATTTATGCAGAATTAGAATCATAACTCATGTGCTTTTTTAAAAAAAATTATTTTCCTTTTTTTTAGTTGTTGATGGACTTTTATTTTTTATTTCTATGTGGTGCTGAGAATCAAACCCAGTGCCTCACATATGCTAGGTAAGTGTGCTACTGCTGAGCTATAGCCCCTGCCACTCGTGTGCTTTCAATAGCTCACTTGATTTGCCTCAATTCTAAAGAGTCAATAAAAAAGCCCACCTACATACAAACTTTCAACCCATCCCCCTTTTTAATGTAGGAGATTTCTAACTGTGAGAGTTGTCCAACAATAGAATGAATGTTTGTGAGGGTGTTAGTTCATTACTATAAGATTTCAAATTAAAAGATCATCTATCTGGAATTCTTTATAGGATTCCTCCATTCAGAGATACATTAAAAGACTTCTAAAATCCTTTAATTCTAAGATTCTGTGATTCCAATATTATCTTTATATTCTACTTTTACAGCACAGGGGTCCTTTCATATATGTATCTACAGTTGTTATAATAGATTGCCTCATATTGATATTTTTGTACTTTTTTTTTTTTTGATACTGAGGATTGAACCCAGGAGCATTTAACCTCCAAGCCACAGCCCCAGTCCTTCTTTTTTAAAACATTTTTTAGTTGTAGATGGACACAATATCTTTATTTTATTTTTATGTGGTGCTGAGGATTGAACCCAGTGCTTCACACATGCCAGGCGAGCACTCTACCACTGTAATCCCAAACCACTGGGATTACAGGTATGCGCCACCACACTTGACTTGAAGGACCAGCTCTGTCTCCCCAGTCCTTTTTATATTTTATTTAGAGACAGGTCTTGCTGAGTTGCTTAAGGTCTCGATAAATTGCTGAGGGTGGCTTTGAACTTGAGATACACATGCCTCAGCCTCCGGAGCCACTGGGATTACAGGCATGTGCCACCACATCTGGATCAATATTTTTGTACATCCCTTTAAGATAGGGATGGTATCACACTCATCCTTGTTCATAGTGTAATTTTTAGTACTTATCCTGTACACAGAATATGCTATACATTGAATATACTTGAAATTAGCAGTTTGATTGGTTGATTTGGCTTTCATAAACTTTTTATATACATTTATTTTATTTTATTTTTATGTGGTGCTGGGGACTGAACCTAGTGCCTTACACATGCTAGGCAAGGGCTTTACCCCTGAGCCACAATCCTGGCCCCCTGGCTTTCATAAATTTTAAGAATCATATTTTTTTTCTTGAGCTCAGAATCCAACTCATTACTATGGTGAGTTTTCTTATTGAATCTGTGTGAATCTTTAAGGTAAATTTGAATTTGCTCTTTTATGAGTAAAATAGGAATACTTAATTAAACACATTTAAAGCTTAAAAATGGTTCTTTAAAAATATTTGAAGGACTTAAAAACAGCACACTACAGGGACACAGCCACACCAATGTTTATAGCAGCTCAATTCACAACAGCTAAACTGTGGAACCAACCTAGATGCCCTTCAGTGGATGAATGGATTAAAAAAAATGTGGTATATATACAAAATGGAAATTTACTCAGCATTAAAAGAGAATAAAATCATGGCATTTGCAGGTAAATGGATGGAGTTAGAGAAGACAATGAATGCTAAGTGAAGTTAGCCAATCCCAAAAAAACAAAAGCCAAATGTTTTCTCTGATATAAGGTGACTGACTCATAGTGGGGTAGGGAGGGGAAGCATGGGAGGAATAGATGAACTCTAGATAGGGCAGAGAGGTGGGGGGGAAGGAAGGGGGCAGGGGATTTGCAAGGATAGTGGAATGTGATGGACATCATTATCCAAAGTACATGTATGAAGACACGAACAGGTGTCAACATACTTTATATACAACCAGAGATGAAAAATTGTTCTGTATACATGTAATAAGAATGGTTATGCATTCCACTGTCATATATAAATTTAAAAAATAATTTTAAAAATGAATAAAAATATTTGAAAAACATATTTTCTCTTTCATTTATCCTTTTACTGACAATGAAAATTAGCATCAGAAGACATGCCAACAGTATATACAATATAGTGATCTTTTATTCTTACACCTTAAAGATGAGTTAATGGACAGACAATTATTAAAATAACTTAAGAAAAATGAAATGGGCAAAATCAAAATTGCAAAATTATACTTCTGTGGGTTGAACTGTATCCCTAAAGAGATATGTTGAAGTCCTAATACTCAATACCTGTGAATTTGACCTTATCTGGAAATAGGGACTTTATAGATGTAATTAAATTAAGAGGAAGTCATACTGGATTAGAGCAGCTCTAAATCTAGTGACTGTTGTCTTTATAAGAAGGCCATGTGAAGACACAGGGACACAGATAGAACCATACACGTTGACAATGGCAGACATTGGATATCTGTCTGCAAATCAAGGTTTGCTAGCAAGCACCAGAAAATTCGTACAGGGGCATGGAACAGATTCTTCCTTAGAGCTTCCAGAAGAAACCAACCCTGCCAATACTTTATATTGGATTTCTAGCCTCCAGAATTATAGGACAATAAATTTTCATTGTTTTAAACCACCTAATTGTGGTTTAAAACATGTTTAAAAGTTATCATAGTTTTGGTCTGAAAATCAATAAATGGAAAATCATTTAAGAAATAAATCTTCCCAAATGGGCATGGTGGCACATGCCTATAATCCTAGCAACTCGGGAGGCTGAGGCAGGAGAATTGCAAGTTTGAGGCCAGCCTCAGCAACTTAGAGAGACCCTGTCTCAAAATAGAAATTTTAAAAAGGGCTAGGATGTAGCTAATTGGTAAAGTATCCCTGGGTTCACTCCCCAGTATCCACTCCCCCAAAAAAGAAATGAATCCTCCCAACATACAAAGTCAAAGTCAACAGAATGGAGCACCAACTACAAAATCTTTGGATTTGAGTATGTTATAGAAAGAGATGTGATTTCCTGATAAACAATTAAAATAATACTAATTGAACAAAGTAAGAAATTGTCTAAGTTGAACAAAGTGTATTGAGATAGTCAAGAGTACCAAGAGTTAGGCTGGGGGTGTGGCTCAGTTGTAGAGTGCTTGCCTAGTATGTGTGAGGCACTGGGTTCAATTCTTAGCATCACATAAAAATAAATAAATTAAATACAGGTGCAGTATCCATCGACAACTAAAAAAATATTTTTAAAAAGGACCAAGATTTACTGATGAAAGTTCCTTACACAACTGAGTAGTAGTCTCACTCCCATTGTTTACTTTCCCCATCCTTAGTCTTTGTTCTCAAACTCTGCAATCTTAATACTGCAAAACTCTTTTTGGTTCAAATGTCAATAATGTGTGTGTACCTTCCTGGATGTCAGTCATCTACAATTTCAGCAATAAATATCATTGCAATTACACCTCATTCCATGAGGGGGCCCTCATGTGTTTACTTGCCAGACCTTTAGTGCACCAAAAAATGGAGCACTAAAGGTCTGGCAAGTAAAGAAGCCAAGTAACAATGACAATATTTATAGGCTTGTCATTAGTCAATTCATAGAATCCTATCTCAGTTTCAGGAGACCATCATGATCCCCCACATCTTTAAATATTTGATTGCTTCTACTCTGAATGATTCCTGTGGGGCAACTGCCCAAAACTTCTTAGTGCTCCAACCATTTTTTTTTTTTTATGTTTGGGCATAACTGCATCAGAATTGAACATTGTGATTATTTCCAAAGATGAGGAAAAGACTTCTGCTAATATTTTAGATAACTGCCCTTGTTTTGTTAGCTGAAGTAATTTAAACCAATTCTCAACTTCATTACTTCATGATAGGATACGTTGGGTTTTTCTTTTTTTTCCTTTTTTTTGGGGGGGGGGAATTACTGAACCCAGAGGCACTTAGCCACTGAGCCACATCCCCAGCCCTATTTTGTATTTTATTTAGAGACAGGTTCTCACTGAGTTGCTTAGCACCTTGCTTTTGCTGAGGCTGCCCCAGCCTCCTGAACCACTGGGACTATAGGCATGAGCCACTGCACCTGACACATTTCTATTTCTTAAAATGCACAATTACTTAAAGTGCTTACTTTAGATTTAATTTTTTTTTTGTGTGTGTGTGTGTGTGTGTGTGAGAGAGAGAGAGAGAGAGAGAGAGAGAGAGAGAGAGAGATAGATAGATACGGGGATTTAACTCAGGGATGCTCTACCACTGACCTTCAGCCCAGTCTCCTTTTTTAAAATTTTGAGACAGGGTCTTGCTAAGTTGTTGAGGCTGGTCTATATCCTGCAATCCTCCTGCCTCAGTCTCTCAAGTTGTTGGGATTACAGGCAGCTACAGGCACTACTGTGCTTGGCATAGATTTAAATTTTTAACAAATGATTTTTTTCCTACTTAAAAAACTTATAAGGCTTCCAACTAGAAAATTGAGGCTTAAACAGATATTTATAGCCTGTAGGGAACAACTGGAAGCACATGATTCTTTCAGAAAAGCCCTAATATATTAAGCTTGTATTTAATCAAATCAGTAATCATGCTGATGAATGAAAGGTAATTCATAAAAATGTAAAAGACTACAATTTATCAACATTGTCTTTTTTCTGGATTTAATTAGAATGCAAAATTGATCAAGGCTAATCAGGTTGAGTACAAATTGAGTGAAGCCCCAATTATATATTATTTTCTTTCCATTCAATTAGCTTTTATTCATCTTGTTCTTCCCTACTAATTCCAACAAATTAAACACCCAAGGATTCATGTGCAAAATAGTCAATCCTTACATCAGTATGGTACAACTGGCTTAGTTTCAAAAATTGCTTGTGATAGGTAACTTTTCCTTAGTAGATGGAAACTAACAAGTACTGAAAATATTTTAAAAACTAGTAATTTTTAAAGATAATTTTATCTTGTTGGTTAACTGAACAATTACATTTCATTAGACCTTATAGTTTTAGATGTTTATGTCATTTCCTTTTTAATTCCTAAAAATAAACAGAGCTCTCAATTTTTTTTTTCTTTTTTGCATTCCAGGGATTGAACTCGGGCACTCCACCACTGAGCCATGTCCCCAGCCCAATTTTGTATTTTATTAGATACAGGGTCTCAGTGAGTTGCTTAGCACCCCACTTTTGCTGAGGCTGGCTTTGAACTCACAATCCTGCTGCCTCAGCTTCCCAAGCTGCTGGGATTACAGGTGTGTGCCATTGCACACAGCAGAGCTCTCAATTTTTAACAAAAGTCATGATACAGCATTTTCTAGATATTGCAGCTTATAGATGTATGACTGTATCTTCAACATAGTTTTAGTTGGAAAATATCTTTGAAAATATCACTACATTGAACTGTAAAGGCCATGGACAGAATTATATATACAAATTCTATAGATACACAGAATTTTAGGATTTTATTTTAGGGAAAAAAGATAAATAGGACATAGTCTAAATTATACCATCCTGTTATTGCTCTGACTTAGTTTGGTGCATGCGTGCATGCGTGTGTGTGTGTGTGTGTGTGTGTGTGTGTGTGTGTGTGTGTGTGTGATGATAAGAAGGTCTTGGTTCTTAGTTGAAATCTACATGAATAAAAGGAAAACCAGGGCTGGGTTTGTGGCTCAGTGGTAGAGCACTTGCCTAGTCCATGTGAGGCACTGGGTTTGATCCTCAGTACCACATAAAATAAAATAAAGGTGTTGTGTTCACCTATAACTAAAAAATAAATATTTTTTTTAAAAAGGAGAACCACTATCAGAAGGTGACAGAGGGGAGTTTATGCTGATTTTAGCTGATTAATTACAGGAAGAATATCCAGCACTGCTGTTGCTTTCATCAGGAATATCCAGAGACAGACCAAGAGAAGAAAATGCCACTCATTCATAACCAAATTCAAGATGTCACTCTGTGCACTCTGCTTTCTCTACACAGGAATGTCAAATATGTGACATAAACAACTGGGACTAGACCAAGGGCTGTTTCACAAGAATAGTATCACAAAACCAACAGTATCTGCCCCCCCCCAAAAAACCCTCCTACATCAATAGTTCCAATAAATAAAAATTCATTCCTTTATTTCCCATTGTAATTATTAAAACATGCTTTCTTAAGCATACTTTTCAAAAATACTTTCAATCAACAAAAGCAGACAAAAATCCAAGGTTGACAAGATAGACAGAAAATGACTTTTTTCTAAGCATACTTTATTTAAAAATAATTATTATTGCTGTTTCAGTGCTGGGAATTGAACCCAGGACCTCAGGCATGCTAAGCATAAGCCATGCAACTGAAATATACTGCCAGCTCTAAGCATGCATTTTTATGTATTTCTCTAATACCTTATCATCTAATGCTAAAACCTCCATTCTAAAAATGAATCCACTACATATGAATATCACACATGTTAGAAAAAAGAACTGAGGTTGATAGCATACATTTGGGATACTAGTTTTATAATTTCTAGAATGAGCCATACTTCTAAGTATACCTAATAGCCAAAGTAGACTTAAAAGCTAAGTGAAAAATGACCAGTGAATGTTAAAAAACCCATGTTGATACTCACCACACAGTCTTTACTGAAAGCTGGGAAGTATCACAGGATATATGTTGGCAGTGTCTTGGCTATTCATCAAGTGGTATTTTACCTAAGACAAAATGGCATATCAAGATAAATATTTCTTATTTAACTGGCTTATTGTGCTTTTAATTGCAAAGGTAATACTTGTTTATTGCAACAAATTTTTAAAAAATATATAATTGGTAAAAAATATATAATTTATATAAAAATATAAAGAAAAAAATTCTTAAGTCATTCTTATCCAGAGATAATCAATCTTCAACAAACCCTGAATATGTGTGTGTACACGACTTTTTTTTTTTTGAGAGAGAGAAAGAAAGAATTTTAATATTTATTTTTTAGTTTTCAGCAGACACAACATCTTTGTTTGTATGTGGTGCTGAGGATCAAACCCGGGCTGCAAGCATGCCAGGCAAGTGCGCTACTGCTTGAGCAACATCCCCAGCCCCCATGACTGTTTTTTTTTTAAACAAACTTGGATTTGTACTATATATAATGGTTTTTACTCTACTTTTTTTTTGTTTCCCCAGTACTGAAATCATCATCATTATCATCATCATCATCCTAGAGATAGAGATCCCATAGAAGTTCCTTGCGAGTATAATAATGGTTCATAAAGCTCAGAAGAAGTCTGGCATCCTATCCTATGGCCAGATTACACTTACAAGGGAATTAAAAAAAAAAAAAACTAACAACAGAAAAACTCATTTGTCTTTTTTTTTAAATTAAAAACATGACAAAAAATTCCTCATAAAAGAAAATTAAGCAGGGCACAGTGGCACAAGCCTGTAATCACAGTAGCTAGGGAGGCTGAGGCAGGAGGATCCCAAGTTCAAAGTCAGCCTTAGCAATTTAGTGACGCCCTGTCTCAAAATTTTAAAAAAGGTCAGGGGATGTGGCTTAGTGATTAAGTGCCCCTGGGTTCAATACCTGGAAAGAAAGAAAAGAAAGAAGAAAAACTCTTTGCTAAAACCATCATTACTTAAAAAAATTATTTACTCTGCATAATTTTTACAAAGTTCTTACACTTCCCACTTGAACACTTATTTGTTCTTGCTTACTCCTAGTGGAAATAACTGTTACTTATCACATACAATATGCCTTCATTTGCTTAGAGGCTCTGATCTTTATTTCACATTCCTTCACTTTATAGAGTCCTCATTCTTTTGAGGGAGGGTACTGAGGAACTGAGGATTGAACCCAGAAGTGCTTTACCACTGAGCCACTTCCCTGTCCTTTTTGTTTTTTGAGACAAGGTCTCTCTAAGTTGCTTGAGGATCTTACTAAATTGTTAGGCTTGCCTTGAACTTAAGTTGTTAGGGGGCCTGCCTCAGCCTCCTAAATTGCTGGGATTATAATAGGCCTGTGCCACCATGCCCGCCTGGCAGAGTCCTCATTCTTTTTAGCATCACCACACACACATCCCTACTTGACCCCCACGCCTGCCACCAGGACCTCATTTCTATTTTTATATCATCTTTCCCCCTGTTTCATTTGGGCTAATGGACTCTAAATAGGACATAGGTCATTGTTTCCTAGTGAATATTCATATTTCAAAATATACAAATAAGATTAGATTTATCTGTTATTGTATTTGGCCAAGAAGGTCCAGATGAATTTTTACTAGAGCTGTGTAGGGTATGCTTGGGAGGGTTTGACATAAAATATAGACTAGGTGGTATACACAGAATTTGTTTTGGAGTTCCCTTAGGTACACCTAAAAGAAAAAAGCAGATGTCCCCCAGAGCAACCGATGTCACAGTAGATAGTAGATGTTACATATCTACTAAGATACTGCGTAGAGACCAAATCCATTATGTTAAATTGAACAATAAAAACAACTTTTTTGGGTGGTGCTAGGGATCAAACCCAGGGCCTTGCACATGCTAGGCAAGAACTCTACTACTGTGCTATACTGCCTTCCCCAAACCATATTTTTTTTGCAGTACTGGGTGTAGAACCCAGGGCCTCATGCATGCTAGGCATGGGGTGTACCACTGAGCCACATCCTCACATTTCCCAAAACAATTTTTAAATGATAAATTCTAAGAAAACTCCAAGCACTTTCATGTGATAAAAATGTTTTACATATAAATATCTTATAAAAGGAAAACCGGTTTTAAGTTGATAAAGCACTATTTTCTTTTTTTAAATATTTTTTTAGTTGTAAATGGACATAATATCTTTATTTATTTATTTATTTAGCTGTGAATCGAACCCAGTGCCTCACACATGCTAGGCAAATGCTCTGCCACTGAGCTATATAGCCCCAGCCCAAGCACTATTTTCAATTTAAGCATACTTAATTTTTCTGCAATGCTAGGGATGGAATCAAGGGCCTCACTCATGGTAGGCAAGTGCCCTATCACCGAGCCATATCCCCATCCCTAAGCACACTTTATTTTAAATATTCAAAGAAGCCAACTTCCTATCAGGTCTTAACTGCTGATATATTTGAATGATTTTCAACACCAGCCCAAGCTTCACAGCACAAGCAAATGATCCCTTAGTTATTGATGCATCTTCACAAAACAATGTACTTAGTTTGGAAATGAGAATTTTCCAGAATTAATCTAGTCTTAGTCTTAAAATATAAAAAGTACATTCTGAGTTAAGTTCATTGTTAGTGATATTTCCATTAATTAATCCTAAATATACAAATCATATATTTTGCTGGGCATAGTGGCACATGCCTATTATCCCAGTGGCTCAGGAGGCTGAAGCAGGAGGATTGTGAGTTCAAAGCCAGCCTCAGCAACTTAGAGAGACCCTAAGCAACTTAGTGAGACCCTGTCTCAAACTATAAAAAGGGCTGGGGATGTGACTCAGCGGTTAAGCACCCCTGGGTTCAATCCTTCATAATCCCTCCCTCCAAAAAAGTCACATATATTTCAACTTCTTTCCCTATCATTTCTTCATCCTCTTTCTCATCATGATGGGTTTTTCACAATTACATACTTTTAAGCTTTATCTCCTTTCCATTTACCAATATTCCCCTCCCCACTGTAGTTAGACTTTGTTCCAAATATATAATTCAATAATTTTATTTAGAAAGGAACAAAAGCATAATTTATTGAGGTAGCACCTGGAAGCAGGATCTAGTTGTGTGGAGTTTAAGAAAAGATACTTCTGGGGCTGGGGTTGTAGCTCAGTGGCAGACTGTTTGCCTAGCATATGCGAACCACTGGGTTCGATCCTCAGAACCACATAAAAAATAAAAATAAAAAATAAAGATATTGTGTCCAACTACAACTAAAAACATATTTTACAAAAAAAAAAAAAAGAAAAGATACTTCTGTTCATTCAACTGTTCTTTTACTATTGAGTAGGTAGGTGGCTTTCCATATATTTAGTCAAAAAGAACCTATTCCTTCACATATATTGTTATTGTTTAAGTAGACATAAGTTGTGTTAACTTATTCATATGATATAAAGGTGTATATGTGCAGTAGTGGGACATGAGTTGAGATTCAGAAAAATACTTGATGACTGCCTCACTCTGTTCATTTGTTCATTCATTCATTCTTTCCTTCCTTCCTTCCTTCATTCATTCATTCCCTACCTTATTTTAGAAAATATTTAATTTTTTAAATTAAATATTTATACTTATTTAATGAAAATCTTAACAGCAAGGCCAGATGTGATAGCACATGCCTGTAATCCTAGTGGCTTGGGAGACTATGGCAGGAGTATCACAATCAAAGCAGGCCTCAGCAATTTAGCCAGATTCTAAGTGGGGCTGGGGTTGTGGCCCAGTGGTAAAGTGTTCACCTAGCACATGCAAGTCCCTGGGTTTGATCCTCAGCACCACATAAAAATAAATGAAATAAAGGTATTGTGACAATCTACAACTAAAATATTTTTAAACAAATATTCTAAGCAACTTATCAAGACCCTGTCTCTAAATAAAATATAAAAAGGAGCTAGGGATGTGGCTCAGTGGTTAGGCGCCCCAGGTTCATAAAAAATCATAACAGTCAACTAAACTAGAATTAAATTCCTCAATTCACATTTATATAGTACTTTATAGTTTTCAATGTCTTTATAAGTATTTCCATCTGGGTAAAATAGAAAAGCTATAGTAACTTTTCAAATACATTTTCAATAAATAAATCCTTTAAAAACAATTTTTATTGTTTTAGTTATTTTATAAAAATGAGCAAAAGTTATATTTATTTCTGAGAGAAGATAAAAGTACCTTTTCTTTACCGGGTCCAAGGATAGTTATTTTAACAGTGTTGGTGGGCCTGTGACTTCTAAAATAAAACCATCATGATCATTAGAAAAAAATCTGGAAAATAATCAATTATTACTTCATTATAACAGATCTAAGTATAATACACTAAAAAGAACTCTGAATACTATGTGATAACACATCTTTTTATTGCTTTTCTGTAAATGTGAATAAATCTAGAAACACATCAGAAGCAAATAGTCTTCTAATTCACCAAGATTTAGGATTTTGGAACCTACAGTGTAGAAGAACCTGCAAGTCCAGGTTGTGACATGCCTTGAATCAAGTTGAGAATTGTGGATGAAGAAGTTCTTTAAAGTACTAGAGATAGGGCTGGGCTGTGTAGCTCAGTGGCAGAGTGCATGCCTAGTAAGTGTGAGGCACTGGGTTCAATCCTCAGCACCACTAAAAATAAAAATAAAGATGTTGTGTCCACCGAAAACTAAAAAATAAATATTAAAAAATTCTCTCTCTCTGTCTCTCTCTCTCTCTTTCTTTAAAAAAATAAATAAATAAAATAAAGGTATTGTGTCCATCTACAACAAAAATTTAAAAAATAAATAAAGGTATGCTGTCCATGTACAACTATAAAAAACTTTTTTAAAAGTACTAGAGCTAACCAACACTTATGAACAAGATCCGTCAGAGGAAGATTATGGTCAAATAGGATTAATGAATTGTTGAATATTTTCTTTATTTTCACATGTTCTTTGTCACTTGGGTTTTTTTTTTTCAGTGTATAAATCCAAACAAATGACATTTCCACTTCACTAAAAAGAAACCACTTCTTTGGTTGTCATAGAATCTGGAGCTAAAATTTCTTTTAAGTTTCTAAAATTCTTATTTTATAAGTAATGTAGTTATTTTCAGACAACTAAACTTAACATCAAAACTCATCCTGAGGGACTGGGAATAGGATTTAGAAGCAAACTGGTGTAATTCACACAAGTTTATAATGATGGAGAAAAACACTGCTAAATCCAAATTGGAACAGAGCTTTTAAAACCATCACTTTTGTCAGAAAGGTCAGTGGTTTCCTAGGGCAGGAAGAGTGATGGGGAGGAAGACAGTGCAAAAGATCATGAGGACATTATTTAGAGTGTGGGAACTCTTCTATACATTGATTGTGGTTGTGGTTATGAAGCTATACATAATTATCAAAATTAACCATATACTTAAAAGTTGGTGAATTGTATTGTATATAAATAATATTTTAAGAAATGAAAAAGAGGGTTGGGGTTGTGGCTCAGTGGTAGAGCACTTGTCTAGCATATGTGAGGCATTGGATTCAATCTCAATACCGCATAAAAATAAACAAATAAAGGTCTATTGAAACTAAAAAAAAATATTAAAAAACAAGAAAGAGAAAAGTGTCACTGAGCATCATTTATACCATAGCAAAATATTCTCCCTCAGAGATTTTTTTTTTGTACTAGAGATTAAACCCAGGGGTGCTTAACTACTGAGTCACATCCCTAGCCCTTTTTATTTTTTATTTAGAAACAGGGTCTCCCTAAGTTGCTTAGGCCCTCACTAAATTGCTGAGGCTGGCTTTGAAATTGTAATCCTTCTGCCTCAGCCTCTTGAGTCACTGGTATTATAGGCATGTGCCACAATGCCCAGCCCTCATAGGTTTTTTTTTAATATTTATTTTCTAGTTTTCAGTGGACACAACATCTTTTTTTTTTATTGTTGGTCGTTCAAAACATTACACAGTTCTTAATACATCATATTTCACAGTTTGATTCAAGCGGGTTATGAACTCCCAACTTTACCCCATATACAGATTGCTGTATCACATCAGTTACCCTTCCATTGATTGACACATTGCCTTTCTAGTGTCTGATGTATTCTGCTGTCAGTCCTATTCTCTACTATCCCCCTCCCCTCCCCTCCCCTCCCCTTTTCTCTCTCTACCCCTTCTACTGTAAATCATTTCTTCCATTTGTATTATCTTGTCTTACCCCTCCTTTCCTCTTATATATCATTTTGTATAACCCTGAGGATCGCCTTCCATTTCCATGCGATTTCCCTTCTCACTCCCTTTCCCTCCCACCTCTCATCCCTGTTTAATGTAAATCTTCTTCTCAGGCTCTTCATCCCTACCCTGTCCTTGTTTACTCCCCTTATATCAAAGGGGTCATTTGGTATTTGTTTTTTAACGATTGACTAGCTTCACTTAGCATAATCTGCTCTAATGCCATCCATTTCCCTCCAAATTCTATGATTTTGTCGTTTCTTAATGCAGAGTAATACTCCATTGTGGACACAACATCTTTGTTTGTATGTGGTGCTGAGGATCGAACCCAGGCCGCACGCATGCCAGGCGAGCGTGCTACCACTTGAGCCACATCCCCAGGCCCCTCATAGGTTTTTGATTGGGTAACTACTAGTATTTCAAAGAGCTTAGACTTCAAGGCACTCCTTTCTTACCTTCCCAATCCATTTAGTGAGAGAAGCTGCTTGGGATACTGGGATTAGATCAATGCTCTTTACAGCGGATGGTGTGTCCAGATCATCATCATTCTGTGAAAGCAGAAAGCAGTGGATAATTGTAGCACCAATTACTTACTAATCAAGTACTTCTGGAGATAGCTGTTGCATGGGAAAGAGAACCCTTACTACTGAGCCTGACTTCATGTAGACAGCGCTCATCATGATAAAGCAAGCAGGGAATCTATGGTTTACTTCAATAAGCAAAGCTTCCCTTTGCCTCTTAGAGGAGAGAGCTCTGTAGTGGTTAAGGGGCTTCCTTAGCACCCCAGAAAACTTAGAACATGAGTACTCAATATTAAGAAATACATACTATATACACAAAATCTAAATTCAGCTTTCCTTCTTGGATTTGACCTATCCTTTGCTATCAAAAACTGTAATGCTATGTCCAGAAAAGGACCAAAACAGATTTAGCTAGAACTAAGACATAAATGGGACAGCAGGATCTATTAAAAAAAAGTTTACAAGTTTTATGTGTACAAAATCAGTACTACATAATTGAGGGTTTTAAAATAGGCACTTTTCTAAAACACAATATGAGTTAAACTTATATATTACACATTCCCTTTCTCCTCCTATAATACTTGGAGAATCTCTTATTCACTTACTCATGCCAAAACTTAAAGTAAGTAGAATTTGGCCAGCTAAAGGACTCCAATAACATCTATACATTGTTATTAGAAACAAAATGTGAACAGGGACAAGCCTCCAAAAGGTATCTATCTATTCATTCTTCAGAATCTATTCCAAAATCAGAGTCAGATGCCCATCTAAGGTACTCAGAGCTCAAAGGAAAAGATGTCTTCTGTTGATGATCCATTTCCTGATCTAACAACTCTAAAATCTGGAAATTGGAATTAACCAGAATCTCTCCCGCTCAAATTTCAGTTCAGTTCTTATTATCTCATTATCTGAAATGTCCACATTAAAAAAAACACTAAATATCAACCAACTACCATAACTAAGCAATCATGATGTATAGAGACATTAAAAAATGTGAACAAGGGATATAATTATATCCTGAATATGTTTAAATTAAAGGTTGTATGTTAAAATGTTACCAGAATTATATGTCTGAACAGACATAAAAATGCAATATTTTTTTCATAAATCCATTGCCTATAGCTTAAAACTGACATATAGTTAGTAAATGATGTAGAAGGAAGTAAAAAATCATTTATCGTTTTGTAATCTAAGCATTTTAGTAAAACTGAACTTTTTTTTAAATTGAGGATTGAACTCTCGGGCCCTCAATCACTGAGCCACATTGCCAGCCCTATTTTGTATTTTATTTAGAGACAGGGTCTCACTGAATTGCTTAGTGTCTTGCTTTTTGCTGAGGCTGGCTTTGAACTCACGATCCTCCTGTCTCAGCCTCCTGAGCTGCTGGGATTACAGGCATAACTGAACTTTTTAAAGATTCTCTAGGACAGAGATGAAGCTGGTTTACAACAGCTATGGTTTTATATCAGACAACTATGTACTTTGAACTCCACTTTCAAATAATGATAGTTATTTTTTAAATATTCCTTTTAGGTGTAGATGGACACAATATCTTTATTTATTTATTGTTATGTGGTGCTAAGGATCGAGCCCAGTGCCTCACACATGCAAGGCAAATACTCTACCACTGAGCTCCAGCCCTAATGATAGTTATTTTATGGATAAATCATAAGCTGTTTCTTAAGATAATTCAAGTTATTTATGGAAAAGATACTGCTTAAATATCAAACAAGAGCTGATATTTTCAGAAATTACAGTGAAACTAGATAGTACAACACTACAATAGAGAAAATTTGAAAGTTTGGGCAAAATTAAAGTGTTACTGTAAAACATACCAGTTTCAGATTTTCTTCCCAAGACTGACTTATCTGTATTGCAGTGTGTACCTCCCTACAAAAGAAAAGAAATCAGTACATAGATTGCCTATCTGAAGGAAAAGATATAACTGAATATACAAATTATTAAAGTGGTAATTGAAAGTACAGTACTCACCGTTCATGCATTGCTTCTCTGTTTACTACATCCATGCCTTCTTCCTGGAAGGTGGGAAGATGAGGGTCAAGTGAATGTCTAGTTCCTATGGTTTCAAACAGTTTCATTTGGATTGAAAATTTCAAAATTTCATTTGGATACATCTATATTATTACTCATGGGGCTATAGAAGAGCTACAGTATAAACAAATCTCCATATAAGTAAATTGTTCTGCATTCTTCATTGTTACACAAACTACCACACAAAGATATATTACTTGTGCATTACAGTACATCAGATATGCAGGGAAGGATTAGATGAAAAACTTTCATTCTGTGCTGGGTGCAGTGGCGCATGATTGTAATCCCAGCAGCTCAGGAGGCTGAGGCAGGAGGATCCCAAGTTCAAAGCCAGTCTCAGCTCAGGAGGCTGAGGCAGGGAGATCCCAAGTTCAAAGCCAGTCTCAGCAATTTAGTGAGGCCCTGTCTGAGAGACAGAGAGAGAGAGAAGAAGGAGGAGGAGGAGGAGGAGGAGGAGGAGAAGGAGAAGAAGAAGAAAAGAAGAAGAGAAAGAAAAAACAGAGAGTTTCAAGATTGTTGTTTACCCCAGTACAATGGCTCACACCTGGAATTCCAGCAACTTGGGAAGCTATTGCAAGGTTCAGTCCAGCCTCGGAAGGGCTAGCCTCAGTGAGGCCCTAAGTAACTTAGTGAGACTCTATGTCAAAACAAACAAACAACAACAATGGGAAAAAAAAACAGGCTGGGGATATGGCTCAGTTGTAGACTATCCCTGGGTTAAACCCCAGAGTAAAAAAAAAAAATGTTGTTGTTTACAGTATAAACAATACGTTTTGGGGAGTCCACAATAGAAGAGTGGTAATATGAGTTGTATGAAAAGAACAAAATTTGACCTAGGCCTTTAAAGATGCTCAAATATGGACAAGCAGAGAGTGGAGGGAAGAATATTCCAAACTGAAGGTACCATATGAACAAAAGATTAGAGGAAGAAAAGAATACGGCAATAGTTGACTCTAGCTTGATGAAAGAGTTTGTATGTTAGAATAATGAAAAGATAAAACTGGAGAGGTGGGGCTGGGGATGTGGCTCAAGCAGTAGCGCGCTCGCCTGGCATGCGTGCGGCCCGGGTTCGATCCTCAGCACCACATACCAACAAAGATGTTGTGTCCGCCGAGAACTAAAAAATAAAACATTAAAAATTCTCTCTCTCTCTCTCTCTCTCTCTCTCTCTCTCTCTCTCTCTCTCTCTCTCTCTCTCTCCTCTCTCACTCTCTCTTTAAAAAAAAAACTGGAGAGGTAAGATAGAATCAGATTTATGGGATCTTAAACAACTAAAGAGTTTGAACATAAAAAGAGTTTGGGTAAAAAAGAATAGTTGTTAGGCCCAAAGACTTTGGAGTCAAAAAGAACTGATTAGAACCCCAGATTCCTAGAATCTGTAACTCACTACCTGTGTAACCATAGATATAACCTAAGCCTTGGTTTCTTCATCTATATAAAGATGATAACAATGAGAATACTAATGTTCTTGATAAGTTCTCAACATAGTGCCTATCACGTAGTTAGTACTCAATACAAAATGTTATTCTTAATCTATTTTTTTGTGTGTGTGTGGCGCACGAGGATTGAACCCAGGGCCTTGTGCATGTGAGGCAAGCACTCTACCAACTGAGCTATATCCCCAGCCCTAATTCTATTATTAACAGTTAATGGGAAACCATTGTTACTTTTGTATAGTAGAGAAAATATGTAAAAAATAATGTTTTAGAAAAGTTATCTTGAGGGGCTGAGCTCAGTTAGTAGAGTGCTTGCCTTGCATACACAAGGCCCTGGGTTCAAACCCCAGCACCACAAAAAAAAAAAAAGAAAAGAAAAGTTATCTTGATCCCTGTAATCTTAGCAACTCGGGAGGCTTAGGCAGGAAGACCATGAGTTCAAAGCCAGCCTCAGCAAATTAGAGAGGCCCTAAGCAACTCAGTGAGACACTGTCTCTAATATACAAAAAAGGGCTAGGGATGTGGTTCAGTGGTTAAGCACCCCTGGGTTCAATCCTGGTGTGTGTGTATGTATATATGTGTGTGTGTATGTATATATATGTGTGTGTATGTATATATGTGTGTGTGTATGTATATATGTGTGTGTGTGTGGTGTGTGTGTATATATATATATATGTGTGTGTGTGTGTGTGTGTTGATTGTGGAAGTCAGATAAAACTGGAAGAGATAGGAAATCTGTTAGGATATTACCTTTGTAATTTGGACCCAAGGGACAAAAGAAGGAAGTGGCACTGAAAACAGAGAAGATGTTGTCAAGGAAAAATTAATAGGATTAGAGGTCTAATTGGATGGAAAAATAAGACAAAGTGAAATTAACTCTTAAAACTATTTGATGGTGACTATTTTGATACCATCATGGAAAATGATGGAAATTTGGAAAGCTAGTTTAAGAAGAAAACCAGTATCTTAGAATAATGGAATAATAGTCAATCTTTTAAGCAAAATTGCTAGTATAATTCTTCCATTTAATATTTATGTAGATGTTTTCCTCTAGTGAGAAAAGCTCAAGGTATTTTGTAATTCAATCAATGAACAAGCAAAAAGCAAGTTTTCCTGGAACTGGGACTAAATTTTTTTTTTAAATATTTATTTTTTAGTTCTCGGCGGACACAACATCTTTATTGGTATGTGGTGCTGAGGATCGAACCCGGGCCGCAAGCATGCCAGGCAAGCGCGCTACCGCTTGAGCCACATCCCCAGCCCCCACTGGGACTAAATTTTACTTAACATTCCTCCCATTCAAAATAGGAGCATGAGCTGGGTGGCACACAGCTGTAATCCCAGCGACTCAGAGGTTGAGGCAGGAGGATAGCAAGTTCAAGCCAGCCACAGCAACTTAGCAAGGCACTAAGCAACTCAGTGAGATCCTGATACTAAATAAAAAATAAAACAGGGCTGGGGATGTGGCTCAGTGGTTAAGCGCCCCTGGGTTCAATCCATAGTACAAAAAGAAAAACAAAAAAAGAACCCCACAGGAGCATGAGGTAATATCAGCTATTGAGTATTGTTAGTAAAAGGGAGTTGATGTCTTTACATTTTATGTCTTGTCTTTTTCCAAAATGGATTGGAGAATTTTAGATGACTTTATATTAAGACTATAAAAATAAGATAAAATTCTAGTATACAGTACTCTTTGCCTCTGATGTAACTGTCACACTTGAGAATTTAAGGTTGTTTTCTTTTTCTGGTATGGTACCAGAGATTGAACCCAGGGTGCTTAACCATTAGGCTACATCCCCAGTCCTTTTTTATATTTTATTTTGAGATAGGGTCTGGCTAAGTTGCTGAAGTTGACTTTGAATTTGCCATTCACCTGTCTCAGCCTCTGAGTCACTGGGATTTCAGGTGTGTGCCACTGCACCCCGAAGTGTAGTTTTCAATTTTGTGTGTGTGTTTGCTGGGGATTGAACTCAGGGCCTTGTGCATGTGAGGCAAGCACTCTACCAACTGAGCTAGATCCCCAGCTTATAGTTTTCAATTTTTGAGTACACAAGGTAAAAAAAAGAAAACAATTTTCCTCCCTGAGGGAGACTATGCCTGAAAGATTTAGTTGTCAAATGCCTGCATAGAGTTCAATAAATGCTTGCTGAAACAATTTGTACACAAAGATGAAATTAAATTTCTTTTAAAACAAGTTAGGCTCTTCCCTTAAAGAACTTCTGTTCATGAAAGAGACTAGGCACTTATTAGATTCTAAAAAGAAAAAAGGAAGATAAAAGAAAGTCCTCAAAAACATATCACAGAAATTGAATTTCAATGCTTTATTAGACAAGAAAATACTCACAAAAAGATACTATTTAAACTGTGCCCATCATAATCACAACCAGTTGGCATAATCCATCTTAAGTGGCTTAATCTTTGTTTTTGGGGGTACTGGTGATTGAATTTGGGGCAATCAATCACTGAGCCACATCCTGAGCCCTATTTTGTATTTTATTTAGAGACAGGGCCTCACTGAGTTGCTTAGCGCCATGCTTTTGCTGAGGCTGGCTTTGAACTCGTGATCCTCCTTCCTCAGCCTCCCAAGCCACTGAGATTACAGGCGTGTGCCACCACGTCGGGCTTAAATGGCTTCATTTTATAAAGTTCCCTTATATTTATGTCTAACTTCAATTTAATTAGTAAAATCCGGGTAAGATAAAAAGAAAAATGTAATATGTTATTAAAGTTCAAATTTGTGAATATATAAAAACAAGGATTACTAGAAATTCAAGTTAGAACATTTAAAACAATATTTTTATTTTTGCATTATAATATATATATATAATTGTGGGATTTGTTATTACATATTTGTACATGCAAACAATAGAACAACATAAGGAAGGACAACAGAACAATATAAGGAAGATACTTTTCAATTGATTTTACTTAAGACACCATAGAGAAAATCAAGTGCTTACTGGATGCCACTGTTTGGTTTTGATTTGCTTTCAGTAGTGGGTATTGAACTCAGAGCCAAGTGCAAGGAAGTACTCTACAACTAAGCTACAAACATATCCCCAGCCCTTTTAAAAAATTTTTATGTTGAGACAGGGCCTTACTTAGTTGCCCAGGCTAGCCTTGAACTTGTGATCCTCCTCTCTCAGCTTTCAAAGTAGCTGAAATTAGCAGGAAGATCACAAGTTCGAAGCCATCTTCAGCATCTTGGAGAGGCTCTAAGTAACTTAGCAAAACCCCATCTCAAAATAAAAAGTAAATGTTGCTGGGAGTACAGCTCAGTGGTTAAGCATCCCTGGTTCAATACCATTATATATATATATATATATAGATAGATAGATAGATAGATAGATAGATTAAAGAGGGTTAGGGATGTAACTCAGTGGTAAAATACCTCTGGGTTCAATCCCCAGAACCAAAAAACAAAAAGTAGCTGAGATAACAGTCCTGTGTCACCTGGATACCAAGGATTTTACATCCTCCTTAACAAGTCAGGAAATAAAGTTATACAATGAAATACTGCGAGGAAACTCAATCATGTCCCTCAAAATTCAGACATTGAAGTCCTAACCCCTAGTGCCTCAGAATGTGACCTTATCTGAAGATTGGGCCTTTATAGAGGTAACTAAGTTAGGAGGAGGTCATCAGGTTGGACCCTAGTCCTAAATGACTAATGTTTATATAAAAAGGAGAAATTTGGAGGCATAGCTCAGTAGTAGAGACTGGTCTAACATCACAAGACCTTGGATCTGATCCTCAACACCCTCTCCCCAAAATAATCCCAGAAATTTAGAGACTGGCACATAATACAAAGAGAACTCCAAAAAGCTTTCAATTTTTTGCTATGCTAGGTAAAACCAGAAACCAACTTTTGTTCTCTGAGGGAGACTATGCCTGAAAGATTTTAGTTGCCAAGTGGTTGTACAGTATGTCTTCATATGAATGTGAAGACAGCCATCCACAAGCCAAGGAAAGAGGCCTGGAACAGATCCCTCCTTCACCTCCTTTGTAAGGAATCAATTCTGGAACACCTTGATTTCAAACTTCTGGCCCCCAGAACAGTGAGGTAAAACACATTCCTATTGTTTAAGACACACAGTTAGTAGCCTGAGGAAACAGCAGCCTGAGGAAACTCATACACAAATTATTTCTGCAGAGCATTTACTCATGTTTAATATTTTGGGAGATAGAGAACTACCGAGGATGCTTTCAAATCTCTTGAAACAAAATATCACTTGTTTTTAGGAAAGGAAAATCACAAAAACATTAAGAATTACTATGTGCTTAGAAAATTAACTTCAAGCTCTCTAACATGAGAAAAACAGCCAACAATCACAATCAAGAAATTGTCCAGCTGGGCATGGTGGCACATGCCTGTAACCCAGCTGCTCAAGAGGCTGCATCATAGACTGGGAAATACTGAGTTCAAAGCCAGCCTTAGCAATGTCAAGGTGCTAAGCAACTCAGTGAGACCCTGTCTCTAAATAAAATACAAAATAGGGCTGGGGATGTAGCTCAGTGGGAAGTGCCCCTGAGTTCAATCCCTAGTACCAAAAAATAAATAAATACATACATACATACATACATATATACATAAATAACAAATTGTCCTTTAACTATCCAGTAGGAAAGGTTGCAATTTAAACTATACAATTATTTAAATGTTAACCCATAACCTAACATTCACTTGGGACTATGTGCTTATTTAAAAATAAAAGCAAATTTCATCAGTTTACAGGAAATACAGGGAATAAAAGCACATGTAAACACCACATGGAAGCAAAAGAAGAATGTGGGACATTCTACAGGACAAATGACCTGGTTTCTACAGTAAAAACACAGCAGTGAACAAAAACAAGAAGAAAAGGATGTTTTAAATAAAGAAGATCTGAGAGATATATCAACCAAATGTCATGTTTGGATTGTTTGTGAATCAATAAAAATGACATTTTTTAAGAATCTGAAAAAATCTAACATGGACTTAGACGACACTAAGTGTAATTTCTTACACATAATGATCAATGTGATTATGCCAAAGTGCCTTTTTCTTTTCTTCTTCTTATTTTTGTTTTTGGTACTAGGTATTGAACACAGAGACACTTAACCCTTGAGACACATCCTCACGCCTTTTCATGTTTTATTTAGAGACAGGGTCTTGCTAAGTTGCTTAGGGCCTCACTGCCACAGTCTGGCTGGGCACAATTCAGGAGCCACTTGTCAAAAGAAACAAACTTTATTTTTAGAATCACACACGCCAAACAAAACAGCTCCTCAGGAAAAACCTTCAGAGCCCAACTGCCACCACTGGCTTCCCACAAGCCTCTCCACCTCCCCCACTCCTCCTGCTCTTGAGGCCGATTGGCTGGGTCGTGTGGGGGGAGCCAAAAAAGTCCCCCAATGAGCAGCTCCGTGGTCTAAAAGGGCAGGGAAACAGCCCAATGAGCATCACCGCAGAGGAGCCAATCAGTTGGCAGCTAGAAGTTGCTGGGACCGCTGTGAGCCAATCATCGGCTGGCAGCTGGAAGTTTGCTGGCAGCTGGAAGTTTGCTGGGGCCCCTTGGGCTATGGCTCTCAACACCTCACTAAATTGCTGAGAATGGCTTTGAACTTGTGATCCTCCTGCCTTAGCCTCCAGAGCCATTGAGATTAGAGGTGTGCACCACTGCATCTAGTACCAAAGTGTCTTTTTCATGCCCATAAATTTAGGCAAAAAGATATGTCCAGGATTTACTTTAAAGTACTATCCCTTCACTCCCCTCAAAATAGAAATAAATGAAAAATTATGTTACAAATGTGGATAATTGTTAAAAGTTAGGTATTGAGTACATAGAGGTTCTGGTTTATATATTTTTAAACTTCCATTAAAAATTTTAATGCAAGCTGGGTGCTATGCAACATGCCTGTAATCTCAGTGCCTTAGGAGGCTAAAGCAGGAGGATCACAAATTCAAAGGCAGCCTCAGCAAAAGTGAGGCACTAAGCAACTCAGTGAGACCCTGTCTCTAAATAAAATACAAAATAGGGCTGGGGATGTGGCTCAGTGGACAAGTACCCCTGACTTCAATCCTCAGTATTCCCTCCAAAAATATTTCCATGCAAAGCAGGGCATAGTGGTGCACACCTGTAATCCCAGTGATTTGGCAGGCTGAGGCAGAAGGATTGTGAGTTCAAAGCCAGCCTCAGCAACTTAATGAAGCCCTACTCTACTTAGTAATGTGGCTCAGTGGTTAAGCATCCCACTACTCTACTACCAAAAATAAAAATTAATGCAGTATGCCCTATATTATACATATATTAATTACTTTCATCCTCATAACAATCCTGACAAGGCTACCATTATTTCCTCCATTTTACTGAAAAATGAAATAAATATCCTTATTAATGTTGTTAAGGTGAAAGTTTAGTATACAATGGGGAGAGGACCACTCATTTCTGTTTTAAGCTTAAAACTTTAAATTCAACAACAAAGTAGTAGTAGTCATGGTTAAAGAATGTATATAAAGAAATAAGCAACTTAAGACAATTATCAGTCCATTAAACTGAGAATAAGTCTTAATTTTCCATTCAATTAGTACCCAGGTTCAAAGTTAGTGTAATATCTATTTTCCCATCACTAATTTTCTACTTGTTTTTCACTTTAAATGTTTATAATACATATTCTGGCACTATGGAAATAAACTACTTTACAACCTACGTTATTAACCAGTTCAAATAGCACTGATTTTTCTTAAAATAACCCATTTTCAAATTTTGGGCTTAATTTAGGAGAAGAAAAAAACCAAATTGCACAGATAAGTCAAAGGTCACTTTTACTGTTGGTGTGAAGTTTATATTATTTAAAAAATTCTAAAATAGCATCACACAAAGGTAAGTATTGGAAGGTAAATATTAAAGGAATGGACTGGGTGCAGTGGCGCACTCCTATAATCTCTGTGGCTCAGGAGGGTGAAGCAAGAGGATCACAAATTCAAAAGCAGCTTCAGAAACTTAGCAAGGCCCTCAGCAACTTAGTGAGACGCTGTCTATAAATAAAATCTAAAGAAAAAGGGGGTCTGGGATGTGGCTCATTGGTTAAGTGCTTCTGCATTCAGTTCCTGGTATCAAAAAATATATAAAATGGGTCTAACACAGTGGTGTACACATGTAATCCCAGCAGCTCTGACGGGGAATACAGGAGGATTACAAGTTCAAAGCCAGCCTTAATAACTGAGTGAGACCCTGTCTCTAAATAAAATACAAAACAGGGCTGTGGATGTGGCTCAGTGGCCGAGTGCCCCTGAGTTCAATCTCTAGTATCAAAAAATAAAATAAAATAAAAATAAAATGGTTTCATCATACTTTCCTGCTAATGTAAGGTAACCTGACCTTAGGAAAGCCATGGTACTGGTGAGGGAAAGAGGAAAAGGATACAAGAATTAGAGGACTAATAACTAGGTTTACGAAATATCTTTATGGATTTTGTGCCACTCTAACAGAGAAAGGGGAGCTGAAAAAGAATCTAGTATTTGGGGGCTAAATCTTGCCTCTGACATTCATGAAGTATGGACATTGGGTACATAAGTTCTGCTGTCTTTCATTTCTGACCTTGTAAGGCAGTTGTGAGATGAAATGAGATCAAGATGTAAAGTACTGGTCACAGTGCTAAGCGAATAATTGCTTCATAACAGTTAAGCACCCCCTTGCAAAAAAAGCTGCTTGTACCTGGGTCAGAAAAAAATCCTACCACCTGTGATGGAGTGGTGATTTGATCTTTTTGAGTTTGGTGGATAATCCTTGGATAATTAAAAGGTTTAATTCTGTACTTGGCTTGTGCTGTTAAATACACACATACATATAAATACGCACAAAACATAAACTAGTAAGGTACAATGTGTCCCTAAACTCAGCTCACTAAGAACTGAATGTGAAACAATAACAATAAAGGCCACTTTAGCTGGTCTTTGAAAAAATTCATCAGAGAGAGCTTTAAGAAAACATAACTGGTAATTATGAAGCTACAAGCTTAATTTTTATATATAACCTTCTTCTTTGAGATCCTTGGAAGAAACTAGGTTCAAAATATAAGGGTATGTGGTATTTCTAGAAACCAACAATTTATTAAAATAACTAATAGCCCAAATAAATAGAGAACTTAGTAGTTTGTTTTGTTTACAAAACCATTCCTAAAATTAGAAACTTAATTGCACATGACCTGGCTTAGAATTACTGAAACATAGATCTTTTTTTTAAAAAAAACAAAATAAAATTTACTTTTGTTAATGAACATCTATCAAGTTTGAAAGCCTTCTTACCTGTTTTATTTGATGCAAGCGGCTGGCAGAAGTACAAATAGGAGAAGGTAGGAACAACTGAAATTTAAAATAGAAAAGTCAAGCTTGTGTTAACATTTCTGATTAGTTATTTCTAAACACAAAGTCAAGGTTGAATCATCTAAGATACTTATTGAGCGTCTAATGTGTAAAGCATAAAGGTCACTGGTATAGCTTCATACCAATGGTACTGGTTAAGGTCAAATGTTAAAATATTCAATTGGATCTTGACCAAAATAATTATGCTAACCAAAGTCTAATATATTTCAAAACCCAACAAAATAACTATTAACAGAAATATAGGACAGAGCCTGGCATGGTGGTGCATACATGTAATCCCAGCAGCTCCAGAGGCTCAGACAGGAGGATCCCAAGTTCAAGGCCAGCCTCAGGAACGTAGTAAGGTGTTAAGCAACTTAGTGAGATCCTGCCTCAAAATAAAAACCAAAGCCAGGCCCAGTGGTGAAGCCTGTAATCCCAGTGGCTTGGGAAGCTGAAACAGGAAAATTGTGACTTCAAAGTCAGCATCAGCCATGGGGAGGCATTAAGCAACTCAGCGAAACCCTGTCTCTAAATAAAATACAAAATAGGGCTGGGGTATGGCTCATTGGGCAAGTATCCCTTAGTTCAATCCCTGGCCCCACCCCCCAAAAAATTAAAAAGGGCGAGGGATGTGACTCAGTGGTAAAACACCCCGGGTTTAATATCACAGTACCTCATTCTTCTTGCCAGTTTAAGGCCATCCTTAAAGCTTAGTGAAAAGCTTTTCTTGGAACAAATAGCAGAAACAGTCCTTATATCAGCAGATAACTTGCCAAACTTACAAAATGAACATAAAAGAAGCAACTCCGCCAAACACCTTGAAATCTAGGCAGGGAAACCAAATTTTCATTAATATCAATTGACTTTAGGCAATCATTTTCAAGTACTTAGCACATTTACTCTTGATTGCTATGATACTTGTTATCTATGTCCTTTCACTTTGGGGAGGCTACTTTCTCTTTTTAGGTCTTATGTCAAAGCTTATGACATCATTAGTGCTGTAGTGTGAATTTTCTGGGGTGCGTTGGATTTGAACTTGGGCTACAGAATCATAGAAAGTTTTTTTAATATATATATTTTTTAATTTTTTAGTTCTTAATCTACCTTTATTTATTTTTAGTTCTTAATCTACCTTTATTTATTTATTTTTTATTTATATGTGGTGCTGAGAATCGAACCCAGTGCCTCACACATGCCAGGCAAATGCTCTACCACTGAGCAACAACCCCAGCCCCTAATTTTTTTTATAGTAGATGGACACAATACCTTTATTTTATTTTCATGTGGTGCTGAGGATCAAACCTAGTGCCTCACACATGATAGGGAAGCACTCTACCAACTGAGCTACAACCCTAACCCCAGAAATTTTTTTTTAACTGGACAAAAAGTGAACCAAATACTAGACTGGCTGATTTTTTTATAGTAATAATGGAGAAAACAATTAATTGGAAGAGTTAAGTACCACAGTTGATGTCATAATTTCAGCCAGGCAATCTTCTAGTGATTTCCTGGACAAAGTTTTCCAATAGGAAATTCTAAAACTTTTCCTGAAACCAAACTGAGTCCTCCCTATCCCTTAGGTATCAGTGAAAAACAATCTCTTCCAGGAAGTCTTGTAATTAGTTTAGAATAGTTTAGCACACTCTGCAAAATGCCTCAGATAATTTTTCTACATAAAACAAAATATTAAAATAAAGTATCCTGAGATGTTGTTAAAACTCACCAGTATCTTCTGTGTTAATTTCTCACATGTCTCTTATACTCCAGGGGAAAAAAGGCGTTGGAAGGAAGCAAGAGTAGGGATGATGTCATAGTTTGGGGCAGGGGAGAGTAGGGTTGTAAGGAGGGATTGGGATGAGTGCTACATGAAACTGAAACTGATTCCTAGGATTTATCTCAAGTGAAGTAATTAAGATAGGAAGAAAGACTAATATTAGTTCCATTTAAAAGAAAAACCACAGAAAATTAATATTCTACAGATACTAAAATTTTAAAAGTAAATTTTAACTTTTCTAGGTGTGCTTTTACCCATTTCCTAGTCCTTACTAGAGATAAAAGGCTTAATTGTGAATGAAAAGTTGTATGCTGTGTTTAGAAATGTCTACCTGGTTCTAGAAATTACTTAAGTTGGTTTCCAATAGTACTTAACAAGAATTGAGTCCAGGCTGAACAGACACAGCACAGACAGAGCGAGGTCTGGAATGGATTATACACTTGCTGCTGGGTGAGTCATTAACTAGATTTAGGGTTTGTAGCTGTCAATGTGAAAAGTAAAACCCAATCAGGTAAATATCAATAGCTATAAAATTAAAGTGGATGAATTGCTCAAGAAAATACCATTTAAAGCACTCCAGTAATCCCAGCAACTCAGGAGGTGGAGACAGGAGGATCGGAAGTTCAAAGCCAACTTCAGCTAAGCAACTCAGTGAGACCCTGTCTCTAAATAATATACAAAATATTGCTGGGGATGTGGCTCAGTAGTTGAGTGCCCCTGAGTTCAATCTCTGATAACACCCTCTCCCAAAAAGAAAAACACAATCTTGTCTAATAAGAAGATGAAACATTTCTCCTGCTTCCTTTGGAATAGCAGGGGGCAGATAAGGATGGAGAAATGCCACAGTTGCACACAAATTCAACAGAGGTGCTAAGAAGATTCTTGGCAGAGAGGTGGGGAATGGGCATGCCAAACTCAGGGTTAAGAGATAAAGAAAAGGGGGGGCAAGGCAGGGTGGCACAGGCCTATAATCGCAACAGCTCAGGAGGCTGAAATAGGAGGATATCGAGTTCTAAGCCAACCTCAGCAAAAAGGAGGCACTAAGCAACTCAGTGAGACCCTGTTTCTAAATAAAATACAAAATAGGGCTAGGGATGTGGCTCAGTGGTTCAGTGCTCCTGAATCCCCAGAACCAAAAAAAAAAAAAAAAAAAAGTGGGGGGTGGTGGTGGTTTGAAGGGAAGGCAGAGTCCTAATATTCAGAAGAGAACCTCATGTTTCTACTAACTAGAAGTGGGATTCAGTAATTTCTTGAAAGTGGTGAAAAAAATATTTGTGCTTTATTAAGCAGAATAATTATGAGATAACTCACAATTATACAATGCATAAGAAATACGCATCCGTATTTATATTTGTTTGCTAAATAAAACCCACGGTTTTTCAATGCCATTTGTTACAGTGAATTTTTTTCCTAAAACATTGTTTTACCTATATTGAAATGCATGAAAAGCAGGACCAATTTTTTATCTTCAATTGTACATAACAAAATTTATCATTGTAATCATTTTTAAGTACACAGTTCAGTAGTGTTGTACACACTGTTGTACAACCAATCGCCAGAACTCTTCATCTTTCAATACCGAAACTCTATACCCATTAAACAATACCTGCTGTTCCTCCCTCCTCCCAGCCCTGGCAATCATCAATTTACTGTCTCTATGAATTGACCACTCTAGGTACCTGCAATACCAATTTTTTTTTCAGGGGGCGGGGTACTGGGGATTGCACTCAGGGGCCCTCAACCATTAAGTTACATCCCCAGCCCTATTTTGTAATTTAAAAGAAACAAGGTCTCACTGAGTTGCTAAGTGCCTCCTTTTTTGCTGAGGCTGGCTTTGAACCTGTGATCCTCCTGCCTCAGCCTCCTAAACCACTGGGATTATAGGTGTGCACCACCAACCCAGAGTCTATAGTACCAATTTTAAGGATAGTCCAGGATGGGAAAGACACTTACATACATATAGTTTATGAGCCAAGCACAGTGGCACAGACCTGTAATCCCAGCAGTTTGGGAAGCCGAGGTAGAAGGATCATGGTTTCAAAGTCCCAGCAAGGGCTGGAAATTCTGAGTGAGATCCTGTCTCTAAATAAAACACAAAATAGGGCTAGAGATGTGGCTCAGTGGTCAAGTTCCCCTGAGTTCAATCCCTGCTAACCCCCAACAAAAATATATAGTTTATGATACCACTCAACAATGCTTATATTTTTTTCAGGAATGATAGTTCTACTTTGTAATGTGATATGTTAGCTAGAAATGAAAAATACATTTATTGTTCATGCTTTCTGAAAAATATTTAAATACCATAGAGATCCATAAATTAGAAATAAAATTCCTGGGGCTGAGATTGTGGTTCAGTGGTAGAACACTTGCCTAACACATGCGAGGCCGGGGGTTTAATCCTCAGATTTATTTTGTATTTTATTTGCAGACATGGTCTGAGTTGCTTAAGGCCTTGATTTTGGTGAGGGTTTCTTTGAACTCATGATTCTCCTGTCTCAGCCTCAGGAGCCACTAGGATTACAGGCCTGGGCCACAACAGGGATGATGGTATATTTTGACAAAATAAAGTTATATGCATAGCACTATTACAGCAAGTTAAACCTATAAGCCATGAATGTTCCCATCACCAAATATGTAAAAATGAATTTAATTCTGCAAAACAATGTGTTTTATAAGATGGCTTATTTTAAATATGCATTATATTAAACTGAATTATAAGTAAATTAAGAAACTAAAATTCCTAAGAAATATTATGCATTTAAAAATTTTAGGTACTAGGCTGGGCATGGTGGTGTATGCCTATAACCCCAGTGGCTTAGAAGGCTAAGGTAGGAGGATCTGGAGTTCAAAGCCAAGCTCAGCAAATTAGTGAGGCCCTCAGCAACTCAGTAAGAACCTGTCTCTAAATAAAACACAAAAAAAGGGCTAGAGATGTGGCTCAGTGTTTAAGCCCCTCTGGGTTCAATTCCCATTACCAAAAAAAAGTTGTGGAAATAATATTCAATATCATTCTATGAAGATGAAGACATCTAATTTTAAGCTTAAGATGTAATGTTTGGAGGGATACTAGGAATTGAACCCAGAGGCACTTTACCACTGAGCCACACCACAAATCCTTTGAATTTCTTATTTTGAGGCAGGATCTCAGTAAGTTGCTAAGGGCCTTGCTAAATTGCTGAAGCTGCCCCCAAACTTGTAATTCTCCTGCCTCAGACCCCAAATCACTGGGATTACTGGCTTGCACCATTGTACCCAGCAGGAAGTATACTCTAAAATTTATTTCAAGGTATAACATTTCAGTAGAATGCACTCTACAGATTCATATAGAAATTCATATGATAGGGGGCTGGGGTTGTAGCTCAGTGGTTGAGCACTTGCCTAGCATGAGTGAAGCCCTGGGTTTGATTCTCAGCACCACATATAAATAAAATAAGTAAATAAATAAAGGTCCATCAACAACTAAAAAAATTTAAAGAAAAAGAAATTAATGTGATAGAGAAATCTATAAACAATTAACTGTATGACAACAAGTTAATCTATATAAAATGGACAAATGCCTAGAAACACAAATTACCAAAATGATTCAAGAAGAAATAGAAAATCTCAACAGACTTATAGTAAGACATAGAATCTGTGGTCAAAAACCTTCCAACAGGGCTGGGGATGTGGCTCAGTGGTAGAGCACTTGCCTAGCATGTGTGAGGCACTGGGTTTGATCCTCAGCACCACATAAAAATAAATAAATAAAATAAAGGTATTGTGTCCATCTACAACTAAATAAAATAAAATAAACAAACAAACCTTTCAATAAAGAAATTTCCAGGACTAGGGGCTGGGGATAGAGCTCAGTTGGTAGAGTGCTTGCCTTGCATGAGCAAGGCCCTGGGTTCAATCCCCAGCACCACAAAAAAAAAAAAAAAAAAAAGAAAGAAAAAGGAATTTCCAGGACTAGATAGTTTTATGGATAAACTCTATAAAACATTTAAATGAAGAACTAACACCAATCTTTTTCAAATTCTTCCAAAATTAGAGAGGCTGGGGCTGGGGTGTAGCTCAGTGTTAGTGCATAGCTTACTTAGCATGTGCAAGGTCCTGGGTTCCAGTCTTAGAACTGAAGGGGAAGAAAAAGCTAGCACTTCCTAATGCATTCTGAAGCCAGCAATTACCCAGATACCAAAGCCAGCAAAGATACCTCCAGAAAGAAACCTACAGACCAATATCCCTTATAAATAAAGATGCAAAAAGATTCATTCCAGGAACTCAAGGGAGGTTTAACATAAGAAAATCATAGTGCTACATTATATAAATAGGACAAAGAGGGAAAACATGGTCATCTCAAAAGGCTTAGAGAAAACACTCATGACAATTCAATGCCTTTTCTGTTTTTGGTACCAAGGATTGAATCTAAGAGTGTAGTAGCACTGAGCTACACCCCAGCCCTTTTTATTCTTTGATTTTGTGATAGAGTCTCCTTAAATTGCTGGCGCTGGCCTTGAATTTGTGATCTTTCTGCTTCAACCTCCCAGAATTACTGGGATTATAGGGTTGCACCACCCATTCCCCCAAGGCTCAAAAGCCCTTACAACATGGAAACCCTCAGAGACTAAGAGTGAAAGGAAACTTCCTTAACATGATAAAGGGAATTTACCAAAATGCACAGTTAACATTACAATGAATATTAACTATGAAAGCTTTCCCACCAGGACTAGGAACAAAACAAGGATGGGCACTTCCTGAAACTAAAGAGAGCTGAGGGTTGAACAACATGGTGAATGCGCTGAATTGTACTTTTCATTTATTTTTTAGCAGTACTGGGGATTGAACCCAATGGAACTCTAGCACTGAGCTATATCCCCAGCTCTTATTATTATTTTTTTAATTTTCAGACAGGGTCTGGTTAAATTACTGAGGCTGGCCTCAAACTTGCTATCCTCCTGCATCACCCTCCAGAGTAGCTGGAATTACAGGCCTCGGTCACCTCACCTGGCAAATTGTACACTTTAAAACAATTAAATGTTATGTGAGGGCTGGGGCTGGGGCTCGAGTTCAGTGGTAAAGCACTCGCCTTGCATGTGGAAAGCACTGGGTTTGATCCTCAGCACGACATGTAAGTAAAATCAAAGTATTGTGTCCATCTACAACTAAAAAAATATTTTTAAAAAAGTTATGTGAATTGGGCTGGGGATGTGGCTCAAGCGGTAGCGCACTCGCCTGGCATGTGTGCGGCCCGGGTTCGGTCCTCAGCACCACATACAAACAAAGATGTTGTGTCCGCCGAGAACTAAAAAAAATATATATATATATTAAAAAGTTCTCTCTCTCTTTCTCTCTCTCTCTCTCTCTCTCTCTCTCTCTCTCTCTCTCTCTCTCAAAAAAAAAAGTTATGTGAATTTTACCTCAATACAATTTTCACAAAATGAATCATTCAGTCACCTTGGTTTACTGATCATAAGTATGTTTCATATGTTTAACTAGCAGAAAACAGTTACAATTTAAAGATTGCATTATAACACTATGAATAGCAAATTTCATTTACAATTCAAGATAAATGTGATAAAAGTCAAATTTTTTAAAAAATCAAATTAAAAGCCGAAAACTACTTTTAAGAGAGCCTGCAAATTTCCCTCTCAAAGTTAGTATGCCCTTCAAAAACTGGAAGCTAGATGATCTTATGCATAAAAACAAACTTTAATGCTAAATCCATATGAAATTCAAAAGTTAATTCTGCTTCACCTGCAGCAAAAACTGTTTTTGATGTACTTATTTTTCCTTCATTACTGTTTAGAACTCTATTTCTCTTTTTTTGGGGGGGAGTACAGGGGATTGAACTCAGGGGCACTCCACCACTGAGCCACATCCCCAGCCCTATTTTGTATTTTATTTAGAAACAGGGTCTCACTGAGTTTCTTAGGGCCTAACAAGGCCTCACAAAGTTGCTGAGGCTGGCTTTGAACTCCAGATCCTCCTGTTTCAGCCTTCTGAGCAGCCCCAGCCCTGCTTAGAGCTCTGTTTCTCAAGGAAGAACTTGTTAGGAATGTAAATTCTCAGGCTCTGCCCCAGACTCACTGAATCAGAAACTCTGGGGGAAGACCTAGCCAGCCATGTTTTAACAAGTCCCCCATGTGCTCACTCAAGTCTAAGAACCACTGGTTAAGACAAGTAAGCTTGGACTGGGGATATAGTTCAGTTAGTTGGTAGTGCACTTGCCTTGCATGCCCAATCCCCAGCAACACACACACACACACACACACACACACAGAGAGAGAGAGAGAGAGAGAGAGAGAGAGAGACAGAGAGACAGAGAGACAGAGAGACAGAGAGAGAGAGCAAGCAAATAGCTTAAGTCTTGGACAAGGAGGCTGGTATCAGCATTTTCTTACCAGGGCATGCTGGCTCATAAATGTCATGCTGTTTCTTTTCACTCTTAACGTGTCAGCTTGGAATACCTGTGAATTATCACTAAGGACAAAAAGAAAACACTTGTTATATAAAGTTTATTACAATTTTTTTTAAAAAACAGTGCTGGAAATGGAATTTAGGCCTTATGCATGCTAGGCAAGCACTCGACCGCTGAGCTACATCCTCAAGTCTGCAAATTTTTTCAAGAAATAAGATTTCTAATACTTAAATAGCAACACTGTTAATTGTAAATGGCATTCTGGTAGAGACAACTGTGCAGATGTAGAAATTAACACACACACACACACATACACACACACACACACTTAAAAGTACACATCTTAGTCCATTAAGCTTAAACAAGTTACCATATAAGAAAAGAAATTCTTGGGGCTGGAGATGTGGATCAAGCGGTAGCGCGCTCGCCTGGCATGCGTGCGGCCTGGGTTCGATCCTCAGCACCACATACAAACAAAGATGTTGTGTCCGCCGAATACTAAAATATAAATATTTTTTAAAAATTTTTAAAAAAGGAATTCTCATGCATGCCACTTTACCTCTAAAGCTAGAGAAAAAGAATAATTTATTATGACCTTGGAAATACATCATTTTCAGCGTAAACCTGTAATTCGTTTAAATTTATGATTGGAGGGCTGGGGATGTGCTCAAGTGATAGCACGCTCGCCTGGCAGGCGTGTGGCCCTGGTTCGATCCTCAGCACCACATACAAACAAAGATGTTATGTCCGCTGAAAACTAAAAAATAAATATTAAGAAAATTCTCTCTCTCCCCCTCCCTCTCTCTTTAATAAATAAATAAATAAATAAATAAATAAATAAATAAATTTATGATTGAAGCTGGGCACAGTGTACGTGTACCCCTGTAATCCCAGCAGCTCAGGAGGCTGAGACAGAAGGATTGCAGGTTTGAAGCCAGCCTCAGCAACTTAGCAACTCTTTAAGAAACCTAATGTGACCCGGTCTCAAAATAAAATATAAAAGGGCTGGTGATGTGGCTCAGTGGTTAAGTGCACTTGAGTTCAATCTCCAGTACCAAAATAAAATTTATGATTGGAGCTACCCAAATTTTACATGAACAAGAGGGATAACTGATAGCAGGTGTAGATAGAACTGAAATCTTCCACAGATATGTTTTGTTTGGCCTACATGGTGTTAAAACATTTCTGAATTCATTGTGCAAACTGAGAAATTTCATATTTAAAAAAATCCAGATTCCAGATTTTTGGCTTCTATTGAAAATTTGCAAGATTTTGCAACACTGGGCTCCATTCCCACATGGCAACAACACACTGAAAGTGAGCAGCTGCTGCCCACTGAAAATGGAGTAGGGGTCCTCACCTTGGACTATTGCCCACTCAGGTGGCCTCAATTCTATTTGAGCTTATAACCTTGAAGAAGTCATCTTTTCCTTTACATGTTTTCTTTTTACTATAACTTTTTCTTTTGTACTGGGGATTGAACCCAGGGGCACTCTACCACTGAGCCACATTCCCGGCCCGGCCCTATTTTGTATTTTATTTAGATACAGGGTGTCACTAGGTTTTTTAGTGCCTCACCATGGCTGAGGTTAGCTCCCGATCCTCCTGAATCTGCCTCCCCAGCAGCTGGGATTACAGGCGTGAGCCACTGTGCCCGGCTCATAACTTTTTACTTTGAAATAGTTTAAGACTCACAAGAAGTTGCAAAAAGTATGCCAATGGTTCCCATGTACCTATCATCCAGGTTTCTCCAATGATAATAAGAAATCATTTTTAATACTGTTCTTTGGCTGCTTTTGTTACCGAAAGCTGGGTCCTTGTCCCCGATGCCAATTCATGCCAATTTAATAACAAGGACACAGTTTTGAGAAAAAGGAAAAAGAAGCCTTATTGCTTTGCTAGCAAAGGAGCACTGGAGACTCTTATCTGGACACTGTGGTTCCACCCATCATCGAGAACAAAGAACTATTAAAAGAAGCTCAGCAGCGGAGCACTTGCCCAGAACAGGTGAAGTCCTGGGTTCGATCCTCAGCACCACATAAAAATAAATAAATAAAATAAAGGTATTGTTTCCAACTACAACTAAAAAATAAATATTAAAAAAAAAGCTCTTAAAAGCTGCATTCCAGGTATGCCTCAAGGGGAGTCCCAGGTGTACCCCGAGGGCATGGTGAAGTGAAATTCACTTATTCAGTTGTTAATATGGACTATAAAGCACTTCTCAGGTTGACTTCTTCTAGTGGTGAGCTCAAAACAGATAACTAGGCCTAGGAGGGGAAATGGTAATCTTGTTACCTACCCCTAGATCAGGTATGGGGAAGGAGAGGAAAAGAAAAACAAGTCCCTTTTAAAATAAGCAGCTTGGGGCTTGGGATGTAGCTCAGTGGTTGAGCACTTGCCTCACAGGTGTGAGCCACTGGGTTGATACTGAGCACCACATAAAAATAAATAAATAAAATAAAGATGTTGTGTTGAGAGCTACAGCCAAAGCGGCCCCAGCAAACTTCCATCTGATTGGCTCACCGCGCCCCAGCAAACTTCCAGCTGATTGGCTCCTCTGCGGTGATGCTCATTGGGCTGTTTTCCTGCCCTTTCAGACCACGGAGCTGCTCATTGGGGGACTCTTTTGGCTCTGTCCACGCAACCCAGCCAATCAGGCTCAAGAGCTGTAGAGAGGCTAGCAAAAAAAGCGGGTGGTGGCAGTTGGGCTCTGAGGGAATTCCTGAAGAGCTCATGTGGTGCCCAGTGTGTTCTAAAAATAAAGTTCGTTTCTGCTTGACAACTGGCTTGTGAATTGTGCCCAGCCAGACTGTGGCAATATTGTGTCCATCTATAGCTAAAATATTTTTAAAAAATAAAAAATAAGCAGTAGCGAAGGATATATTCAAAAGGTAAAGTGGACTAATGTTACATTCACATCCAGTCTTTTGGGGTTTACCTCCATACTCTCTCTTACTTGTATTTTATTCTTTTCAGGCTCCTTGCTAAGAACCAATTCAAAACCTTTCCAGTCTGGTGTGGTGGTACATGAAAGAACAGCTTGCTGTCTTACAATTTCAGTGATTTTATAGTCTGCTTAACTAAGTTTTGTTTTTGGGGGGTTGGCAGTACTGGGGAATTGAACTAATGGCACTTTACCACTGAGTTATATCCCCAGCCCTTTTTATTTTCTTTTTTGAGACAGGGCCTAGCTAAGTTGCTGTGACTGGCCTTGAACTTGTGATCCTTCTGCCTCAACCTCCCCAGTCAATGGGATTACAAGCCACTGCACCAATCCTGAACTTAGTTATTTACCATGATATTCAAAGCCCTCCATGATTTGGCACCAGATTTGTGGATTTCAGGAAGTAGTAAAATTTCAATACAAAATCTAGGCACAGGCCTGTAATCCCAGCAGTTGGGGAGGCTGAGACAGGAGGATAGTGAGTTCAAAGCCAGCCTTAGCAACGGGGAGGTGCTAAGTAACTCAGTGAGACCCTGTCTCTAATAAAATACAAAAATAGGACTAATGATGTGGCTCAGTGGTAGAGTGCCCCTGAGTCCAATCCCTGGTACTTCCCCTCAAAAAAATCTAGGCACAAATATCCAATAACTACCTTTCTCTTTTGCCAAATATGGCACAGTGCAATGACAGCAGTTCACAATAACCTATTATACATTTTTTGAATAACTAAAAGAGAAGAAAGGGGGCTGGGGTTGTGGTGCTGGATTCGATCCTCAGTACCACATAAAAATAAATAAATAAAAGTATTGTGTCCAATTACAACTAAAATATAAATATTTAGGGCTGGGGTTGTAGCTCAGTGGTTGAGTGCTTGCCTTGCATGTATGAGGCACTGGGTTTGATCCTCAGAACCACATCAAAAAAAAAAAAGATAAATATTTTTTTAAAAAAGGAGAAGAGAGAAAAGATCTGGAAGGTTGCAAACTTCATATGATAAGAACATGAAAATATTAATGAGCCTGATTTGATCAGTATATAGTATATACATGTATTGAAATATCATGCTGGGCATCATAAATATGTATACTATGTGTTAATCTAAAATTTTAAAAAATGGGGACTGGGAATGTGGCTCAGTGGTAGATGCTTGCCTAGCATTAGTGAAGACCTGAGCTGGATCCCCAACAACTCTCTCTCTCACACACACACACACACACACACACACACACACACACACACACACCAAAAAAGTAAAAAAAATTACAAAATATTTGAGATTGAAATGTTAATTACCCTGATTTTATTATTATGCATTGTATGCATATATTGAATTATCACACTGTTTCCCATAAATATGTACAATTAAATAATAGTAATTAATTTTTTAAAATCTCATCATGGACCAACAGTAATGTTTCACTTATAAAAGCTCATTTTGGTATTTATAAAAATGTAGGGAATTAATGATCTCAGAATGCAGTGTAGGGCTTTAATAGGGAAGAAAAATACTCAAAGGACCCAAATGTATGGTAGAGTAAAATAAGTGCTTAGAGAGGCAAAGAACAGGACAATTAGCAGCTACATAACATATTTAATTACATAGCACTTAACTCTTTTTTTAAAAATGGATTGGTAAAAAAAACAAAAAACCAGTCCCTTCACTGGGGATCAACACTGGTCAGCAGAAGAGCATTTGGAATCGAGGCCTATAGGGCAAAGTTCACCACTGAGCTGTCTGGATATCCCAGACCTATGCTTTTCTGCCTCCAAAGCCTGTTCTGTATACTCGAAATGCTGTCCCAGCCATCTGAAGACCTCTTTTCCAGAGTGTACTCTATGGATCCATTAAGGCCCATTTCAAATGTACCTTCTTCCTGAACTTTTTCCTTATCCTTCATCAATTCTTGCTTTAATTTTTCACTCCCTTCCTTGAATTTCTTTAGCACTTTCTCTACCTTCCTAAGCTTATTGAGACTTGATCCCATTTTGTAGCATGACAATTTGCATATTACAGGGAAGAACTCAATATTTTATAAATTTTCCCAACAATAACATGAATAGGCAGTCAATTATAAGTATATTTAAGGAACACTAATGGGTCACCTATTTTTACTATCTTTTGTGTAGGGAGCCTGACTCTTAGGGCTGGCAATAGTATTCTCCCCCAAACTTGTATCTGCCAATTTTATTTAATAAGACTATAAAACTGAAAGAAATAATTGAGGTAGCATAAACTACAATTAGTATGAGTCATTTCAAATGAATTTATATAAAACCCTACATGTTACCCAGAACTGAGTTAAATCTATTTCTTTGTCTCTCTCTCTCTCTCTCTCTCATTTTTTTTTTTTGTACTGGGAATTGAACTCGGGTACTCAACCACTGAGCCACATCCCCAGTCCTATTTTTTTTTTATTTTATTTAGTGTCAGGGTCTCACTAAATTGCTTAGTACCTCACTATTGCTGAGGCTGGCTTTGAAGTCACAATTTTCCTGTTTTAGCCTCCCAAGCCGCTGGGATTACAGGTGTGCACCACCTTGCCTGGCTTAAAATCTATTTCTTTTCTTTTTTTTTTTTCCCTAAAGGTCATTTATTGTAAAACCATAAATACAACTGACATGAATTCATTTAAGCAACTGATCCTCTCTAACCATGAAAAGGATGTTTTGGCTTGGAATCAACCCCAGGAAGAACGTGGTGAGAATTCAGGGTTGGGGGAGGTACTGAATCCTGGGCTGGGGCTTTTAGTGACTTAAGGAACCCGATGGTACCTTCCTCTTCTCCCTGGGAATGTTCCACTTTCAGATGAGAATAGACAGGTAAAAACAGCAACATTTAAACAGCTCAGTTTTAAATATTATTACTTAGTAAAAATCTTTTCTTTCTTTTTTTTCCTAGGTTAGAAAAAGCAAAGCTAATATAACTGGGTGGTATTCAATGCCCCACATCAAATGATAATAGCTGTCTACACAATTATGTCAGTTACATTCTCATAGCAATCAGTTTTCTTTTCTTTTTTTCTTAGTACTAGGGATTGAACCCAGGGGTGCTCCATCACTGAGCTACATCCCCAGCCCTTTTCATTTTTTACTTTGAGACAGTGTCTTGCTAAGTTACCCAGGCTGGTCTTGAACTTGTAGTCCTCCTGCCTCAACCTTCCGAGTCATTGGGATTACATAAGCATGCACCATCACACGGGGCCAGCAATCATTTTTCATGGCTACTACCTTTATTCCAGGCAAGAGGTCAATAAACCAGATAGTGGGCAAACTTTTTCTTCAAAAGGACAGACAAAATAAATATTTTAGGCTTTTGGGGCCATATCAATCTCTGTTGTAGCTTTTCAGTTTTGCCAGTGTAGTGGGAAAGTAGCTGTGGACAATAAACAGATGAACATGGTTAAGTTCCAATAAAACTTTTCAAAAAGCTAACAGCAGGCTAAATTTGTCCCTTGGACAATAATATGCCTTTCAATTGAGTCAGCAATAATTTAAAAGCAGGATCAAACTAGAGGTTTTTAAAGAAGGAAAGTGCTGGCAAGGATACAAGAAACTTTTTTTTGTGTGTATATGTACCAGGGATTGAACTCAGTGACACTCAACCACTGAGCCACATCTCCATTCCTACTTTGTATTTTATTTAGAAACAGGATCTCACTGAGTTGCTTAAAGCCTTGCTTTTCACTGAGGCTGCCTTTGAACTCCTGATCCTCCTGCCTTGTCCTCCCCTACCACTGGGATTGCAGGTGTGCACCACCACGCTGGGTTCTGGATAAACCTGCAGTACTGAGGATAAACTCAGGGCCTCATACAAGCTAGGCAAGCACTCTACCACTAAACTATACCCCAGCCTGACCTGTAATTCTTTTTTTGTGTACTAGGGATTGAACCCAGGGGCAATCAACTACTGAGCCACATCCATAGTCCCCATTTTTAAAACTTTTTATTCAGAGACAGGGTCTCACTGAGATGCTTAGAGCCTGGCTAAATTGCTGAGGCTAAACTCGTGATCCTCCTGCCTCAGCCTCCTGAGCTGCTGGGATTACATGAGTGTGCCACTATACCTAGCCTGACCTCTAATTCTTTTAATAAGGGTCAGAGGGAAAAAAAGGAAAAAAACACAACATCTTTAAATATAGTTATTGACACCAGTAATAAGTCAGCCAACTATACAGAACCAAGAGGTTCAAAACTTTTGACACTGGTATTTTTTTTCAATATCTTTATTTTATTTTTTTATTTATGTGGTGCTGAGGATTGAACCCAGTGACTCACACATGCAAGGCAAGTGCTCAACCACTGAGCTACAACCCCAACCCCTTGACATTGGTATTTTTATTAATACAAGATGTTCATCACAAAACAGTGTGGGAACTGCACTGTGTAAAATAACTGACATTTAAGAAATTTAATTCTGCAAATTCTGGTGCAAGAGAGAGAGTCTTTACATACAGGAAACATCAAGCACAATTAGAAAATTACTTGAAAGAGGTATAACAGGGCTGGGATTGTGGCTCAGCGGTAGAGTGCTCCCCTAGCATGGGTGGGACCCGGGTTCTATCCTCAGCACCACATAAAAATAAAGGCATTTGTTGTGTCCATCTACACCTAAAAATAAATAAATAAATAAACATTTTTAAAAAGCTGTGCCCTCAAAGTGCGTTGATAAGTCCACTGTCTAAAAAAAAAGAGGTATAACAATATTTAGCAAAATATGGACCACATGCTTTACTGCCAAGTATAGTTTAGAAAGGGTAGGACAACCAAGTATTAGAGGCCTAAATAATGGAATGAGAAAAATAAGCAGTGTACATATTACAATTGCAAAGAAGTGAAAATGATTTCAACTCAGACTCAGTGTAATCTTACTCTAAATTGTTGTTCAGAATAATTTCTCTGACTATACCCTAATTTTGCAACAATAGCACAAAATATGCCTTCAGATCATTTGGGCAAGTTCCTGACATCAGGCATGCCATTCATCATTCCTCTAACTTCTGAGTCACTGAAGCTAATCCACTTTACAGTTTCCATATCTTTAACTCCCACTAGATAAATACACAATTTACACTCACTTTTCTGTACAAATTTTACTTCATGCATCAGGATCTTAAGCTGGAGAATTCAACTCTGTAACTGTGCTCTAATGATTTTTAAAATTGTCAATCCTTTGCACAACAAAGTAGGAAGGGATAACTGAGATTTCTTAGATTTCAGGACTCTGTGGATTAGGCAACAGGGTCTATGCATTCTCTCCCTGGAATGTTTAATACATTAAACTGGATCCACATGTTCCTTCAAGCATATATCCTTCATTATCATTTGCAACCTGCTTCTTTTCATAAAGCTTTCCAATAAAACCAACATTCTTAGGCTAGGGATGGAGCTCGGTAGTAGAGCACTTGCCTATCATGTATATGTAAGGCCCTAGGTTCATCCTCAGCATCACAAAAAAAGGTAGAGGGGAACAATACTCTCCTTACTGCTCTATTCTACTAGCAGGGTGGGTCCCCTAACAATTCCTTTGATAATATAATAGGAAGTGTCCACCTACAACTAAAAAAAAAACAAACAAATTTTTTTTAAAAAAAGTTACTGTTCTCGCTGGGTGTGGTGGTGCACACAAAATCCTAGCGGCTAGGGAGGCTGAGACAGGAGGATGATGAGTTCAAATCCAGTCTCAGCAACAGTGAGGTACTAAGCAACTCAGTGAGACCTGTCTCTAAATAAAATACAAAATAGGGCTGGGGTTGTAGCTCAGTGGTTGAGTGCCCCCGAGTTCAATCCCTGGTACCAAAAAAAAAAAAAAGTTCCTGTTCTCCATAAAACATGCAGAGCCACTGACTTTACTTTAAAAAGAAAAAAGTAATTGGGGGGGGTACTAAGGATTAAATCCAGAGGCACTTAACCACTGAGACACATCACCCACCCTTTTAATATTTTATTTGGAGACAGGGTCTCACTGAGTTACTTAGGGCCTTGCTAAGTTGCTGAGGCTGGCTTTGAACTTACATCCTCCTGCCTCAGCCTCCTGAGCCACTGGGATTACAGGCGTGCACCATCACCACACCAGGCTGGTGATGTATTATTTTTTGGTCAATTTTAGCTTTATTTTGTGATAATATGTCCTTCCCTGCCTCAAATCGCTAGAGAGCTGCATTTCATTAGAGCTAATCAGCTTAGATATTGATTAGTAGTACAGAATTCACTAGTTTAGGAGCCAGGAGATACAGGTTCATAGTACTGGCTCTGTCACTATGGCATTTTCAAGATATATGAGTCTCATGTGTTCAACAAGGAGGATTGATGTTGTCTTTCAGTTTATGTTGTGTATATTACAACTACCAAGTAGTATGACACTATAAAAGGTGAGGAGCAGCCGAGTGTGGTGGTATATGGCTATAATTTCAGCAACTTGGGAGGTTGAGGCAGGAGGATTGCAAGTTCCTTGCCAGCTTCAATAACTCAGTGAGACCCTTTCTTTTTTTTAAAAAAGATAATTTTTGTAATATTAATTTTTTAAGTTGTAGTTGGACACAATACCTTTATTTCATTCATTTTTATGTGATGCTGAGGATTAAACCCAGGGCCCTGCGCATGCTAAGTGAGCACTTTACCGCTGAGCCTCAATCCCAGCCCAAGACCCTTTCTTAAAATAAAAAATAAAAAGGGTTGAGAAGCAGGCATGGCACCACATGCCTGTAATCCCAGTAGCTCGGCTTGAGTCTGAGGCAGGAGGATCGCAAGTTCAAAGCCAGCCTCAGCAATTTAGGAAGGCTGTAAGCAACCTAGAGAGACCCTATCTCAAAATAAAATACAGAGGCTGGGGGTGTGGCTCAGTGGTAGAGTGCTCGCCATCTAGCATGTGTGAGGTACTGGGTTTAATCCTCAGCACCACATAAAAATAAATAAAGGTGCTGGGAGAGGTGGTGCATGCCTGTAATCCTAGTGGCTCAGGAGGCTGATGTAGGAGGACTGTGAGTTCAAAGCTAGCCTCAGCAACAGTGAGGTGCTAAGCAACTCAGTGAGACCCTGTCTCTAAATAAAATACAAAACATAGGGCTGGGGATGTGGCTCAGTGGTTAAGTTCCCCTGGGTTCAATTCCTAATACCAAAAAAAGTGGGGAGGGCTGAGGATGTAGCTCAGAGTTAGAGTGCCCTTGGGTTTAATCCCTAGTACCAGGGCTTGGGGGTGAGCAGCAAAGCTAATAACATATCGTGAATGTACTTTTCAGACTTACAGAATCTAGAAAATCTAGTGATACTGGGATATGTGATCCAAGATCTCTTTGTCTCTCTCTCTCTTTTTTTCCAGTGCTAAGTATAGAAGCCAGGGCCTCACACATGCTAGGCAAATGTTGTACCAGTAAGTTATGTCCCCACTCAAAAAATCTCATTTAAAAACCTATTTGAGGGCTGGGGATGTGGCTCAAGTGGTAGCGCGCTCGCCTGGCATGAGTGTGGCCCGGGTTCGAACCTCAGCACCACATACAAACAAAGATGTTGTGTTCGCCCGCCGAGAACTAAAATAAACAAATATTTTTAAAAAAATAAAAATAGGGGCTGGGGATGTAGCTCAAGCGGTAGTGCGCTCGCCTGGCATGCGTGCGGCCCGGGTTCGATTCTCAGCACCACATACCAACAAAGATGTTGTGTCCGCCGAGAACTAAAAAATAAATATTAAAAATTCTCTCTCTCTCTCTCTCTCTCTCTCTCTCTCTCTCTCTCTCCTCTCTTACTCTCTCTTTAAAAAAATAAAATAAAATAAAATAATAAAAAAATAAAAATAAATAAAAACCTATTTGAGGGCTGGGGATGAAGTTCTGTGGCAGAGCACTTGCCTAGTATGCATGAGAACCTTTAGTAATGCCAGACCTTCAGATATGTGCAAGAAATAGTTAACCATCGTTGAATGCAGTGTTTCTAATTCTTTTTTTCATTGTCTGGTCTCCAACGAGCCTTTTTAGATATTTTTTCCCCTAATAACTCCTCTTCCACCAAATTTTCACACCACAGATATATATGTGTGCTTTGTACATAAAAATAATAAAACTTTTCCACACACACACCTCTCCCTAGAATCAGTTTTCCTTTTCCTTTGGGGGAATGTTATCCACTAAAAATGTATAATTTAGGAGACTGAACTTCTATAGTACCTAAACTCTATGTTCAAATAAAAACTAGGTGTAGAAAGGTCTAAGTTTATTTACCTGAAAACCATTTTCATCTAGAGTGTGTAAGAGGTGAAGTTCAGAGGTGACAGAGCAGTTGAGAATAAGAAAAAATAGTCCTGACAGGAGATGTGAAATCAGGGAGGGGTTGGGGAGGGTGTTGTTTCTTCAAAGGAGTGGTTAAGGGATGGGCTGAAATTGGAAAAAAAAAGTGGTGCTCCATCCTGATTGATTGCTGCTTTCTAGTCCAGGTGGATTGTCAGCAGAGGATGTTTAGGTTTAGATGTGTGTCAACCTCAGGGTGGGGGGTGTACTCTCCCTCTGGTCAGCGTATTCCACACCTGCCCCTTCTCCACCAGGCTGAGGGTGGGATCTCCAGACACCAGAGACAAGGGAGATACCTGCAGAACTTCCATAAATACAAGGAAGGGAATGCTATAGGAAGTCACTTTTGTCCAACATCTCCCCAATGCCCGCTTGCCTCTTCCAGTATCTCAACCCTGCTCACCCAAATCCATTGATCAAAGGGACGCTGTTGGCTATTCTTAAGGCATTGCCATCTGAGGTGGTGGAATTCGGCGACAGCTCCAAGTCTACTTCCATTTTCTCCTGTGCCATGCCCATGTCAAGGATGAAACCACTGCTTAGTTCGAAGTTCTCAATGCTTTCTGGTTTCTGTTCATATAAGGACAAGCCACCTATGATATGTAAGGAGAGAGGCAAAAGGGAAAAAAAATAAAGGAGGAAGCTCTTAGACGATTAGGAGTGTTCACCTTTGTAGGCCAAACATCACTAACACCAGTGGGCACAAAGTTTGACAGAACTGGCTCCAAACTTCCTTACCCCTATCATCGGCCCCTAACGCAGAAAAGGTCTCTCACCTCCAAGTCTATAATACAAAATGAGGCATTTATCTCAGTCACCGCTGAGATCCCTTCTCCTTTATCTTTGTAAGGCGCCACAAGCTCAGCTAAGCCTTTCCAGCCAAAACAAAAACTACAATTTGCCGCCTTCCGGAGTCGATTTAGTCCCGCCCCTTCCCGCATGCGCCCTGCATCTGACTAGATGACGCTTGCTTATACGCGGGCAATTAACGTCACTCTAGGTGTCTTTGTCACCCTTAACAGGAGCTCATTTGCAATCGAGGAACCGCCTTTTTCCCAGTGCCAGTTCCCACTGCCGGTTCCCACTGCTCTTGCTGCTGAGGATTTGCAATGAATGTTCTTCCTCTGTTACTATGCAAATCCCACCACCGTTTCTTTAATCTTTACTTAAGAAAGATAATTGGGCGGAGTGTTTTGCATGGAAAGTGTTTTGCCTTCCAATCTGCCCTGTCTAATGCTCAATTTTCTGTTTTGGCTAGCCTAACTCCTTATGTTTTCCATCCTGTAACAGCAGACACACTACACCTTTAGAATCTTAAAAAAGCTAAAGTTTGAAACGAAAATCAACGAAGTGTGTAGGGTCTCAATAAAACGATTACCTCATTGAACCTATTGAGCAGATTGGTTCTGCAATTGTGTAGAATCAAGTTTTCAATGTGGTTTCATTTTTACCATAATCGTAATGTGTGTATTTTTCTATGGGATAAATTTTGACTTCTCATAATTAGTCATCTAAGAAATAAAGACTTCAGCTAACTTACAAAGATTTAAGTTAAAGCAGTGAGGCTTATTTTCTTAAAACATCTCAGAATCTATTCAAATCAGTCTTTCCATTTTAAAGAATTGCTGTTTTTGAATTTTAACACCAGTTAATTAGCCATATTGAGTACTGAAATCTTAATTTCACACGAATATTATAAAACCACACATTTTAGGAACTACATAGGGAAGTGGCAAAGAAGGTAAAATGAACTTAATGATATCAGACTTATTAATTAGTCATAATATTGGTATAGCACTTTTCATCTTATCATATGTTTTCACATACTTATATCAATTGGTTCAATCATCAACCCTGCACAGGTAATCAGTAGTGAACTTAAAATAATGCAATTGCCTTGAAACCATTCATGACAAGTTATGACATGTAAGATGATAATCATTTATTCTTCATTCATTCTGGGAATGGAATTTTAAAAGTTTGATCATATTATGCACAATTAGATTACTTAAATCCCAGACATGAGGATGATTCGGATTCTCCATCCCTGATGTAAGTCAGGTTAATAACAGCTACCATTCATTGGGCACTTATGTGCCTGATGCTGTCCTAATCATGTTAAATATATGATCATACTTAATGCTTACAATAATTCTGTGAGGTAGACACCATCACAATGCCCATTTTTCCTTTCTTTTTTTCTTTTTTTTTTTTTTTTTTTTGGTATGGGGGTTGAACTCAGGGGCACTTAACCATTGACCAGAGTTGCTTAGCGCCTTGTTTTTGCTGAAGCTTGCTTTGAACTCACAATCCCCCTGCCTTAGCCTCCCAGGCAAGTGCCACAGCACCCAGCAACAATGCCCATTTTTCAAAGTAGGAAACCAAAGCCCAGAAGGGCTACTTGAAATAGCTACTAAATGACAAAGTCAAGATTCCTCTGACTTTCTGTTTAAATAAAAAGATAGATGAGGTGTTCCTGAATATTTCCCTGGACACTATTTCTGTACTCATAAGCACTTCATAAATATTTATTAAATTACTTTATGAATAAATGCAGGTTTAAATAAACTGCCATTCATAGCCATCTTATAAATTAGATAAACTATTTCTATTTTACAGGTCATAAAATTCCAAAGAGATGAACGGCACATCATTATGTAGCAGCAGAGTCCAGACAAGGTAAGAAAGCCACTGTTAAAATTCCCAGGGTACTTGGAGAGTTTACAAAAGATGGTGGCTAAAGCTGAGTAAATTCAGAGTGAAGGCAAAAAGCAATGGTTAAAGAGAAAACAGAGGGGCTGGGGATATAGCTTAGTTAGTAGAGTACCTGCCTCCTAGGCATAAGACCGATGGGTTCAATCCCCAGTTTCACACAAAAATAAAAAAGTCCAAACCAAATTGAATAACAGAAAAAAATGGATCAACTTGTGAATAAGTGGCTCTTACCTCTGTTCTTCTGTTTATTTTACTATTAAGTTTGTTAATAATATGATTTAATGAAAATATTTTGAAAGAAGAGACAAAATTTAATTTTTAAAAATTTAAGTCCACCTTTCAGACACAAATGAATTTGCTGTGATTTGTAAAATGTAAAAATGGATGGCTCTTTCCATTATTATCTCTGAATATAAGAGGTTGATATAATCTAAGCTTTTTTATCCACATGCAATATTACTTATATTCTTTATTAAAATTATTTTCTTTAAAAAATTTAAGTACAATTACACAAAGAGGATAGGTATAATAAAATGACAAAAAGCAACTAACAGACTAAAGTTTCTAGAAAAGATATGAAATGACTAAACACTTGAGATGGCAATATGTTTCCAGCTATTATCAAAAAGGAGAAAATCTCTTATTATAGAAAAGCTACACCTCAGGAACCCAAAATCTGTGAATATATACACAGGACCCATATAGTATATTCACAGGTTGTAATATCAAAAGGAACAAGTAGTATAGAACCAGAAAGAATTCTGTATGTTATAATGACAAACACAACATTTAAAGGAGTTATTTGGTGTTGGGCATGGTGGCACACGCCTGTGATCCTAGCAGCTCCGGAGACTGAGACAGGAGGATTGCAAGTTCAAAGCCAGCCTCAGCAATGACCAGGCACTAAGCAATTCAGTGAGACCCTGTCTCTAAATAAAATACAAAATAGGGCTAGGGATGTGGCTTAATGGTTGAGTGCCCCTGAGTTTAATCCTCAGTACTCCGCCAAAAAAGAAAGGAGTTATTTGTACTCCTCCCCATTTCCACCTAATCACATTATTATAACCAACCTGGCTGTATTTCTTTAGCAGCTCTTCTTGTTCCATAGCAATAGTCCATGCCCACAGACCACTGGTTTGCTTAGATCTATATCTTAAAACTTAGGCTACTCCTTTTTTTGTATGTCCCAGTCTGCTGCTGCCACCTGTCCAAGGTCTCTTACCTATAAAGATGTCACAAATATGTCATAATCAACTCTTTATTTTACCAGTTGTCATGGCAACTTTAAAGTTTTCCTTTCAACCTGTAGTTGCCACAAGAGAAAGTCAAATACAAGTTGAACATCAAGCCAAAAGAACACCTCAAACCTCCCAAAAGATTTATTTGAAATGCAAAATAAATTTGGCAGGCAATCATGATGTGAATCAAACCCGAAATGATGGCCAAATTAGCACCCTTCATCTCATATGTTCTTTTTTTTTTTTTAAAGTTGTGGATTAGTTTTTTAATTAATTAATTTTTAAAATTAATTAATTTTTAGTTTATTTATTTTTATGTAGTGCTGAGGGTCTAACCCAGTGCCTCACACATGCTAGATAAACACTCTACCACTAAGCCATCACATATGTTTTTGAGCTTCCCCTACACTAGGAAGCTCCTGAAAGTTAGGGATTCAAGTAAATTATCTACCTTTAAGGAGTTAGAAACCGTATATGGTCAACAAATGATTCTTTATTAGCTGTCCAAGGTGGTGCAGTCCTTTAATCCTAGGGGCTCCTGAGGCTGAGGCTAGCCTCAGCAGTGGTGAGGTGCTAAGAATTCAGGGAGACCCCGTCTCTAAATAAAATACAAAAAACAAAATAGGGCTGGGGCTATAGCTTAGTGGCAAAGTACCTGCCTGGCATGCATGAAGCACTGGGTTCAATCCTCAGCACCACCTAAAAATTAACAAATAAAGGCATTCTGTCCATCTATAACTACAAAAAACATTAAAAAAAAAACTATTACAGGGCTGAGGTTGTGGCTCAGTATCAGAGCATTTGCTTTGCAAGTGTGAAGCTCTAGGTATGATCCTAGCACCTCAAACAAACAAACAAACAACAACAACAACAACAAAAAAAAAAACAAAGGCATTTTGTCTGTATACAACTTAAAAAAAAAACCCTATTACAAGCCAGGTGTGCTGGTGTACACCTGTAATCTCAGTAGCTCAGGAGGCTGAGGCAGGAGGATCAGGAGTTCAAAGCTAGCTTCAGCAATAGCGAGGCACTAAGCAACTCAGTGAGACCCTGTCTCTATAAATAAAATACAAAATAGGGGTCTGGGGTTTACCTCAGTGGTAGAGCGCTTGCCTCACCCATGTGAAGCTCAGTTCGATCCTAAGTACTACATAAAAATAAATAAAGATATTGTGTCCATATTTTTTAAAAAATTTAAAAATAAAAAAATACAAAATAGGGTTGGTGATGTGGCTCAGTGGTCAAGTGCCCCTAAATTCAATCCCTGGTACACCCCCCCACCCTGCCAAAAAAAAAAACAACCCTAGGGCTGGGGATATAGCTCAGTTGGTAGAGTGCTTGCCTTGCATGCACAAGGCCCTGGGTTCAATCCCCAGCACCACCACCAAAAAAAAAAAAAAAAAAAAAAACCCTATTTACAGCCCTCCTGTATTCCCAGGAGCTGCTCAGGCCAAGGCAAGGTTAATATGGGACAACTGAAATGAAGAGTCAGGGAAAATTATTTTTGCTAAATTTTGAAACTAATTTCATAACTATTTTATGTTCTGTATTTTCTAGGTATGTATGATTAACACAATGCAATGGCCTTCTCACTCCCAGAGCCATTCTAGTGGTGAGGATTAAGTGAGAAAATATTTCTACAGCTGTTACAGTACAGAACTGTCTAGCACAGAGTAAGTGCTACATAGGTGTTTGATAATTAATAAAGAAAAATTCCAGCACTCACACAGTCAAGTTATGATTGTTAGGATTTTCGTAAGCTTTACGAAGAAAAAAAATTACGAAGAAAAAAAATTTTTTTCTATGTACATACAAATGGATGATCTAAAATATAAATCATCCCCTTCAGACAAGAACAAAAAAAAACGAGGGATTTAAGAAATGAGCGGGAATCTCAGAGGTCGGAGTGTATAAATTGGGGACTAAATAACATGGAAATCTCGTGTCTCCCAGTTTCCCTTGAATATTGGTTCAAACTCCTGAAAGCTGCCGCTCCAGCATCTTCTAACTATTGGCTCTTTTCGAAATAGGGCGCCAGGGTCCCCCGGCCAATGCCATTGAGCAAGGCGCCGGGCCCCCTGGAAACGCTCCTCCCTTTTAAAGGAGGGTCGAGGGGCGGGGCTGTCACGCATGCTCCGTGCCCGCGGGCCCATTGGAGAGGCCGCCGGGCGCGTGCGCAGGACCCGATGGGTTCCCGGACGCGGAAGAACTGGCCCCGCTGAGGCTCCCGCTTCCGAAGCGTGGGAGGCGGAAGAGACTGCAGGTTGTAGATTTTGGTCTTGGCCCCATCGGGTTCCCCCCGGGCCATTAGAACCCAAGAGAGGAAGAGGAGGCCCCGCGGCGGCGGCAGAGGGATCGAACCCCCAACCAGTCCTCGAGGCGGGAGGGGGGCAGGGACGGGCGAAGCTTCGATCTCAGGGCTGAGGAGCCTCCAGGGCTGTGTCCGAAGCATGGGGGGCTGGACCAAGTCCCCGAGTATGGGGAGCTGGAACTACCGAAGTCTCCCTGCCAGGCCCTGCCCAACTGACAGGTCCTCGGTGTTACCGCTGCCCGGGCAACCGCGGCACCTGTAGCCAAGCCCCGCTGGTGGTCCTCAGCGGGAAAGCATGAGTTCCGCCGCTGCCTAGTTTCCTCCCCCTCCTTCTCGTCTTCCTCTGTGTCCCTTCCTCTCTCCTGTTTCCCACACCTCATCCTTATTTCCCGTCCCTGTGCTCTTCCCCCTGCCCTCTGTCTTCCTTACCCTTCCCCCTATCATCCTCTCCCTTCCCCCATCCTCCCTTCCCCATCGCCCTTCCTCCCTTCTCCCATCCTTCCCTCGCTCCCCATTCTTCCCCCTCCCCCTCCTTCCCCCATCTTCCCATTCCCCCATTTTCCCCTCCCCCATCCTCTTCTTTCCCCTTCTGCCCTGCTCCTCTTATCCTGTCCTGTATTTCCATCTAGCTTCTTTCCATCCCTTTTCTTCCTCCCTCCATCCTTGTCTTTCCTCCATCTCTCTTTTTTCCTCATCCTCTTTCTTGATTCTGTTACCCTCCAACAATCTCTCCATCCTTCTCCCCTCCCTCTCCTCCAGCCTCCCTTCCTCATCAGCATCCTCCTTCCCTCCTCCTCTCCTACTTTTCTCCGCCCTTAGCCCCCGCCCCCAAGACTCCGCCCCTTAGCCCCCGCCCCCAGCTGCCAGTCCCCAGCAGCTCAGTCCTGCAGTGAGTCTTGGGAGCCCATAGCTAAGCACCAGGAGCTGAGCACTGCCCGCTGTGCCTACCTGCAAGTCTCGGACATGGCTCAGGAGAAAATGGAGCTGGACTTTGAGCCTGGTACATCTCATGGGGGCACCCTGAGGAGATCCAACAGTGCTCCCCTGATCCATGGGCTCAGGTGAGCAGAACTGGGGAGGATGGTATATGGGGTTAAGAAGCTTCTTGACCCCATGCAAGCAATCTTCCTTCCCTAAAATGCAAGTTTGAGCTCATTTGGGCTGTCCAAATAGAGGGGTTGGGGACTTGTTTGCTTTACAGTGACTGGAGTCCCAAGGTGGAGTGAAAGTTTGACCTCAAACTCTGGGCCTTTTGGGGAAAAACAGCCACCCCCCACCTGGGGGTTGCCTCACTCTAAAAGAAATCACAGAAAGCTTCTGAAAGGTTGCTAGTCCTGGCTAATTTACACCAGGGAAAGTCAGACTGAACCCCTGGAACTAGGCTTGCAACTTGACACCTGTCTCTTAAGAGCTGCTATTTCTAAGCTTGGTTTAGGAACCCTGGCATTAACAGAGGTTTGCTTTAATAAATCACAATTTATCTAATAACTTCTAATTAAATGGTGTTTTAATGTCATATTAAGTGATTTGGATTTGTTGAAATCTTTTTCAATTCTAAAACTGCCTGAAATGCATTTCAGTGAATTAAAAAAAAAGGTTTCTAGTAACTTACATTAGTGAGAATAGAGGTTTGAGAAAATTATGGAAAGAGTCGATCGTTTAATTTTAGCGGCAGGGTCTTGTGTGATTTTTTTTTTTAATAAGACACTAGAGGGTCTATTTTTAAAGTAGAATCTTGTGATAGTGAAGGTTGGGTTGGCTCACCTCCTGAGCCTATTGCATTTCACTTTTATAAGTAGACAATTCATCTTAGGTAGAGAGCCAATTTATGAGATCCTTTCAAAAAATGGCATTGGTCCAAAAAATGGAATGGGAATACAATTAGCCAAAAACATTAATCAAGCACAGTGAGGGCAAAGAAAGGGGTAATCCTTGTCTATTGAGCTGATTATAACATCTGTATTTTGAGGGGGGGAAAGAGGTCTACTTTTTTCTTTTATTAAATATAATTTTGAAACTGAAGGAATGATGGAGTGACTTTTTGTCTTATTTTATACTTTTAAGAATAAACTGTTTTTTGGGCTGGGATTGTAGCTTAGTGGTAAAGCACTAGCCTGTGTGAAGCACTAGGTTCGATTCTCAGCATCACATATAAATTAATGAAATAAAGGTCCATCAACAACTAAAAAAATTTTAAAAAAGAATAAGCTGTTTTCTCTTTTGGTTGTCTTTTAAATTCTGGTGATCAAGCAATTGCTAGATACTAAGGGGATCCTACTGACCTGCTTTTACACATATGTAGGAAAAAACACACTGTTTTTTGAATAATGATTTAAGTACTTGGAAGGTAGCATGTGATGTGATAAAAGAAAAGGTAAGGAGACCAGGCCTGGTCCCAGTTTTTACTAACTAGCCACACTCACAAATGAGTCATTTAACCTTTTTGAGTGTTTTTTTTTTCACTTAAAAATTAGGAGAGTAGAAATAGGCAATCTCAGTGGTCTTTTGAAGCTCATTCCAGTTCTGAAAATCCTTCTTGAACTCATTGTGGGCACAGCACTCTGCTAGGAACTGCAGAGATATTATATTAAAATAAAAAAGCATCTCTACACCAAGAAGTTTAAGACACAGGACACTTTTCTTTTGCAGCACTAGGGAACACATTTTTTTTGGTGGTGCTAGGGATTGAACCTGGGGCCTCACACATTAGGCAAGCACTCTACTACTGACTATATCCCCAGCCCTTTTTAATTTATTTTAGACAGATCTCACTATGTTGCCCCGGCTGGCCTTGAGCTGGCCTTGGGATCCTCCTGTCTCAGCCTGGTCACAGGGATTACAGGTGTGCACTACCCTGACTGGCTAACACTTTAATGAAAGGTAAAGTAGGGGCTGGGAGGCATGGCTCAGTGATAGAGCATCTGCTTAGTGTGCGTGCAGGGCTGGGGATGTAGCCCAGTGGTAGTGTGCTTGTCTAACATGCCCAAGGTCCAGGGTTGATCCCCGGCATTGCAAAAAGGAAAAAAAAAAAGTTTCATTGAGCATGGTGGTGTATGAGCCCAGCAGTTCAAGACCAGCCTGGAGAAATGACCCTCTTTCAAAAAGAGAAGACGGAAAGAGATAAAGTAACGTGGGTGTCAAGAAGTATGTCATCTCCTAGTGTGTTCTTGGGTTCACAGGAGGTAATGATTGAATTGGGTTTGTGGAATGATGTGAGGCTTGTGCCCTGCCTGTATGAGGGCATGGTGTTTGAGGTGGGCATGGAAGGAGAGGAAGGATTCTGTCAGATAGTGGTAGGAAGGAGAGCATGTGAGGCAGAAGAGGCCTCCTGAACAAAAAAATAGTGCAGGTACATTTATTTGAACATTGATTCTCAGGTAGGACACTTGCTTTGGGTGGTCCTGGGATATGTGCTGATATGGCTTCTCTTGTAGAACAGGGCTCAATGGCACATGCAGAAAATGGTGGTATTCGTGGTTCTCTGGGATATACAGATGAGCTACTGCCATCCGAGGGGGGACCTGTTTGGGGGTGTAGCTCTGACCAGAAGCAGCTGGAATGAACCAGTCTGTAGCTCCGCCCCACATTGCTCAGAGCTGTCCCCCAACCACTGAGGAGATCAGTATCTTGGCAAACCTGTAATCCCTAGCACACCAGTCAGGCAGCTCTGCCAGGAGGACGGAGGATCCTCTGGAAGAAAGGAGGAACCATTGAATATTTCACTGTGAACTACGGAATTGATGCTAACATATTTGGAAGATCTTTCTCTAGAAGACATTAATTGTTTTATTTTTACTTTTCAGTGACCTTTCACAGGTTTTTCAGCCTTACACATTTAGAACTCGGAGGAATAGCACAACAATTATGAGCCGTCACAGTTTGGTAAGTATCAAAGTAAGTATCTGAAGTGATTTGGATTGGAGACAATACTTCCAAATATAGTTCTTCCTGGAAATTATGTGCTGTGCACAATTGGTTTTAGAGATTTATTTTAACTGTCTTGTTTACTACTTTTGCTCTGGCCATTCAGCTTTGGTACAATTGCTGTGGACTTTTGTATTTTAAAAATTTATTTATTGTTATTTATCACTACTTGCATCACAGTTGTGAGATAAGTCCGGGATTAACTTCTAATTATAGCTGAAAATAGTGGTCTTTATTTTTCCTAGGATGTAAAAATCACTTACACAAAGTGTTTGTTTCTGACACTTATCTGTCAGATGATGCTGATTGTGATTGTTCTCTATGGCCAGAGCTGCTGTGTTGGAGATCACCTTATTAGATGGTTGGTCCAGTAGAAATTATAACGTTTTTATATGGTAGCACTTCACATATAGAACTCACTCTTCCATCAGCTTCAGTGCTTTGGAAGACATCTGAGATGTAAGCACACAGACATCTAAATGGCTGAACTAGATTTCCAGTCTGTGCACAAAGGTTCATCGGTTTATTTATAGGAGAGCCTCTCTGACCTCTGAATCATTTAAAATTTATGCACAATTATAATAAGCTTCCAACCCAGTAGCATATGAGAAGCAGCAAATCAGAAGAGTTACATTTGTGTTAAGGTATACTAATAGCTGCTAGTGAGGGAGGAAAAGGAAAAACTGAAAAACAGAAATTATTAAAAAAAAAAGTTTGTGACTTGGCAGAAGGACTAAGAGCCTGTTGATACTCCCTGAAGGTTTCACTTGTATAAAGCAGTATAGTGACGTTCTTAAGGATCCCTGGGTCATTAGACTTTTCTTAAATTCCAGTAATACCTATGTTTGTATGGTATTTTACACTTTGCAAGGTACTTTCAGGCATTTAATTCTTACAAAAACCTCTCTGAAGTAGGCAGAGCAAAAGATGCTTTTGCCAATGAAAAGCAGCAACAGTTAAGACTCAAATCACACAATAGTAAGTGGCAGAGCTGGGATTAGAGTAGAAATCTTTCGGTGTCATTCCATTTGGTGTACTCTGAGAAAGGGGGAAATATAACACATTTTTGAGAGATTTTCAGCTGGAATGGCTCAAAATACTTAAAGGGGAGATGTTAGCTATCTAGAGATTTGATTCGCTTCACCTCCTTCCCTGAGGATATTAGGAAATTTAAGTATTTTTACTGGCTACTTGAGAAATATTTTTACATGTTATACAGCTGTGCACCTGATAAGAGTAGCACAGAAAAGAAGGGGAAAATGAATTTGCCTCTGTACACTTCACTTGCCTCTTTTGTTTTGTTTTTCTGGTGCTGGGGATTGAACCCAAGGCCTTGTGCATGGGAGGCAAGCACTCTATCCACTGAGCTGTATCCCCAGCCCCACTTGCATCTTTTGTAAGATGTGCAGATTCTTAACAATTCCGGTCTAGGCTCATCTCTCACACTGACAAATACTTTCCTCTGGCTGTCCCCAAATACCTTATTTTCTGAAGGAATTCTGGTGATTCACTGCTTTTGCTTGATCATTTTGCTACTGTACCCTACCCCTCCTTTCTAGTTTCTGGTCCTTCAGAACCCACTTTAATTCTTATATCTCCTGTGCACAGGCATCCTCAACTATCATGATATCAATTACACTGTATGCATTATATCACAGTATACTCTGTACATTTTTTTAAAGAGAGAGAGAGAGAGAATTTTTTAATATTTATTTTTCAGTTTTTGGTGGACACAACATCTTTATTTTTATATGGTGCTCTAACTCCAGATAGGATCCAAAGAGGAGTTTTGCAATCTCTTGTCTGGGTCATATGGAGGTTTCCTCTACCCTTCTGTGTTAGCCTCTTAAAGCACTCCATCAACCTTGAAAGGGCGATGCTGTGTAAAACTTAATGTACTTCTGTGTGTCCCATAGTAACCTGCAAAGAGTGAAATGTTGGCGAATGACATGGAAAGAAACGGACGGTGAAAGAGGTGGGGAAAAGCAGAGTCTTAATGATTTTAACTGACTGGGTATAAGGGCAGGAAGGAGGACTCCCAAGTGACTGAAATTGTTTCTTCATGACCCTGGGAATGGTAATGAGGAGTAGAGAAACTGAAAGAATTGGAAGTTTGGGGGGGAAGCGGATGAATTTCTTTGGGGCATGTGGGGTTTGAGGTGCCGCTGGCTCCATGCTGTTCTCCAAAGCCATATTCTACATTTGTTTGATTTTAGACTGCTGGTGTACTGTCTCACCACTTTCTCTTCTAACTGATGACCCTTCTTACTTTACAGAGAAGACAGTCACATATCTTGTATAAATGTCAACTTTCTTCTCCTTAAAATGTCTTTATCATCACGTAGGATGCTTTTCTCTGATGGTTCTTACATTTTCTGACTCTCCTGTCACTTCACTATTATCTCCTCTGTCTTGTGCCATCAGTCTTTTCCTCCCACTTTCTTCTCCCAACTCACATCTAATATGGGGAAAACAAAGTGTTTTCTTTTTGTAGGTCTCTCCTTTCTTTTCCAGGGCTCCTTTTCAAAGCATAATTGACATTCAGCTGCCTGCAGTTCCTTGTCTCCTGATTTATTCTCAATTTGTAATCTTAATACTCCTACCATACCTCTGTTAAAAAACTGTCCTTGAAAATGTCACCTATGCCCACTTAAGTTGCCAGTGTCCAGCGGTTCATTCCTTATCCCACCTTAGCTCTTTGCTTTCCTTTGCATCATTAGCCAGCACCTCCTTAAATCTCCTGGCTTTTCTTTTTCCAGCTGATATATTACTCTTGTTTCTGATTCTGGACACAGCTTTGCTGTTCTCTTTCTGGTCCACTGTTCTAGTTCTGTCTAAAATTAACAAGTTATAATGTAGATGTAGCATCTGCATTTCTGACTGGCCACAGTCGGGTTGTCAGCTTTCTTTGGTTCTCTGACTGACATGGGTGTGCTCTTCCACGTTTGCCTGTTATAGTCTTTCTGCCTTATCTGCTTGCCTAGTAGCTTCGCATTGTTCAGATGACCTTATTAAGTGCTCATCAGTAAATACTTATTACTTTCATAACAGGAAAAAAAGAACTTTTAAAAAGGATTTCACTGGTGAAGTTTTTCTCTTTTCAAAACCTAGGAAAGAAAAAAGAAAGGTATGGTAATGAAGGGATATCATTTGAGGTAAAAATCATATTTCAGTGGATAATACTTGAAAATTTTACTTGAATTAGCTTTTTCCTAAAATAAACATTTTATACCAATCACTACATTCCTATTCAAAAAAAGTTTTAATGGCATAGGACCTCTTAAACAGGATAATTTTTTATTTGGTTTTGTAGTGTTAAAGATTCACTTGCATTTCTTAGGGAATGAATTATAGTTGTTTACCTTATGGCTATTAAAACTAAGATCTGTTGATATGAATTGTATCTGATATTTTGTGGCCAGATTGCGATTATTTTGAAGGAACATAATTTGGCCCCCAAATCATTTTAGCTTTGTGTTATTAAAAGGGAGAGGATCTAAGGGAAATCAACAGTTATTTTAAAGGTATACCTTGCATTTCTACAATGCTTTTTCTTTGGTAAGATTTGTGGTGGTAGCATTATTGATTAAATCCCAGTGTTGATTTAGGTCATAGAAGCAAAATCTTAGTGTAGTCTTTTTGAGAACATTAATCATAGACAAACTATTACACTGTGCTTGTTAGCCTGTTTTTCTCTGTGTGTACATTGCTAATAAAAAATAACATTGTTTTTTTCCATTTTCATATGTTCCTTATTTTAGATAAGGGGGGTAATGGATGTTTCCATGGTCAAGAGTGTTTTTCCCCTGCATTTATATAGCTCTACACTCATTTGGGGAAAGTGCTAAAGTCAGTGCCTGTCTAGCAACAGATGGTGCTTTGAGGTTGGACACCTGGTGTACTTTCTAAAGACTGAATGTACTGCCTCTAGTGCATTAATGTTCAGGATTTATTAGAGCTGAATTTCTAAGAAGAATATGAAAAATTATCTAGAAAGAGGTTGGTACACCAATAATGACAGCAGACTGCTGCTTTGTGATTCAGAAAATAGTAAATGTTTACTTTTTCTTTCCAGTTGCTGTCATCTTCACCTAATCGTATTCCTAGTAGCAGACTGCTTCAAATCAAAAGGGTAAATTTTACTTACTAGCTCAGATCTGAAGTTTTTTGGATTTTACATTTTGATTTTGATTTTGATTTTTAAGACTTAAATATTAGCCGGGCGCGGTGGCACACGTCTGTAATCCCAGCGGCTCGGGAGGCTGAGGCAGGAGGATCGCAAGTTCAAAGTCAGCCTCAGCAACTTGGCGAGGCCCTAAGCAACTTAGCGAGACCTTGTCTCAAAAAGGGCTGGGGATGTGGCTCAGTGGTAAAGCACCTCTGGATTTAATCCCCGGCACCCCCAAAAAATAAAAATAAAAAAGAGACTTAAATCTTAAAAATGGGCCAGGATGTAATTCTGGGTAGTTGGAGACAGATTAAAAATTTTTCAAGTTTGCAGATAAAATAGACATGTGGCATGGTGGACAGGCTTAGAACGTTAGTTCTGCTCCCTTGTGATTCTGTCAAATGAGGTTGAGAAGTCTTTTGATTTTATTTGAAATAGAGAACGGTGTGGATGAAAATTCTATTTTTTTTTTTTACATTTGTCCTTGTAGGAAGAAGGCCTGGATATGATGAATAGAGAAACTGCACATGAGAGGTTAGTGCTTTGAAAGAGCAGGGCCTACTCTGATATGTCTTGTTTGTAAACACTAATGGTTTTGCTTTGTTTGTTTTAGGGAAGTGCAAACTGCAATGCAGATAAGCCAATCATGGGATGAGAGCTTGAGTCTGGTAAAGTTTTCCCATGTTTGCTTGTTTTTTATTTTTTAAAAATCTTGCTGGGTGTGGTGGTACATGCCCTGGAGGCTAAGACAGGAAGATAGCAGGTTCAAAGCTAGCCTCAGCAACTTAACAAGGCTGGAAGCAACCTAGCAAGACCCTGTCTTAAAAATAAAAAGGGATGGCGATGTGGCTCGGTGGTTAAATGCCCTTGGGTTCAATCCCTGATACCCTCTCCCCACCCCCAACAAAAAAAACTTTATGTGTTGTTCACTGGCTTTGTTAATTTTTTCATATGCCTCTGTCCTTTCTACTTCTAAATTGATAAATTGATTCTTGTTTTTAATCTGTTCTCCCAGCAGAGTAATATTGGAGGCCCTACATTTCTACTCTTAAAATGTAAATGTGTTATAGTAGTAAATGAGAGCTGTGGTATCTTGAATTGTTATGAGGAGATAATACTTTATGTTTACAGAGTGATAGTGATTTTGACAAGTCGGAGAAATTATATTCTCCTAAGAGGATTGACTTTACTCCAGTTTCTCCAGCACCTTCACCCACCCGAGGATTTGGAAAGGTAGGATCATTGACAAGATATGAGCTATCTTTTACACAGTGTTTACCCTCTAAAACATATGTATACAAATCACCTCACTTTTAAAGTATCTAATAACTTCAGGGGAAGATCAATGAAAACCTATGATAACAATTTCAAAAAAATGTATATATATGTATATTTCACACATAGAAAGCTAAGCAATTTTGAGGACATTATTTCTGTCATTTTCAAAAGAACTTTCTGAAGATTGGAACACTAGAAATATTTTAATATTAAATATATTTTTCTAGCAATGCTTTTCACCATCCCTACAAATGTTTGTGAGTAGCAGTGGGTTGCCACCAAGTCCTGTTCCTAATCCAAGACGGTTTTCCAGGTAAGTGAACTTTCTCCCCAATATTTTATTGTGGAACTTTTCTAGCATGTAGCAAAACTGAAAGAATTTCACAAAGAATACCCATAAGTGCATCACTATTATTCTGCCACTAACAGTTTACCAGATTCCAATTTTTGATACTCAGTGCTGATTTATATTTAGAGGGGACACACACACACACAGTTCACCCTTCTTAGTTTTTCTCCTTTATAAACTTTTCTGTATTTTTTATTGATGCATTATAGTTATACCTAATGATGGGATTTATTTTTATACATTCACACATGTACACAATATAACATTGTAATTTGGCCAGTATCACTCTGTAGCTTTTTTTTTTTGTGGGGAGCGGGTACTGAGAATTGAACCAAGGGCTACTTAACCACTGAGCCAATCCCCAGCCCTGTTTTGTTTTTTATTTAAAGACAGGGTTTCACTGAGTTGCTTAGTGCCTCGCCATTCCTGAAGCTGGCTTTCAATTCATAATCCTCCTGCCTCAACCTCCCAAGCCACTGGAATTACAGGCATGCACCACTGCGCTCAGCTTAATTTATCCTTTTTTTTAGGGAAAAAAAATTAAGATTATAGACCAGTAATGGCACATGCCTATAATCCCAGCTACTCAGGAAGCTAATGAGGCAGGAATGTAATAATGATCCAACTGTGCTTTTTTTAAAATTTTTTTTTAGTTGTCAATGAACCTTTATTATTTTATTTATTTTTATATGGTACTGAGAATTGAACCCAGGGCCTCACACATGCTAGGCAAGGGTTCTACCTACCACTGAGCCACAACCCTAGCCCCCACCTTATGCTTTGAATATGGTCCTCGCTGCTCTACCACTGAGGCTTATTTTAAAATGGACATGTTTTTCTTTCTTTTCTTTCTTCCTTTTTTTTTTTGTACCAGGATTGAACTCAGGGGCACTCAACCAGTGAGCAACATCCCCAGCCCTTTTTTATATTTTATTTAGAGACAGGGTCTCGCTGAGTTGCTTAGTGGTTTCCTAAGTTGCTAAGGCCGGCTTTGAACTCAGCTTTCTGATTACAGGTGTTCCCCAGGCCATGTTTTTCTCTTCTTCTTTTCCCTTTCCCTCTCCCTAACCTAGCATGTGTGAGGTCTTGAATTCAGTCCTTAGTGTCTTTCTCTCTCTCTCTCTCTCTCTCTCTCTCTCTCTCTCTCTCTCTCTCTCTCTCTCACACACACACACACACACACGCACACACACACACACACACACACAAACAAGTTTGTCAGAATATAAATAACTTCTTAAATAATGTTTCTTTTTGGTTATGGGTGTTTTGTCCTATGGAATTAATTTTAAATAATGGCTTAAGGGCTGGGGATGTGGCTCAAGCGGTAACGCGCTCACCTGGCATGCGCAGGGCGCTGGGTTCAATCCTCAGCACCACATAAAATAAAATAAAGATGTTGTGTCCACTGAAAACTGAAAAATAAATATAAAAAATTTTAAAAAGGCTTAAAATGCTGTCATTCCAGATTGCATGTTCTGGATCAAATCATGTATTGACATTTCAGTTATTCAGTCTAGTGACAAAAGCGCTTTCCATTTCTACCTATATGACTGCCAATTTTGCTTGCTTATTTGATGAGCTATAATACTGTTTATCTTGCATCTGTTAGAAGAACTTCACCTTATTCTGTTTGCTTATTCATCAAAGCAGGAGGAGTCAGAGTCCAGTCAAGTGCATTAGGCCTAGTGTTCTTGGTCCTCTTAAAAGAAAAGGTATGTAGCAACATAGTGACAGTGGTTGACAATATTGTATATGTATTTATATCTGCTAAGAGAGTGGCTCTTAAATGTTCTTAAAAACTTAAAAAAGGTAAGTAAGTGAAGTGATAGAGGTAAATGACTTGATTGAATTATTGACTGCCTTATTTCACAATAAGTACATGTCAAATCATCAGATTTCATAATTTTAATATATGCAATTTTATTTGGCAATTATACCTCAATAAACCTGTGGGGGAAAGAAGGAATGTATCACATTTCTAGTATTTAAGTCATCCACGCCTAAATTAAAAACTGGTATTCTTATCTGAAGTGAGCTCACAGCATTGCTCTCCTTTTTTTCTAAAGAAATGTCAAGTATTCCCACTGTACACTTGCTCTACTGAGTGTAAATTTTGTAAATTAGCTATTTGATACTGTTTATATTTTCTTACACTTCCAATCTGAATTTTATTCATATATTTATGATATATATTCCCAAAATATTGCCTCTCAGTGATCTGAATGTAAAAGAGATGCATAATTGTGATATTGTGGAAGTATGATAATGTCATAGCAAATATATCTGTAAACATGCTGTATGCTCAAATGTAAGGTGAGATCCACCCCCGTCACCATATTATATATACCTCAGCAAAGCAAGAATTGCCATATATTCAGGTCTATAGAGTTTTCCATGTAATTGGGTACTCTCTTTAATTACCTTATTTTCAATCATGAAGCACTAAAGTGGTGTCAGTCAATACTAATTTTAGATGCATGCAGAAGGCACCTGAAGGCAGGCATATTTTTTTGTTACCTGGGATGGAACCCAGGGGCACTTAACCATTGAGCCACATCGCCAGCACTTTTTAATATTTTATTTAGAGACAGGGTCTCACTAAGTTGCTGAGGCTGATCTTTAACTCATGATCCTTCTGCCTCAGCCACCAGCCCCCAGCCCATCTTTTTTTAAACAAAGGCAAATTTAACAGGCATCAGCCATTAATCCTGGGGTTATGAGCGTGTGATTGTAAATATCAGATGGCATTTTGAGGAAGAGTTTTCACAAGGGATTTTGAAAAACAATTGATTAAGGGCTGGGGTTGTGGCTCAGTGGTAGAGTGCTTGCCTAGCATACATGAGGCACTGGGTTCCATTTTCAGCACCACATAAAAATAAATAAATAAAATAAAGGTATTATGTCCACCTACAACAATAAAAAAATTTTAAAAAGCAATTGAATAAGTAGTTCTTTGTGGAAATTATTCTTCATGGCCAATGAACAAATCAACTCTACTTATATTGGTGAACTGATACTTAGGGTTTGGTGAAATCTTTCCAGCCCTAGGGTCACACACAGATGCAAAAAGTACTCTATTTGAGACAACTTAAAACTAAAGATGATGTGATATAGAAAATAGATCCTTATATGTTGATAATATTTATATTTAACAAATATGTTTTATAAAGAGTCTTTAATCTTACAAGAGTTATGTACAATTCTAGGAACATTTTCAGGCAATTAAGTAGAAATGATACTTGAAAATAAAACTATGATTATTAACTTAAATTTTGTTGCAGGAAGTTAATGAATTACTATGGTTGTCAGTTTTGTAGCTATTCCAAGATAAACCAGCAGATGGAGGGATTCTTTGCAAAATAGGGTTGAAGTTTTGTGATAGTAAAGTGAAGTTGAAAGCCCCAGCATTTTTTTTAAAGCTACATGTTAAAACATGGGGGAGGGGTGGAGAAATAAAAATATTAACTTTCTGAGTTTTAATAATTTTCAGAATAGTTCTAGAGGAAGGATAACATGAATTGATGGAAAATACGGAAAAAGTGAATGTTCCATTTGTTTTTCTTTAATGTTTTTCTTTCATAAAAATCTTGTACAGTTTTAAGTTCAAAACTTAAGTTCATTATTAAATGTACTTATTTCCTACTGGGTATATAGATAGCACCATGAATTAAAATGTCTATAACATTTCATTTTCAAACTGGGGCTGGGAATGTAGCTCAGTCATAGAGTGCTTACCTAATATGTGCCAAGCCCTGGGTTCCATCCCCCACACCATGGAAAGAAAAGGTGGGGACAGGTACAGTGCAGTTAGCCATCTGTAATCCCAGCTATTCTGGAAGCTTGCAAATTCTAGGCCAGCCTTGGCAATTTAATGAGACTCTGCCTCAAAATAAAAAAATAAATAAAAGGGACTCGGTAAAGTCCCTAGTACCAAAAAAATAAAATGTCATTTTCAAAGAAGTGCATGTTTTAAATGAAAGCACACCTTTTTTGAAAAGGGGCATTTTCTGCCTGATTCAGAGTTGTAAGACAACCCTACTACTTGGTGGCAAAATGTTTAGCATTATTTCTTTTGGTGCCAAGTTTTACTGTTATCATTTCTGAAAACATCTATAGGTTTAAGTTAGCGTTACGATATCAAATTTGAGAACTGAAAAATAGTTGCTTTTAATTGCACATGTACTTTAAAACTTGTATTTTTAAAATATTTTTAGTTATAGGTGGACATAATATCTTTATTTTGTTTATTTAATTTTTTCAATATGGTGCTAGGGATTGAACCCAGTGCCTCATGTGTGCTAGGCAAGTGCTCTACTACTGAGCCCAGCCCTCAAACTTGTATTTTTAAATCTTAATTTTCATTAAATAGTGTAAAGCAAACTTTTACTTCCATGCTACTTACTGACAATACATCTTTAACCCATTTAATGTCATCTCAGGAAATGTTCAGATATTAAAACATAAATAATCTTTGCTGGAATGGGTTTGTGTCTCAGTGGTAGAGTTCTTGCTTAGCAAGTGTGAAGCCCTGGGTTTGATCCTCAGCACCACATAAAAATAAGTAAAATAAAGGTAAAAAATATTGTTTAAAAATAATCTTTGCTAACCATCTAGCATAAATTATTTATTGTGAGCTTTTTTTCTGTTTGGTAATGCTTTAGTTCAGCTATTATTTAGCTTTGGTTCATTTTGCCTGATGTAATCTGTGTTCTATTCTTCTATTAAAGAACATGAATATATTCATAACATGCTACATGTTATGAATAAGAAATTCTTTTAAAGCTGTTCTGTTTTTTTTTTTTTGAGTACTGCGGATTGAACTCAGGGGCACTCAACCATTGAGCCACATCCCCAGCCCTATTTTGTATTTTATTTAGAGACAGGGTCTGAGTTGCTTAGCGCCTCACCTTTGCTAAGGCTGGCTTTGAACTCCATGATCCTCCAGGCTCAGCCTCCTGAGCCCCTGGGATTACAGGCATGCGCCACCGTGCCTGGCTAAGGCTGTTCACTTTTTGCTTGAGGTTATGTGGAAGCATATTTCTTCTATATTAAAGCACATGGAAATAATTTAAGTAATAATTCAAAGAAGCATTCTGAGCTTTGGTTAAATAAAGATCACCTGATTTTCACACCAATTTTTTTTTTTTTTTGTAGATGGACATAATACCTTTTTTTAAAATGTGGTGCTAAGGATCAAACCTAGTGCTTCACACATGCTAGGCAAGCGCTCTGCCACTGAGCTACAGCCCCAGCCCACTAATCTTATATTTATAAAATTGCATTAAAGTCACATCATCTCTTTCCATTTTAGGTGAGATGGAAACAGAAAGCCAGCCCAAGAGATTCTTCCAGGGCACAACCAACATGCTGTCTCCAGATGCTGCACAGCTGTCTGATCTCAGTTCATGGTAAAAAAAAAGAAAGAAAGAAAATCAAAAGGATATTAGGGTTTGATCCTTTTTAAAAAAATATTTATATTTTAGTTGTAGTTGGACACAATACCATTATTTAATTTATTTATTTTTATGTGGTGCTGAGGATTGAACCCAGTGCCTTGCACGTGCTAGATGAGCATTCTACTATTGAGCCCCAGCCCCAGCCCCCAGGGTTTGATTCATTTTTAAAAGAGCCACATTGAAAGTATATTGGGATAATTAAAAATATATTCAGCTTCTAGTCTATGCTTCCTTAGAGGAGTCTCTGCACAGGTTTAGATAATTTTGAATATCCCAGATCATTTGAAAGGTATGAATACTTCGCTTCAGTTTCATTCCTAGCTCCTGTTAGGTCAGCCTCTCAATAGGTGGAATGGTTTAGTAGAGTGTGAACAACTGTCTGGTGTGAGAAAGTCACAGGCTTGCCGTGGGTATTGTACATTGATTGGAACTTCTATGTTGGCATTTCATATTATAGCCTTTCAACTTAGCAGAGAATACCCTCATTCTCTTAGGCATTGCATTCTCTAAATACCATGATATGTGGTATTTAGATTGATGTTTTTGGAAAATTCAGGGTATTTCATTGTAATGTGAACTAAGGTTTCATTTTTTATGGTAACACTTCCTGATTCTTATGGTCCAGTCATACAACTGGTATCATCTTAGTTTAGTTGTGTAACTTTAGGGCCTTTCTGTTTTTGTGGGAAAGTTAACTTCTTTTCCTATATCTGAAGTTGAGCTGAGAATTTACATGCAGAAATACATATGGGGGAAAAGGAAGGGAAGAGATAGCAGTAACCAGGTAATATCTATCTGGAAATCTTTAAGTATTCCCCAGTCAACTTGCTGAGTACTTATATCCAAGACTACAGTTGCTTAATGACTTTCAGAACTTTGTTTCCTGAGTTTTATGGCTGAGTGTGTTTTTTTTTAAAGGCACTCACTTTAAAAATAGGAGGGTATTCTCTGAATGGAGGAAGTATTGATAATTTCTTCCCAAATCAACTTACTCATTGTTTTGTGTAAGATAACCTGTACTTCTAGTGGTCTAAGAAGTCAAAGATGATTATTATTGCTTATTAGACTCATAGATCAATTCTACTTTTAGATTTTTCTAGCTATTCAGCCCCATAGTCTCTCCCACCCCCCACATCTCTGTGTCCCTGATTGCTCAGTGTGCTAATTTTGGTACAGAGTGCCTTTCCGTGGACGTAGATGATTGCAAAGAGCAATGCCTGAAGCTTGTCAAGAGGACTAGCAGATGAAACTCTATACTTAGTGCATACTGCATACTACTTTTATGGTAAAGTCAGTTTGAATATAGGCACATGACTAGAAATAGGTTTGCTTATCCAGTTAGTAACTAAGTGACTAGGATAACAGCATTTTACCAAACTAAAAGCATGCAGGGTAGGGGGTTGGGCTTTAGCTCAGTGGCAGAGCATGGGGTCAGCACGTGCAAGGCTCTGGGTTCAATCCCCAGTGTGTTCGTGTGCGCGTGTGCGCGTACACACACACACACACACACACACACACACACACACACACACAAATAGAAGATGAGGAGGTTTATTTTGATATCATCTTAGGTTGCCTGCCAAATGTTAGAAAACTGTTTCACGCCATTAAGAAAGGAAAGAGAAAGCACGTTATTTATACCAAGGGTCCTTGCTTCTCATCCAGGCATTTATTCCTTTGAGCAGCACACCCTTAGTCATGTATGGCAGTGGCTATTGTGAGACTTCAATTTCTGGTTTTGGTACTTCCATACCCATGAGTAGAACTATGAGTGTTTATGAGAGCCTTGGGAACATTGTCATTGATGATAAAGGGAAAGATTTGGCTTTTGAGCACAAAAGGCTATTGCCTTACACAGGAGAGATTTGCCATATTCATGACCACTCCTAGAGTGCTAACAGATGCCCCAAGTAATCTGTGATAATGAAATTTATTCCTTATCTGGCATGGTAATGCACATCTATAATCCCAGCTACTCGGAGGCTGTGACAGGAAGATGGTCAGTTTGAAGCCAGCCTTCGCCATTTATCAAGGCCCTAAGCAACTTAGCAGGACCCTATTTCCAAATAAAGTAAAAAGGGCTAGGGATGTGACACAGTGGTAACATCTCTTGGGTTCAATTTCTGGTACCCCTCCTCCCCAAAATAAAAAGGCTGAGGCAGGAGGATGGCTTGAGCCCATGAGTAGAGACCAGCCAGGACAACATAGCCAGACTCCATCTTAAAAAAAAAAGAATAGTTAAGTCATGAACTAAACTTTCAAATTATGCTTTTAGTCATTAATAAGTCCAAATTAGCTGGTGGCACATGCCTGTTATTTCCGCAGCTTGGTGGGCTGAGGCAGGAGGATCACGAGTTCAAAGACAGCCTCAGCAACTCAGCGAGACCCTGTCTCTTAATAAAATACAAAAAAGGGCTGGGGATGTGGTTCAGTAGTTAGGTGTCCCTGGGTTCAATCTTTAGTACCAAACAACAACAACAAAATAGTCAAAATTTAGTGTTTAGCATCTGTACTCTGAGGTTACTAAAACTTAAAATTGTACCAAGACTTTTGGGACACCTTATATTCTGATGATAACACTGGCGTCCATGATGAAGAAAGTTTAATATGAGTTACTCTCTTTATGGACAATATGGATCCCATTTTTGCAGAAACATTTCTTCTAAAGGTGGTTTCATTGATTAAAATCACGCATCTGTAATTTTAGGAATAAAGACAGAGATAGGAACCAGTTGCATCCTGGCTCATATTGCCAAGGGTGACAGTCTTATATTTTTTAGTTGTTGATGGACCTTTATTTTATTCATTTAATATAATCAGTGGTGCTGAGAATCAAACTTAGTGCCTCACACATGTGAGGCAAGTGCTGTACCACTGAGCCACAACCCCAGCCCAGGCATCAATTCTTATACTGCCTTTTAAGGAGCAAATAGTAGATCAGATAACTACTAATGATGATAACTACATCATTAGTAGTTATCTCATCATTTTATTCTTTATAGTTAGTTGCTGCCCCACCCAACAAAGAAAGGAAAAAGATTGGTTTTTACAATCTTTAAAGTTTATGTACTAGATGGTAGTCTTTAAAATCTGACATCTTTGAAGTATAAATTAAATTTGAGTAGGGATTTCTGTCCAGTTAAGCATACTTTTTATTTTTTATAAACTAAATAAAAATTCTGAAGTCATTGCCAACTGAATCTGGGGAACATCATTAACCATAAGGCAGGAATTATGTCATTTCTCATTTAGTCCTTATGAGCATCAAGTGTTTGAGTATAACTCAGAAGTATATCTTTGTATGGTTCTTTGATTCTTTTTGCATGTTGGGAATTCTTTCTGTGGTTCTTGCTCCATTATGAGCAGGACTTCAGTATCTGCAATATGCTATATTGAATAAAGGCATTTTCAGGGCTTCTGGCCTTTCTATGAAGATTAAGTGATAGTCTATTTCTCCTACATAAAAGGAAACATTCTCCCATGAATTTTTTTGCCTAGTGCATTAGTATTAATGAGTTTATTTTAACATTTTGCCTGAAATTTGTCTCAGTGGTTCTAACATAATTTTTAGTGTTATATATGTCATGTAAAAAAATAAATATTTTTTGACAAAAAGAAATATGACAAAAATAAATATTAATCATATATTTTATAAAATTAATTTATATGATTAATATTTAGAATGTATACATAGACTTTAGAGATGTTTATATGAAATACTCAGACATGTGTATAGATACTTTTAAATTCCTGTCCCCAAGGTAAAAGAAAATGGTCATATTTAAATATGTAATCCTATTTGGAAAGATAATACTGGGTCCTGCTAAGGCAAGATTATAGAGCCTGAGATCTGTATGTATCAGTTCAGTAGTTCAGTTCATACCATGGGGTTGGGGATGCTCTGTATGTAGTCCTTCCTTATACCAAAGTCTCACTAGGCTAGATAGGACTGTGACTGATTGCTATTGCATTTACCTGCCTGTCATTAATCTTGATAGAACCTAGCTTTTTTTTTTTTTTTTTTTTTTTTTTTTGGTACTAGGGATTGAATTCAGAGGGACTCTACCACTGAGCCACATGCCCAGATTTTAGAGATAGGGTCTCACTGAGTTGCTTATTAATGCCTCACTTTTGCTGAGGCTGGCTTTTGGAACTAGTGATCCTCTTGCCTCAGCCTCCTGAGCCGCTGAGATTACTGGTGAGGGCCACCACACCTGGCTCAGAAGCTAATTTATTGACTGGATGAGTCTCTGTGCCTTGCCCGGTTGGGGAGATAACATGAGCCACATTGGATATCCTAGTTTTGTTATTGTTTTCTCCTTTGACTATTTTAAGATTCGCTTATACTTTCACCCGTAGTTTTTAGACAGGGTACTTCTTTCACAGTCTTGGTACTCTCAGTTGTGTGGTTCCAATATTGTCTCGATAATGTATATTCAGTGGCTGCAGTGAATTAGTTCACTTTTGATTCAGGTATTCCTCTATACAAAATAAATTGTATAGGTCCTTTGCTTTTCTATCATTGTATGGTCTTTGGCCATTAGTGGAAGTAAAGCTCATTAGCACCTTTATCAGAGCTTAAGTGAAAAAAGAAGAGAAACTCAAATTAGACCAGACTATGTTGTTTTTAGAAGCTCTGATATAAGCTTTAATAATGATCGCTGTGAAAATTACTTTTGTACGGTGATCTCTCTGTGGATACAAAAGTTGTATAAGTTTTGCTTTACACGGATATAACAGTTGGTGATTTGTGACCTGTATCATTTCTGCTTCCATGACTATGTATAGTCATGCCAGATTTATTAGGACAGAAATTAGATTATATGTTTAGCAAAAGTACCTAGCTAAAACTTCACCAACTTCTGAATCTAAATTGCAGTGGAAACTAAAATGTAAGTGTGCCGTTTTTCTCTTAATGAACCAGATTACATACATTTTTATGTAATAATAGAGAAGAAATCCTGAAATAAAAAGTTGAGCTTTTTTAAAAAAAATTCCTGGTAACTTCTCCATGTGTTTATTTCTCTTAAGGTAATCAACAGTGTTAGAAGAAAAATTCCACTGCCTGTGTCATATTATTATACATTTCTAAATTAATAGTGGATTCACCTAAGCAAGCAAGTTCTAGTACAAATGGAATCTTTTATCCCAGGGCTCACCATAAGTCTTGTGGTTGGAATAAGGAATTCTTTATTTATATTCAGATTATGTGCATGGTGGCCAAATTTTAATCTAAGCCTGTTTTCTTCCTGCCAACTAGCATAGAGCGTGTCCTTCGGCTGTCCAGCCAATATGTGCTTTAAGAAAGTAAATTCATTTTAATATTAGTCTAGGCAAAAAGCTGCAGGAGGAAAAATTACATATGTTCCAAAGGAAAATAGAAAGGTCTTTTTGATTTTCCAATGTCCTGGAGTATCTGTGCCACTTTCTTTCAGTAGTTTGAATAATTCATATTTTAGACCTATTTTGCCATTTGGTTGAACAAATATCAGGGCCAGCTAAATTTTCCGAACTTCTTACTTAAAAGTGGAATTATTAATGAGGCATTTGACAGCAGTGAGCATAGTGTAGGAGTAGTGTGGAGTATACTGTTTCCATTTTTATTTTTACTTCTCCAAAGCCTATTTGTAGTCTGTCTCCACCTAAAATCACTCCATAGGCAAGAAAAGGAAATGATATTTGGGGGCTGGAGGTGTAGCTTACTAGTAGAGCACTTGCTTAGCATGCTCCAGGACCAGGGTTCCACCCCGAGCACTGACAAGGAAAAAAAAAAGGGGAAGGGGGATTGAACATAGGAGTGCTTTACCACTGAGCCACATCCAAGTGTGTTATTTTTTTTTAAGACTAGAGTGTCACTAATTGCTTAGGCTCATCTCAAACTTGGAATCCTCCTGTCTCGGCCTTAGAGTTAGTGGAATTATAGGAATGTACCATAGTGCACAGTAAGAAATGACATTTTAAAAACAGAATAGTGAGAAGTGGGGGACAGGGGTAGATTACATTTCATTGAGTGTAATATATGGCCCAGAGACTTCCAAATGCAGCATAGCTTTAACTTGGAAATTCATAAAAATAATATTAAAAGACTCATAACATTTAGACTCAGTGCCTCTTAGGTCAGATAGGTTCTCACAAATGAGCTAGCGGCCAAACTTCAAATTAGAACCCATATTTCCTGATTCATAACTCATTCTACAATAATATACTTTTTTCCCTTTCAAAAAATAAAAAATATGACTGTGTAAATTCTGTTTTTTGGAACTGAGGATATTGAATCCAGGGCGCTTAATTTATGAGCCATATCCCCAGGTCCCCCTGCCCCGCAACTTATTGGTGGTTCTGGGGATTGAACCCAGGGACTTGTGCATGCAAGACAAGCACTCTACCAAATGAGGTACATCCCCAATTCTCCCTCCACCAGCCCTTTTTAATTTTTACTTTGAGACAGAGTCTCTCTAAGTTGCTTAGAGCCTTGCTAAGTTTCTGAGACTGGCTTTGAACTTGTGATCATCCTGCCATAGCCTCCCGAGCTTGTGCTGCTGTGACCAGCTATGTAAATTCTTAAGCTGCCTAACCTCTCCAGCTTTGTCTATTAATGTGTTCTCTTTATTCCCCATACTACAACCACATTAGACTGCTTTTGATTCCTAGAACTACCCTTGCTTCTTCACAAACCTTGCTTAGTTTATTCCTGTTCGTCTTTCAGATTATACTGCAAATATCACCTCTGGGCAGCCTTTCCCAGTTCTTCCGGGTTAGATTAGGTTATCCATATGTTGAGCACTCATAGGCCTTTGTATCTTGCTTTGAGTAGCTTTATGACAAATGATAATTATATTTATTAGCATGATTACTTAAATGTTTCTCTCCTAAATTCAGTGAGGACAGGGAACATGTCTCTTTCATGCCTTTGTCCTAGTATCTAGCTTACTTCCTACATTTGGCAGGCACTCAGTAAATGTTATACTAAGCAAATGAGTGAATTCAGGCAAATATAGAACATGGAGCTTATATATTAGATTGATGGGAGTCAAAGTCAGAAAGGCAGCTTGATGCCAAATTGCAAGAATTTTCAAATCCCTTCTAAAGTATGAAGCCAGATCCATAAGGCAGTCTGGCTTGATTGTTGGGAACAGTGGGCGCCTGGCTAGATGGGGCAGGTATTCCTGGCCTGAGTTAAAGAGATGCTTAATGTTCAGATCAGTTTCAGTGGAAACACAGGCACAGAGGCCAGTTGTTCACATTAAAGTGGCAGTGGTCATAAGGATATTGGGACCATGGATAGGGAGCATTCATTTTAAAAGCTTAACTGGAGAGTACCTGAGAGATCAAAGAAAAGAACCTTTTGGAGAGGATAGGGAGACCTTTGAGGTTTGGAAGCAAGAAAAAAGGAAATGGCATAAGGAATTCATAAAATCAGAAGAATATCAAAGGCATAAAATTGGAGGGGAAAATCACTATTTTCTTTCTTTTTTCTTTTTTCTGGTACCAGGGATTGAACCCAGGGGTGCTTAACCACTAAGCCACATCCCTAGCCCTTTTTTATATTTTATTAAGAGACAGGGTCTCACTGAGTTGCTGAGGCTGGCTTTGAATTGGTGATACTCCTGCCTCAGCCACTGTATCCAGCTAAGAAAACATACACTCTAGTAGTAGGCAAGTGGTCAGCTCTAACGTGGTTGAAAGAGTTTGTTTTAGAGTAGAGGAGCTGGAAAGCAATGTGCCTGATGGCACACTTTAGCCAGCCCAAGAAGTGGCACCTCTCTGAGTCTGGGCTGATGGGAAGGTAAAAAGATAAATATAAGTATACACACACACACACACACACACACACACACATTTTTTTTTAACCTGTAGTGCTGGGGGTTGAACCCAGGGCTTCATGCATGTGAGTCAAGCACTCTTCCAACTGAGCTATATAGCCAGCCCAAATATGAAGATGTTTAACCTCTTGAGCAGAAGGTCAGGGAACCCTCTTGCAAAAACCATGGCATGCAAGAGAAATGCTTATGAATGCTTACCCTGTGTTGGGACAGCCTGCTGCCTGTTGTGGGTGGGGGAATTCACAAATGATACAGAACCTTGAAAGTTTGTCTTTCAGGGTTTATGTGAATATAATTTCACAGGTTAGTTCATTGCTGTTGCTTTTATGCTTTTTATTATTTACAAATGCTCCATTGATGCGTGAGTCTTTGAAACCGTGTGGTTGCATGTATGTTTACCCTGATAGCTGCATTTGCTTATAATTCTTTTTGCTTTGTCCTCAGTTCAGATATTTTGGATGGCAGTAGTAGAAGCAGTGGCTTATCCTCAGACTCACTGACTACAGGCAGCGTTCCTGCACAGTCTCCAGTAGCATGCTCCAATTCATGCTCCTCGTTCATCTTGATGGATGATCTCTCAGCCAAGTGACTTAACGATTTCTGACTCAGTGCTTTTTAACTGCCGGTTCCCACATGAAATATTCAGTGAGGAACACAGAGAACTTTGATCCATAATGAGGATTGAAGTTTGACAGATGTCAGTCATTCTGATGCTGTTATTTGGGGGGTATCTCTCCCCTCTAAAGTTTAATTACTTACTATCATGTCTGTTTTTGTCAATCTCATTTTGCATTTAATGACTAAATCTTAAAATACCGATTTTTGATCTCTTAGAAGCTTTGCTTTTCTTAAGTGCCTCAAAGAGCACCTTCTTTCAAGTCTATATGCTTAAGGGAGGCACTGATATGGACTTGCTATCATGGTTCTTTTCCCTAGCAGTGATGTGATCAAGTTGATCAGAAATTCTCTTGCTTGAGAGATTTTTCTGTTGTTGTTCTTTGTCAACTACATGGTTTCCAATCCCTTTATTTCCCAGCAATATGCCAATTGCTTTTGAACAGATTAAATTTTTAGTTTTCTGCATTAGCTTAAAGTGCATTATTTTGTTTTCTTTTCCTGTTTGAGCTGCTGCTTACTTGCCATTTCTCACAGAGGGGAAGAAATGCCTAGTCGCTTCCATCACTATCCTTGTTGCTTCTTTGCTAGTGGAGTGTATGATGAGAGGATCAATTTTAGTGCTGAGAATGTAAATGAACTTCAGGATGCCTATGTTAGTCACCCCAGGTTCTTATGACTTTGCTGCCACAGTTGATAATTCTCCTCCCAAACCTGTTATCCTAAGGAATATATAAAATATTATTGATATTTCTAGGTGGTGTTATCAAGGAGAAGAAATTCCTGCCTTGACCAGATGTGTGGAGCATCTACAAATGAATGAATAATGTATTTGCATACAAAGCAAGTGGTCCTTGGAGCTGTCAGTGTCTCCGGTGGTATTATGAGGCCTTAGGTGCCTTGGGGTACATTGTCATGCTGTAAGGGATGTATATCCTAAGGTAGTGTGGAAAAAGGAGGCTTTATGTGTGTGATAGCCACATACTATTTCAGTTGCTGCTTTTTTCTGATTTCTTTGTGTCATTGGATTTGTTTGTTTTGTCATGTGGTGACTGGTGTTTTGGCTATTGTGTTGTTGCCAGAGTCGGAATCCAGTTTGTGTACATACTGCCTTATCGTAAAGGCAGTTAAATCTCTATGAGAAAGCTTTTAGGAGCTGAAAAAGTCAATGTTATCTTGCATTCTGCTTTTAAGAAGCTGTTTGAGCTGTAAAAACTGTACCTACTAGTAAGTACGAGGTACCGTGTTATTTAATTTTTACAAAAGGAAATGTGTGGCTGAGCTATTTAGGAAATCTGAGTGTACTCTCTTGTTATGTTATTTATGAATTATACCATGTAAAATGTCGTGTTCTTTTCATCTTCAGACATTGTGGTTGGATTGTCTCTGTCTAATATGCACATTGCCTGCTAGGATCATGATATTCCATTTTTTAAATGAATGTAAGAAACAAAAACTACTGCACTTGTGTCTTTTGAAGGCAAAGATCCTTGGATTTTTAAGGAAGATGGTGTGCTTTGAAGGCACCCCTAGACTAGCAATAGCAGATTGCTATTGAAGGGAAACCTGTTCTCTTCCAATTATTAGAGAATTTCACTTAGCTTGCAGTAGTTCTATTAAAGAATTAGATGTGTCCTTTATTTTAAATTGTAATCACTGCCATCACAGCCACTAAGAGCTTTTGTTCCTGTGTTGCTTTCGCCTATGCAAAGGCCAAAAACCCTTCGAAACTAATGCCACTGTCCCCTTGTGTGCCATCTTAAAGACAATCTCTTTGATGGTACTCGGTATATCTATTCTGTTTGTAAAAGAACCATGTTAAGATGTTTTTGCTCCTATAATGATAATGGTTTTGTCTTTCAGGAGATTTGTCCACCTTCACTCTACTGTCTTCTTTGCCTTAAAGGGACACTCTTGGGTTCAAATGTAGGAATGTTAGGAGAGAACCTTTGAAATATGATGATATTTAAATATATTTTTTGAAATCCAGTGGTGGGCTAGAGCAGGAAATTGAAATTATTCCAGTGGTATGAGAACTGAGAGGCAAGATGATTCACTTTATTGTTTAAACTAAGGTTCATTTTCAGTTTTTATTCTTTAAATGGACTGAAACGTTAGGTTTATGCAGGGATTGTTTTGAAATCAATAAAAGACATATGCTAGCCCACAGATGAGCTTTCTTGACAGTACCCCTTTATTTTTATATAAAGTCTAATATTTGAGAAGTGATTATTGTTATAAAGTAAAATTCCCTCTTCCTATTCTAGTACTATATCATATATTTCAAGCTTCTATTTGAAAACAAGTACAAGAAGTCATAAGATAATCCTACAGATACTGTTTGACTTATAATCACTGTTTCATGACAACTGCTTTTGGAATAATAGAATAATAATAGAAAGTTTTGTGAAATGCTGGCCTTGCATATATCTTAGAATGCAAATTTAATAAAGTGTGTACATGCATAAAATATAGTGTTTTAAAAGTCTATCTCTTTTATTCTTCTTGATAATTGTTTTCTGCTCCATATTCCAAAAGTCCATTCTCTGTATCTAATGTCAAGTCAAGTTTTGTGTTAAAAGGTATCAAGAACACAAAGAAATGATAGCTATATTGAAGTTGGGGCTGTTTTCCCAAACAAAGAAAAACCTCCACACATAATCTGTCAAAAATTCAAGAGTGTTTTGAAGAATTTGACAATTTAGAAGGTTCTTGCCTGGGTCACACATATTTTTTACTTGTTTTCAATTTCTCTTTTTGTTTTTTATATATTTATAAGTCTCTAAATTATTTTTTGAACAAGACAGGGAGATATGTAAATAGGCAAAAATAAAGCCTTTCATCCCTGACTTGGGTCATAAACCCTTGATTTTATTTTCAGTTTTTAAAAAGTCAATGGATTACTTTATTTTAAAAGACTTTACATTTTGAAATAATTTCATATTTGTAAAAATCTTACGATAGCCCAAAGAAATTCCATATATCCTTCTCCCAGCTGCCCCCGTTGTTAACATTCAACCACATTTGCTTTATCATTTTGTGTGTGTGTGTGTGTGTCTGTGTATACCATCCAAGAATAAATTGCAAACATGAGACATCATTACTCATAAATGCTTCCGTGTAAATTTCCTAAAGACAACGACATTCTGCATAAACCGTATTAGAACTATCAAAATCAGGAACTTAATGTTGATGCAAAATTGTCATCAAATCTGCAGACCCATTCCAATTTTGCCTGTTCCCAATAATCCTTTTTTTAGCAGAAGGAAAAGAATAAACGATTTTTTTTCTTGGCCAGGATTTAATATAGACTTCTGTTACACTTGGTCATTATGTGTCTTTAGTATCCCTCAATCTGGAAGTCCCTCAGTCTTTCCCTGTCTTTTATCAACTTCAAATTTTTGAAAAGTGCTGGTCAGTTATTTTGTAAAATATTCCTTGGTTTGGGTTTGACTGTTGTTTCCTCATGATTAAATTTAGGTTTTGCATTTTAGAAAGAAATACCATGGAAGTGATGCAGTGTTCTCAATGTATCATTTTAGGATGTACATGGTGTTACTTTGTCCCATTAGTAGCTGTTCACCTTGATCCTTTGGTTAAGGAGGTGTCTACCATGTTTCTGCACTGTACAATTACGTATTTTGTAATTCCATTTACTGATAGTGAGAAACCTGGTTCCTTTTATCCTCAATGTAATTCCTCCTCAATTCTATATGTCACCAGTTTCCTACCTGGCCAGCCACCACTCAGACTGCTTCCTTGGCCCAACCATCTCCTTGGATCTGACCCTGTTGCCCTACTGCCCTGGCTGCCTCTAAGGAAGGAAGGGAAAAAGGGAGAAGGTCTAAATTACTCATTTTAAATATTCTTGCTTCACACACATTTCAACCTCTACCTCTAAGCTCCTTTTCCTCTGTTTGATTACAGCTCAAGAATTTCTTATATGCATTAATTTAATGAATATTTATTGAGCTCTGTGCTGGGAAGTGTAAATGCAGAGTAAGTTCATGCCTTCAGGGAGACCAGAATGGTGGAATAAATGGAATTACACTGACCATTCGAGGCTCTGATGAGACCATATTGGGAGTACAGAGTGAGAACATGGGCTGGGATACTGGAATGTTTCCCAGAAGAGGGACCACTGAAGCTGAATTGTGAAGAACATAGTTGAGTGGATGTTGGAATCAGGTAGAGGGAAATACGATACAGGCAAGAAGAGACCAAGGCACTATTAAAGAAATTCCAGTAATTTGGTAATAGGGGAAATGAGGCTGGAAAGGGAAACAGAGGCCCTGTGGTCTTTGAGGATTGGAAGTCTAACTTAAGTGGGTAGAAGCCCTGGGTGTAGACTTAAGCAGGGAGTAAGTGAGGGGGGTGGAAATTCTAATAAGCATAAACATTTAGGAGTCAGGTTGAAGAACAAATGGCAGCAAGAGCGGTGGGAGGAAAATCTACAGAATATCACTAGATGAAGTGAAGCTAAGGAGGGAGTGGTCTACCAGTTCAGTTAGATGTAAATTGAAAATTTCTCAATGGATCTGATGATTAGGTCCCTGAGAGACTCAGTATATTTCTAGTGGGTGAATTGAATTGCAGTGGCTTGAATAAAAAGGGGTTTAGGATATTTATGTCATTAGCGTATGTAGTCTATGTCCAACATCTTCTAACCTCCTTCACCTTTTTTCCCAATACTTTTTCCATTACAGTACAAATTCCTGTTTTTTTTTTTTTCTTGCACTTTCAGTGGCTAGTGCTGTATCTGAAATGGAATAGTTACTCAATAAAATTTTGTTAAAGAATAACCCACACTCTAACCCATAGGGGGAGCTGAAAGAAAATCCCTCCAACCTATAATGGGAGTTGAAAGAGTGTCACTCGAACCTATAAAAGGAGCTGAAAGAAAATCACAAGGGAATGTTAACCTATAGGAGAAGCTGAAAGAAAATCTCCCGGGAAGTATTAACCACACACTCTAACCTCTAGGAGGAGCATCAAGCCGCGTCTTCCAGACATTCCTGAGGAAAACTTGCATGAGGAGTCTTCGTCAAGGAGTTCCACCCCTAGGTAATATTTATTATTATATACCTAATACTTACCTTCTATCTGGGGCACGTGATATTAGCTTTCCATTTATGATAGTGATATGAAGTTATCTATTAAAATAAATTGAGCAGATAACTCTTTTAAATACATATATTTAAAAAACAGACATAGCAAAGAAAAAGTTGAAGCATCTTAAATGAACAGTGAGTGGCAGATATGGCCAAAATCTTAGAAGTGAAATACATGTACGAACTTGGATTGAGGGAAATACTGGAGGCACACTGGTGTATGGAACTGTTGTGAAGAAATTAAAAGCTGTTGAGTCTATGTGGAATGCTCTTTTGGGGCTCCTCTTTAGAGTCTCTCTCTTTTGAGATTCTGCTCTTTCCATCTATGCAGTGTGATAAGAGAGGTATCTTTACCTTCTCAAAAGACACCCGCTCTTGTTTTCAAAGACAAGAGGAAACTTGGGTGGGGCTCAAGGAAAAGGGGCCTAAGGAGTCTGTCAGGCCTGGTTTGCTTACTTATATCTCTGATGAAAGGAGAGCTAAGGTCAGAACATATCCCTTAGAGAAAGAAGCTTCTAGTCGTGTCTCTGAGGCTTCAGCACAAAAGGAATTTGTATCCAGCTCCCCTAGTTACTACACTGAAATTTGGAGTGAAAGCTCAGTGAGGTGTTTATTTGTGGGAATCTGTACTGTAGGCACTTATCTCCCTCCAGAACCTGTGGGGTCAGGGTTGGAGGAGGAACTGTGGTTATGGGTTGAGGGTCAAGAATTCTAGGATTTGTAATCCTGACCATGTGTGTTTCCTCCTCAGAGACAAAATTAACATTCCATAGTGTTTTCAACTTATTTTCCTTTTTTTCAAGAGTTTTTTCTTTATTCATTTTTAAATTATGAAAATGAATTAGATTATGAATATGGAAAAAAGCTCATGATAAAAAGTTCAAACCTCATAGATATATTCAAGGTAAAAAGGGAACAGCTCAGCTTACCACCTTCTCATGTGTTATATTATAGTTTGATTTGTGTAACTTATTATCTTTTTCTGTACATATTGAAACATAATTATAATAGATGCACATGCACATTTTAAAACTTTTTTGTACCGGGGATTAAACCCAGGGGAGCTTCACCACGGAGCCACATCTCCAGCGCTTTTTAAAAAATATTTTATTTAGAGACAGGATCTTGCTAAGTTACTTAGGGCCTCACTGAGTTGCTGAGGCTGGCTTTCAACTCACAATCTTCCTGCCTCAGCCTCCTGAACCACTGGGGTTACAGGTATGTCCCACTTCACTTGACATAAACATTTTTGGAGTGTAACATACATACAAAAAATATACAGCTTGAACTAATCACAAATTGGATGTTATATGAAATGTTCTGTGTGACGTAGGTAATGGTTACATGGGTTTATTCAATTTGTGATCATTCTTAGAGAGTGAATGACTTGGAAAAGTCATTAAAATTAAAAAAGTTTAAAAATATGCTTAAAGAGTTCTAGAATGGGCTGAGGATGTGGCTCAAGTGGTAGCACACTTGCCTAGCATGCACGAGGCACTGGGTTCGATTCTCAGCACCACATAAAAATAAAATAAAGATATTGTGTCCACCTAAAACTAAAAAAATCAATATTAAAAAATATATTTAAAATATATTTATTTATTTATTTTAGAGTGAGAATTTTTAATATTTATTTTTTAGTTATCGGCGGACACAACATCTTTGTTTGTATGTGGTGCTGAGTAACGAACCTGGGCTGCAAGCATGCCAGGCGAGCACGCTACCACTTGAGCCACATCCCCAGCCCTAAAAATATATTTAAAAAAGAGTTCTAGAATGTACTATGTAGACCTGGGACATGTTCAAATAGGTTTATCCAACTTGCAATCTTTCTTGGCAAATGACTGGAAGTGAACATTAGGGGGCGCTTAAAGAGTTCTGGAATGTTCTGTGTAGACCTGGATGATGGTTAAATATGTTTATTCAGTTTGTTGAGAGTGACTGGAAGTGAGACTTCAGGGATGGAGCTGGGTTTGGTGGTGTATGCCTGTAATCTCAGTGACTCAGGAGGCTGTGACAGGAGGATCACAAGTTTGAGGCCAGCCCCAGCAACTTAGCAAGGATCTATCTCAAAATAAAAAGATCTGGGGATATAGCTCAGTGGTAAAGGGACTTTGAGTTCAATCCCCAGTAACCCTTCCCCCTCAAATGTTCAGGAATGTTCTGAGTATTAAATATGTTTATTTAGTTTATAAGTGTCAGTAGAGAATGAATAACTGCAAGAGGGCATTAGGGAGTTCTTCAAGAGTTCTAGAATGTTGTAGGTTAAGCTTGTTGATAATTTATGAGTTTATTTTTAGCAACTGGATAATACTTTCTTTGTGAATATTCCATAATTTAATCTTCAATGGATTGTCATTTGTGTTTTTTATTATTTATTAGTATACACAAATAAATATTCCTATATGTTTGTTTGCCCTGTAAGTATTTCTGCGGGAGAGATTCTTAGAAGTGATAAATTTCAAGGTCAAAGAGTATGCATTTTACTCATTATTTTCCTTTTGGAAAGTTAAAACTGTGTAAAAAATTCTAACAGCAAAATGGGTATACAAGGAAAGGTTAGTTTTCCTCCTTTTTTCTTTTTTTGGTACTGGGCATTGAACTCAGGGGCACTCGACCACTGAACCACATCCCCAGCCCTATTTTGTGTTTTATTTAAGACAGGGTCTTACTGAGTTGCTTAGTGCCTCACTTTTGCTGAGGGTGGCTTGGAACTCCCGATCCTCCTGTCTCAGCCTCCCAAGCCACTGAGATTACAGGCACTCACCACTGTGCCTGGCTAGTTTTCCTCCTATTCTTGACCCCCTCCCAGTCTCATCAGATCCTTCCTTGGAAGCAAACAGTGTTATAAGAGTCTGGCAAGTTCTTACAGAGATAGTCTATGCATTGCATATGCAGTTATATATTTTTATAGGCACTGCTGAAAGCCATCTTTCCACCCTACCAAGATTGTACCAATATATAATCTCGCCAGTAGCATGTAAATTTCCTATCCTTTCAAGAGATGATTCAAGGGTTTTGGAAAGACTTGAGAAAAGAACAGATTTTATTCATTCATTCTTTGGAAATACATGCTTCAAAATTCAAGAGATACAGAAGGTCTCCCTCCCCACCTTTATTCCCCAGCAACAATGGCTCCTCTCCCCAAAAGCAATTGTTTTCAGTTCTTGTGCACCCTTACAGAAAAGTTTACATGTGTGAAAAGTCTATATATTCTCTTTCCTAAAATTTTACACGAATGGTAGCATATTTGTGTGAGCCATTACAGCATAACCTCTTCCTAACCTTTTCCCCTCAAAATCACAAGTTACTTAAAATAGCAGTTGTGCATTTTTTCTCATGAGTCTATGGGTAAGCTGGATGGTTCTACTGTTGAGGGCCAGGGTCAGCTGATGATCTTAGCCGATTAGTTGATAAATCATTTTGGGGCTGGTTTGTCTAGAATGACTTCAGCCAGGATTAGCCAGCTCTACTCCATAGGGTCTCAGCCTCCAGCGGTCTAGGCTGAGCTTGTTCTCATTGTGATGTCAGGGTTCCACAAGAACGGAAGAAGCACACACAAGGCCTTTGGAGGCCTATTCTGTTGTCCAAAAGCAAGTCACAAGCTAGCCCAGATTCAAGGGATGCCAGGACTGCAAAGTCACCTTGCAAAGTTTTGGAGGGTTAAGAGGGAAAGAACCAGTGCCATTTACTCTTTCAAATACAATAGGTTTTTTCCTTTTTCCTGTACCTTAATTTTTTTTTTTACCTAATACTAGGTCTTGGAAATTATTTTATAGTTCACAAAGGATTTCTTCGATATTTTTTTTTTAAAGAGAGAGTGAGAGAGGAGAGAGAGAGAGAGAATTTTTAATATTTATTTTTTAGTTCTCGGCGGACACAACATCTTTGTTGGTATGTGGTGCTGAGGATCGAACCCGGGCCGCACGCATGCCAGGCGAGCGCGCTACCGCTTGAGCCACATCCCCAGCCCTTTCTTCGATATTTTTAAAAAATATTTTTTAGTTGTAGTTGGACACAGTACCTTTATTTTTATTTATTTATTTTTATGTGGTGCTGAGGATCGGACTCAGCACCTCACACATGCTAGGTGAGCACTCTACCGCTGAGCCACAGCCCCAGACCCAGCTTTTTCATTCATATATATATATATATAAATTTAGTTGTAGATGGATACAATACCTTTATTTTATTTGTTTATTTTCATTTGGTGTGGGGGATCGAACCCAGAGTGCCTCACACATGCTAGGCCAGTGCTCTACCACTGAGCCACAACCCTGTCCTCTCCATTTCATTTTTTAAATATTTTTTAGTTGTTGATGGACTTTTATTTTCTTTATTTGTTTATATGCGGTGATGAGATTCAAACCCAGTGCCTCACACATGGTAGGTAAGTAAGTGCTCTACCGCTGAGCCATAGCCCTAGCCCTCCATTGTATTTTGGTAGTCTCCTAATGAAGGAAATTTATATTGCTCTCAAGCTTTTGCTTTTGTCTAACAATGTTGTAATTAGTAGCTTTGAACATATGTCAGATAAATTCTAGAAGCAAAAGAATCAGGTCAATGGGTGTGTGTTTATAATGTTGATAGATATTTTCAAATTTAATTTTAATTTTTTATCCTTTTAGTTAGAAACATGTCAAATCTAAGCTGGATGTGTGGCACATGCCTATAATCCCAGTGGTCGGGGAGGCTGAGACAGGAGAATTGCGAGTTCAAATCCAGCCTCAGCAAAAGTGAGGAGCTAAGCAACTCAGTGAGACCCTGTCTCTAAATAAAATACAAAATAGGGCTGGGGATGTGGCTCAGTGGTCAAATACCCCTGAGTTCAATCCCTCAAACCCTCTCCCCAAAAACATGTCAAACCTATATAAATGTTGAAAGAATAATATAATAAGCACCCATATATGCTTCATCAAGCTTAAATACTTGTTAATATTTTGCCACATTTATTCTCCATATATATCACAATATACATCACATGCTATGTAGGTATGCATATTTTATGTACCATTTGAAATTAAATTGCAGATCAAGACAGTTTTTCAGCTTGTACTGCCTAAAAGCAAGTGTTTGCCTACATAATCACAATATCATTAGCATACCTAATAAATTTAAGATTGACATTCACAGCCTATATTCATATTGTTCAAATTATCCCAATAATTAATATTCTTTTTTTTAAAAAAAATTTTGGAGTGTAGAGAGTATTGAGCCCAGAGGTGCTCTATCATTGAGCTACATTTCCAGTTCTTTTTATTTTTAGACAGGGTCTCTCTGAATTGTCCAGGCTGATCTGGAATTTGCAATCCTGCAGTTTTAGCCTTCCAGGTTACTGGGATTACAGGTGTGAGCCACCATACCTGGCTGCCCCAATAATTTTTTTTGTACTTGCAGTTGAACCCAGGCCATTGGGTTACATGGGATACATCACTGTCCTTTTTATTTTTTATTTCGGGGCAGGGTCTCGTTAAGCTGCTGAGGGTCTCACTAATTGCTGAGGCTGGCTTCACACTTGTGATCCTCCTGTCTCAGCCTTCCAAATTGCTGGGATTACAGATATGCGCCATTGCACCTGGCTGTCCCAGTAATTTTCTTTATACCTTTTTTTTTTTTAATTGAGGAGCCAAAATTCGGGATCAAAGTCATACAAGTACATTTACTTACCATGTGTCCAGTTTTATTTTATACAGAACAGATTCCTACTTTTTTCTCTCATCTTTCATGAAGTATTCATTTTCAAGAGTCTGGGCCAGTTGTCTTGTGTAATATCCTGTAATTTGGATTTGTCACATTGTTTTCATCATGATTAGAGTCAAGTTAAACACTTTTGGCAAGAATACCACATTGGTGATTCCCGTTGCATCACATCAGGAGGTTAATTTGTCCCAATTGTGATGCCAAGTTTGATCACTTAGTTAAGGTAGTATCCTCCAGATTTTTATTGTAAGGGTATCCTTTCTCTCTTTGTAATTAGTATCGTAGTAATGTTAGAAAGTTATTGTTACTGTATAAGTGTCCTGTTGCCCAATAAGTTTCACCCATTTTACATTTTGACCCCCTACCTGAATCGTTTTTTTGTTTTTTTTTTTTAAGATGGTGGTATTTTCTTAGTTCTGTCATTCCTTCCACATTTACTAGGTAGCACTTTTCCATTAAGAAAGATGACCCCCTTCTTTTTCCTTATCACTTCAAATTTATAAAAATTATTCAACCAGGTTATAACATTGATTTATTGTGCTATAACACATTGAATGATGTACTGGTGCATGAATAGACAGACCAATGGAATAAATCTGAAAGTTCAGAAATAGTCTCAAGTATATATGAAAAGTTAATATGTAATAAACGTATACCCAAATCATTTGACAAAGATGAACTTTTTGGTGGGGTGGTAACTAGAATTGAACTCAGGAACAGTCAAACACTGAACCGCATTCCAAGCCCTGTTTTCTATTTATTTAGAGACAGAATCTCACTGAGTTACTCAGTGCCTTGCCATTGCTGAGACTGGCTTTGAACTTGCCATCCTCCTGTCTTAGCCTCCTGAGTGGCTAGGATTTCAGGCATGTGCTACTGTGCCTGGCAAAGGTGAACTTTTTTAAAATATTTATTTTTTTTAGTTATAGGTGGGCACAAGACTTTTATTTTAAGTGGTGCTGAGGATTTAACCCAGTGCCTCACACACGCTAGGCAAGAGCTCTATCTCTGAGCCACAACCCCAGCCCAATGATGAACTATTTTTAATATTTATTTTTTAGAAGTAGTTATTTTGTTTATTTATTTTTATGTGGTGCTGAGGATTGAACCCAGGGCCTCGAACGTGCTAGACTAGCACTCTATTGCTGAGCCACAATCCCAGCCCTCCAATGATGAGCTTTTTTTTTTTTTTTTAACATAGTAGAAGCTCTTTTTTTAATATTTATTTTTTAGTTTTAGGTGGACATAATATCTTTATTTTATTTTTATGTGGTGTTGAGGATCAAACCCAGTGTCTCGCGCATGCCAGGCAAGAGCGTTACCGCTTGAGCCACATCCCCAGCCCTAATGATGAGCTTTTTAATGGATGCTATTAGGATAATTGGATAGCTATTTGTATTATTTGGTGTCCCTTACTTCACATCATACCCTGAAATGGATCCTAAAATGGTTATGCATGTAAAAATGAGAATTATATAAATCCTAGGAGAAAATTTAAATTAATTAATTTATTTTATTATTTAAAAAAATTTTAGTAGGGCTGGGGATGTGGCTCAAGCGGTAGCGCGCTCGCCTGGCATGCGTGCGGCCCGGGTTCGATCCTCAGCACCACATACCAACAAAGATGTTGTGTCCGCCGAGAACTAAAAAATAAATATTAAAAAAAAAAATTTTAGTAATTGATGGACCTTTATTATATGTGGTGCTGAATTGAACCCAGTGCCTTACACATGCTAGAGAAGTGCTTTCCCACTGAGCCACAACCCCAGCCCAATTAATTTCTTATAAAAGTATACAAATCACTTAAATTAAGTACTAAAAATCACTCATAGGGGCTGGGGTTGTGGCTCAGTGGTAAAGCGCTTGCCTAGCATGCATGAGGCACTAGGTTCGATCCCTGCCACTCTATAAATAATAAATAAAATAAAAGTATTGTGTCCAACTACCACTAAAAAATTATTTTTAAAAAACCACTCCACATAACAAGAAATGTGAATATATTTTAAGCACAGTAACTTTGACCATCTGGATCACTCAGGAGGATGGGCAGTGTCAAATTAGGTTGTCCCATTAGGCACTTCTGAATCTCCCTAGGTGTCTCTTTTATGGCCCTTATGCTACTTATAATTATAGTATTTGTTAAATGTCTGTCTTCAATATTACATTATCATATGTATGAGGAGTAACCAAGACTACTGTGTTCATGCTAGTATCCCCTGCTTTTTAACATTTGCGGATGAATGATTAAATTACTGTCTCTTTACATTCACCAATGCAACTTGCCACTTAAGAGTTGAATAAATGAATGAATGAATGAATGAATAACATGGAGGCAAGGAGTAGTCTAGATTCAGATTTCTTTACTTCCACCTCCTTCGCTACTCTTTTAATTCTTGTCCAGTTTCCATACCACAATCTCTCTCCTAGTTTTCTTTCCTAATTTTGTTTCTGTTTGTTAACTAAAGTAAAACTTTCAGCAAAGCCCGTATGCATAAAATTTATACCTAGATCAAAAATTTTGAGGTGTAAGTTTCTAAATGAAATTAGATGTTTGTATATAAATTGCTTGAAATGTCTTGCTTTCTTATCTTATTCTATATGTGTCTTACGCACCAAAACAAGAACATGGAGAAGTAATTTATCATTAAAATCATTCCAACATTTGTTTTCTATTATTGCTAAAACTACTTCCTAGGATTTCACTGCAAACCTACAGTATTTTAGCTTCACTTTTGTGAATTAACTTGGAACTCTTTTATAACTTTGTTTCTTTAAGAAAAGCATCGTAGATACCAGTAAATGTTTGAAATGGGACACACTTGTGAATTGGGAGACTGTGTGTTTATGAGTGCGTATTGATTGGAATTGTTACGGAGCCTGTAAGCAATTTTTTTTTTTTTACCACTAGAAATTCCTGATGTTTTTCTATTACAACTAATTTTCCACATATAGAGTAAGCCGATTTTATATGTTGATTTTTGACATCAGAAGTTACATGAGTTACTTGATTTCATAAGCCAAGTAAAAACATGCCTTTCCCTAGATCATCATTATAAAAGGAACCTCTGGGTAGTATATCCTGTTTTCCCAAATACTGTAATTATAAATTGATCCAATAAACATTACCTTGAAATTTTGCTCAGTTGAAAGGCACCATGGAAAAATCACATGTATTAGAGCATGTTGAATCTGCAACACATATTTTGGAGTTTCAATAGCCTATATAATATTTTATAGAGTCCCTCCACCATGGCTTTGATAAATATTGAGTACAAATACGAATTGGGACAACTAAGTTTGGGGTCAAAATTTAGGTAGCAATCTTTGAATAACTTATTGTAAAGGCACTATATATGCCTATTGAAGAATATATGAAAAGTAATGGAAGATAAAAAAAACAGTTTTAAAGTGAAAATAAAAATCAACATAATTACACCAGGCAGAGACAGCTGTATGTTTGTGGAATTTTCTACATAATTAAACATATACTCAATATGCAATATTTCCTTCTTTGCAAAGCACATAAATATTCAGAATATTATTTTAAGAAGTACATTGCCATCCGAGGCATTTAAGTTTTGTGGGTTAGCACAGTACTAAGATGAATGGTTTGAGAATTCTGAGTCTCGAAATCAAGTCATAAGAAGCCCTGTTCCAGTTACCTGCAGATGTCAGTGTGGATCTGAGTGTGAGTCAACAGTTTGTTCCAGGATGTGGTGGGACACTTGAAGTCTAGTTGTGAAACAGTGGTTGATTTTTCATTTTTATTTTTTGAACCAGTCGTTTATTAAACAAACACCAGTTCCTAATTAGATGAGAAATATGAGCTGTAAGAGCCTTAAGTGTCTGAGATTTCTTTTCACAAAACTTAAGTAATCATGGACAAATTCTCTAATTACACGGTTCACACAAGATTATGTCCCCTCGTTCCCAGCCCTGATTATTTGACCAGGCTTCCTACGATGAGTTATAGTGCTAGAGAAGTGATGTTAAAATTGTTGCACTCACTAAATTTCACCTCAACCCAGATAGCAAGTCTGAGAGTTCCATTATGAGCTGGGTTGGTGTACTTTCTGCTGTTATCACATTTAAGCACAAAGTTGGAAAATGATAATCCAACTCCAAAAGAGCATAATTTATGCCATTTCTTGCTTCTCCTCCTTTCTTTTCTACAGGATTCTCTTTTTCTCCAATTTTGCAACAAAAAAGTCAAAATGTTCGTCATGTTAGGAAACTGTCAGAGACTTGCAATGCCTCATTATATCAAAATACCGATGTTTCCTGGGCCACCACACGAACCTACCATCTGTTTCATGAGCTCACAAGCTTCCTCTCAACTATAATTTGCTATATATATTGGTACATAAATTGTTGGTAGCTTATGTTTACCCAGTAACAGAATCTGTTTGGCAGAAGGGTATGGGAAAGGTGTCTTTGTGGAGAAAGATTTTCTTTTTTTTCCTTCCTTCCTTCCTTCCTTCCTTCCTTCCTTCCTTCCTTCCTTCCTTCCTTCCTTCCTTCCTTCCTTCCTTTCTTTCTTTCTTTCTAGCAGTTTCACTCCAGTCTCTTTCTCTTTTTAAAAAATATTTTTATTTTATTTATTTATTTATATGTAGGGCTGAGGATTGAACCCAGTACCTCATGTGTGAGGGGCAAGTGCTCTACCACTGAGCTATAGCCCCAGCCCCTTCTTTTTCTTTCTTAAAGAAAACTCTTTTCTTTCTTTTTTTATCTACAATTGTTTTTCTTCAAATGTAGAAAAAGTGATGTGCTAGCCCCAATAATCTGCCTTTTATATTATTTTAATTCAAATTGCCTTGTAAGTAGTTCTCGCTTTGGGAGTTATTTTTGCTATGCTGGTTATCTCCGTACATAACCAAATGCCCTCTTAAATTTGTTTTTCTTTTATAAGCAAACTTCGTACAAATCACTGTGAAAAACTGCCTTGACCTTGTAGCTGTAAAAGATCACAGCGTTTTGGGACTTCCCACATCTGTCTAATGTAAATTTCTGCTGTTTTTCCAGTGTTCTTAGTGTCACTTACGGGTTTTGAATGTTGAATTTACATTTCAAGAACATTGGTCAGGGCCTGGCGTTCTTGAACTGTAACAGAATCAAACCTCCTGCACGTTGCCTTGTCAGCATGACTTCAATTTTCATGTAGCTGAATAAGCTATATATTTCTACCTACCCACTTTCTTGTCTTTCTAATCAGCCGACCAATGTGTATGCTGAAAGTCACCCCCCCCAAAAAAAAAAGGTAGAAAAAATTCTGACTTTCCTTCCCGTTAGTTCTAGACTGTAGTGTAGTTAGAGGCTGTAGTGTACTTCATGTGCAGGCTTTGAGAAGGGAAGGAGACTGTCGTTCTGTCACCTTCCTTCATGTAACACCAAAGTGTAATTTATGCAGGCTTATTGCATGATTTTTTTTAAGGTACCAGGGATTGTACTCAGGGGCACTCGATCACTGAGCCACAACCCCAGCCCTATTTTATATTTTATTGAGAGACGGGGTCTCACTCCGCTGCTTAGTTCCTTGCCTTTGCTGAGGCTGACTTTAGACTCATCATTCTCCTGCGTCAGCCTCCTGAGCTGCTGGGATTACAGACGTGTGCCACCATGCTCAGCTATTGCATGATATTTTGCCTTTGTGAAAGTGACTGGTTTTCCATTATGGTCTACATCTATTGCATAGGTTTCTATAAAGAAGCAATGCAGGGATTATTAACCCACTCCCCATTCTGAAACAAAAAGAGAAGAGATGAAAAGGAAAAGAACTTCTATGTTGTGCTAGAGTTGTAGCTCAGTGATAGAGCACTTCCCTAGCACATGTGAGGCAGTGAGTTCAATCCTGAGTACCACATAAAAATAAATAAAGGTATTGTGTCTTAGCTACAACTATTAAATAGATAGATAGATTGATGATAGTTAAAAAGAACTTCTACGTCATCCTGAGATTTTTTGTTTGTTTGTTTTTGATACTACGGATTAAACCCAGGGGTGCTTAACTACTGAGCCACATTCCCAGTCCTTTTTATTTTTTTTTATTTCAAGACAAGGTCTCACTAATCGCTGAGGCCTGCTTGAAGTTGCGATCCTCCAGCCTTAGCTTCCTGAGCTGTGGGCTTTCCAGGCATGTGCTACCATGCCCGGCTTTCATCCTGAGACTTTAAAACTTGTTTTAAGATTAAGGCAGCCGCTGGGCCTGGTGGTGCAAGCCTGTAATCCCAGCACATCGAGAGGCTGAGGCAGGAGGATTGTGAGTTCAAAGGGAGCCTTAGCAACTCAGAGAGGCACTTAGCAATGCAGCGAGACTCTGTCTTTAAGTAAAATATTTAAAAAGTGCTGGGGATGTGGCTCAGTGGTTAAATGCCCCTGTATTTAATCTCTGGTACCCCTCCCTGCAAAAATAAAAAGTTATGGCAGGATTATTATATATGCAGAGTTCCTTTGGCCACACCATCCCATCTTTCATTTTGTAGTCTTTGTTACCACCTCTCCAAGTCCCCAACTCTTCACGTGCAGATCTCTCTCTCCCTCACAATACAGACTCTTAGGGGTGGACAGATTGCTTCTTCTGGAATTAAATGGCCCCTACTGTGTTGCAAAACATAGGCATTAGCTGGGATGGGGAAAAAGATTTCTTTGTGTCCCTAGGGGCATTGATAATAGAATCATCTTTTTCTTGGTTGGTACTCTTGCAGCAATGCTAGTCATGTAGGTGAGAAATTAGCAGCTTTAGCTATGAGATTGAGACCAATTTCTTTCTTTTATTTTTCTTTTCATTACTTCTCAATTGTCTTCTTTTGAGACCCATTTTCATAGAGCAGGTAGATAAAGGCAAAAGAGAGAAGGTCAAACCATCAGAGGAGGGCTGGCAGAGGACTGGGATTTGGGCACAGAAGGGAAAAATAGGATCAAAGATCCTGGAATAGTGAATGATCAAGGAGGGAAACGTTACCATACTAAACCAGCACTTCTTCAGCAATGGTGATATGCCAGGGACAAGAAGTGGGTGGAACAGGTCAGAGGAGGAATTTTAGGAGTTTGATGACTGAAAAAAAATGGTGTAGGATGCCCCAGAAGTCTTTGGTGACAATTTCTGTATAGAAGTTAAGGAGGTGCAATGGCATATACCTGTAACTCCAGCAGTTCAGGAGGCTGAGAGAGGAAGATTACAAGTTCAAAGCCAGCTCAGCAGAACTCAGTAAGACCCTGTCTCAAAATAAAACATTGAAGAGGACCAAGAAAGGAATGTAGTACTCATTCTGAAAGTTTTGTGGCATTCAAAAAACTGGCAGCTAGAGAAGGAGGAGGGTCCCTTGTAAAATAGTCGTCAGTGTTGCTACTGTCATTGTGGATAATGCATTTGTCTGCCTGATATTGAGTAGATGCTGACATGGGGAAAAAAATCAGAGGACTCCCCTGAGCAGTGCTCAAACAGAAGTTTCTGTGATGATAGTAATGTTGTCCATTTGTGATGTCCCATGAAGTAGCCACTAGCCACACATGACTGTTGAAAACTTGAAATGTGACTAGTGTGATTAAGAAACTGAATTTTTAGTTTAATTTAAATTCTTTCCCACGTAAGCAGCCACACATGGCTAGTGGCTATTATAATAGGATATCACAGGTCTACAGGGAGGGAGGTAAATGTGGGAGTGAGAAAGTGAAAAGGGAAGAAATATAGAGCAGAGTGGGAGATGATAATTTAGGGAGTAGTCAGGGGAAAATTTCATCTGGTAAGAAATGCTTTCACATCTCCAGTAGCTAAATACTATCAGTTTTTCATCAACCAAATTGTCAAGTTTGGAGGAAGATTTGGGTACCTGAGGAGAGAGATTGGAATACTTAAAAGTATAAGGGACGACTGGGCAGTGGTGGGAGCCCAGCCACAGTTGTCAATATCAGTGTGTACTGTGCCAAGTCTAAGGGGCCTGACATGGGTCTAATTAGTACTAGGCCAAATGTGTGATTCCATAGAATGTCCTTTCTGGAGCCAGGTGCAATGGCATATACCTGTAACTCCAGCAGCTCAGGAGGCTGAGGGAGGGGGATTACAAGTTCAAAGCCAGTTCAGCAAAACTTAGTAAGACCCTGTCTCAAAATAAAACATAAAAGGGTTGGGGATGTGGCTCAGTGGTTGATTGCCCTGGATTCAATCCCTGGTACCAAAAAATTAAAAAATTAGTTTCTGAAATAAAATAATAATAATAAAACTATAATTAGTTTATTATGCTGTCTAAGCTTAGAAAGTTATGTTTAAGTTTATCCCAAGAGCTTTGTTACTCTACCTTAAATATTTCTTGGTAAATTCCATTTTTCTGGTAAATTAAGCCTTGATATTGTACAGTGTATTTGAAGGAATCTCACCAGACAGGTTGGGCCCCTTCTGCCTGGGTGATGTTTGGCTAGGGTGATCTGCCAGATTCCATTGCTTGCTCTCCTTTTGATGTCAAAGCTTTGGGGAAACTCACCCACCCATTTCTGGTGGTGGCAGTAGAAGTGGAGGGGGGCTTCCTTCTAGCTATAAAAATCATAGCACTGTATAAAACCATTGCTATTTCACTAGCACAGTTTCCAGATGTTCTGTGGGTGGGAGGTAGGGTCAGGAGATGCTTGTTGCAATATAGACCCTATCTGTAGAGAAGAAGAAAATAAAAGAGATGAGTATATAGGAATGGAAATTGATCAACTAGGATTTTTCTGTATGTTTCAAAGAATTAGGAACTAAAGAAGTTTTTTAAACTCCAGGTATTAGACAATTTAAAATCTTGATTGTTTTAAATGGAAATATCTCGTTAAACTTAAAATTTTAACTTCCCAAAAAAAAAGTATATCCTTTGGCTGACTAGATAATCTGTGGACATTTCCCTGTAAGGCTTTGATTTCTTGTTTTCATTGCAGTCTAACACCCCTGGAAGAGGCTGATTTGTGTCCAAAGCTCATGATGAACAACCCTGATTAGAACTCTTCCTCTGACGTTAAGATTTAAACTGAAGCTGAGTGCAGTGGAGTATCCCTGTAGTCCCAGCTCTTTGAGAGGCTGAGAAAGGAAGATCCATCGCTTGAGCCCAGAAGTTCAAGACCAGCCTTGTCAACATAGTGAGATTCTGACTCAAAAAAAATATATTAAATTGAACCCAATGTTGTCTCATTTTATATATTCCAGTGGCCAACAAAAGGGCAACACAACCATTCTTGATAGTTCCAGTTAGGACTTTAAAGAGAAATCAAACAGATGTTGGATCCTCAACTTGCAATATCAGACCTAGGGAACTGACTAGTCAATTGTTTCATCTGTCAAAAATGGTGATCTGGGCCGGGTGTGGTGGCACACACCTGTAATCTCAGTGGTTTGGGAGGCTGAGGCAGGAGGCAGGAGGATCAAGAGTTCAGAGCCAGCCTTAGCAACTTAGCAAGGCCCTAAGCAAGTCTTTGAGATCCTGTCTCTAAATAAAACACAAAATAGGACTGAGGATATGGCTCAGTGGTTAAGGACCCCTGGGTTCAATCCCCAATACACCCCCTCCCAAACTTTGATCTGTACTAGGCATGGTGGTGCAAACCTGTAATCCCAGTGGCTTGGGAGGCTAAGGCAGGAGGATGGCAGGTTCAAAGTCAGCCTCAGCAACTTATTGAGCCCCTAAGCAATTCAGTGAGACCCTGTCTTCAAATTTAAAAAATAAAGGGCTGAGGATATGGCTCAGTGGTTAAGTGCCCCCCTGGGTTTAATCCCCAGTATACACACACACACACACACACACAAATAAAGGTGATCTGCTATAAGATACCAAGGTGTTTCCCCATTTAAGCCCTGATACTGGGATAATTCAGCCTGTTTGAGTAACCAAACAGGTTACTACAACCAAAGAAAGCTTAACATTGGTGATGAGTTGGAGCAAGGACAGGAGATTCAAAAGTAGTGTGAGATAGTCTAGAAGGGTGACTAGAACCTGTTCCCCAAAACACAAAAGAGATATGTGATTACACAGAAAGAATCTGGGACCAGTGGCTTCAGCCAATTTTGTTAGTCATTGACTGGATCATCTTGGCCTTAAACTCTCTTAAAACCCTTAGTTTTTCTAGAAAATGGAGATGGTGTTACCTGCTGAACTGGCTTCCTCAGAGGGATTCTTGCCTGATGGGCGACCATACTGAATGAAGTCCTTTCCCACTCTTAAGATTCTGTGACTTTTTTGGTAGTAAATGTGAAAGTGCTTTGAAAAGTGCTAAGTGGTATAAATGTAACATCTGTGTCATTGTCATTGTTATAAATGCCTCTTGTGGATTTCCAGAGGCTGATGTTCTCCCTACATCTGCTAAGCAGGCCCACCCCAAAGCAAGTTTCCTGACTTCCAGGCCAGGGTTCTCTTCCTGACCTTATAATGTCGCTTTTAAAAATTAATAAGCTGAGTGACCAGCAGAGAACTTCCCAAGGAGGGCCCTGCTATTTCCCCTCTCACAGACATTTATTTTCTCTTCCTTGGCAGAGTATAAACTTCACTACAAGCCACTGAAGAAAATAATGTTTTCTGTTAAAATCACTAAGCTCAGTGACCAGGCAGCTCAAAATATAGCGGAGTGTTTCCCAGGGAGGTTAGGTCCCCACCATCCCCACCCCCATCCAAATTTATCTTCCCTTCCCCAGCAGAATTCAAGCTACTATATAAACCACTGGGCCCATGCTATTTTGACCTTCTGGATAGGCCAACTTTAGCCACAGGAAGCCAGTAACTGAACAGGACACTCTTGGTGCAGATTGGCCATAGGTTAATGACAGGTTTCATTTCTCTAGATGGTCAGTGGTGTTCCACCCCACCTCTCGCAGAATATGTCATTGCCCTGAGTGAAAGGGCCCAAGGGCAGTGCTTAGAAATGAGTTTAAGCTGTTATACATCAACCAAGGATAAAGTCCTCTGCTTCTGTCACACACCATTCCTTCTGACTTAGCATATACTGCCTTGGGTTGTTTGTATTTTTTCCAGAACACAAGCATATGGCATGGATCCCTTCGTACAAACCTTGTAGCCCCTTGAACATTGAGCAAAATGTTCTGTACATAATATTCACATGATTTGAAAAACAAATTCCAAGTAATGTAAAAAATACGATCTTTTGAAGTATTTACAGTCCAAAAGAAATTATACTGATACAAATCCAAGAAACTTGGATGTCTGCTTGCTTCCACCCTTTCACCTCGAATGATGCAGATTGGTTTAACAGCCCACCACGTCTCAGTAACGTTAATGTATGGTTACCTTTGGCAGTGTTGATGCTGGGACCTACGACGAGTGCAATTTGGGCATTAGTTAGCTTTGCCAATGATTGTGATATATCATCTATAATATATGATATGTGATATGGCCAGTGGAGCCAAACAAGTCACTCGGAGAGTGAGTTATTGGCTTTCTGGACAGAAAAGGTGTTGGGTCAAGTCCAAAAACAGCATTGAATTTTCCTACTCTGTAAGCAGCAAGAAAAATGAGGGCCAAGGTGACCACAATCCTATCTAGCTTCTACATCTGCATTTACCAAGATGTTTTTAAAGTCCTTGATGTTAACTCCAAAAAAGCAGTAAAAATGGACCAAAAGCAGAAAGATGTAAAGGGTGCCTTCCTGTCTCTAGGGACAATTAGGCAACCAGCCAGCCTGGCCAGCTGAGAGAGAACAAGGCAACCTGCCCGGGAGACAAAGCTGAGGTCAGGCAAAGAACTGAAACTATTCTGCAAGAGGGATGGGGGTTTGAAAAATTAAAAACAGGTCAAGAAGTAAGCCAAGGGTGGGAACCAAACCCTGAGCTGCAGGCCTTTGGATGTACATGTTCCAGATCAGGGTGTCACACTGAGCTCTGCAAGCAGTGTGTCAGCCTGCATCAAGGTATGTTGTCCTCAGCCTTAGCTTGGATGCATTTTCCATTCTCAGGCTGATTCACTTTGAATTCAACAAAACAGTAGAGGCCTGGGGGGAGGACAGATTTTAGGGCCTCTTTACCTCCCTCTGAAAACTGATGCTAGTGTTTTTTAACCCAGCACCTTCAAACAAAGGGAGAGCATGTTAGCTTCCTTCTGGGAAAGGAAGGAACCAAGTTCAGGGTGGTTTGGGTCATGCTTGCTACTGAGGCATTAATCAGGGTCCTGACATAACTGGAAAGGGCTGGTTTCCTATTCATGTATAGAATCATAAAGGGGGCACAACATTCAAACAAAAGGCCAAGGAAACCTCTCCCAAAGATCGTATCAACTGAAGTTATGGACCAAGGAGTCTGGCCAGACGGAAAGCCCATTTTAGAAAAGGACCCTGTTTTTCCAGGCATTCCTGTTACTCCGGATATGACTATAGTTTCAAAGAGGTCACTGGAGTAGACCTTAACTTCAAATGGTCCTTGGGGAGTGGCCAGTTATTCATGGTAAGGCTATTTTTCATTATCTCTAGCAGTAAGGAGCCGCAGATATCCTATGCTTAAGATGGTGGCCATTGTGGTTTGCTAGCTCCCCATCCATTTTTCCCTCTCAGGTTGTTTAGCCAAAGTATGGTTCGAAGAATTACTTCCAGATCCAGTGGATGGAACCTAATGAGTGTGAGCCAGTCTTAAATAATCTTGTGCCCCTGGATGTTACAGAGATACCAGGCTATGAGGATTAGCTTGGGAATGGGCATATGACCCAGTTCATATCAATGAGAGATGAGGGAAAGTTTCCTGATCATTAAGAAAAAAGGTCCCTCCATATCATGTCATATATGGATGAGGTCTGAAACTGCTGTAGACCTCATTCAGACTTTAGGGTAAAGTCAACTCAGGGAGCAGGTCAGGATGAGGAAGAGAGTGGAGACAAGGAGCTGACGCTACAATCCTGTGTCCACCTGCCTTTGAACTTCCAGTTTTGTGAATCAAACACTTTCTTATTTTGGGAGGTGGATACTGAAAATAAAGACTGGTTATTCACTGAGACAAGAACTTAGAGATCATCCAGTGAGGACTCAGGGACTGAAAAAACACAAACTCAGAAGAGACTAATGCAGAGCACTGATTGTTCACTAACAAGGAGTGTATACCTTTCCAGTGCCTGAAATGTTTGTGTTCTCTTAACTTCCATTCCTAGTACTCAAGTAAAGCTGAACTGGAAGTATTAATACAAGTAACAGCAAAAATAGTAATAACAGTTTGATGTGCCCAAGGTCACATAGCTAGTAAATTGAATCCTCTCCACAGTCCAGTGGTAAGAATTATACCCATTTTACAGCAGTAGCAACTGAGGCTTGGAGAAGTGAAACAAAGCTACTTGGATAATAAGTGATGGGGTTACTAGGTGTGATTCTGGGATAACTACTATCTTTCAAGGAATCATAATCAAGGGAGGGGAAAAAGGGTAGCACCTGGGTTGTTTCCCCTGACTGCATCTTAAATATTTAAATATGCCTTTGTGATGACCCAGAGTACTCAGGGCTATTTCCTTAAACAATGCTCTACACTTACCTACAACTTTCTACAATCCACATCTTATTCAGTATTCACTCAGTCAGGATGAGGGAAAACTTTATTCCTTGCCATACAACATCCAGGTAACTGATTTTACATTGCTTAGCCTTTTAAATTGATCCCTTATACTTGAGATTTTTGAAACCATTCTCAGTCTCTTGCTGATTTTGAGGGAGAACCTTGGTCTTTTTTTTTGTGTGTGTGTGTGTGTGTGTGTGCAGTCTACCAACTGAGAACCCTATATTAACAGCACCTAGGGTTGGAGTTTTGTCTTGTTTTAACATCAGTTTCAGAAAATGACATTGGCTGGCCTTGTCCTAACATCCCAGAAGTCTACTTTATGTGTATTCAGTAGACCTCTCCTCACTGTTTTCACAATGACATGGTATTAAATTGCCCATTTTTGCCCGAATCATACATCATTGCAATAAATGTTGTTTTCTTTTCTTTGTTTCTTCTTCTTCTTTTTTTTTTTTTTTTTGTACTGGGGAATGAACTCAGGGGTACTTAACCACTGAGCCACATCCCCAGCCCTTTTTTTCGTATTTATTTATTTTTTATGTGGTGCTGAGGATTGAACCCAGTGCCTCACACGTGCTAGGCAAGCACTCTACCGCTGAGCCACAACCCCAGCACCCCCATCCCTTTTTATGTTTTATTTAGAGACTAAGTTGCTTAGGGCCTCACTTAGTTTCATGATCCTCCTACCTCAGCCTCCTGAGCCGCTGGGATTACAGCCATGCACCACCACACCCAATCTCTTGTTTTTTTATTATGTCTTGATTTTCTAACTAGATGGTTTTCCTTGTTTTATGTTAGAGTCTTTGCTCCCTCAACAAAATGGCAAGCTTCTTGCAGGCTTCGACTGTGTTTTCTGCTTCCTACATGTTCCCTACAGCTCCAAACGGAGTGTTGAGCGCATAGTAAACTTTCAGTAAATGCTGATGGAATTGAATTATGAACTATTGTCTCATGTTCAGCCTTTCCTCCAGGGCTTTCAGTTAGAACATTTGGCTGAAATGCCATACAGAGAAAACTGAATTAGGGAAAAAACATGCAATGTATGTTAGAGTCAAGGTTTCAGGCTGAGCTTTGCACATTACCTAATGTTTTGACTTCTTGTCAAGTCAGTTATTATCTGGTCTCACAAACATTGCCTTCCTTTTTGTATCTTTTAAGTGGAAATTTTCTTCTCTTTGCTCCCAAATTTCACCTTTTCCCCTCCTCTCAAATCTTAGAGTTGTGCCTTTTCATCTTCTGAAGAAGGTACTGTGTAGCCATCCTTGAGTGACCTAATTTGGAACATGTGCCATATCACTTCTGTCTTCACTTTTCTTTGCTTTTTCTTTCTTTCTTTCTTTTTTACATTAACAGTTGCATGTAGATGACAAGAGCTCAAGGGTGACAACAGAAATAGGAGGCCCAGCACTGGCTGTCTTTATTGCTCACACTCTTAAGGGGAAAGACAGGGCATTCATACAGAATGAAGCACACACATGAGAGGATTCTGGTACAGGAGGGGACTAGAAGAGTCATCAATTTTAACCTAATTTACCCCTTAAGGAAATCAGCACTAAAGCCATTGCCAAAACTTTGCTTCTTCCTAATTTGGACTTCAAAACCTCTCACAGTTGAAAGAGAAGGCCACTGTTGTCTTCTTTACTTTGTACACTGTGTCCCAGACATTGTGTGGCACAGTTCTGTGTTCCTAATGCCTGAGCAGGGCCAGAGGGGAAGATCTGACCCCATCATGGAGGAAACAGTAGTACTGACTGCCCATCTTCAGTCATGAGGTCTCCTTGCACTTAAATTTCAATAACTAGATTCGGGTAGCAATGCCCCCCTTCAAATAGACATCCATGAGAACTGACTGCGTGAGGGAGGAAAAAGGCCCTTCTCCACTGCCCTGGCTCCCACTCTGGGCCTCTCTGCACCTGTGACTGTTTGAAATCTGCACCCTGCCAGCTTTGTTCCTCAGTAATCCCTGCTGAGGGAATTTGGGCCTGTTCTCCACAGCCACTTCCATCTGCACTTGGCTTTCGTCTTGAGTCCACAGTTCTGGCAAGTACTAACTTCTTCGAAGCCAGTAAGAGGAGAGTGCACGTTCAAAATCATCTGCCTGGAGTTGGAGGGAGTGGAAAATGGAAAACATGCTCAGTTTGGAGGCATCTCATTCTTTTGGAAAATTATGAAACCTCCACTGGTTTATTGTTTGTCGTCTGCCAAGTGTCTTTTTTTTTTTTCCAAGACAGAGGAAACCATCTTTGAGTCTCTTTCTTTCTTTGTGTGTGTGGAGGTGCTGGTGATTGAACCCAGGGGCACTCGACCACTGAGCCACCTTCCCAGCCCTATTTTGTATTTTATTTAGAGATCAGGTCTCACTGAGTTGGTTAGCACCTTTCCATTGCTGAGGCTGGCTTTGAACTCGTGATCCTCCTGCCTCAGCCTCCCAAGCAGCTGAGATTATACGCATGTGCCACTGTACCTGGCTGATTCTCATGCTTAATAACACAAATTATATGCAATTATTTGCAAACTTGCCAGATAAGGTAGGGTTAGGATTTAGCATATTTTTAAAAATATCTTTAGATGTATGAACCTTTATTTTATTCATTTGTTTATATGTGATGCTGAGAATATATGAGCTCACACATGCTAGATAAGCTCTCTACCACTGAGCCACAGCTTCAGCCCACCTTATTATTTTGGTTGTTTATTGTGACAGTGAGGTCACAAATGATATACTGTGAGTAAAAATAAGGTTTGACCACCCGGGGAGTCCTCTGTGTCTGAGTATGTCAATATCTATCTTCCAGGCATATATTGTCCTCGAAGCTTTGTGCTCCTTAACTACCCTGCTACCTACTTCAACAAAAGGGAGGATATGAAAATTGAATGTTTCCTTATATCTCTGACATTTTGTCTTCCAAATTTCCCCTCATCATACTAGAGTGGAGGGAAAGACTATGAGTACATTTATTAGGGGACTATTTGGCTATAGATATGTTTCTGTTTGGCCGTATTGGGGACTGAACCAAGGGCTTCATACATGTTAGGCAAGCATTCTATCACTGAACCACATCCCCAGCATAGGGCTATGTATTTTAAAAAACTACTTCCATTTGTGTGTGTGTGTGTGTGTGTGTGTGTGTGTGTGTGTGTGTGTACAAGGGATTGAATCCAGAGGCATTAATCACTGAGCCACATCCCCAATCCTAAGTCACTAAGTTGCTCAGTGATTTGCTAATTTGCTGAAGCTGGCTTTGAATTTGCAATCCTCCTGCCTCAGCCTCACAAGGCTAAAGCCTTCCATTTGTAAAGCATGGTTTAAACACAATAAAACCTCAGATAAGCCACTTTGTTTACTCAAAGTGATGGGGTTATAAATTATAGAATCATAGATTTTTTAAAAAACTTTAATTTATATATATAAAACACAAAACAGCTGTGTGTGGTGGTACATGCCTGTTATCCCAGTGGCTTGGAAGGCTGAGTCAGGAAAATTGTGAGTTCAAAGCCAGCCTCAGCAACTTAGTGAGGCCCTAAGCAACTCAGTGACAGCCTGTCTCTAAATAGAATATAAGAAGTGCTGGGGATGTGGCTCAGTGGTAGAGCACTTGCTTTATATGTGTGAGGCACTGGGTTCAATTCTTAACACCACATTATAAATGAATGAATAAAATAAAGGTCCATCAACAACTACAAAAATATTTTTTTAAAAAGGGCTGGCGATGTGGCTTAGTGGTTAAGTGCTCCTTAATTCAGTTGCTAGTACCAAAAAAAAAAAAAAGTACACAAATCATCAGTGTACAGCTTCATTAATTTTTACAAAATGGATGTGACCATGTGTCCCTATCTAGAACAAGAAACAGAATATCTTCTCTGTATTAGTATTCTGTGACTGCTGTAAAAAATTACCACAGATTTAGTGGTTTAAAACAACAGGAATTTATTCCCTCACAGTCCTGGGTGCCAGAAGTCTGAAAGCAAAGTTACAGCAAGTCTGTGCTTCCTCCAGGGGCTCTCGGGGGGGGAATCTTTTTCTCACATTTTCCAGCTCTGGTGGTTATAGGCATTCCTTGGCTTGTAGCTGCATCACTCCAAAAATCTCTTACTCTGTCTTCACATGGTCCTCTTCTCCTTTTTCTGAGCCTATTATTCTTCTGTCTCTTATAAAAACACTTCTCTGGGCTGGGGTTGTGGCTGAGTGGTAGAGCGCTCGCCTCTCACATGTGAGGCCCTGGTTTCGATCCTCAACACCACATAAAAATAAATAAATAAACAAAATAAAAATATTGTGCCCATATATAACTAAATTTTTTTTTAAATCTTGAAAAAAAAATACTTTTTCCCGGGTGCAGTGGTGCACACCTTTAATCCCAGTGGCTCAGGATGACGCAGGAAGATTACCAGTTCAAAGTCAGCCTTAGCAACTTAGGCCCTAAACAATTCAGCAAGACTCTATCTCTAAGTAAAATACAAAAAAGGGCTGGAGATGTTGCTCAGTGGTTAAGCATACCTGGGTTCAATCCCCAGTACCTAAAAAACAAAACACTTCTCATTGAATTTAAGATTCCCCTCAGATTATCCAGGGTGGTCTCATATTCAGATCCATAACTTAATTACATCTGCAAAGATTCTTTTCTCAAACAAGGCCATAATCACATGTTCTGAGATGTGGACATATCGTTTTGAGGGGCCACCATTCAATCTACACCCCTAGTCTCTCCTCTGAGCCACTGCCCTGTCAAAGGTAACCACTATCCTGGTCTCTAACACATAGATTATCTGTGTCTGCATTGAACTTTGTATAAATGGAATAATACAAAATGTGATCCTATGTGTCTGGCTTCTTTGACTCAGCATCATGCTTAGGAGATTTATCTACATGGTTGCTTATAGGTATCGACCATTCTCACTTCTGTCTTGAATGGATATTATCATAACTGTTCATTCCACTCTTTTTGGGTGTGCGTGTGGTAATGGGGATTGAACCCAGGGGTATTCTACTTCTGAACTATCTCCCTAACCTTTTTTTTATTTTTATATTTATTTTCCTCCTTCTTCCCTCTATTCCCTTTCCTCTATTCTACCAGTTTTTCTATAGTTTTTTTTTAATTAGTATAGTATATATATACAAAATGATGAAATTCACTGTGATATAATCACATGTGGACATAGCAAAATTTGATCAATTTCATTTCATTGTTCCTCCCTTTTCCTGTCCTTCTTCCTTCCCCCTCAATCCGCTTCCTCTACACCACTGATCCCTCTCTTATTTTCATGGGATTCCCCTTGCCTTATTATTTTCCCTTATTATAGTCTAGCTTCTGTATATGACAGACAACATCCAACCCCTGAGTTTCTGATCTGTCTTATTTCACTTAGCATGATGTTTTCCAGTTCCACCCATTTAGCAGTATATACCATAATTTCATTCTTCTTTACGACTGAATAAAATTACATTGTATGTAAGTGTGTGTGTGTGTGTGTGTGTGTGTATTATATATCACATTTTCTTTATCCATTCATCTGTTGATGGGCATCTGGGCTGGTTCCATAACTTGGCTAAAAATGTGAAATGCTTCACAAATTTGTGTGTCATCCTTGTGCAGGGGCCATGCTAATCTTTTCTGTATAATTCCAATTTTAGTATATATGCTGCCAAAGCTAGCACATCTTTTTATTTTTTTATTTTGAGACAGGGGTGGCACTATGTTGCCTAGGACTTCACTAAGTTGCTGAAGCTGGCCTTAAATTAGTCATACTCCTGCCTCAGCCTCCCAAGTCACTGGGATTACAGGCATGCACCACCACACCCAGCTCACTCTACTCTTTTATGAGTGTGTGTGTGTGTGTGTGTGTGTGTGTGTGTGTGTGTGTGTTACTGGGGATTGAACCCAGGGCCTTGTGCATGGGAAGCCGGCACTCTACCAACTGAGCTATATCCCCAGCTCCCCATTCTACTCTTGATAGACCTTTGGGTTGTTTTAAGCACTGGCTATTATGACTAATGCTGTTACAAATAGTTCTGTATTCATGTCTTGGAGCATATAAGCATGCATTTCTGTTGAGTATACCTAGGAGTGGAATTTCTGGATCCTAGGATGTATGCATATTCAGCTTCGGTAGATAATGGCAAAAAATTATAATTTTTTGCACTTAGAATAAATCTTCAAGATCAAGACCAGATGTCTCATTTAAATAGAACTCAATCCCAAATCTACAAATTTAAAAATCACCATTTCTCCTGATCCTAGACCTCTTGAATCAAACAGAGTTTATTGTACATTGTCATTGTGGCCTGAGTACCCCATCAAGGTACTGGGCCAAAATTATGCTGCAATTCCTTTGTTGGATCACACAAATGAAAGAGAGCTTAGTGACATTGGCCATGGTGTGAGGCAAGAAGCAAATTGTTTGGCTAAGGGTGTTAGCTGAGTTAATCAGCTTCCTCCCTGCAATTAGACCTCTTGTTTGCTCCAAGAGTCAATTGGCTCAGGATTCAGTATCTCAGGCAGATTCTCGCATCCACACTTGTGTGATAGGAAAGAGCATATGTGGGAAGCATGTATGTATGTATGTATGTCGTGCTGAGGATGAAGCTCATGGCCTCACAAATGATAGGCTCTGTCACTGAGCTAACCCCAGCCCTTTTCATTTTATTTCTTGCTAAGTTGCCCAAGCTGCCTTTGAACTTGCAATCCCCCTGCCTTAATATTTTATTTATTTATTTATTTGTACTGGGGATTGAACCCAGGGGTGTTTAACCACTAAGCCACATCCCTTTTTATTTTTTATTTTTTATTTTAAGACAGGGTCTCACTAAGTTGCTTATGGCCTTGGTAAATTGCCCAGGTTGGCCTCAAACTTGTGATCCTCCTGCCTCAGCTTCCCAAGCCACTGGGATTACAGACATGTGCCACTGTGCCCAGTGTCTTTCACTTTAAAATCGCTCAGTGATATCTATACCTTTAGCCCCTGAAATTTTCATTTAAAGAAGTGTTTTTCAACAGAGTCCTGTGTTTTGGACCCTGAGCTATGAAAATCTAAAAGCAGCTCAAAATCTAACAAAAAACGATTTAATAAGATAGCTCCTCCTGCCTACCTTGCTGTGTATGTATGTTTTAAACCATTGAGTGTACCTAAGCAATTGCTTTATATAGGTATTTCACCAGGAACTTCAGTTTCTCTGGGAAGAGATAAAAATACAGTATTTCATGTCACTGTTCCCACAATTCTTAAAAAATTGTTTTTGTCTTTACTAGCACAATATAAAACATCTCCTGTTGATAGTTATTTTACTTCAAGAAAACAAGGCAGGAATCTCTAATGGCAAATTTTGCACACATTTTTAAACCTGAATTCTTCATATAGATTACCAGGCATGTTTCACTCCAACCATATTTTCCCACATAATTATTTCTTCTAAATCTCTTAATTATTCCATTCTGTTGAATACCATCTGTCCTGCTGAGGAACAACTGCGTCTAAACAAATCAACAGGTTTTGCGTCATTGTCTAAATATGAGGGAGAAGCAGCCCCCTAACTATACTCTGGCACTTGGGTGGAAATGAAGAGTTCTAAATCCCACATTGGGAAGGCCTCATCTTAAGCTCCCCTGGAAGCTAACTTTCATAACTTGTAGAGCCCCAAACCAAGCCAAATGAATTTTGGAAAGGTCAGTGGGAAAGGGATTGGGGTGGGACTTTCCCAGAGAATGTTCGAGCCTTTGCTCCATGAGCTGTCCGGTCACCGGGACAATTTGTCTTCCCAGGGAGGGTGGGGAAAGGAGCAGAAGCCATTCTTCTCTCTTGGTACCTGGGCCCAGGGGGGCTGGAAATCTGGGATTTGCCCAGTTGGCTTGGGAGCAACCATCTCGCCCTGGGAATGAGCCTGTTGGAGCCCCATGAACAGTGAAGTTATGTCAGGAACCTTGGAGAAGGAACACAACATCTGTGGGAATAAAATAGCCGAGGATTGTCTGCCTTGTGTCTTGTTTTCTAGAGAACTGCTGATGTGTTTCAAATAATCAAATACTGTGCACTGGAAAAGTGCTTTTCCCTGAAGTCAGTTCCAGGCACCCCAGAGCTCCAGTGCTTCTGGTAAAGGCTTGCAGACATTGCTGTTAGCACACCACTTTCCAACAATAATTGACCTTTCTCCTTTTTTATTTTCTTTTTTCTCACCCTCTGTCTTGTTCTCACTGCTCCCCCACCCCTCTTAGTGTTCTCTTTATATGTTTATTTCTTCCCTCAAAGATGTAGCCAAGAAGTCCTGATGGCTCTGAGTTACAAAAGAGGTCAAGTCCAGGGGTCTGACAATAACCAGCAGTTCTGAGAAATCAATAAGTCCCTGAAGGTGCATGTCCACCCTCTTGAATTCTGTCAGCCTCACCCTCCTCTACTTATGTGTGTTGTCATTGTCCTTTCATACATGATCACTTCTAAATCAGTTCATGCAAAGTGACGAGAATGAAGAAGTAGCTAGTAGCTCTCCTTTCAGCCTTTCTGCTTGATTTCCCACACACTCAACTGGCCTTAGTGTGGGTAGAAATGCTGTATCTCCTCCCCCACACTCCTGTGCAATGTCAAGGGGAAGAGGAAAGGAGCACGTCATTGTAGTGTTGGGAATCAACAGTACTCCCAATCAGGTAGCAGGCCTATTAATGCACACACACTTCCTGGCCTCTGCCCTGGCCCCTGCCCAGAGCTCCAGCATGCTAATCACAAGGAAAACGAGTGCACGTGAACGTCAGCAGAGAACCAGCAAATGGCTCACTTCAGAATTAGCCCACAGCATCTCTTTTTCTAGCTGCCATCCAGTATTGGCAGTGGTAATCACACCAGTTAACACCCCAAATCGGCTTGGGATTATGAATGGAAGGAAGGGAGATCCCCGTGCAAGCAAGCAGCTGTCCCTTTGGTTAATTATTGGAATCCACAAGCCCATCCCCATTGCCAGGGCTCCAGTGTCGAGATGATGAAATAGGTGATTAAAGGACTTGGAGGCCAGTCCACACTGCAGCTTTGTCTGGAGTATTCCAACGACAAGTGTTATTAGTCCACTAATCATAACATTGCCTGCAGTGGAATTTCCTTGGGAAGGAATGGGGCAGCGCCTCCATGCCAGAGGGCCGAGCAGCATGAAAATACTAACACATCACAATTGGCTGTTCTGTGGGAAGGCCATTCCAACATCCAATTCAGGAAATAGGTCACCAGGCTGGGAGATGCACTGCTATTTTGATTTACTTCCTTTGACTCTCAAAGTTTGCATACACTTTCCTTGGGGTAGAATCAAACTCCTCCAAGTTACTGGCTTCCGGAGTAACATGCAGGGGAAAATCCAAGCATGTTGGGAAAACAGGGGCATGGATTCTCTGTAGTCAGTCTTGCAAAGTCCACTGGCTTCTAGGAATCAGACTTGTTGCCCTTTCCACTACTCCTCCATTTGGCCCCCTTCAGCGCATCCTCATATAGGTCTGGGGCCATGGCTTTTAGTAGCCTGCAGCTGTGCCTGCCAGATAACAAATGTTTGGTTAGATGGTGAAGAGATACAAATGGATTGCAAGGTGCCAGAGCCTTCTCAGTAATGAGCATAGCAAATCTTCCATTTCCAAGCATCTTGGAAGGACGAGATGTACTCATTTGGAGTCTCCACTGCCAGGGGTGTTAGTACCAGCTGTTGGATTCAGAGACCACCCCGGGCGTTGATGGGGTTAGGGGCCCAGCCAGCCCTTTTTTTTTTTTTTTTTTTTAATTCTATACCTCTGGTCACTTGCGCTTTAAGAAGCAGGAGTCAGGAGCCAGTGGTGGGTAATGATCTGTGGGCTCTGTCACCAAGCAGCTGCCTCTTCTTTCCTGGATCAGTTTGATTTTTCTTAAATCCAAGCAGTTGCCTACTGCCCTGGAGAATCAGCAAAGGGTACTTGTGAGCCCATTGGTATTTGCAGATTTTGCATTGGGTGAAGCTTATTACCACCCCCCATTTTTTTAGATAGACAGATGGTCTGTCACTGGGGGTTCTGAGCCTACCCCCTGCTCCCTTTTTGTTTTTAACCATTTAACTGCTGGGTAATTCTGGATTCACAACATTATTTTTTTATTTTGGTACTGGAGATCCAACCAAGGGATGCTCTACTACTGAGCCACATCCCCAACCCTTTTTAGTATTTACTTTGAGACAGGATCTAAGTTGCTAAAGCTGGCCTTGAACTTGCTATCCTTCTGCCTCAGCCTTCCAAGTTGCTAGGATTATTGGCCTGTACCACCATGCCCAACCATAGCATCTTTCTTTTCTTTCTTTTTTTTTTTTTGAGAGAGAGAGAGAGGAGAGAGAGAGAATTTTTTAATATTTATTTTTTAGTTTTCGGCAGACACAACATCTTTGTTTGTATGTGGTGCTGAGGATCGAACCCGGGCCGCACGCATGCCAGGCGAGCGCACTACCGCTTGAGCCACATCCCCAGCCCCCATAGCATCTTTCTTGACCAGATATATTCTAATCTATTTTATTTTTAATTTTTTTGAAGTTGTAGATGGACAGAATGCCTTTATTTTATTTGTTTATTTTTATGTGGTTCTGAGGATTGAACCCAGTGCCTCACGTGTGCTAGGCAAGCACTCTGCCACTGAGCTACAACCCAGCCCCAGATGTATTCTATTTTATTGGAATATAATCACCTGCCATCCCAACAGTTAGGAGAGGAACACTTGTGTCAGTGGTGCATTGGGGTATTTAATTGCTGTGGGAAGGTTTGAAAAGAGGCCTCTTGGTGAATAAGACCAGAGAGCTTGCTTGGTCTCTGTTTCTCTCAGTTTTTTTTTTCTCTCTCTCTTTCTTTTTTCTCCTATTAGTCATGACCTATATAGGCAAACAGGAAAGGGAAATCTTTGTGACAAACTCTCCTGGAAAATCTACTTATTTTGGCTCTGGACTTGAGAAGTGTTTCACTGCCTTTAAAAATTCTAGATAGTGTTTTAACATTATTTCCATTAGTTGTATAGATTTTTTTAAAAAAAAAAACCAAATCTTTAGAGCATAGATTGTCTCAAATAACTAAGGTCAAATTTACAGTGCTGGGCTGGGGCTGTAGCTCAGTGGCAGAGTGCTTGTCCAACATGTGTGAGGCACTGGGTTTGATCCTTAGCACCACATAAAAAACTAAACAAATAAAGCCATGCTGTCCATCTACAACTATAAAAAATATTTAAAAAATTACAGCACTGCAGAACTATCACATGGTTATTGCTTATACTTCAGGGACAAGTAAGAGGTACAATTCAAAAATCATGAGAACATCTGGGCACAGTGGCACATACATGTAATCCCAGCAGCTCTGGAGGCTGAGGCAGGGGGACCATGAGATCTAAGCCAGCCTTAGGAACTTAGTGAGGCCCTAAGCAACTCAGCAAGGCCCTGTCTCTGAATTTTTAAAAAAAACTTAAAAGGGCTGAGGCTATAGCTCAGTGGTTAAATACCTCTGGGTTCAAACTCTGGTACCAAAAAAATGGAAAAAAAAAATAAACAGAATATTAGCCAGGCATGGTGGCACATGCCTGAAAACCCAGTAACTTGGGAGGCCGAGACAGGAGGATTACAAGTTCAAGGATATTCTCAGGAATTTAGCAAAGCCCTAAGCAATTTAGACCCTATTAAAAAAAAAACAAAAAACCCTGGGTGTGATGGTGCATTCCTGTGTTCCCAGCAGCTCAAGAGGCTGAGGCATAAGGATTGTGAGTTCAAAGCTAGCCTCAGCAAAAGCAAGGCCCTGTCTCTAAATAAAATATTTAAAAGGGCTAGGGATGTGGCTCAGTGGTTAAGGGCCCCTCCATTCAATCCCCAGCATCCCCCTCCAAAATGAGAGCAAGTCCCCCCAAAGGTATCTGGCAAAGCCTGGGGCACAATGCTTACAGAGGCTCTCCTGTGAGCTGTGTCTGAATTTGATTCCCAGCTGTGCGGCTTGCTAGCTGTGGGGTTAGGCAAGTTCCTCTGCTCTTGTTTCCTACCCTCCAGGTCCTAGTGCAAGAGGGTTGGAAAAGTTTAAGAAGATAATGTTGGGGATATGCTTTCTTAGCCCAGTCCTGGAAATCAGCAAAGTGGTCACTAAATATTGACTTTTCTCATTATGAAAATCACCTCCTTGGCTTTGTTGTCCATTTCCTGTTCAATAGCAACTGAAGGAGCCACAGGAGCCCCCCTTCTCCACAGTCTGGCTATTTTTGAGGCTCCATTTGGAATGGGATGGCCCCAGCAGTCCAGGGGGTGGGAGGCAGTGGGGAGGGAGGCATTATTCTCTGGGTTGCAGCTGTGGCAGCCAGTACAGTATCCCCCACATGCCAGATGAATCAAGCTGAGGGCCAGATCTGGGCTGTGGGCCAGAGGTTCCCCACCCTGATTTATAGTGTGGACAGAGATGTGGGTGTTTTGTGAATATATTTTGATGATGATAAAAAAAGAGAGGGAAAAAAAAACACCATTCCTTAAAAATGTGCTGAGGGAGGGAGGCTGAGGCCTATCCGTGAGATTAGAGCAGCCCGACTGTTAGCAGTAGCAACTTGCAAGAAAGAGGCCCCTGGAAAAGCAGCCTGTGAGAAGCAGTGCCCCTTGGAAGGCAGTGAATTGTGAATGAGGCCCCTGTATGCCAGCCACTGGGGGAGATCAGGCTTGCTGTCCCCTCTGCAGGTGTGGAGTAAGGGGACTTGGCTTGCATTTTAACTCCTACAGGCCCCAAGAGCAGAGAAAGGGACCACTGGGCCTACGGGGCTCTGGGAAGACTCTGAGTCCCATGGTTTCTCTGCACTCACATTTATCTAGAAACCAGCTACGCTTTGCTTTTGGGGTCAGGACTAGGTCATTACTAACGGGTAGAGGACAATAGTCTAGAGACTGCCTTGGATGGAGTTTGGGGGGAGAAAAAAACACCTCAAGGATTTGTCCTCAGCCTTCAACCCAACACATTGTTTTTTGTTTTTTGTTTTTTTTTTTTTTTTGTTTTGTTTTTTGTTTTTTTTTTGGTACTGGTGATTGAACCCAGGGGCATTTAATCACTGAGATACATCCCCAACCCTTTTTATGTTTTATTTAGAGACAGGATCTTGTTAAGTTGCTTAAGGCCTCTCTAAGTTGCTGAAGCTGACTTTGAACTCATGATCCTCCTGCCTTAGCCTCCCCGTCCCTGGGATTACAGGCGTGGGGTACCATGCCCAGCTCAATCCAATGCATTTGATAGTGCTCCCAGTTCTGGGGTTAAGGGAGCTGAGTGATTGGAAGTGGAGCCTCCCTCTAGAATGTTCCCTTCTGGGACAAAACAGAGCCAGGCATAGGCCCCTGCCCCTGGTTTCCTCATGAAGTGTCAGGCACAGATGGCGTGGCTTACTGTATTTCATTGAGGAAGGAACCTCAACTAGGTTTCACAGGACCCATACAGATCTCCTGAAGACAAGTGTTTTATTCTCCAAAGGTGAGACCACTAGATGGACATTGTGCTGTACCACACAGCATGTACAATCACATTAGTCTGCAAACATTTTTCCTGCAAGGGAAGGGCAGTGAGCACTCTCATGCCAAGAACCAGTAATACCTGACAAGTTCAATCTGGTTTTTTCCCTTCACCTCACACTGCTCCCTGCCTCAGGCCTTCTGTTCAAACTGAGCCTCATCCTTGTCCCCAGCACCCCTGCTACCCGACCAAGCTCAGATTCACTTTCAAGCTTTCAATCCTGGCGTTTTCTTGTCCTTTCATGAGTCAAAGCTTCTCCGTCTTTTCACATGGATGATTCTGTCAGGAAACAGCCCCAGATATCCCTAACCCCCCCCCCCCCCGCATTATTGCCTATCCTGGAGCATTTGGGTACATACTGCCCACAAGCACATACTCATGAACTCCAAATCTGCTGATTAGTCTAGAGGACCAAGAAAACTTAAGTGACAAGCAAGTTTGAAGGAGAAAGGTGATAGGTGAGTGCTTCTCTTTTGGGGGCTGCCTGTCCAGACCTAGCACAAGTGTGTTGTTGGAGATTTTCTATTTTTTCTTTTTCCCCCTTCCTTTCCTTTTCTTTCTTTCCTCCCATCCTTCTTTCTTTCCACATATTGCCCTCTTTTATGTGCTTATTCACTGAGGCATGGCTCTTCCACACTCCCAAGGCCAACCCTGGGTTACTTTGTGAGTCTCCTCTGATTTTCCCCGACAGGCAGAGCTCCCCCTGCCTTGAGCCCTGAATGTTCTCTGCTTTATATCTAGGATGAGAACTGAGAGTCCATGAGAGGGGCTCTGGTCTGTGTCACTTGGGGCTGGCTCCTTCAAGGAATGGTGAGAAGCCCCCTGAAATGAAATAAAATAGCTCCTCAGGCTTTTCTTTTTTAATTTCCCACTTCCTGCCTCAGAGCTCAACAAAGGACTTGTGTGTAGCGTGTGTGCATGTGTGTCCCATGGCAAGAGAATGCATACAGGAGGCTTGTTGTTCATTCACTTTTCTTGGGAGGAAACAGAAGTGGGTGTCTATTCCCTCGCCATCTCTCCTTCCAGCTTGCTCAGAAGGTCCTTTCTGAACAGTTTGATTTGACCTAACTACAAAGCCACATTGCAGCCTTCCGACTACCTCCCACTCCCCATTTGGTGCCCCAAAATAGTGTGTTCAGTTGATGTTTGGGGACATTGTACACATTCTTGGCAGAAAGGAAAGATTGGGGCCATTCCTGACTCCGGGTGCTGGTGTTTTATGCTAACAAAGGTCAAGGTTTCCCCTCCCCAACAGTCCCGCTTTTTGATGATCTGGCAACAGCCAAACCTGTCACTGCTTTGGAGGGCCCTAGTTCCACATTTGAGAGCATCTGCCAGGGGCTGGGCTCCATAAAGCTTGGGTTTTCTTTGAGATCCAGTTGAAAAATGGAGTACACACTGTGGGTGCATGCTCCCCACAATTCTAGAAGAAAATTCTTGGCTACGAGTGTAGCAGAGCCCATTTACAGACTAAATGTGCTAATTATAAATGGTTCTTATCTTGTCATTAAAGCAGATCTGGCAGGCCTGGGACTTGGCAGCCCTTGGTTAGCTATTAGTTTCATGCTACTGTACTGGCTGGGCAGTCATAAAACCGTATCTCTTTGAAAAACGGTTCATCATGTACACCAGCCTCCTCTGCACCCATTAGCCCAAATTGGTATGACTTGATGGTCCTGTCTTGGGCTGCTCAAATGCTGCATCCCATTTGTGGAGCTTTAGGCAGACTGGAGGGAGGGCACAAGGCTGCATACACTGAGGCTGGGTCTGAGGATGTGCCTGCCCCCAGCACCCCACCTCTCTCTCCCCTTCCTGCTGGAAGTCAGCCGTCTGCTTAGCCTCCCAGTCCTGTGCCCTATTCTGTCTGTCAAGCTTTGCTAAGGAATTCACTGCAAATTGGGAGTTCTTGATAAGATCCTGGGGCATGACTCACAAGCATTCTTGCACATTAACAGGAGTATGAAGGAGGCCAAAAGACCCCCAGATGGAAGCCACAGTGCTGGGATGAGTGTGCACAGGGTAGATATTTTTGGACTGAGTCTTCTCAGAAGACACTGAGAATTTTAGGCTTCAGAAAGTAGTGACTGAAGAAACAGGAGCAGGGCTTCCCAATTCCTGGGAAATCCCACCAGTCAGACAACACTGAGTCTTGAGTCACTTGGTATCAGTCTCTCCACTCTACCCTGGTAGTGTGTCAGGCTGGTTGTCTTGCTAGAGAGCATTTATGAAGGTGGCACATACCTTTGCAGCATCCTTAGGATAGCTCATAGTCTAGGCCAGAAGGCTGAAGGCTTTACCCAGCATTTGTAAAGCTTGAATTGGCTTTTGTTTAAAAGTCTCTTTTTTTTTGTTTTGTTTTTTTAGGATCCAATCTTCTCTTGACACAAAAACATAAATTTGGGAATCAAATCAAACCACTACTCGTTTATTCACTTCTAAAAGTTAAGGTTTTTGGTGGCACATGCCTATAATCCCAGTGACTTTGGAGGCTGAGGCAGGAGTATTGCAAGTTCAAAGCCAGCCTCAGCAACTTAGCAAGGCCCTAAGCAGCTTAGTGAGACCCTGACTCTAATAAAATATAAAAAGGGCTGAGGATGTGGCTCAGTGTTCGAGTACTCCTGGGCTCAATTCCTGTACCAAAAACAAAACAAACAAAAACAAACAAACAAACAAAACTTGAGCCAAAGGAACAAATCTCTTAACAGTGAAATTTCAGATATCAACCAGCAAATGGTTGGGTTCATAAAGAGATATTGAGAGGGTACCTTTCTGGTATGCCTGAAATCATACTCTGAATGTCAACCCTCCATTTGGGAACTAGTATCTAACTATAGCTGGGAAAATCCCAACATGGTCAAGTGAAAAAGTGTGGGCTCTGGAACAATACTGTCTAGGATCAAATTTCAGCTCTGCCACTTTCCCTGTGGAACCTTGTATAAATTACTAATTGCTTAGTGCCTCAGTTTCCTCATTCTATCAAACAGAATAGTTATCATACCTAACTCAGAGGTTCTTATGTGGGTAAATTTAGATAACTTGAATATGTATAAACATTTAGCCAAGTGCCTGGTAAAACAGGGGCACATAAATGGTATCTAGTCTTGCCATTTTAATATTAAAGATGCCTTGCCCCGAACTATGTAGGTCACTTTGGGGAAACTCAATCCAACTGGAATTATTGACTCTCTTCTGTGCTGGGGACACTGTAAGGAATATAACAGAAATCTGTGAAGGAGGAACTGTTCTCCAGGAGTTTCTTTGGCAGGATGTTTTGATCTTCCTCTCAAGGGCCCCATCTGGCAGCCACATGGAGAGGCCTGGGGTTCTTTCTTTCACAATGTGCAAGGGTTCTAATGTCAGACAAGCATATGTTCAATCCTTGTCTCTGCCTTTTGACTGTGCTGTGACCTTGGGCAAGACACTCTACCTCCTCATACCTTGGTTTCCTCATCTGTAAAATGTGCATCAGAATTACCTCTTTATATGTTATGTGCTGAATGACATAGATTTATAATTGTTGCTTTATACATTTGTATATTTTTAATCCACATAGGAAAAAGGCCTTCTTTTTTTTAAAGAGAAAGAGAATTTTTAAAATATTTTTTTTAGTTTTCGGCGGACACACCATCCTTATTTTATTTTTAGGTGGTGCTGATGATCGAACCCAGTGCCCTATGCATGCCAGGCAAGCGCGCTACCACTTGAACCACATCCCCAGCTCTTGGAAAAAGATCTTATAAAAAATACATTTAAATTTTTAACATTTACCTTAGTGTTTCATTTGTCAGTGTTCTTTATTTCATCATGAGGATTCAAATTATTGTCTAATGTCCTTTCATTTCTACCTCAGGGATTCCTTTTACCATTTCTTGGGGTCTCTTGATAACAAACTCTCCCACTTTTGTTTTATCTGGGAAAGTCTTCACTTCTTCATTTTAAAGGATAGTTTTGCTGGACATAGAATTCTCTTTTTTTCACATAAAATTCTTTTTTTTTTTAGTCTTGTTTTTGTTCATTTTGGGTATACATGACAGTAGAGTGCATTTTTACATATCATACATACATGGAATATAACTGCCCATTCTTGTGGTTGTACATGATGTGGAGTTACACTGGTTGTGTATTCAGACATGAACACAGGAAAGTTATGTCTGATTCATTCCACTGTCTTTCCTATTCCCATCCCCTTCCCTTCCCTTCATTCCCCTCTGTCTGATCCAATGAACTTCTATTCTCCTCCCACTACACCCTTATTGTGTTTTTGGGTCTGCATATAAAAGAGAACATTCAGCCTTTGGTTTTTTAGGGATTGACTTATTTCACTTAGCATTTACATAGAATTGTATATGTCACCACACTGTCCTCTGACTTCCATGGGTCACTTTTCCTTCTTCCTTTTTTTTTTTTTTTTTGGTGGTGCTGGGGATGGAACATACTATGCAAGAGCTCTCCCACTGAGCCATACCCTGAGACCCATGGTTTATGCTGAGAAATTAACTGCAAATCTTATTCAGGACCTCTTATATGTGATGAATTGCTTCTGTTTCTACTTGCAAAGAGTCTCTTTGTCTTTGACTTTCAACAGTTTGATTATGATGTGTCTAGGTGTAGATGTTGAGTGTATTGGTTAAGTTGAATGTATCCCACTTGAGTGTATTGGTTAAGCTTTTTGGATGTGTAAGCTAATGCTTCTTATCAAACTTAGGGGAAGTTTGGCTATTATTTCTTCAAATATTCTTTCTACTTGTTTCTCTCTTGCTCCTCTCTAAGATATCCATTAAGTGTCTACTGGAATGCTGGATGGTGTCCTACAGATCTCTGAGGCTCTGATCATTTCTTTATTCTTTCCATTTGCCACACTGGATAATATCCATATCTTCAAGTTTACCAGTCCTTTCTTTTTTAAAAAATTGGTTCTTCTTAGTTATACATGACAGTCAGTTCTCTGTTCTTTTTTTTTCTGATCAAATCTGCCATTGACCATTCTAGTAAATTTTTAATTTCAGTTATTTTAGTTTCAACTCCAGAATTTTTATTTTTAATAATTTGTTTTTTCTTTTCTTCTTCTTCTTTTTGATACCAGGAATTGAACCCAGGGGTGCTTAAACATCTAGCTACTTTTTATATTTTATTTTGAGACAGGGTCTCACTAAGATGCCTGAGACCTCACTAAATTGCTGAGGCTGGCTTTGAACTTGTGATCCTCCTGACTCAGCCTCCTGAGCTGCTGGGATTACAGGTGTGCACCACCACACCTGGCTATTTTTAATAATTTCTATCTATTTATATTTTCTTTGTTGAGACTTGATTTTTGTACTTCTTCTTTTTTTTTTTTTCAGTACTGGGGATTGAACTCAGGGGCACTCAACCACTGAGCCACATCCTCAGCCCTATTTTGTATTTTATTTAGAGACAGGCTCTCACTGAGTTGCTTAGCGCCTTGCTGTTGCTGAGGCTGGCTTTGAACTCGTGATCCTCTTTCATCAGTCTCCTGAGGCTGCTGGGATTACAGGCATGCTCCACCCCTCCTTACCATACTTCACTTCTTAGCTGTGGTTTCCATCAGTTCTTTAAACACATTTAAAATAGCTGATGTAGAGCTGTGGGTACAGCTCAGTGGTAGAACTGTTGCCTAGCATGCATGAGGCCCTGGATTCAATCCCCAGTACTGAAAAAAAGAAGCTGATTTAAATCTAAAAAGTTCCATATGTGGATTTCTTCAGGAACAGTTTCTGTTAATTTCTTTGTTCCTTGTGTAATAGACTATTTATATTTGCAGGTCTCATCATTTTTGTTCAAAACTGGGCTTTTGGAATATTACATATAGTAATCCTGGAAATCAGATTCTTCTTTCTCTCGAGAGTTTGCTGTTGTTGCTGCTTGTTGTATTAGTAATTATTTGTTTAGTGACATCCTATCAGAGGTGGTCGGTCCTATTTCATAGCTACAGTTTAAAAAGTATAACTCCCCCTACTGTTTGCTTCGGCTGCCCCACAACTATTCTGATGAAACTTGAAGCCAGTCATTTTGAGAAACAAGTTATAAATATCAAGCTTGTCTTGATGCTTCTTAGATCTTAGCTGAGCAACTTCTATTCAAATAACTCATAAATCATGAAGCCAATCAGCATCCATTATCTGCCTTCATGTCAGAAAGAGAAAAAAAATGAGATTTATATGGCATGAGAGAAGATCTCATTCCACTCTTCTAAGAGTCCTGAAAAGCTCCCCTAATGAGAACAAGCCAAAATCCAAAAGGAGAATTGAAATCCAAATCACCCAGAAAAGATGCCTCTTGCCCTTTCCTTCCACTCCCAAGCTTCCCTGCCTTTGAGGGGTGGGGAGCATACCCTGCAAAAGAACTCTCTGGGTCCTCTGGTGTTTCTAGATATAAGGGTGCTTGTGTGGCTGTCTCCACAGCAAAGGGGGCAGCACTAATGGCAATCTGGAGGTGAGCAGAGCCTGGGGCACACGGACTGGAAAGGTAGGTAACCTGAGAAGCGTGGACAGAGTGTCTCTGGCACTGGATGGAGTGAGAGGAGGGAGAGAAAGTGGGAGAGGGAGCCAGGGAACCAGGCAATGAGTCAAAGAATGGTCATAAACTCAGTGCTACTGAGGCAGGCTGAGAGTAAGAGGCACTTTGCTTTTTCTGAGTCCATATTTTCTCTAAGCAGCTTTGAATATTGTTATTTGGGTTCTTGAAATGTTCTTCCACAATCAACCTTATGCGATCATTCAACAAATATTTATCACGTGTCAGGTACTGGGAATATTGAGATGTTTAGGTCTTTCGTGGTTACAGGAGAAACTAACGTACAGAAAATGAGATTGTAGTGAGAGCAGGGCTGTGACTGAGAGAAGACTGGGAAACTGGAATGTCAAAGAGGCCCCTCACTCTAGCTTGAAACGGGTGTGGGAAGGAGGATCCTGTATGACCTCTGGCAGGTGGTAATGCTTGAGCTGAATTTCACACACGTTTGTCAGGTCTTGTTGGCAGGAAGAGTGTGTGAATGTGCAAGCATCCCAGGGAAAAGGCACAACAAATGCAGGCCAAAGCCAGAGAGAGTTTCTGGTATATTCTGGTACATTCTGAAGTGGAAAAATAGCTTTGGAAAGTGAACATAGATGTATGGAGGGTTCCAGAAGGAAATGAGATTAGAAAGCTAAGTAAGTTCAGATCACAAAATGCCCTGCGTGTTTTAAGGAGGCATCTGTGTTTTATCTTGAAGCTTATGGGGGAGTCAATGAAGGATTTCACAGGGGAATGACCTGCATAGTGTAAGAAGGTGGTTAAGAGTGCAGCATGAAATCCTGTCACTTGTGACAACACGGATGGACCTGGAGGACATTATGTTAAGTGAAATAAGCCAGGTGTGGAAAGAAAAACACTGCATGATTTCACTCTTGTGGAATATGACAAAAGTTGTTCTCATAGAAGTTGAGAGTAGAATGGGGGTCACTAGAGACTGTGCAGAGTTAGGGGGGAGGGATGGTTGGAGAGAGGTTGATCAACAGGTAAGTTACAATTAGATAGGAGCAAGAGGTTCTGGTGTGCTGTTGCACAATAGATAGTGCTAATGTACTGCACATTTCAAGAAGTTGCCAGAAAGGATATTTTGAATGTTGTCACTGTGAATAAATGGAAAAACTTTAAAGTGATGGATATGCTAAATCACCTAATTAACTACTATATATATGAATCAAAACATCATACTATACCTCATAAATAGACACAGATATTATGTGCCATTCAACAAAATAAAATAAAAATTTAAAAAGACTACAGAATCCATGTGCTAGTGATGTCCATAGTGTGGTCCCTGTACCAGTAGCAACAGTGCCACTGAAAACTTGTAAAAATGCAAATTTTGTGCTGGGATAGTGGCTCAGTGGTAGAGCGGTCATCTAGCATGAGTGAAACACTGGGTTTGATCCTCAGCACCACATAAAAATAAAAACATTAAATAAATATATTATGTCTACATACAACTAAAGAATATATATTAAAAAATGCAAATTCTTTGGCCTCATCCCAAACCTACTGAGCCAGAAACTGGAGATAGGACCAAATTATCTGTGTGTTAATAAGCTCTCCCTTGAAAGACTATCTAGGTTGGAATCCCAGCTCTCAGGAAAAACTAAGACAAGTTCTGAACATTTCTGAGCTCCAGTTTCCTCCAGTGCAAACTGAGAATTATAAATTCGTTGTGAGAATTAGTGTGTTAATAAATATAAAGTGCTTAGAATAGTACCTGGTCCATAGTAAGCCCTCAATAAATGTGGTATATTGCGAATGTTACTATCACTCAAATTTTTTTCTGGATGGCCATTTTTTAGAGGCACAGAGAGATTTACTTGGGAAAGCAGAGATACCTTCAAAGGAGAATGTGGGCTATCTTGGGAGTAAGATGCTTTAGGGTAAAAAGAAGGAATATATATTCAAGGGAGAATGCTAGCCATCTTGAAAGTCAGAAGCAGCCCCCTATTTTTTTGTACCAGGTATTTAACCCAGGGGTACTTAACCACTGAACCATATCCCCAGCCCTTTTGTGAATTTTCTTTAAAGACATGGTCTTTCTGAGTTGCTTAGGGCCTCAATAAGTTGCTGAGGCTGGCTTTGAACTTGCAATCCTCATGCCTCAGCCTCCACAGACAGGTGTGTGCCACCTCAAACATTTTTATACCACTCATTTTCTCTCTCCTTTCTTTTCCCTCTCTTTTCCCATTTAAAAATACCTATTAAACATCTATTACAAGCTAGAAGATTTCTTCTGGGGAAATTGCCTGGAGATAATAGTAGCATCCTAATGAGACTCCAGAAACTGGAATTCAGGGTGTGACCTTTGACAAGCCCCCTTCTCATGTCTTGTCATCTGTGAGCTCATTGGGGGAGTGAGGAGGTTGGAACAGATGATTTCCGAGGACTTGGATATTACACTCATTTAGAAGTAATTCTGCTTACTTCTAAATGAGTCACATATAACAACCACTTATTGAGTACTATTGTAACTTCCATAGACTCTCGCCATAAGCGCATGAGATAGGTATTTTTATACCCCAATTGAAAATAAGAATGTGAGCCAGGTATGCTGGCACATGCCTGTAATTGCAGTGGCTTGGGAGGCTGAGGCAGGGGGATTGCTGGTTCAAAGCCATGCTCAGCAACTTAGTGAGGCCCTAAGGAAATTTAATGAGACCCTGTCTCTAAATAAAATATTAAAAGGGCTGGGGATGTGGCTCATTGGTTAAGCACCCCCAGGTTCACTCTCTGGTACCAAAAAAAAAAAACAAAAAACAAAAAAAAAAACCAGAGAGAGAATGTGAAAGCTGAGAGAAGATAAGCTTGCCCCCAATGGTATAGCACCCAAGTGGCAGAGCTGAGATTTAAGTCAGATCTGGCTCATTTGTGTGCCAGTGCCTCCTATAGCACATGTGGATTCCTTCAGAGAGATAAATTAGCTTGTTCAAGGTCACACAATTAAGCAAGGGGCAGGGGAAGGACTAAAGTCCAGATTTTTTGACTCCAGGGCCAGTGTTTGGTCTACAAATCACAGTGGCCTTGAACAATGAAGGCTAACAGCGTGCTAAGTGCTGGACAGATGAATGGCCCACCTCTTGCCTACAGGCTCCAATAATCTCAAGTTAATAGACAACACACAAGCCTTGTAATGAACAGCCACATGGCACAGAGGTCAGTGGGCCCCTGCAGGGTCCCTTTGAAATGCCTGAAGGGTTCCAAGAGGGTTCAGAATGGACTTCCTGCCCTAGGATTCTGTCAGGAGCAATTTGAAGGTGTAATGAAAAGTAACATGCTGGCTCTTTCCAAGCAAATCTATGGATGGCATTGAATATTTCCCCATTCAGTGATCTTCAAAGTGAGGTCTGCACATTAGGATGCAGAAACAAAGCATTAGAACTTCTTTTTCTATTGCTTATAAGTTTTATCTATCTATCTATCTATCATCTATCTATCTATCTATCTATTTATTTATTATTTCAGTACAGGGATCGAACCCAGGGGTGCATAACTACTGAGCCACATCCCCAGTCCTTTTTATTTTGAGACTGGGTCTCGCTAAGTTGCTGAGGCTGGCCTCAAACTTGTGATCCTCCTGCCTCAGCCTCTTGAGTCAGTCTCTGGGATTACTGCATGTGCCACGACACCTGGCTTGCCTCTCACTTTAAAATTTCTATTTTCTGGATATACCTTATGACATAAAACATACATACTAATAAGACTCAGGAATACCTGTTTATATTTTACAAATCATAAAATGCATACATAATTTAGAAATGATTTTCAGATGTCAAATACTATTCATAATGATTGTATTAGTATATAGTAAATTATTATGTTATAAAATGAGAAATATGTCTACATAAATATATATGTACACATAATGATTATATATATATATAGACTTAAACTTTTTTTTTTTTGGTACTGGGCATTGAACCCAGGGGTACTTTACCACTGAGCTACACTATGTCCCCAGACCTTTTCAGTTTTTAGTATTGAGACAAAGTCACACTAAGTTGCTTAGAGCCTCACTAAGTTACTGAGGCTGGCCTTAAACTTGCAATCCTCCTGCTTCAGCCTTCAGAGTCACTGGGATTACAGGTATGCATGACCAGACCCAGCTAGACTCAAAAACTTTTTTGAAAATAGGGGCATGAGATAGACATCACAGTCCTCCACTACTAGAAATGGCAGCATTTTACATCTTGTCTCTGTGTTGGTAGGGCAGAAGTGTCATCTTCTTTGGAATTTAATAGGCACAAATGTCTGTGTGTCATCTAGTGTGGTCTGAGTGCCTACTCCCCATATGGAGACTGTGGTAGAAACCAAGTCCCTGCAACCTTTGTAAAGTAAACAAAACTCTAAACACTTCTTTACTAGGGTTTACTAGTAAAAAATGTTGGGGCTGGGGATGTGGCTCAGCGTAGAGCACTTGCCTGGCATGCATGTAGCTCTGGGTTCAAACCCCAGTACTGACCACCACTTTTGTATTTGGCACATGATCCAGTAATTAGGGCTTGTTAACAACCACTTTGGTCCACCCACACAAAGGAATATATTATCTCTTGATGTAAAATGATGTTGGAGAAAAATAGAGAAAGTTATGGAGAGATGATCTTATAAAGAAAAATAGTTTCTAATTAAAAAGGGATGATTAGTAATTTCTATAAAAGAAAACTCCAAGCTCCTGTATATAGGCATAGAGTAGGAGGAAAGAGCATGGCGTACATGTGGTGGTGCAAATGTAGGCATTTTTCTTGTCTTTTTTATAATTATTTGTTTCCTAAAATTGAGATAAGAAGTTTATATTGGTTTATAATCAGAAAAAATACTTTGTGTGTGTGCGCATGCATGTTGCTGGGGATGCAACCCAGGATTTCATGGATGCTACACCCTCAGCTCCGGGAAAAAAAACAACAACACTTTTTAAAAAAGACAATAAATTGGGGCTGGGGATGTGGCTCAAGCGGTAAAGCGCTAGCCTGGCATGCACAGGGCGCTGGGTTCGATCCTGAGCACCACATACAAATAAAATAAAGATGTTGTGTCCACTGAAAACTAAAAAATAAATATTAAAAAGTTCTCTCTGTCTCTCTCTCTCTCTCTTTCTCTCTTTTTTAAAAAAAAAGACAATAAATTGAGCACATGCCCTTGAGAAAGATGTAAGTATTCTCTCAGGCAAAATGCAGACACACAGAAAGAAAAATGTGCCCTACTTGTGGCTGTTCCCTGCAATAAATTGCTGAGGGCTTTATCACATTAGCCCTTGGTGGCGAGGGCACTAGTGGAGGGCTTTCTTTCAGGTCTCAGAACCGGAAAGAGTTGTGCTGGTTTGCTTCTTATCTTATGGACACTGTGACTCATGCGATTCAGTGATCTTCAAAGGGTTTGTTTTTTTTTTTTTTTTTTTGGTGTGATAATCCCCTGAGATTCTTTTTAACTTTTTATTTTGAAGTAATTTTTGATTTATATGGAAGTTAGAAAAGAGAAAAAAAAAGTGCAAAGTTGCCCCAATACATTCATCCAGCTCTCCTTAATATTTACTGACTTAACCTCAGCACAGTTCCCTTTTCATAACCAGGGAATTAACTTTGGTATGACAATATTAACTAAGCCATTCGGTTTATTCAGATTTTCCCAGTCTTTTCACTGTCCTTTTTTCTATTCCTGGATTCCACGTGGCATTGAATTGTCATGTTTCCTTTGTCTCCTCCAATCTGTAAGCAGTCTTCAGTCTGTCTTTGTCTTTCATGACTTTGACATTTTTTAAAACATACTGGTCAGCAGTTAAATTGTAGAATGTCCCTCAATTTAGGATTAGATTGAGTTTATTGCATTTTGCACAAGAATACCAGAGAAGTGATATCATGCTATTCTCAGAGCTCCCTGACCTTTTAATAACTGTGTCTCTTTGCATATTTTTGTCACATAATTTTAAAGCCACAAGTGTAAATGACTGAAAAGATGTTATTGGTAATCTATGATAAATACCAGCACTTAAGATAATACATTTTTACATCTAAGAGACTTATAATACTCTCCCTATGACATTTCTCTGGCAATAAATTATGCTTACAAATTGAAATTAATTTTACTTCCTATACCATTAAACAGTAAATATTAAAATTATTGCAATATTATACACAATGTTCAAATCAAAGAAAATATATTCAAAGTTTTAAAAATAGGTATTAATCACAAAAAAGTAAATTTTTATTTAAATTTATCTCAATGAAATGATGGAACTTCTTTTTTTTTTTTTTTTTTTGTACCCATGAGTAAAAATTACTTACTGCTAGCCTGTTGTGGTGGCTGGGGCATGTCTGTAATTTCAGTGACTCTGGAGCCTGGGTCAGGAAGATCACGAGTTTGAGACAAGTCTCAACAATTTCATAAGGCCCTAAACAACTTATCGAGACCCTAAGTCAAAGAAAAAAATAAAAATAGGATGGAGGATGTAAGTCAATTGTAAAGCATTCCTGATTTCAGTCCCCAATACAAAAAAAAATACTTATTGCTAGAAGTTATTTAGTGTCAATTATATTTTTAATTTTTATCTACATAAGGCTAAGAAAACTTTCATATGAATAAAAACAGAAGAATTGAAAATTTTTATGATAGCACTGTCATATAAATCTTATCAGCACCTTCTGGGTTATATATCAAAAATCAGAGTGATTGCCCAACAAAAATAACATTCTTTTTCCTTTTTTTATTGAGATATAGTTCACATACCATAAAGTACACCATTTTCAACTAGGCAATTCAGTGGTTTCATTATGCTAAAACAACTGTGCATCTAATACTACTGCCTAAATCTGGGGTATTTTCATCATTCTAACACACACACACACACACACACACACACACACACACACACACACACACACAACTCCCTGCCAGGCACAATGGTACAAGCCTGAAATCCCAGCAACTTAGGAGACTGAGGCAGGAAGATTCCAAATTCAGGGTCAGTCTCTGCAATTTAGCAAGATCTAGTCTCAAAATAAGAAATAAAAAGAGCTACCAGGTATGGTGGCACAAGCCTATAATCCCAGCTGCTGGGGAGGCTAAGGCAGAAGGATGGTGAGTTCAAAGCCAGCCTAGGCAACTGTCAAGGTGCTAAGCAACTCAGTGACACCCTGTCTCTAAATAAAATACAAAATAGGGCTGCAGATGTGGCTCACTGATTGAATGCCCCTGAGTTCAATCCCTGGTACCCCCGTACCCACAAAAAACAAAAGGGCTAGGATACAACTCTGTGGGAGAGTATCCTTGGGTTCAATTTCTGCTATCAGAGAGAGAGAGACAGAAAAAGAAACTCCTTACATATTAGTAGTCATTCCTCATTCTCCCACCCCTGTCTCTGGGATTATCTATTCTGATCATTTCATAGAAATAGAATCATATAATGTGTGCCTGTCTTAGTTCATTTCCTGATGCTATAACAATATCACCAGAATACCAGAGTGGGTAAATTATGAAGAAAAAAGATGTATTTGATGGTTCTGAAAGCTGGGAAGTCCAGGATCAAGCGACACCTGGTGAGGGCCTTTGTGCTGTGTCATAACATGACAGAAGGCATCACATGTCAAGAAAGCACAAGGGAGAGAGAGTGCAAGCATGTGCCACAGTCATAACAAATAATTCTCATAACTGGCCCACTGTGGAGACAATGATGTTAGGTCCAGTCAAGAGGACTAAGCCCTTGTGACTTAATCACCTCTAAAAGATCCTACTTCTTGGCTGGGCATGGTGGTATAGGTCTGTAATCCTAGTGACCCGGGAGGCTGAGGCAGGAGGATCACAAGTTCAAGGCCAGCTTCAGCAACTCAGAAAGACCCTGTCTCAAAATGAAATATAAAAAAGGCTGGGCATATGATACATGTGGTAGAATACCCCTGGGTTCAATCCTCAGTACCAAAACCAAAAAAATCCACTCCTCACCTCTCAATACTGTTACAATGGCAATTAAAATTCAGCAGTAGTTTCAGAGGAGACATTCAAACCACAGTAGTGGCTTTTTATGTCTGATCTGTTTCACTTGGCATAATGTTTTCAAGGTTTATCCACATTGTGGCATGAATTAGCACCTTATTCTTCGTTTTAAAAAAATTTTTTTAGATGTTGATGAAACTTTATCTATCTATCTATCTATCTATCTATCTATCTATCTATCTATCTATGGTGCTGAGAATCAAGCCCAGTCCTCACACATGCTAGGCAAGCACTCTACCACTAAGGTACGACCCCAGACCCCACCTTATCCGTTTTTAGAGCTGAATAATATTCCATTATAACGATAAACTAACTATCTATTCAGCAGTTAGACAGCTGAGTTTTTTCAATCTTTTGGCTATAATGAATTGTGCTGCTTTTAATATTCATTTACAAGTCTTTGAGTAGACTTATGTTTTAATTTCTCTTGGAGTGGAATTATTGGGTCATATGGTAACTTTGTGTTTAACCTTATGAGAAGTGGCAAAATATTTTCCAAAGTGACTGCAGCATGTTGCATTCTCACTAGCAGTGTTTCACATAATTTCTCCACATGGTTGTCAATTCTTCTTCTTCTTCTTCTTCTTCTTCTTCTTCTTCTTATTATTATTATTATTATTATTATTATTTGGTACTGGGGATTGAACCCAAGGGTGCTTAACCACTGAGCCACATCCCCAGCTTTTTGGTATATTTTATTTTGAGACAGGGTCTCTCTAAGTTGTTAAGGCTGCCTTTGATCCTCCTGTCTCAGTCTCCCAAACCACTGGGATTACAGATGTGCATCACCATGCCTAGCAACAGTTATTATTATCTATCTTTTTGTTTTGTTTTTTTGCGGAACTGGGGATTGAACCTGTACAATCCTAGTACACAGCTACATTCCCAACCCTTTTTATTTTCTTCTTGAGACAGGATCTTGCTAAATTCTCCCAGCTAACTTGCAATCTTCCTGCCTCACCCTCCAGATTAGCTGGAATTGCAGGCATGTAACACTGCACCCAGCTCTGAATAAACAACATTTTTGAGACAAAATTTTCTGTGTTGCCCAGACTGGTCTTAAATTCCTGAACTCAAAAAATCCTTCTGCCTCCATCTTTGGAGTATTTGGGACTACAGATGCATGCCAGCATGCCTGGGTTCTATTCTGAATTTTGTTGGGGGTTTTTGCATCTATATCCATAAAGAATATTTGTCTGAAGTTTTTACCCAGGTGTGAGGTGAAAAAGACTTGGGTAAAATCTCCTCTATTTAGAAAATGACTATTACAGATTGTTTGTCAGTAAGTGGTCTGTAAAAAGGCAGCATAGCTTTTCTGTCAAACACATTTATTCATAAGCCTCTTGTGTGTCTGTGTATGTGTAGGTGTATGTGTGTGTGCATATGTGTGTGTGTGTGTGTGTGTGTGTGTGTGGTGTCTGAATTTATTTTTTTCTTTCCCTTTTTATTAGTGCATTATAATTGTACACAATAGTGGAACTCTTTGCTACATATTTGTACATGTACACAATATAACAATATATTTTGGACAATTTTATTCTTTAGTACCTTTCCTTTCCCTTCTCTCCTCCCTCCCCCTGATCCCTTTCCTCTACTCCACTGGTTTCCCTTCTATTTTCATGACACACTTCCTCACCATTTCCCCCACTTTTCTCTCTAACTTCCACATATAAGAGAAAATGTATGACTCTTGCCTTTTTGAGTTTGGCTTACTTCACTTACCCTAATGCTCTCAAGTTCCATTAATTTTCCTGCAAGTGGCATAATTTCATTCTTTATGACTGAATAAAACTCCATGGAATACATATACCACATTTTCTTTATCCATTCATTCCTTGATGGAGACCAAGTTCCATAACTTAGCACTTGTGCATTTTGCTGTTGTAAACATGGGTACTTATGTGTTGCTATAGTCTAACCTTAGTTGTTTAGAATAAATATTGAGGAGTGGGATAGCTGGGTCATATGGTGGTTTCACTTCTGGTCTTTTGAGGAATCCCTATACTGATTTCCATAGTGCTTATACTAATTTATAATTCCACCAAAAGTGTAAAGATGTTCCTTTTTCCCCTGCAACCTCTGCAGCATTTATTTTATTTTTTGGTACCAAGGATTGAACCCAGGGGCTCTTAAACCCTGAGCCATATCCCCAGCCCATTTTTTTTTAATGTTTTATTTAGAGACAGTTCTTGGTAGTTTTCTCAGGACCTCACTAAGTTGCTGAGGCTGGCTCTGAGCTCTTGATCTTCCTGCCTCAACCTGTCCAGCCACTAGGATTACAGGCGTCCGCCACCCTGCCTGGCTTTATTTGTATTCTTGGTGGTTGCCATTCTAACTTGAATGCAATGGAATTTCAGGATAGTGTTGATTTGCATTTCTCTAATTGATAAGTGTGTTGAACATCTTTTCACATATTTTTGGTCATTTGTATTTCTTCTTTGGAGAAGTGTCTGTTTAGTTCATTTGTCCATTTATTGATTGGGTTATTTGTTTTTTTTTAAAAAAAAATCTTTATATACTCTGGATGTTAATCCTCTGTCACAAGAGTAGCTGTCCAAGATGTCTTCCCTCTTTTTAGGTTCTCTCTTCATCATCTTAATTGTGGTGTTTTTTTTGTTTTTTGTTTTGGTTTTTTTGCTATGCAAAAAAATTTTGGATTTGATGCCATCCCATTTATTATTTTTTGGTATTATTTCCTGAGCTTTAGGCATTCACCCTGCATTTGCAAAGAGAGGGAGTTGGGCCAGGTGACGTGGTGCACATCTGTAATCCTAGTGGTACAGGAGGCTGAGGCAGGACGATAGAAAGTTCAAAGCCAGTCTCAGCAACTTAGTGAAGCCCTGTCTCAAAATAAAATGCAACAAAGTGCTGGGACATATGGCTGAGTGGTTAAGCACCCCTGGGTTCAATCCCTGGTACAAAAAAAAAAAGATGGAGGTGGACAGAGAAAAGAAGGAGGACAGTCCTTTCATTTTATCTTCCCTCTGTCTTCTGAAGAAAGGGGAGTATTGAGAGGAGGGCTGCCCATCAAGGATCCAGGTAAAATGTAAACATTTGTCTGCCTTTCCCTCTCATCTCTCTTTCTGCTGCTGTGCCCAGCTCCCAGGGGCCTCAATTAAGCAAGTCCTAGGGCATCTCTGAGGTCTCTGCCCTCCCGCTCAGATGGGGCCTCGGGTCCTAAGATCACTCTCAAAAATGGTTCCCTACCGAGTGTCCCTTGTCTACAAATCTTACTAACTGACCAGATGGCATTCACTTGCTTGGGCCATGTGTTCTTGTTTGCTAAGGCCTCCTGAGTTCCCCATCCAGATTCTCTGACTGTGAGGAATGTCAAGCTGTAAACTGTGGAAAAAAAGAAAGAAAGAAAGAGATAAGATTTTTTTTTAAAAGTAACTCATTGGAAGCCAAGATGGAGATATTTCATATATATATATATATATAGTTTTTAGTTGTAGAAGGACACAATACCTTTATTTTATTTATTCATATTTATGTGGTGCTGAGGATCAAACCCAGTGCTTCACACGTGGTAGGTAAGCACTCTGCCACTGAGCCCCAGCCCCAAGATGAAGGTATTTCTGAAGAGTAGGATGCTTTAATGTACTTTTCAAGTAATAAACATGGGCAAGTTCATTATTTGGTGACATAGGCTCAGTGAGTCAGGAGTGAAAGTTGATACTCCCACCCTTACAATGCCCCTCTCAACCCTGTCTGCCCTACAGGTTTGTTGGGAGTTAAATCTCTGGAGAGTTGGTGATAGGTATTATTTTTTTCTCCAGGGGGGGCTTACTGGCTCATAACTTCTCCAGATCCCAAGGATACTTCCAGACTGAGTATTTTCAGATAGAAAATGTAAGCCTTGTGCTGACCTCATGCGCTTTGTGTTCCCAGCAGAACTCAAACTTTCCAAAACTCAAGTTCATGTACCTTTAGTAAAAAAATCCCCTTTCTTTGCTCCATTTCTAGTAACACATGGGCCTTTAAGCCTTTTTGGCCATCAGGTACCAGTTGGTCAAAAGTGCAACACATTTAGGTGGAACCAATGTGGATGACATGTCCTTTGAAGTTCAAATAGGGTTGGAAATGACTGTAATATTGCTCACATGATGTCAAATTCCACATGTTTGACATATAGTGAGTGACATTTGACAAACTCAAGCACATTCTACTCTCAGAGCCAAAGACCACTCAAGAATAGGGGGTCTGCTTCTCTGTTGACAGCAGAATCAGACTGGGGAGGTCTTTGGTAAAGAATCAGAAAGTGATTTGCAACCCTTAGGCAAGAAATGGGCTGTTTGGATGGTTCCAGAATTTTGGCAGGAAGGCCTCCCCTGTACCCTTGCCTTCATTCTGAGAGGCAGTCCCCATTAAAGGCTGAGAGAAGCTAGTTGTACAGAAGCAAGATACTTCTGCTCCTTGAAGACTGCTACAAAAGGTTAGGATCTAGCCATCTTTGGCCAAGCCAGAGTCAGGTAAATACTCAGCAAATACATTCCCATTTCTACCATCTTTGCCCATAGCAGTCCTTAGAGTACTCTTTTCCATTGACTCAGGATGAGACCTCAGAATCCTCATGTTAGCACTCTTGGCAGCCTGGGCCAAATGCCTGAAGTTGGTATACAAGATGACAATAATAGCTAACATTTTGCTGAGAATTTATTATGGGTTAGGCATTGGTTAAATGCATTATGTGCATTATCTCTTTTTAATTCTCATAATAATCTTGTTATGACACCATTATTCTTATTTTAAAGACAAGGAAACCTAGAGTGAGGGAAGATAAGTAAACTTTCTTAAGGTCAAATTGACTGGAAATCTGGCCCGACTCAAGAGACTAACTCCTTAACCATCACACTATGCCAACTCATTCATTCACACAAATATTTAATCAGTATGAGTTTTCCGTTAGCACCATTCTAGGCCCTCGGGATACAACAGTCAGAAGATCATCACACTCTGGAACATGACATCATATAGGCCCCTTGAAGGAAACCCTCTGGGGGTCGATGGCATAATAGTGGATGATACATCCATTTGTTATCAGGCTGGGGGATCTCAAAAATGTGAGAGCCCTACATTTAAGCACAGGGAGTATTTGCAAAACTTCAGCTATGAGGTAAAGGGGCAGGGATAAAGTTTGAGCTCAACTTTGACAGGGTTCTGAGTGCTTAGTATAGGCTGTGACCCATGCTCCATGCTTGAGGTAGATAACATGCCTCGTTGATCTCTAGAACTCTGTGAAGGTCAACCACCCAGGGCCCTCCTGACCATAGGTCAGCCTTAAGTGTTTCAAGCACCCCATGCCTGCCTGACTTTTTTGCCATTAGCAGCAAGATGTGTGAAGTTTAAGTCTCTTTGCAAAACCCTGGGGACACGTTGCAGGTGGGACTGAGCTCACCCTTCTTATAGATCAAAGGGCACCTGGGCCCACTCGCTAGGGAGACCCAGGGGAGCTGGAAAGGAAGGGGGAGGAGGGGACTAGGGCAAGCTGGAGCTGAACTGTGATCGATTGGCTTGTTTTGCTCTTACACTTATGTTTACCCAGCTGGGCCTGCTGCCACCCAAGGTACCAGTACTGGCCAGCCTTTGGGGCAGTGTCAGAGACTTGGCCAGCTTTTGGAAAAACTGAGGCAGGGGAGTTTTTCATGTCTGCAACTTTTCTGCCCCACTGGGCCTTATTCCTCCTCCAATGACACCCCCCCCCCCCAGTCTCAGCCAGAAAGTCTTTCAGGCTTTCTTCCCCTTAGTGGAACTTAGAGTCATGCAGGCATCTAAGACATGAACAGGTAAACATCTGCCAGCAGCCTCTAGCCTAATTCTTCTGGCATTTAAAAAAGCCCGGACATCTCTGGCAATTATTCCTTTCAAGGTACATAAGAGCAGAGAGCCTCAGGAAAAAGCCTCAGGAAATGTGACAAATGGCTAATGGAAAAGTTGCAGATCCAAGAAAACAAGTAAGTTCCTTGCTGCTAACTGAGGAACAAAGTTAAAACAAATCCCGGCATCTCAGGAAAATGTTTTGCCTGGTTTAAACAGCAATAGGGGCTTGGAAGACCCCAAAGCAGAATGATTGCGAAATTGTGTGTGTGTGTGTGTGTGTGTGTGCACGCGCGAGTGTGGCGGGGAGGAGCAGGAGGGATGTGTGTGTCAGGATTTGGGAATTCAAAGGGCCCTTCTGGGGGCATGTGGCCAATGGTTTATCAGTGCTTAGAGTCAGTATTACTTTTCTTAAAAAAACAATCCAATCCCAAACCAAACAGCAAGTAGGAGCTGGTGGCAAAGGACCCCTGGGCTTAGAGTAAGTACTAAAGTGGTGGTTTAGAGTGGGGACTTTGGAATCAGACAAAACTTAAGGGAATGTTAATCCTAGCTCAGCTACTTATTAACTGTTTGACCTAGGGACTGTTGCTTTGCTTTTCTGAGCCTCATTGTAACCCTCTGTAAAATGGGGATGACATCTACTCACTGCATTGTTGTGCGATTTGAATAAAGTATGCTAAGTGCTTAGCAACTGATCTAGGGACTGATCTGTGTGACCCAATGTACATGGAGGCCGTGATGATCAAAGATGAGGATTGTGGAAAACAGAGAAAAGAGCACCTAAGAGGTTCAGTACGTTGAGTGTTTATTTGTGATTTTTATCACAGTTCAAAAGAAAGTTTGAAAGGTGGAAACAAGCAAAATGTCCATCAAGGGCCAACTGGAGGCAAATGTGATATATAAATACAATAAAATACTATTCAGCCTTAAAAAGGAAGGAAATTCTGACACATACTACAATATGGATGAATCTTGAGGGCGTTGTGCTAAGTGAAATAAGCTAGTCACAAAAGGACAAATACTGTACAATATGATTCTACTTATATGACGAACCAAGAGTAGTCATACTCAGAAAAACAACAAGATAGTGGTTGCCAGGGAAAAGTTGCAGATCCAAGAAAACAAGTAAGGGGGAAGGGAGAAGTGAGGAGTCATCGTTTAGTGTGCATTTCAGTTTCTGGAGATGGATGTGGCAAGGCTTATACAGCATTGTGAGTGTACTGAATGCCACTGTCCTATACATTTTAAAATGGTTGAAAAGGTAAATGGTAAATTTTACGTGTATTTATGATATTAGAAAATGAAAGTAAGCTTGGCAATTGATGGGATTGGGGTCCACATGAGTGAAATTTTGGCTTCAATTGTTTTTGCTACCCTCCTGTACTGAAGGAGTGAGGTGGAGGGATGGCCTGGTGTTCTCAATATAAAACAAAATACAAAAGAATGGAAGTTTCTGAGCTCTAAAAAAGGCAGCAAGCAACAAGAGTAGGGTCCATTTCTAGGCTATGATCACCTGGGATGAGCCCTGAAGCCCACTTGGGACCCCACTGAGGCCAGGCTGGGAGACCACAGAAATAAGGAGGAGGAAATTTGGGCCAGTCTGAGGTAAAACTTGCAGAACTTTGCAAATGCAATCAGCTGCTCAACTCCCCACCACTTCCTAGGCAGAGTGGGTGGGACCAACCTCTCCTCTTCCTCCAATCCCACTCCTTCCAGGCTCCACAGGGCCCCTCAAAGCTGCCCTTCTAACTCAACCAGCTGCCTGATCTCCCTGGAGAGAAGGTTGTGGAGGTGGGCCTGTCAGTGTCCACATCTCTAGCCGACCAACTTCTTCCCTAGACCATTCCGGTCCCTGCACACGTGGAGCCTGTGTGCATAGACCCACCCGAGCCCAGGAGCGACAGAAGCTGCTGGGATCCTAGCATAGGTACGGAGGTAATTAGGCACGTCTTCTCTGCTCCTGAAGTAATGTTTATTTATCTTTCAAATTCTGCCAACTAAAATGGCATGGGCTGTGATTTACCATCACACCATTATGTCATACTTCCTTATGGCTTTTATGACCAAGAAAGACTCCAGGCACAGTAGCCATATTATGTCCCAGTGAACCGTTGGCCAAATTGAGTCACTGTTTCTGGTCCCTGTCGCTGGTCAAAAATGACATCCCAGGCTAATTGCTATTTTGGGGGCACATTTTTAAAGCAAATGCAAAAAAAAATATTGAATGTCCCTATTTTCTGACTGAAATTTGCATCTGTCTTTTTACTCTCTCCTGGCAAATATGCTTTATGTTTATTTAAACAACCTTTAATGAAAACGTACAGCTGCAAACATCTTACTACTCTATGCTTTCTGGTCAAGAAAATTGCCTGTAATCATAGTTGAATTTCCTATTTATAACAGAATATTGTTTTTTTGTTGCTGCATGGTACGGTTCAATGCGTGAATGTTGTAAATGTGATGTGTGCTTATCTGGGGTTGTAAGTATCTTATTCATTTATTCAATCAACAAACTTTTGGCGGGGCAGGGGAGGGCATGTGCTATATGGTGCTTTTTTAAAGAAATTTTTTCTCTTCTTTTTTTTCTGCTGTTGGGGATTGAACCCAGGGCCTTCTGCATGCAAGGCAAGCACTCTACCACCTGAGGTATGTCTGCAGCCCATTTAAGAACTTTTTTGAAACGGGAAATCATATGTAGAGGCATTAAATCGCATGATAGGTCACTGATATGAAAGGGTAGCTGTTATCAACCATAGGTGTGTCATAATTGGTTATAAGGTGTGTCAAAACTAATTTGTAAATGATAATAGTTAATGTACTGATGTTGCTGAATGATTTACTTGGTTATGAGTTGCGGTATATTGAAGGTTATCCTGACAATAATTGTGTTACTCTCAGTTGCTTACATTTCAGTATGTTTTAGTAAGAGTTAGAGAAAAGGGTCTGATTAATGGCTATCATGTTAAGAATCATCTATTCCCCAAGTATGCTTGTGGGAGTATGGTATGCAGGTGACTGTCATCAATAATACCATAATTTGGAATTGTTGGAGTGTCTCACAAGGTCTGTTACATGGAGAGTGGAAAGAGAGGAACCTAGGAAGGTAAGATGGGTAGATGTGGCTTTTTAGAACGTAAGTAAACACATTTTGGGCTGGATTGACCCCAAAATTCTGCTGAGCTAATGGTCATTGACATCACAGAGCTACTGCTTGTTTAGCAGGTTTCAGTATTTCCCCAAGAATAGAGATATGATCTCCTGATCAACTTCTCCTAGGACTAGCTGTGTGGCATGTTGAGCTCCTTAGAAATGAGAATGTGGTCCAAAGGGCAGTTTCCAGCTTAGGTTTCAGGCAATGAGTCAAACTAGAAAAGGGACTTACTAATATTGAACTTGATATGCTATCTCTGTGAAGAAGCCAGATGGGATGCGGTGGGGGTGTTGGAGGACAGAAAAGGGGGAGCTTCTGTGGTCTTACTTTTTAAATATAAAGTAGATTTCTAGAGTTGACCAGAAAGTAGTAGGTAGGATACCTTATATACAAACAGGTTGACTTGGCATCCTGATTGGAAGAGTACTAGAAATGTTTCTGTGTCCTTGAAGTCATCTCCCTGCTTGATTTTCTGATACTGTTAGTGTGGTGGAATCTCTTTCTTTCTTCCTTTCTTCCTTCCTTCCTTCCTTCCTTCCTTCCTTCCTTCCTTCCTTCCTTCCTTCCTTCCTTCCTTCCTTTCTTTCTTTCTTTCTTTCTTTTTCTTTCTTCTTTCTTTCTTTCTTTCTTTCTTTTTTTTAAATTAAGCTTTGTTCTGTTGAACTGTTTTTCTTTTTCCCCAGTGTATGCCTGGGGAAAAAAGAGGATAATTCTTTTAAAAATAAGCAGCACTTTCAGGAATGAGCTGGGAGCCTGCTACAATTATTGTTAAGGAGACCAATTATATGGAGATTCAACCTCCATAATTAATCAGTGAACATCTAAGCAGCCACATATCTGATAGGAGGGAGGAGGCCCTCTCCTTTGAGAGAGGGAAAATGACTACTCCCTTCTGATTGAAAAAGCACCATCCCAGACCTCCTGGCTGCTGACATGCAGATGTACATCTGGCTGTAATCTCTCACTCCCTGCTAGCCTTTGCCAAACTGTGCGGAACAGAAATTCAGTTTCTCCCCCATGTAAAGAGACAGAGAGAAATTGAAGAGTTAGATAGTTAAAATTCTGAGCACTGGCTAGGAGACGGAACATGCCTGAAGCAATAAAAAGACTCTCACTTGAAAACCGTGGCTGAAGAAAGATTTGAGCAGTTTAAACAACTGGTGGAGTTGATTGGGGTGAGGGAGTAGAAGCCTCAAAGCCACAGACAAGCCTTGATACTCTGCAGACAAGCTACGAAATATTTAAATTGTATTAAATCTACTTGGGCCCAATGAGCAAGATAGAATAAAACTTGATATCATTTGAAGGGATTTATTTGCACTTCGGTGTCCATGTTTCTATAAGTCTTACTCTAAATTTTATATGGTGGTGTTTTAAACACAGTTTTATTTATGAAGAATGAAAGTATAACTGAATGGGGAAGTATGTTTTGTTCCCTCCCTCTGAGCTATCCAATCTAAGAGAAGCCATTGTCCTGTCAGAATGGTGGCAACCTACCCAAATTGCAGAACCAGTACTGGGAGGAAAATGATGCCCTTTGAAATTCTGCCTTAGAAACCCATACTTCATAAATGATAAACATCACTGTGCCTCAACTTTTGGATTCAATATTGTAGCCATCTTTATGAACATGCCTCAAGGAAGGACAACATATCAAGTTACTAGTTCCTTACTATCATTGGTTTCCCAAACTGAGTATTTAATATACCTCTTATTTCTTTTTTTTAATGTTTTTTAGTCATAGATGGACACAATATCTTTATTTATTTATTTATTTATTTATTTATTTATTTATTTATTTATTTATTTATTTATTTATTTATATGTGGTGCTGAGGATCGAACTCAGGGCCTCATGCATGCGAGGCAAGTGCTGTATCACTGAGGTACAACCCCAGCGCCCACCTCTCATTTCTATTCAGAACTTTAAAAAATTTACATGGAAGAATATAGCAAACATTTGCCATGCAGAGTGGAAATACAATACTTCATTTACTTTATCATCTTTTTTTTTTTTTTGGTACTGGGGATTGAACTCAGGTGCACTCTACCACTGAACCACATCCCCAGCCCTATTTTGTATTTTATTTAGACACAGCTGAGTTGCTTAGTGCCTGGCTTTTGCTGAGGCTGCTTTGAATTTGCAATCCTCCAGTTTCAGCCTTCTGAGCCACTGGGATTATAGGTATGCACCATCATACCTGACTTTTTTTTTTTTAAAAACACTGAGGATTGAACCCAGCTGTGGTTAACCAATGAACCATATCTCCAGCCCTTTTATATTTTATTTATTGTGAGTTGAAAGCTCTCACTTTTGAAGATACCTTTTTCTAAACTTTTAATTTCAATAAAATTATAGATACACAGGGAGGTGAAAATATTGTACAGAGAGGTTCCTTGTACTCTTCACTTTCTTCCACTTTAATATCTTACATAGCTAGAGATGACTAGAGTATAGTATGAAAACCAGGAACTCAACATAGGTACAATGTGTGTGTGTGTATGTAGTTTTATGCCATTTTATCCCATGTAGATTTGTATAGCCACCATCACAGTCAAGAGAGAGAATTATTCTGTCACCATGGAATGTCCCTGTTGCTACCTGTATAAGTTATACCCAGTTCACCCCATCTCTAACCCTCAGAAATCACTAATCTGTATACTTTGTGATTTCAAGAATATGACAGGAATTATATATTATATAAGTTTTTGACATCTTCTTTTTTTCATTCAGCAGAATTCCTCTTTGTGTGTGTGTGTGTGTGTGTGTGTGTGTGTGTGTGTGTGTGTGTGTGTGAATAGTTTGCTTCACCTGGGGGGGATGGTACACGTCTCTAATCCTGGTGGCTCAAGAGGCTAAGGCAGGAGGATCACGAATTCAAGGCCAGTCTCAGCAATTCAGTGAGACCCTGTCTCTAAAATATATATGAATGAAAAGGGCTGGGGATGTGGCTCAGTGGTTAAGCACCCCTGAATTCAATCCCTGGTGCCAAAAAAAAAAAAAAAAAAGGAGAGAGAGAGAATAGTTTGCTTCTTTTTATTCCCAAGTGGTAAGTAGTCCATGGTATAGTATAGATGTGCCACAATTTGTTCAAGCTTTTACATGTTGTGGGATATTTAGGTTGTTTCCCTTTTTGGTGTTTTTTATTTGTCCCCTTTGCTTTTTTTTCCTCTATTCTCAGCTTTCCTTTCTGTGAGTTACTTGAACATTTATTTTAGAATTCCATTTTGATTTATCAATGGAATTTTTAAACAGTAACACTTATTTTTATTTGTTCTTTTAGTTATAATGACAGTGGAATCAATTTTGACATATTTATACAGAATTTTGAGCACATCTCTTTGTGTAGTTTTTGTGGTTGCTCTTGGGCTCACATTATACATTCATAACTTATGACACTTCATTGCTGTCATTTTACCAGTTACAATGAAGTGTGAAAACTTTTCCTCCCCTCCCTTGTTTCTAATATAATTGTCTTAAATATTGAGAAACATATCAGATGACATTTTACTTTTTGATTTGACTGTCAAACATAATTTAGAAAACTGCAGAGAAGAGAAAAGCCTATTGTACTTACTCATATTTTGGTACTTTCTTTGATCTTCCTCCTCCTTCTTCTTCTTCTTTTTCTTTTTCCTTTTTTTTTTTTTTTGTGGTGCTGGGGATCAAACCCAAGGCCTTGTGCATGTGAGGCAAGCACTGTACCAACTGAGCTACATCCCCAGCCCTGTTCTTCCTTCTTTCTTAATGCTCCAAGATTCATTTATTTCTGTTTGGATAACTTCCTTTAGCTATTTTTTAAAGATGGGTCGGCTGGTGATACAGACTTTTAATTTTAATTTTTAATTTTCCTTCATCGGAGGATGTCTTGACTTCTCTTTCATTCCCGAAGGATATTTTTGCTGGATGTGGAATTCTGTGCTGGCATTGCTTTCCTTCCAGCACTTGAAAAATGTTCTGCTGCTTCCTTGTAACCTCCAAGAGAAATCCACAATCATTTGAATGATTCTTCCTTTAGAGATACGATGTAGTTTCTCTCTGACTGCTTGTCAAGGTTTTTTTTTTCCCTTTGTTCTTGTTTTCAGATGTTTGACTATGACATGTCTTGGCCTGAGTTTATTTGGATTTATCTTATCTAGGGTTTACTCAGTTTCTTGAATCTATAGGTTTATGCCCTTAGCCAAATTTGAGAAAATTTCAGCCCCTTCTTTCTTTCCTTCCTTTTCTTTCCTCCCTCTTTTTTCTTTCTTTTCTTCCCTCCCTTCCTCTCTTTCCTTCCTTCCTTCTTTCCTTCCTTCCTTCTTTCTTTCTTTTTTTCTTTCTTTTTCTTTCCTCCTCCTCCTCCTCCTCCTCCTCCTCCTCCTCCTCCTCCTCCTCCTCCTCCTCCTCCTCCTCCTCCTCCTCTTCTTCTTCTTCTTCTTCTCCCTCTCCCTCCTTCCCTCCCCCCCCTCTCTCTCATACAGGGTATTTAACACAAAGGTGGTCAACACTGTGTCTGGTTTGAGATGACAACAGTTATTAAGAGTGCTGTGTCCTACTCGCTTTCTCATCTTTTGCTACTTTGGCTAGAGAGAGCAGGCTTTTGTTAGAACTTGTTTTTTTTTTTTTTTTCTGTGCTTGTTGATGTTCCTGAGTTGTTGGCTTCTCTAGCAACTATCCTAGGATATATGACGCAAAAAAGAAAACAGAAGTAACTCACCAATATTTCTTCAGTTCTCAAGGTCCCAAGGTCCCTAGTAGTTTGTCCTCTTTTCTCTGTCAGAGGCTCCTTATGTTTGTTTTATACATAGCATTCAGGGATTTTGGCCATACTTGGCAGAAAGAATAGGGAAAAGTACTTCAGCTTCATCTTGTCCTGGAACTGGGAGTACAAGATTATCTTTTATGACTTCTAAAATTTTTCATAATTTTCTCCATAAAGGTCATATACAACTGTTGTGTATGTGACTATATCATTAACTGTGTAATCAGGTAAATGAATGTGAACACGACTCTGTAATGCATGTAAGAAAGTACCTAAAACTACTTGTTCAAGGGATGTTTCTTGGAATGCTACGCACAAACTATCTATAGTCCTAGCTCCTTGCTATTAAATGTGTGTGTGTTAATAATTTTATTTATTTATTTATTTTTGATACCAGAGATTAAACCCAGGGGCCCTCAACCACTGAGCCACATCCCAGCCCTTTTTATTTTTCAATTTGAGACAGGCTCTTGCTAAGGGTCTCCATAAATTGCTGAGGCTGGCTTTGAACTCATGATCCTCCTGCCTCAGCCTCCCAAACTGCTGGGATTACAGGTATGCACTACCACCCCAGCATATATTTTGAATAGCATTTGTTATGGTTTGAATATGTTGTGTCCCTCAAAAAGGTCATGTGTGAGAAAATGCAAGAAGGTTCAGAGAGAAAATGATTGGGTTGTGAGAGCTTTAACCTAATTGGAGATTAATCCATATGGATTAACCTGGTAGTAACTATACACAGGTAAGGTGTGGCTGGAGGGGATAAGTCACTGGGGACTTGCCTTTAGGGCATATATTTTGTCCCTGGTGGCTGTGTGGTATTCTGAGTTGCTTTCCTCCATCATGCCCTTCTGACATGTTCTGCCTCACCTGGAGTACAGAGATATGGAGTTGGCCATCTGTGGTACTGAGACCTCTGAAAATGTGATAAACTTTTCCTCCTCTACATTTTTCTTGTCAGGACTTTTGGTCACAGCAAAGAAGAGCTGACCAAAACAATATTCCTTTAACAAATTACATCTTCTAATTTTAAATGACCAAACTACATATTGGTTATTTCTACTATACATGATACAAATTTTTCATATTAATTTACCCAGCATTCTGTTGAATGCTCTTATTAGTTCTAATAGTATCTATTGCATTTTCTTTCGCTCTTTTCTTTCTTTGTCTTTCTTTCTTCCTCCTTCCCCAACCCTCTCTCTCTTACTTTCACACATTGCTACCACTGAGCTACATCCCCAGTCCTTTTTTACTTCTTATTTTGAGACAGGATGTCTAAATTGCTGAGGTTGGCCTCAAACTTGCAATCCTTGTGCCTCAGCCTCCCAAACTGCTGGAATTACACACATGTGCCACCAAGCCTAACTGTCTTGCATTTTTCTCTGTAAGCAATTATATAATCTTCAAGTATGAGTTTTTCTTCCTTTTCTTACTATCATCTTTCTATCTATCTATATTTATATTCTGATACTATTTTGTTTGCTGAGTCTTAATTACAATATCAAACAGAAGTGATAATGACAGGTATCCTTATCTTTCTTTTTTGAGTTTTAAAGTAAATGCTTGTACACTTTTATCATTATCATTTGTTGTCGGTTTCTTGTAGATATCTTTTATCAGAGTGAAGATGTTTACTTTTATTGCTAGTTTTCTAATATTTTTTAAAAATCATAAATGGGTGTTTTATCAATTTTGTTGCATATTTGTGGTGATCATTTGGTTTCTCTAACTTGTTTATGTAGTGAATTATATTAATATATTTTCTTTTTTTGTGGGAGGAGGAAATGGGGATTGAACCTAGGGGCTTTTTATCACTGAGCCATGTCCCCAGCCCTTTTTATGTACAGAGTGTCACTAAGTTGCTTAGGGTTTTGCTAAACTGCTGAGGCTGGCTTTGAACTTGTGATCCTCTTGCCTCAGCCTTGCTAGAATTACAGGTGGGTTCCACCATGCTTGACTTTTTAAAAATTGATTGATTGATTGATATTTTTTAAAAATATAAATGACAGCGGAATGCCTTACAATTCTTATTATATGTATACAGCACAATTTTACATATCTCTGATTGTTATAAAGTATGTTGACACCAATTTGTGTCTTCATACATGTATTTTGGATGATGATGTCTATCACATTCCACTATCCTTGCTAATCCCCTGCCCCCTCCCTTCCCCTCCCACCCTTCTGCCCTATATAGAATTCATCTATTCCTCCCATGCTCCCCCTCCCTACCCCACTATGAGATAGCCTCCTTGTATCAGAGAAAACATTTGGCATTTGTTTTTATGGCTCAGTAATATTCCATTGTGTATATATGCCGCATTTTTAATCCATTCATGTACTGAAGGGCATCTAGGTTGGTTCCACAGTTTAGCTATTGTAAATTGTGCTGCTATAAACATCGATGTGGCTGTGTCCCTGTAGTATGCTCCTTTTAAGTCTTTTGGGTATAAACTGAGGAGAGGGATAGCTGGATCAAATGATGGTGACTTTTTTTATTAATATATTTTCTAAAAAAAATTTTAAAAAATATATATTTTCTAATGTAAAATCACCCCTGCATTCCTGGAATATACCTTACGTGGTCATATACATGTATGGATTTTTGTACCTCATATTTTATTTTCAGAAATTTGCATGTACATTAAAAGGATGATTTGATCAGTATTTTCCATTCTTGTACTGTTCTTGTCTGATTCTGAGATCAAATTATGGTAGTCCTATAAAATGGGTATGAGAATTTTCTTCTATTATTCTCTGGATTAAACAGAGGTTATTTCATCTATTTCAAATTTATTAGCATGAAATTATTTACTTATTTTAAATTTGTTAATTTGTTTTAATTAGTTATGCATGATAGTAGAATGCATTTATGCACTTTTATATATCACACACAGATGGGATACAATTTCTCACTTTTCTGAGTGTACATGTTGCAGAATCATATTGGTTATGCAGTCACACATATACATACAGTAATGATGTCTGTTTTATTCTATCTTTCCTATCTCCACATCCTCTCCCCTCCTCTCTCTTCACTTCCCTCTACCTAATCTAAGGTAACACTATTCTTCCCTAGTGCCCCCTGCCTTATTGTGACTTAGCATCCGCATATTAGAGAAAACATTCAGCCTTTGGTTTTTTGGGATTGGCTTATTTCGCTTAGCATGATATTCTTTAACTCTATGCATTTACTGGTGAATGCCATAATTTCACTCTTTTTAAAAGCTGAGTAATATTCCATTGAGTATATATACCACATTTTCTTTATCCATTCATCTACTGAGGGACACCTAGATTGGTTCCATAGCTTAGCTATTGTGAATTGAGCTACTATAAACATTGACATGGCTGCATTACTGTAGTATGCTGATTTTTAAGTCCTTTGGGTGTAAACTAAGGAGTGGGATAACTGAGTCAAATAGTGGTTCCATTCCCAGTTTTATGAGGAATCTCCATAATGCTTTCCATAGTGGTTGTACCAATTTGCAATCCCACCAGCAATGTATGAGTGTACTTTTTACCCTACATCCTCGCCAACATTTACTGTTTCCTGTATTCTTGATAATTGCCATTCTGACAAGAATGAGATGAAATCTTGGAGTAGTTTTGCTTTGCATTTCTTTAATTGCTAGAGATGTTGAACACTTTTTCATATATTTGTTGATTGATTGTATTTCTTGTTCTGTGAAATGTCCATTCAGTTCCTTAGCCCATTTATTGATTGTATTATTTGTTTTTTTGGTGTTAATTTTTTGAGTTCTTTATATATCCTAGAGATTAATGCTTTATCAGAGGTGCAAGTGGTAAAGATTTTCTCTCAATCTATAGGCTCTCTCCTCATGGTATTGATTATTTCCTTTGCTGAGAAGCTTTTTAATTTGAATCCATCCCATTTATTTTTATTTTATTTTTGTAGTTGTAGATGGAAATAATGCCTTTATTTAATTTATTTATTTTTATGTGGTGCTGAGGACCGAACCCAGTGCCTCATGCATGCTAGGGAAGCACTCAACCACTGAGCTACAGCCCCAGCCCCTCCATCCCATTTATTGATTCTTGATTTTACTTCTTGTGCTTTAGGAATCTTGTTGAGGAAGTCAGATCCTAGGCTGACATGGTGGAGATTTGGGCCTATTTTTTCTTCTATTAGGTGCAGGGTCTCTGTTCTAGTGCCTAGGTCTTTGATCCACTTTGAGTTGATTTTAGTGCAGGGTGAGAGAGAGGTTTAATTTCATTTTGCTACATATGGATTTCCAGTTTTGCCAGCACTATTTGTTAAAGAGGCTATCTTTTCTCCAGTGAATGTTTTTGGAACCTTTGTCTAGTATGAGATAACCACATTTATGTGGGTTTGTCTCTGTGTCCTGTATTCTGTACCATTGGTCTACAAGTCTATTTTGGTGCCAATACCATGCCATTTTTGTTACTATGGCTCTGTAGTATAGTGTAGAGTCTGGAATTGTGATGCCTCCTGCTTCACTTTTCTTGCTAAGGATTGCTTTAGCGATTCCAGTTGTAGATGGACACAATACCTTTATTTTATTCACTTATTTTTATGTGGTGTTGAGGATTAATCCCAGTGCCTCACCTATGCTAGGCAAGTGCTCTACCACTGAGCCACAACCCAAGCCCTTTGTTTTGAATTTTAAAAACAGCTTTATTGAGATAGAAATTGTTATGACTTGAGAATATTATTGTCATCCCAAAAGAAAACACATTTTTACAATTGAGGTTTATTTGAATTTGCTTCTTTGTTTAACTAATTTTTCACTCCATTGTTTTTTGAATTTCAGCCTTTTATTCTGCATTCAATTTTCTTCATCTGGAAGTACAGCTTTTATGTAGTTGTTTTAGTGAAAATGTTTTCATTGCCCTCAGTTTGTGAATGATAACTCTAGGTTAATATTATTCCATTGTCTTCTGAATTCTGTTATTCATAATGAGAAATCTATTGATCATTATCTTTTGTCAGGATAGGTCTTTTACATCAGTCAGTTGTTAAATGTAATCTTCCTTTTTTTCTGGTTATTTAAAAAATGTTCTATTTCTTTCACTCTGATCTGTCCAGGTTTATTATATTTTTATTTGTTTTGGACTTGGTCTTCTTCAATCTGAGTTCTTGTTGTCTTACCGAAACTATACTCATAATACATTGTTTTCAGTTTAATATATCAGGGTTTTTTTGTTTGTTTGTTTGTTTGTTTTGGTACTGGGGATTGAATCCAGGGGCACTTAACAACCGAGCCACATTCCCAGCTACTTTCATATTTTATTTAGAGACAGGGTCTCACTGAGTTGCTTAAGGGCCTCACTAACTTGCTGAGACTGGCTTTGAACTCATGATCCTCCTGTCTCAACCTCCTGAGCTGCTGGATTTTAGGTGTGCGTCACTATGTCTTGCATAATGTTTCCATTGTTTAAAAAGTGCATCAGGATCTAAAGATACTAACTGAACCAAGTACCTAATCATTATTATTTTCCCTCATCTTTTATGGATGTCTTGTCTGTACATAATTCAATACCTCTTTTGATTTGGTTGGTTGCATTCTTCTCTATAAAGTTTTTCTAGAGCCCTCAACTTTCATAAAAAGGACTCTACATTTTCACAGCCTTATTGTCATCTGTTTACAGGATATTCTTTTCAATCATATACCTCAACTGGCATAAACCAGCTCCAAGCATTCATGGTGTTATGCAATATATTTTGTAAGAGGAATGGGAAGATTCAGTTAATCAGGAGAGTAAATAAAGAAGAGATTAGATAAGATATTTACTGCTGGACTCTGCACCTACTGTGGACCAAGTGTCAATTTAGGGAGAACAAGATGGACAAAGATTTTGCTCTCATAGAGTAAGGGGAGAATAAATAAGTAAATATATAGATAAACAAGATATAATTTTCAGATATTCACAAGTACCATTAAGGGGAAAAGACAGAAGAATGAAGTAGAGGATTACTAAGGTTTGGAGGCTACTCTGGATGAGATAACGACTTTTCTGGTCCATGGTATATGAGCTACTATTTGAAAACTAAGGAGACGGGCATTTTAAATCCAGAATAGAGTGTATTAGGTAGGGGAATCATTTCTGACCTGATGCAGGAATGAGCTTAAGTGTGTTCAGTAAAGAAGGTGTCCATGACTGATATGTGGTTAGCAAAAGGGAGTATATATGAGATGAGGCCTTAGGTGAAACTTTTATTTTTTTATTTATTTATTTTTTAATTTTTTAGTACTGGGATTGAATCCAGGGTGCTTAACCACTGAGCCACATCTCTAGCCCTTTTTATTTTGTATTTTGAGTCAGGATCTTGCTAAGTTGCTGAAGCTGGTCTGAAACTTGCAATCCTCCTGTCAATATACCATTGTGCCCAGCAAAACAGGGTTTTATATATTTGTAATAGATTTTTATCTGATCTCAAGTGTGATTTGAAATGAAGAGATCTAAACATGGGATAACAAGATAAGATTCATCTCTTTAAAAGATAGTTTGACTACTGTGTAGAGAAAGGACTGTAGAGGGGCAATGGGGAAACCAAGTGACCTCTCAAGGGGCTTAGTCTGTTTGTATTATAACAAAATATCTCAGACTGAGTCATTTATAAAGTACAGAAGTTAATTTTCCCAGGCTGGAGGCTGGGTATATCCAAAATCAAGGCTCTGGCAGGCTTGGTGTCTTGAGAGGTGCAGTGTCTTTCTAAGATGACATTTTGTTATGGCACTCTCCAGAGAGAAAGAAGGTTATGTTCTTACTTGGCAGAAGGGCAGAAGAGCCAGTTGCAGTGGTGCACGCCTGTAATCCCAGTGACTCAGGAGGCTGAGACAGGAGAATCATGAGTTCAAAGCCAGCCTCAGCAACTTAGTGAGGCCCTAAGCAACTCAGTGAGACCCTGTCTCTAAATAAAAATACAAAATAGGGCTGGGGAGGTGGCTCAGTGGTTGAGTGCCTGTGAATAGTTCAATTCCCAGTACCCACCCCCAGCCCCCCCCCAAAAAAGGCAGAAGAGGTGAAAAGGGATGCACTCTCTCCATCAAGCTCTTCTCTGAGGGCTTTCAGTCCCATTTGTGAGGCTCCAATCTCAGGATTCAATCACTTAAAGGTCCCACCTCTTAATAGTTGTGCATTTCCAAATGAATTTTGGAGGGTACATATGCATTTGAGCCATAGCAGAGGCTAATATGGTAGCCTGGGTGAGAGACCTTAGTAGCTTAGATGAAGTGCATGTAGCAGTTGATATAGGGAGAAAAGTAGAAATTTGAAGTATATTTTGGAGAAAAACTTGAAAAGACTTGATAAATTTCAATTCATGGGGGCTGAGGGTAAGAAAAACAGGTGGAACCAGGTTGGTGCCTTGTCCTGGGACTGCTAAGTGTGAGGATGGTGATATGATTTTTAAAAATATGAAAGAGTAGGGTGGGAGAATATTTTTGGAGCAGAAGTAAGTGTTCCCTTTTGGTCACATCACAATTGAGTTTCCATGAAGTTTTTTTTTTTTTTTTTTTTTTTTTGTGCTGGGAATTGAACCCAGGGCCTTATGCATGCAAAGCAAGGACTCTACCAACTGAGCTATATCCCCAGTCCTCCAGGAATATATTTTAAGAAAACAGTAGGATATATGAGTGAAGAGCTCAAGGGGAAATAGATTGTGAATATAAATTTGGTAGTCATCAGCATATAGATAATGTTTAAAGCCACAGGATTGTATGAGATCATCTGGGCTGTAGTGAAGCTACTAAAGAGGACCAAGGACTTGACTTGGGATCCTAAACATTTGCAAGAAAGGGAAAACATCAAATGAGAATTAAAATAAACAGTGATAAAGAAAGACTAAAACCAGGAATTTAGGTTCTGGGGTTGTGGCTCAGTGGCAGAGCACTTGCCTAGCATGTGTGAGGCACTGGGTTCGATTCTCAGCACCACATAAAAATAAATAAAATAAATGTCCATTGACAAAAATATTTTTTAAAAACCCTAGGAATTTATTAAAATAAGTGATTGGCCAAGAATATAATAATATAAATGTACAAGTATACGTAGCACAATATAGTCATCCCTCACTGTCCCCAGGGAATTGATTGGATCCCTCTGCAGATACCAAAATCCACAAATGCTTAAGTTCTTAATATAAAATAGTGTAATATTTGCATAGAATCTGTACACATGCTCCCTATGCTTTAAATCACCTCTGGATTAGTGATCATACTTAATACAATGTAAATGCTATGTAAGTAGTTATTATACTGCATTGTTAGGGAATAATGACAAGAAAAAATCCTGACCTGTTCAACCATCATAGGCTAACTACATAGTATACAGTATCAACTACAGAACTTTTTTCCAGATATTTTGAATCCATAATTGGTCAAATATGCAAATTGGTTAAATCTGCAGAAACAGAAGCTGTGGATATGAAGTACTGACTGTATTTTTTTTTTTTTGTGGTACTTGTGATTGAACCCAAGGCCTTGCACATTCTAGACAAGTGCTCTACCACTAAACTACATCCTCAGACTTTTTAAATTTCAGTATTGGAGATTGAACCCAGAGGCATTCTACATTCGAGCCACACCCACAGCCCCCCACTTTTTATTTTGAGATAGGGTCCAAGTTTCTGACGCTGGCCTCAAACTTGTGGTTCTCCTGCTTCAGCCTCCTGAGATGCTGGGATTATAGGCATGTACCACTGTGCCCAGCCCAGGCCTTTTTTTTCAATTTTGAGGCAGGGTTTTACTAAGTTGTTAAGGTTGGCCTCAAACTTGAAATCCTCCCTCCTCCTCCTCCAGTGTAGCTGGGATTAGAGGTATGTGCCATTACACTGGGCTGTTTTTTTTTTCCCTAAATTTTCCCAAAATTTATCTTTCATTCAGCCCAAACTATAGGTAGCTTTCCTCAAAGAGGTTAATAATAAACATTTAAAGAGATGGAAACACTAATCACCCTGATTTGATCCTTACACATTGTATATGTGAATCAAGTTACCACACTGCTTCTCATCAATATGCGTCAATTTAAAATATTACAGAATATTAGAAAAAAAGAAGTTATTCGGAGACCTATGGTCCTACCATATTTTATTTATTTGTTCTTTTTAGATACACATGACAGTAGAGTATATTTTGACATACATACATGGAGTCTAACTTCCCATTCTTGTGGTTGTACAAGATGTGGAGTTAGACTGGTGGTGTATTCATATATGAACACAGAAAAGTTATGTCCAATTCATTTTACTGTTCTTCCCATTCCCACCCACACCCCTTCCCTTCATCCCCCCGCCCACCGTCCAATCTAGTGCAACTCTACTCTCCCCCCCTCACCTGCTTATTGTGTGTTAGCATCCCCATTATCAGAGAGAAAATTTGGCCTTTGGTTTTTTGGGATTGGCTTATTTCACTTAGCATGATAGTCTCTAGATTCATCATCTATTTACCAGTAAATGCCATAATTCCATTCTTACTTATTGCTGAGTAATATTCCACTGTATATATGTACTACTGCATTTTTTAAAATAGTGAAAATTAGAAATAACTGTCTACAGAGAGGTGATTAGAGAAATCATGGTACATATAAACTGCAGAACATATTACGCAGATATTACAATTATAACTTAAGTCAAATATTTTTAAATATATAAAGAAGTTCACAATACATTATTACATGAAAGCAGGTTCCAAAATAGCATATGTAATAATGAGCCTGCTGTCAAATTATATGTGCATATGTGTTTGTGTATGTGTGTAAATAGTCATGAGGGGAAGAGTTTTGTTTACCTACTTTGTTTACTGATGTAACCTTTGAATCTAAAACAGTGTTTAGTATATTGTAGGTATTAATAAATATTCGTTGAAGGAATAGATGCATGAATAGATGATTTTAACCAAAATGTTCAGAATAATTATCTCACTGTGCATGGTGGTGCATGCCTGTAATCCCAGTAGCTCAGGAGGCTGAGGCAGGAGGATCGTGACTTCAAAGCCAGCCTCAGCAACTTAGGGAGGCTGTAAGTAACTCAGTGAGTCCCTGTCTCTAAACAAAATATAAAAAAGGGATGGGATTGTGGCTCAGTGGTTAAGTGCTTCTAGGTTCAGTCCTTGGTACCAAAAAAAAAAAAAAGGAGTAATTATCTCTGGGTTTTGTGATTTGGAGTATTTCATTTTCCTTTCTTTTATATTTTGTTTAATTTTTTACTTCCTTTTTATAAAGAAGAAATTTAATTTTTGAAACACTCTCACCTCTGTTAATTTACCTATATCCTTCCTCCAAGTACCCCTATTTGGCCAAATCCAGAGCAAACCAATTGCTTTGCCATTTAAAATCCATATTTGGGCAAGAAGATCAAAATGATAGCAGAGAAAGATATTGGTTCTTGGAGGCAAACACCTACAGGAACTATGAGAAAGAAAGAATTGAGCCTTGGAAGAATGGAATTGAACTGGGTTTTTCAAAGCATAGCAGCATAGCACAAGAAGTTAAGAACTCCTTGCAAATCCTAACCTGGGGGGAGAGGAGCCTGTGGAACCCAGAGAATGTGGTAAGTTCTGCCATCTAAATTCTTGACTCACAATTGTGAAATAGATACAGGGGTTAATAAAGGAGCCATATTATAACTCCAAGATTGTGCACTCTGGCATAGAAATTCCTTTTTTTCCCCCATTTGGTGGTGTCAGTGGAAAATAAAGGCAGCCTTCTGTTTGAAGAAGTCTTTGGTTCTCTATTTTTTTTTTTCCTGAAGCTGTAAGGATAACAAGTTGGACTATGTTCTTTGAGCAACTGATTGCACATTCTTTGGGATTCCATATTTGTGTTTGTCCAATCGCTATCTAGTTTCCTTTTTGTTCCCTCACATTACTCTGCCATTCCTCATCATCAGAAATTACCTAGATTTCTGCAGCATGGAGGGCTAATTTCTTGCTAGCATTTCTCCTTTACTGTATTTTGCTAAGAGTGCTCATTTCTTTCTTAGCCTTAAGTTACAAAACTTTCTTTTGTTGCCCAAATCTTAGAAAGTGCAGGTTCTAGGAAAAGGGTGGTGGTAGAGAGAGGATTGCCAGACAAAATATGGAACAGCCAGTTAAATCTAAATTTCAAATAACAAAAAAATTTTTAGTATATCTCAAATATTGTATGGGTCTCACTTAGGCCAAAAAATTAGTAGCTGTTTATCTGAAATCCAAATTCAACTGGACATCTTCTTTTTCTCTCTCTCAAAATTTGGCAACTTTAGGTAGAAAAAACAAATTTTGTGATACACACGTTTTTCTTGGGACTTTTCATCCAATATTTACCAGATGTTTCTTAGATGGACTTTTAGTTTACAAAAGGGGGAAAATAACTAACTCATTAAGTCAGGATTAGATTGCAAATCAGTGCTAGGACTACAAATTTAAGCTTTCAAGTTCTCCAACACATGACTAATTTAGTGATCTTTTTATTAATAATTTATTGGCTGGAAGAAAATAGGATTAGAATGATCATAAAAGCATATATTTGCATGAAAAGTAAATTTTAAAAAGAATGTAAAGACAGTGACTATTAAGGTTTTACTTTTCTTTTGATTGTTGACATGACCATCTCCACAGCCTTTAGTTTGATTGACAGATTTTTTCTGGAAGGTCTCAATGACAGAGGGTCTGTTGTTGATTTTTTAGGTTTTTCATTTCATATTACAAAATTCATTCAAAGGTAAAATTGAAGAGGGATTTGACACCTCCTCCTAACACACACCCATGTAAAGGAATCCAGAAGAATTGTTAAATGTAAATGAAAAGATGATCGATCTGGACTCTATTAAATCATCACATTTAACTTGATCTTGAAAGCTCAAGAAGTCTCTATCACCCTCATCTCACATTGGTGCCTTGCCATTCCATAAAATTTACTCTCTTCTTTTCCTGGGCCTGACTCCAAGAGTACAAAACATATTTTTATAATTTGGTTCAGAGCCATAGTGTAACTGCTCCAGGTCAGTGCTGTACCCTATCAGATTGGAGAACAGAAGTTCTTATCAAAATTTTAAAAGAACGAGTCATAGAGGTACAACTTGACTTTCAAAGCATCACTAGGACATATGTATAACTGGGACAATTTTTTAAATTGAGAAATTGTGATCATTCTCTATTAGAGCAAAACAAATATGTCCAATCAGTCTGTCATTTGACATTTATAATTAACAATCTCACATTTGGTCAATTCCTTAACCATGTGCTAATAAAAAACAATATAAATAGTTTAGTAACTCACCCATAGTACTAAAATGCAAGTAACCCAAGATGTCTTGATCGTTATTCTCATCTCATTTTATCACCAGGGACTTGATTCTATTTAGTTACTGTATGTGTTGCCAGTTGATACTTGCTTAAATATTTCCTTCATACTCTGAACACTGTAGTTACTTTTTCAGGCTTCAAATATTTCCAACTAATTCTAGAAATACGTGAGGTACGCCAGAAATGCTGACAGCTGTAGCTTAGACTCAAAATAGCCAGGCCTGCTTAAGCAGACACATTGGGCAAACAGAACCAGAAGTTTGAAGGTGACAGCTGAACGGGCATCAATAAGAAATTGCCAGGTGCTCAGTTGATCCAGCTTTGGGTAGGAACAGATAGATTCCATTTCTAGAAATAGCATAGAGGATGCCAACAAGTCATGGGACATACGCTATCACGTAAATCTTTCCATTTTCTGGAGAGCTTGGAGTATCTTGGGAATCTTAAACTTGCTTCAGAAATGAACATATCTAATAAACAATATTCAACATGAACTTGTTGTTCTTAAGTCACTTTATAGGTGCTGTGGGGGGGGATACAAATAAGTTTAAGACACAGGCTCTACTCCAAATTTTCACACCAGTTGGGGAAATAAGACAAGTATGATAATGTCTTGTCTTACATGGTTAGGTTCCTCATGAAAAAAAATCATTTGTAGACAAAATGCCCCTCAAAATTCCTTTAAGCTAGGCACAGTGGTGCACACCTGTGATCCCAGCGGCTCAGGAGGCTGAGACAGAAGGACTGTGAGTTCAAAGCCAATGTCAGCAACATAGTGAGGCACTAAGCAACTCAGTGAGACCCTGTCTCTAAATAAAATACAAAACAGGGCTGGGGATGTAGCTTAGTGGTTGAGTGCCCCTGAGTTCAATCCCCGGTACCCCGAAAAATTCCTTTGAAAGGTGGTACATTGGAGACAGACATACCATTTTTTAAATTTGTTCTAATTAGTTAGTTATACATGACAGTAGAATGCATTTTGACACATTGTATACAAATGGAACATAACTTCTCATCTGTCTGGCTGAACATGGTACAGAGTCACTCCACTAGTGTAATTGTACATGTGTATAGGGTAATAATGTCTGTCTCATTCTATCATCCTTGCCATCCCCACAGCCCCACCCCTCCACTCACTCCCCTCTACAGGAACCAAAGTTCCTTCATTCTTCTCTATCCCCCTGCCCACTATGGATCAGCATCCACTTATCAGAGAAAACATTTGGGCTTTGGTTCATATCATTTTTTTGATAAGTTAAACATAGGGGTTTTTTTTCCTCCAACATTATGCCAGATCATTTTTTCTTTGGCTGAGAACCAAGCCTTTTGGCTTGCATTTAGGAGCTATGTTGAATTTTTAAAAGGACATATATTTTAGCATGAGAATCACCTGATGAGAGGCCCATGGGAACTGACCCCATCTGAATGAACAGCAATTTCACACTCTCCAGCTCAAAAGTTCAGGGCAAAGCTTAGTGAGTGGAGAAGATAGAATTGCCTACATGATTTTTCAATTGCCTTGCCTCCCCTCCCCTCTCCTTCCCTCCTCTTCCTTCCCCTTCTACCGTTCTTCCTCTTCCTCCTCTTCTCCATCTTCATTTTCTTCTTCTCTCCCACCCCTCTCTTTCCCTCTTTCCATATATAGATCTAGATATCTCTCTATATGCCCATTCATATATCCGTATGGTATGATTCTCCATATAGGAGAGGTTATGCAAAAGGGAGCTTCACCACCTACTGATTGTATGATCTTGGCCAAGTGAACCTCTCCAAATCTCCATTCCATCATCTGTAAAATGAGGATAATAGTTCCTTACAGGATTGTCCTGTGGATCAAATGTAAAGATGCTTGCAAAACACTTAGCCTAGTGCCTGGTAACATATAAAAGCCTCAATAATTGTTAACTATTAAACTTTTTGCATATATGGTACTGGGGATCAAACCCAGGGCATCATGCATGCTTAGGCAAGCACTCTACACTGTGCTACAGCCCCAGCCCAGTGATCAACTATTATAGCAAATGGTTTATATGTGGTGCACCTTAAGTGAGAGGACACCTTATGCATTGTAAAAATTCAAGGGAAGGAGATGCACATAACTGGATGTGGGTTGGCAGGGAAGTTGAAGTGGCTTTTGAACTTGGAGAGAAATGTGTAACCCTGGAGAGCTGCGGGGAGGAAGGAAGTGAAGGGGGAAGTACAGACAGATCCAAGGCATGGACAGACGGGTAGGGATGCTCAAGAGACCAAAAGTACATTGGATGAGCAGAGAATCCTGTGTAGGAGAACATTAGAGCTTCTGTTGGAAGGGGAAGATGGGGCTGTACAATTAAACGCTGTGATGTTAGAGGCAGTAAGGAGTTATTTGAGATTTTACATTCAAGAGTAGTGACAGCATGGGCTGGGGTTGTGGCTCAAGCAGTAGCGCGCTCGCCTGGCATGCATGCGGCCCTGGTTCGATCCTCAGCACCACATACAAACAAAGATGTTGTGTCCACCGAAAACTAAAAATAAAATAAAATAAAATAAAATTCTCTCTCTCTCTCTCTCTCTCTCTCTCTCTCTCTCTCTCAAAAAAAAAAAAAAAAGAGTGATAGGATGTGGAGGTTGGGGTTGTGGCTCAGTGGCAAAGTGCTTGCCTAGCATGTGCAGGGGCCTGGGTTCGATCCCCAGCACCATATAAAAATAAATAAAATAAAGGTATTGTGTCCAACTGCAACTAAAAAATAAATATATAAAAAAAACCCGGGGTAATAGGATGGGGGCTGGGGTTGTGGCTCAGTGGAAGTGCACTTGCCTGGCATGTGTGAGGCACTGGGTTCAATTCTCAGAACCACATACATGTAAGTAAAATAAAGGTCTGTCAACTAAAAAATACTTTTAAAAAAGAGTCATAGGATAATAAAACTTGCCTAAATATATTTTCAAAATTCAGTTCACCTATCAGTGTCCAGCTCCTACTGGAAAACTTACTGGACCACTTCCCCTTCTTGGACTTTGTATTATTCTTTTCCAAGCTGTTAACACTGACCCCCCCACAATAATTTGCCTTTAACCTTCTACTTCTTTGTCTTGAGAACTAAATGTTTTCTATGCATATATTTGGGAGAGAGAAAAGATCTTTTTCTCGTAAGATAGGGATCTGCCTTTTGCTTCTTTAGTCTTCCACACATAGCTTAGCATGTTGTAGACTCCGAAGGAATAATTTGTGAGTTAACTCAGTGATTAATTATGGATGTGCCTAATTGGAGCACCAAAACCAAAGTAACTCCTTCAAATGGCAAGTGCTGGCTCTATGAGGAAAGTGAAACAAAAGTAGATGGGCTTCCATGTCATAGGCTCATTCCTGAACCTCCAGAAGTCAAGCCTTTTGAACATTTTCCTCAATGTCTTTGCCTAAGTTAGCTGAAGACTTGCCAAACCAAACAAAGGCTGGCTGGCCCGGCTAACTGGTGTAATGGCTGGAAGGAATGGAGGGCTGGCCGGGAAGAGATGCCCCAAATGTGTTCCTGGGAGGGGAGACTAGCTTCCTCACAGCATAGAGAGGGAAGATAAATGGCCTCTATCTTTAATCTCAGCTATTCAAGAAACATGCTGAGCTGAAATCAGCAGTCTCTGGGGGGGGGGGAATATTTGCAAAGGCAACTTTTTATTGGTACATTATAATGATACAGAATATTAGGATTCATTATGCCATATTTGCACACAATTTGATCGATCTCCTCCTTCCCCCTGATTTGCTTTCTCTAGTCTGAGGTTGAGCCTAGAAGTCAAAATTTGAAGGGACTGGGAAGGAAAACCTAGGTATGAAATGAAAAGTGAGAGCTTGTATGTTCAAAATGATGTCACTGCTAACACTTGAGAACCCTGCTACCTGTCACCCTCTCTGGGCCTCCAGGATACTATCTGAATTCCAAATGAAAGTCTCATATATTTCTGGAGCTATAAAATGACCCATTCTTGGGCCTCTTTCAGAGTTCTATCCCTCAGACCATCTATCCCACCTAGCTGTTAGGGAGAAAGTATTCTCGTTTAATGCACACTAAGGTATAAGCAAGGTCAAACACAAAATAGCCCAGGTGTGTTCCCCAAAGAGCCATCCTAAGGAACAGAATTCTAAACAGTCGAATTTCCAGAGTTCTTTCAGGACATTGTGTGATGAGACAGGTCTCATTGGGCCAACTCAAATATACCCATAGGTAACTGCCTCAGTCATGACTGATGCCATTCCTTTCTCTGGGAATGTTCTAGTATTTCCTGTTTCTTTCTCCAAATCCTATTTTTCCTTCAGGGCCCAGCTCAAGTCTTACCCATGAAGCCTGTCCAAAGAGCACCTGGCTTAAATGCCTACCCCACTCAGAAGTCATTGCACCTCACTTGTTCCATCTGGATGAATTTGCTTTCAGACTGGTCTTGAGCATTATGAGAGCAGCAATCATGTTTAAAACTTCTGTCAATCTCCCACAGCTCCTGGCATGGGTTCATAGGAGGTTTACAAGAAATTTTCATAGGAACAGCTATTGCTTTCCCACATGTATCTGATCTGAGTCAGACACCCTATAAGATAGACTGCCAGTACCCCTATTTTACAGAGAAACGTCTGAAGAGAAAACAACCCCGTAAAGAAAAATGATTTTAAGTCTTGTCTCCCCTATATTTACAGAATTTTTCAATTTATCAAGTCAGTATGATATCTTTGCGTTTGACATCTATGTTGTCACTGTACTGTTGGAGGGATAAAAAGACCAAGACCTGAAGTCCTGCCTTCATGTCAGCCATGGAACAGTGACCCCCAAATCTGGTTGATCCTCAGAAATATCTCAGGAGCCTGCCGACAGACTTCCAGGCCATCCCCAGAGATTTTGTCTCATTAGGTCTGGGATAGTGTTCAGGTGTTTTCCCAAAGCTCCTGAGGAATTCTGATAATAATCCATGTTTGGAAGCCACTGCTCCAGGAATCTGTAGCTTTTCATATAAAGGATGTAGTCAGGTGTTTCCAGAAAAGTGGGAGGTATAGCACTAGTGGAGCAGGGGCATTTGCATATTGTTATATATTTATCCTGTGCATATTAGAAGACCTATAAATATTCTATAAAACTGTGATTCTATAGATGTGATACTTTCCTTTATTAAAATGTACTTAATTCTGCTACATGCTGGAACTGGATAAACCTTGAAGACATTGTGCTAAATGAAATAAGTCAGACACCAAGAGGGCAAATATTGAATGATTCCACTCATATGAGGTACCTAGAGTAGTCAAATTCACAGAGACAGACAGTACAGTGGTGGTTGACAGGGGCCACATGGAGCGAGAAAAGGGAAGTTATGTTTCATGGGGACAGAGTTTCAGTTTGGGAAGATGACAAGAGTTCTGGTGATGCATAGTGGTGACAATTGCACAATATGAATAGATTTAATACAGCTGGGCTTAAAATGTTAACATATATATATGTTATGTTACATATATACATTTTTATTATATGTTATATATGTATATATAAAACTTTGTTGAAATATATAATTTTTTTAGAGACACACACAGAGAGAGAGAGAGAGAGAGAGAGAGAATTTTAATATTTATTTTTCAGTTTTTGGTGGACACTACATCTTTGTTTGTATGTGGTGCTAGGGATCGAACCCGGGCCGCACGCATGCCAGGAGAGCGCACTACTGCTTGAGCCACATCCCCAGCCCCGAAATATATAAATTTAAATATATATATTTAAACAAGAAAGCATAAAAAATGTTTTTGTTTTTGTTTTTGTTACCAGGAATTGAACCCAAGGACACTTAACCACTGAACCACATCCCTAGACCTTTTTATATTTCATTTTGAGAAGGGTCTTGATAAATTATGTAGTGGCTCACTGAGTTGCTAGGGCTGTCTTTGAACTTGCAAACTTCCTGCTTCAGCCTCCAGAGCCTCTGGGATTACAGGCATGTGCCATCATCCCTGGCTAACAAGCAGCTCTTGTAGAATTTTGAGCAGAGGAGTGAGATGCTGAAAGCAGATGTGTAGGAAGATTAATTTGGTAGTGACTGAAAAGATGGATAGAATGGAAGCAGACTAGTGAGCAGACTTCCTAGGAATACAACCATGGTGTGATAAGGAGCAGAACTGGGATGGTGGTGATGAGAATAATGAGACAGAGACAACTCAAAGGCTAATTCAAAGTCAAGTGAAGGGCAGTACAACCAAATCTCAGACATCTATGAAATGGCAGATGATTAGGGCTTCTAGACCTGGGTGATGGGTCATGGTAGTGCCCTCAACTGAAATGAAAATCATGGGAAAGAAGATGGTTTGTGGCAAATGTGAAACATTTGGTTTAGTACATAAGGAATTGGAGGTTATAGTGGAACATTCAAATAGAGATCATTTCCAAGCAGCTGGAAATATGAGAATGGAGCTTGGGGTAGAGGTCAGAGGTCATTAAAGTCTCATTTTAAATCTGCATACTTTACACAAAATGGTCTTCCAGTGACATTCTCATTTTTATTTAGTGTTAATTTAAAAGACATATTGTTTTCATAAAGAAATTGTGGTGTAAGACTTTGAACGCAAGAGAGTAAGCATTTAAGTAAGTGCCTTCAAAGCCAGAAAACATCAAGGAAAGGGTGGCAATGGCCCAAGTGATTAATTATAAATTTTCTCTTCTGGAAATAAAAGAGAGTAAAACCATGGTGTAATTTCCAGTTTTTTTTTTCTTGGAACTCTAATGCATAGAAGGATTTAGTGTCCTTGTCACCCAATGCAACCTTTCAAAGAACTGCTGGATGAGTATTTAGTAATCGACCTTTGGCAACACCTTGTATGGAATCCAGCTTCTCTGCAATTAATGCAGTGTGGCAGCTGCCTGAATGACTCATATCAGGATATCACATAACACCACATAATTTCACAAAGTCAGAAAGGGAGGGTTGATGTTGTTCAGTGCCTCGTCTGTTATATACTCGCTCAGTGAACGAAAGGCTATATCCCCTTAAGCATGACCCGCAAAACTTTTGGATTTGCTCAAGCCAACAATTTCATCTTGGATTTCTGTGAGTCAAATGGTTAGTGACTGTCCAAGTTGGAGAGAACAGCGGGTTTTGCAGAGGTTCCCATGCGCTCTTATAGCAGGAGGGAGACGAGGGAGAATGGTTTTCTCTGGACACATTCTCAGAGGAAGGGATTGTGGAGAATCTGCTTCTAAACCTGCTTCATTGAGTCAGGGCTGGGAAATGGTGAAGTTTCTCTTAGCCTTTCCACTTCTCTTCCTGTCTTCTTTCTCCTCACAACAATAGACTACATCCTTACCTCCAAGTTCCAAAAACTGTCACACAGTGCTAGGACCCCACTGTGAGGCCTCACTAAAACTAAAACAACCACTGTGAACTGAAATTGACAATGTATCCCATGATGTGTTAGGTGTTTTATATATGTGCTATCTCATTTAGTCATAAAACAAATTTATGAGGTAAATACTATTTTCCCTTTGTTGTACAGGTTAGAAAACTGAGGCTTCAGAAGGTAAAGTCAATTCTACTAAGGCAAAACCTAAATCCAGTGCCCTTTCTACCACATCACCCTTTGCCATAGAGTGACAGGAAAGGGCTAATATGTGGCCACTCAGAAGCCAGATCAACCTAAGCAACCAACACTCTCATATCAAGTCTTTGAGTAGTGAGCTTCTTAAAAACTCTTAAATCTATCCCCTCAGGCAGACTCCACTGATGACCTAAAAGGAAATTGAAAAGACATTTTCTCCCCTTGACTTGGGTAAAGGGAGAGTTTTTACAAGAAGTTCATATTCACTTTTTTAAAAAATATTTTTTACTTGTCAATAGATCTTTATTTTTTTATTTATTTAATATATGGTGCTGAGAATTAAACCCAGTGCCTTACACATGCTAGGCAAGCAAGCACTCTACCACTGAGCCACAACCCCAGCCCCTCACTTTTTTTTAATTAAAAAATTTTTAGATGTAGATGGACACAATACCTTTAATTAATTAAATAATTAAACTATTTGTTTTTATGTGGTGCTGAGGATTGAACCCAGCACCTCACACATTCCAGTCAAGTGCTTTACTGCTGAGCTATAGCTCCAGTCCCCACAGTCACTTTTTAAAAAAAAAATATTTATTTTTTTAGCTGTAGATAGGCCCAATACCTTTATTTTATTTATTTACTTATTTTTATGTGGTGCTGAGGATCAAACCCAGGGCCTCCCATGTGGTAGGCAAGTGCTCTACCTCTGAGTGACAACCCAAGCCCCCCACCTACCTACCAGTCACTTTTTAGATGCTTTCAGATCAGAGAAAATTTTTTTAGTATTTGGACTTTGATTCTATCTAGCCCCTGCCATGACTGGTTTGTGACAGAGTCCGGATGCCAACATCTCTTTCACAATTCCTTTCTACTAATACATCATGAGATATAAGAATGGTGCAAGATTTAAGGGGCAATGATTTGTGCTTACCTCCTGTCAAATTTCAAGTCTCCTGAAAGGGTATGCTATCATTTTTCTTGAATTATCACCTCATACCTTATTGCCATCAGTTCATCCCAGTGATTTCTTCTTTGGGGGGCACACTGGGGATTGAATTCAGGGTTACTTAACCACTGAGCCACATCCTCGGCCATTTTTTATAGTTTATTTAGAGACAGGGTCTCGCTGAGTTGCTTAGGACATCACTGAATTGCTGAAGCTCCTGACCCCTAGGACTACAGTTGTGGGCCACCATGCCCAGGTCCCAGTGATTTCAAAATGAAGGGTGAAAGTCATGATTCTTGGTTACTCTGGAAGAAGAAAAAGGATAAGAGCCAAGCTACAACTTGGGCTCTGGAAGGAGGAACCCAAGAGAAACCCAGCTTCATTTTCAAATTCCTCAAGGGTCATTTCTGGCCCTCAGCACATGGCTGTCTATATGGCTGACTAATGTAATGCCTAAAGTAAGACTTATGATCTTCTGCCTGTAATTCACAAGTAGTTGAAGGAGAATCTTTTAAAAATGATAATTATACAAGTACCGTCCTACCTGGAGGAAGTTTACCATGGCCAACCCTCCCTAAGTGAGGCTGAGTTTCAAGGTGCTTATCCAGAAATAGACAGAGATTAGACTGAGCACTTCATATTCTTTCATGTCCTCACAGTGCCAAACAAGATGGCTGGCTGGCATGAGAAGGGTGTCTAGCCAGGAAAAAGAATATTTTCTTTTTTTATTTACTTTTTGATAAAACTAATCAGCCCATATAAGAGTAAAACCAGTAATTCTGCTCTCCCTGCTATACCCTGGTTTTGTTATTTTACCCTGTGAAAGTAAAAAAACTGTAGAACACCAGAGCTGGATGAGTACTCTAAACTTATTTAGTCCCACCCTTATTTTCATAGATGGGGGACAGAAAGGCCCTGAGAAGGAATGGATTCACTCAAGGTCACACAGTGACTTAGTTGTGGCCTAGAACCCGGATGTCCTGATTCCTGGATGAGCCCTCTTCCAAGCCACCACATTGTAATCTCATCAACAGCAGACCTCTAATTAAGGGCTTCTTGGCTTATATATATGTCAGATTCCAAAGTATTGTTCTCACTGGCTTTAAGGACTCATTTGGTAATCCAAGGCTCTTTGGATAGTGCCTAAGTGTCATCCTGGATCATTCTCCTCAGATCAGCTACAATCCAGGCCAGGATGGGACATTGCCACAAAATCAGTCTTCCCTGGCCTCTGCAGTATGAGTAAAGGAAAATGAATGTCTCTGTCTTCTGTCTGAGACTCTCAGATTGCTAAACAGATGTCTGTCTCAAATGTGTCCTTAGACACTGGGCAGGGAAACATATCAGTTACAAGCCACAGTAAGTGCACATAAGCATTTAGAATACAAAAGAGAGCTAGTTGTTGCCTAGCTTGCTTCTCTCTCTCTCTCTCTCTCTCTCTCTCTCTCTCTCTCTCTCTCTCTCTCTCTCTCTCTTAGAACTAAATGTACAAAACACTGAATTTTCTTTTTCAAAGTAGATGCATATAGAGTCCCTGATTTGAAACAGTCATGTGTGTGTGTGTGTGTGTGTGTGTGTGTGTGTGTGTTTTGTATCAAGGATTGAACCCAGGAGTGCTTAACCACTGAGCAACATCCCCAGCCGTATTTTGTATTTTATTTAGAGACAGGGTCTCCCTGAGTCACTTAGCACCTTGCTTTTGCTGAGGCTGGCTTTGAACTTGCGATCCTTCTGCCTCAGCCTCTCAAGCTGCTGGAATTACAGGTGTGTGCCAGTGTGTCTGACTTTGTGTTTTTTTTAAGGGGCTTTATAACCCAAGTCACAGTCTTCACAGGCATTAGACTCCAGACACAGATTTTTCCATTCACATGAAATAACCAATATTTCCACAGCCTTTACCAAGAATGGACACCATTTTGTCCAATCTGTTGTATTCCATATATTTCCATGCTTCACCTCCTCTTGCCCATCAACCTGTGGCCCAGGGTGGGTGCTATTTTAGGAGCTAACCTAAGCAGAAAGACAGTAGCATTGAGCTGAGGAATTTGAGAAGGGGTTCCTATATATCTGGCACTAGGCTCAGCTCCCATTTCACTTTAAGCTTTTGCCCAGTAAAAGTAACAGTCTGGTGTTGCCACCTAATGCTGCAGATGTCTCATTCCTTCTGGAGCCACTTTCAACAACTCAAATATAGCAGGGGACACAAGTCAGAACATGTTCCTCAGGAAGTGCACATGACAAACACGGCCACTTACTCAGCAGGGACAAAGGTACTCCTCAGTAGAGGCTGACAGCTGCTCTGTTGAGGCCCTGTAGAGGGGCAGGGCAGCCTTCTAAGATAGGGAAAAGCCATCTATTCTCCACCATCACCTTTTTCTACCAATAGAGAAACTTGGGGCAAGTCTATCCTAGTGTGTAGTCTAAATCGCACAAGGCCCTATATGCACTCTGTAGGATTTGAGAGCTATGCTACTAGTGCCAAATTTGAGCAAAGCTGATCTTGGTGACCATCTTCACATACTTTTCTTTTTTAAAAAAAATATTTTTAAGACATTGGTGGGCGTTTATTTTATTCATTTATTTTTATGTGGTGCTGAGAATCGAACCCAGTGCCTCACACATGCCAGGCAAGTATGCTACTTCTAGGCCGCAGCCCCATCCCCCCATCTACACATTCTTATGTAAGCATTATCCAATAGGGCTCTAAGGATCTCTCCTCCCCAGCCATTATGCTGTCCAAAATTCCAGACCAGACATGTCACTCATAGACACTGCCATTTCCATCATTTCCTTCTGAGGGCAACAGCATGGCCCACAGTCCCAAGATGAAGAAAATGGTCACAGATGAGCACCTGATCCAAGCACAGTCAATCCATCAGCTGAGCAACGACCTTTGTATGAAGTGGCATAAGTAAGAAAGACTGTACTCTATAAGGCTTTGCAAAATAGCTAGGACTTAGCACCTGTCTTCTTAGGATTCAAGTGGAAAATACAGAGAGTTTTCAGTTTGTTGGCAACAGAAGTATAAATGAATAGACACTAAATCAAAGCAGAGAGAGACCAATGAGAGTGTTGTTTTATTTATTTATTTGACAGTAGAGTATATTCTGACATATCATACATACATGGAGTATAACTTATTCTGATTAGGATCCCATTCTTGTGGTTCATCATGATGTGGAGTTTCACTGGTCGTGTATTCATATATGAACATAGGAAAGTTATGTCCGGTTCATTCCACTCTTTCCTATCCCAATTCCCCTCCCTTCCCTCATTACCCTTTGTCTATTCCTATGAATGTCTAGTCTTCCAAGGGTTTCTTTAAATGGCAGAGCATTCGATAATATTCTGGCTGTTGAGATATTGACATTCAACCCCTGAAGCTCCCTTAGTTCTGTTCTGAGGTTCCCCTAGAAGTTTTAAAGGGATGTTCATTTTCCTTTATGTAGTTGGTGTCAGGCTGTACTGGTCTAAAGGAAATCCTTCTGTTGAGACTGATAGGGAGAATTTTTAGTACCAGATGGGCTCATTTTACTTGGAACTTGATTTCAACTATTGGTAAGTCTACCAGTCTCTTACACATGTTAGGAAAGTCCCATCCTCATTCCTCTCCCATGTCACTCCTGTACTCAAGTATAATCCAAGATTGATCATCGCTTGATCATCACTTGTGACATTAGGCCCACAAGGAGATTATCCTTTCTTTTTCTGACCGGGCATTCCAACCCAAGTCACTCCAGCCAGGCAGTGTGTTCTTGCCTGTAGTGGGCATGCCAACTTAGCATTTTCCTTCATATGTAGGTCAACATGATTGCAGATGCCCAGCTCAGTTTTCTGGCTTTGTACACAGTACCCACAGACTGACATGGGCACAAGTAAGGTAGGGCACAAAGCCAGTGTTGACTTTATGGAAGCTCCAGAAGCAAAAAGCATTTCATAGAAGAGTGTGCTCCTTCCAAGCCTTTAGCCACAATAACTAGCATGCGTGGCTTTACAGTGTTTTTCAAGCCACATACGCACTCCATTTGGGCTCACTGTTATGGATAGGACTCTGGAAGAATCTTATCCCCAACTTAACCAAAGGCCAGCTTCTTCATCTGTTTTCAATCTGGGCTGAATTAGCTAGAGAGAGACAACTGATACAAGGCCACTGTTTGCAAACCTCTGGCAATCTGTGGCAGAAAAGATTTGTGATCTTTGTGTCATCACGTGGTAAGAGCTGACCAGAATCTTTTCCCAGATTCTAGGCTCCTTAGTGAGCCCTTCTAAAACAGTTTGTGAAATTCCTCTCTATTTCTGCTGTTCACAGTGGAGGGTGGGGGTAGGCCCACAAAGATGGAGATAGGTGCTAAAGCTAACATCTCTAGAACTCTGCAGATGAAGGCCATGGAAGGTCTGGGATAATTCTAGAGCACATGGGTCTAAGCCAAATTCCACTTTACTGTTCAACTCTCACCCCCCAAATCAACTGTCAGCTTCAATCATACTAAAGAACTGAAAAGTTTGAGGCTCTGTACCCCTATAGTTTTTCTTTATATACTGAGGCTTTGTAGAAAATTCAGGAGATGGAGTGGGTGATGAAGAAATCATTGAAATTTAGCAAATAAATCACACAAAGTAATAATGCACATAGTTCCTGGGCTTATCTCTACCACTTGTGACTGGACAAGGATGAAATGGCATCTTGGTTTAATAATCAAAGAGTTTATCTGCTCTTTTTTAACTGAATCTACTGCTGAGATTGGCTTTAATGGGACATTTCACCTAGGCCATCTGATTAACGTACATTCTCTAGTGTAGAGCAGGTAAGGAGGCACTCGAATCACCTATAGCAAGACCAGGATCCAGTAACCCTAAACAAGGGAGGAGATGCCTTTAGGTCAAAAGGCTCCTCTGCCCTATACCTTTGTGCCTCTCAGAACTCATTCAAGCTTGCTTGTCTCCCTGACATGATCTACAGCCTGGGCTCCATACCACTTCCAACTCCCCTACAAAGAGTATCATTTGCCAAAGGCCCTCCTTTCCAAAGTGCCTATTACCAGATAAATTAGATCAGATTGACTAATTAGGATTCCATTCTTGTGGTTGTACATGATGTGGAGTATCACTGGTTGTGTATTCATATATGAACAAAGGAAAGTTATGTCTAGTTCATTCCACTGTCTTTCCTGTTCCCATCTCCATCCCCTCCCTTAATTCCTCTTTATCTAATCCAATGAACTTCTAACCCCATCCCCCAACTTATTGTGTGTCAGCATCTGCATATCGGAGAGAAAATTCAGCCTTTGGTTTTTTGGGATTGGCTTATTTCACTTACCATGATAGTCTCCAGTTCTATCCATTTACCGGCAAATGCCATCATTTCATTCTTCTTAATGGCTGAGTAGTACTCCATTGTGTATATTTTCATTTTCTTTATCCATTCATCAGTTGAAGGGCACCTAGGTTGGTTCTATAGCTTAGCTATTGTGAATTGAACTGCTATAAACTGTGATGTGGCTTTATCACTGCAGTGTGCTGATTTTAAGTCCTTTGGGTAAATGTCAAGGAATGGGATAGCTGGCTCAAATGGTGGTTCCATTCCAAGTTTTCTGAGGAATCTCCATACTGCTTTACATGGTGTTTACACTAATTTGCAGTCCCACCAGCAATGTATGAGTGAACCCTTTTCTCCATATCCTTTACAACATTTATTGTTGCCATAATTGCCATTCTGACTGGAGTGAGATGAAATCTCAGTGTAGTTTTAATTTTCATTTTTTCTAATTGCTAGAGATGCAACTGCATTTAAATACTGGGATTTGCATCTTTTCCCCATGGCTTCTTGTTGTACAATATTGTTGATGATGATGGTAAATTCATTTTATTCAACCAGTATTTTCTGAGTTCCTACTATGGGCTAGGAATGGTGCTAGGCTCTCAGTAGTCATCAGTGAATAAAACAAAAGACCTCTGCTTTCATGGTGCTTATATTCTTCATTTATCTTTATATTTCTGCCTTTTTCATCCCTATCTTCATCCTTGAATTTCTCTTAAATTTTCAGGAAGATTCCTAAATAGGTATATTTAGGATCTAACATGGCTGAGGTGCTTGGTAAATAGTTGCTGATTTAATGAATGTGTGTGGGGGGGGCAGAGAGGCAGAGAGAGAGAGAGAGACAGAAGGGGGCAGACAGAAAGAGATGACTGTGTACAACACCAGTCCACATCCACACTTTACCTCAATCTATTCCCTGCTTGGAAGAGTATCTTACTTCTCTGTGATTATCCTTTAAGGTAGTCTCATTTTCTCAATAACGATTTCCCAAGAGGATCTCCTCTCAACAACCAAAGCACTTACCACTCATTTGATTTTCATCACACACAATATTGTGACAGCTTGGAAAATGTAGTTTGATTATTTAACTCTGTTAATGGCCACTGAAGAATTTGGGTAGGTTCTTTCAAGATAAAATAATTTCCAGTTTCCCAGGGACCTATGGAAATAATGGCACCCTAACACAAAAGTTAAAGCAATTTTAGGCCTGAGAAAAGAAAATGATTCTCCATCCCTTCTGTGATAGGGACCATGACATGTGAGAATCTTCCAGGCCTGGTGGCACAAGTGTGATCAGAACCTGCCTGTATGATTCCAGGAAAGTCTTAGGCCCTTGACTTGCAGCGTGTTCACCTGTATAACAAAGGGGTTGACCTCTGGACACTGAGATCCTTTGCAGTTTTCTATCTGTTAGGCTTGACTCCTCCTGGCTTCAGGCAGGGAGGAAACAGCTAGGACATTTGAGAAAGTACAGTGCCTTCTCAAATGGCGGTTAGTACCGCCATGTCTGCCCTGCTCTAATTAAAAGTGCAGTACACAGACACTTGGATTTTGGCTTTAATTAAGGCAGCCAAAGGAAAAGTCTAGGATTACAGCAAATGCCCCACATATAGAACTGATTTTCCAAACTCTGAATTGAGTACTTTTCTCAAGAGGCCATTGCCGCAGGGACGGGAAAAGGAAGGTGTTTTCTTTCTTCACAATACTTGCTTGTACAGAAATCCTTCCAGAAACAAAGAAGTGGCCAGAATTTCAGGCAGGACCCTCTACTCCTCCTGCACCCACCCCTCCTCTTTGCAATAGGCATAGGGCTCATTGACAAAGGATATGAAAGCCAGTGAGATAGAGCAGCTAAAATGGTGTGCTCTGGCATTGGGCACATCCGGGGCTTAATCCCAGCTCTGTCATTCATTCATTGGTTGCGTGACCTTAGGCAATTTACTTTAACCTGTGATCCTTAGTTCCTTATCTGCAAGAGGGAATACAGTTACATGTATGACAGTGATCTCATATGATAGTAATTGAGCTGAAAAATTCCTATTGCCTAGTAACATCAAAGCCATCATTAGCTGTTAGCACAACACATCACCATGACCCATGTGTTCATGGTGATGCGTATAAACAAACCTACTGTGCTTCCAGCTACATAACAATTTAACACAAATAATTATGTGCAGTACATAATATCTGAGAATGATAATAAATGACCTTGTTACTGGTTTATGCACTTACAGTAATATACTTTTTGAAATTTTGGTTGTTCTTGTTAACTAACATATAATTGTATATATTTATGGGTACAATATTTCAGAACAAGTATATAATGTATTGACCAAGTCAGGGTAATTTACATTTTAATCTCTTTAAACATGTGTTTGTTTGGAGTCTTCAAGCTGTTATCTTCTAATTTGCTTAAAATATATAATAGGTTATTGTGAACTATAGTCACTGTCTGTGCTGTAAAACACTAGAACTTATTCTTCCTAGCTGTATTTTGGTGCCCACTATCCAATCTCCCTCTACTCCAACTCCCCCAACCCTTCTTGGCCTCTAGTAATTACTCTTCTCTTCTTTTCTACTTTGATATCGACTGTTTTAGCTTTTACCTATGAGAGAAAACACACAATACTTGTCTTTCTGTGCCTGTCCATCCAGTTGCTTGGGCCTAAAACCTGGGAGTCCTTCTGGATTTCTCTCTTTCCTTTATTCCCCACATCAAATCTATTGGAAAATTCTGTTGGCTTCCTTTTCAAAATATACCCAGAATCTGATCACTTCTCACCACCTCCACCACTGCCATCCTCATCCAAGCCACCATCATCTCTGAATTAGTCCACCATCACATCCTCCTAAATGATTTCTCTACCTTAACCCTTGCCTCCTCAGTCTATTCCCAATGCAGTAGCCAAGTCTATCTTTTTTTTAGCACTTTAAAGATATTTTTATTAGTTATTGATGGACATTTATTTATTTATTTATTTATTTATTTATATGTGGTGCTGAGAATAGAACCCAGTGCCTCACACATGCTAGGCAAGTGCTCTGCCACTGAGCTGCAGTCTCAGCCCTAACTCAGTCTTTTTAAAGCCTAAAATGGAGCATAATATCCCCTGACAGGAAACTCTTGATATTTTTCCAGGGTACTTAAAATAAAATTCAAGTACCCTATCATGGTCCCCATCCTCTGACTCCCACCCACCCTTTGAGTCTCATTTCCTCCTATTCTCACCTGTACATACTACATTCTAGCTGTTGTGGCCTTTGTTCTGTCCCTTGAACCCCTTCAGTTTGTTTCTAACTCAGGACCTTTGCTCTTCTAGCTCTTCCCATAGGTATTAATATGGAGTATGGGTTTTTTTTTTTCTTTTTCTTTTTGGTACCAGGGATTGAACTCAGGGCACTCAGCCACTGAGCCACATTCCCAGCCCTATTTTGTCTTTTATTTAGAGACAGGGTCTCACTGAGTTGCTAAGGGCCTCAACTTTTGCTAAGGCTGGCTTTGAACTTGCAGTCCTCCTGCCTCAGCCTCCTGAGCCACTGGGATTACAAGGTGTGTGCCACCACACCCAGTGTTTTTTTTTTTTTTAAGTTGTATTGTCTCCTAGCCTTAAGAGGCCTCCTTGATCACCCTGATGAAAGTAGACTCTGACAGTCACTCTATTTTATTTTCTTCAGAGCATTTATTACTCTCTGGAATTATATCACATACTTGTTTAATTAATTTTTGTGTTTATAAGCTGCTTGTTTAATATCTGTCTTTTCTAAAAGTCAAGATTTTTGAGGCAGGGCTCATGTCTGACTTGTTCACTGCAGTATCATCAGCATCTAGAACAGTACTTGGCACATAGTACTTCCTTAGTTAATATTTGTGGAGTGAATGAAATTCTGTCCCAGTACAAGACTGGATAAGACCTTAAGGACCATCTGATCACTGGACATTTGAATCACTTGGAGTACTTTGTAAAAATCTGTATTACCTAGGTTACCTACCGTCTTTCTGCTTACCCATTCTTTGGCCATCTTTCTATAAATGTGTATATATACTTTTATGTAATAGAAAAATTTCTGGAAGCATATTGAGCAAACATAAAAGTTATTATATCTCATTACTTGCATAGGGATGAAGGAAGGAGAAGAGGAAATTTTAAAATGCTTAGTGGTAGTACACTTGCCTAGCATGTGTGACACCCTGGGTTTGATCCCCAACACTGTAAATAATAATAATAATAATAATAATACTATACATGGCCAAGACCTCTTCCAGATCTATGAAATAAAAAACCTCTTAGGTCAGGGATCAGAAATCTGCTTTTTGAACAAGTTCAGCTAATAACATACATTTATATAGCACTAACTGATACTTTTCTAATTTTTAGTAAATATTAAGCCATTTACTCCTCATTTTAATCATTTTAATATTCCCATTTTACTTATGAGTAAACTGAAGCACAGGGAGGTTTTCTTTATTTGGCCCAAGGTCCACCCAGTAGGAAGTAGTGAAGTTGAAATTTGTACCCAGGCAGTCCATTCTCTTAACCACTATTGGTTGCTGCTTCGGCCCAGTTGATTCTTTGATCAGTTGTGTTTAGGACCTACAGCTACATTGTCTCCAGTGAGGACACCAAAGCCCAGACAAAACAATGGCCCTCTTTGGGCCAAAGATGTTGTCTAGAAAAGTTTTTGCTTTGGCAGTTGGCATCAGGGGATGCAGGGATACATTCTGGCATTGGGTTGTCTAACCATCTTTGGGGGCATCTGAGCTTAGAGTCAGAGATCGCCCTTCCCTCAGAGCTCAGTTAGCAAAGCCACTGGTGAGAAATCCAGAGTAGTTGAGGATGGCATAAGAGCAGCCCCCCTGACTTCAGCCAAGGGAGTAGTGCTTGTGCCAGGGCCTCAGCAACACTCCCACCCCACCCCCACCAGCCACCAGTGAGAGAGCCATGGGATGGCCCAGTCAGATGACATGCCTCAGTTACTCTCCATGGAGGCCATGGGCCAAATAGGCTTTTCATTTTCCAGATGCTTTTTAATTAATATAAAGGCCACTCTGTAACCTGACTTTCAACGAACAACGTTTCCTTAGTAGAATGATTGTGCAAGTTCACCCTTTTTCCATTACTTTTCATTGAGCAACTTAATGTTTCTAACCAATAAATTATGACTTCAGTCCCATGGCAGCAAGGGGCATTGGAAGGGTTAAGTGACTTATGGAAGGTCACTCTGCCAAAGAAAGACTCCTTTGTTCTCTCCTCCCCTTCACTCCTGCCTCTGCTAGCCTATATTCTGTCTTTGGGAGAGACATGCAAGAGGACCAGGCATGGCTGGCTCAGAACCAGAGGGGCAAGCAATATTTTGTTGACCTTATCCATCCGGGTATCCATGTCTTCTCCAAAAAGAATCTTGTGAGCTCAGATTGTCTGTCTTGGTGGCCCACCCTGTGCATTCCAACTGTGCTCCCATCTTCTGGGAACATAGACAGTTGTAGGGGGAGGAGGGAGACCATGTTTATTTCTATCCAGACCACGGTTAGAGGAGATATTTGGGGAAGCCTATAGAGATACAAGCAAACCTCACTGATTTCTGTCTTGGACTTCCCTTTGTCTAGAATTCTAGCATAGGAAAGGAGGAAATGGCTGGATGGCAGCGTAGCATTCTGCCCAGATATGATTTCCTTATTTCTTCTTCTTGATTATAAGCCAACGAAGCCATGAATATAGTTCAGAGATAATAGGACTGTCTATGGGCTCAGAACAAAGCCTTCTGGTCCTAGATCTCAGAGTTGGATTATGTTCCAGGCCATGGGTGATTCATCTCCCTTGCCTCAGACAGATTAATGTCACTGCTCTCCACATACCACATAGTCAGAAGAGGTTGTCTAGAAATGTTTTTGCTGTCAGCACTGGATGTTGGGGGAATTGAGTTCTTGATGGCTACATGATTTGTCTGAAGACCCTCAGCTAGGAATTGACAGTAAACAGTGTTTCCTTAATTGTTTTTTGTTTTTATCTTCCCAAGTGCTCCCAAACTCCTGTCCTGTGTATCTTTTCATGGGAGCAGAGCATTGCCAAGTCTTTTCCCCCTTTCTGTGGAAGACTGAGTCTGATCTGTATTGCCAGCTAGAAAGACAGGGAGAGGATAGAATGAGAAACCAATGAGGGAACTCATTTTCTGGTTTTCCTTGAATGCTCCAAAATAGTTTTTCCCACAACCTGGAAGGACTGAAGCATTCACTGTGGTTTATCTTGAGCCACATCTACATGAAACCAATATAGCCAGTAGGAAAGCAGAGAACCCAGTCAACCACTCTTGGAGAGGCTGTTGGTGTTTATTTTTTACAACTCAAAATTACCATTTCTGTGCACCACAGAAGCTTGTGGGTCACTGTGCATGCAATGGAGGTTATGGGATGAATAGTGTAGCAATCAAGTTTATTTTGTCTTGGGTTCTTTCTCACTTTGGCCATCTTTTATTGGCTAGGTAGGGTGGGTTTTCTTGTTTGGATCTTCTGAAGGCACAGAAACACCTCCAACCCTTTTATTTATTTGTTTGTTTATTCATTCATTCATTCATTTGCAGTGCTGAGGATTAAACTTGGGACCTCACACATGAGCTACACACCCAGCCCCTTCCATTTCATTCTTGGATAGCCTCATTGATAGAGTCCCTGTTGGCATTGCAAGGATTGAAAATATCTCCTCCATTGATGGCCACATGATTTGTCTGAAGACCCTCAGCTTCCCAAGAGACTCATAGGAATGAGGCTGAGAAAATGAGTTTTAGGATTTGGAATAGTTTCCTACAACATGTCATCCTGAAGCTAGAATTCCTGCGGAAGAGCCATGATATCAGGTCCTTTTGGGCATCCTTGGTGTCTTCCTTAAGCTTGTGAAACATCACAAAGGGGCCATATCTTAAATGACTCCTCATTAGGCTGTGGGGCCAAGATTTTGGCAACCATGGCAAGTGTCTTGCGTTTCACCCCTGTAGGGATTGTAATCATAACTAACAGATGTGGAGCTTCAGAGAGGCAAGGGTGGTAGCCTTTGGAAATAGTCATCTGTTGAACATTTTTTCTTTCATCTCCAGGAGAGATAGAGACTATGTGAAAGATGCCGCCTGGCTCTGCACTGGAATACAGTCACGTTTCTCCTCATTAATGGGAGAGTAAAGACAAATGAGGAACATTTGAGGACTGGCCCATAGTACCTAGGTCAGGTTGTTTGAAGCTCTTTGGGCTCCCATTCTGTGATTAAGTTATGTCAGAGAACACAGTGATCCCATTTCTCCCTCTGCTGATGGGGACCACAAGGCAATGTCAGCCCAACCATCCACAAATGTGCCCAGCATTGGACACTCACTATCAATAAATGTCATCTCTCTGCTAGAGAGGGCACAAGCTGAAATAGCCTGCTTGAGTCAGAGGATTTAGGGGCTAGTATGGGCTCTGCATCCTATGTTACTTCTCATTTGGGACCATTTGGTCCACTAAACCTCTCCATCTGTAAATTTTAAATTTTAGGGCTATGAGGAGGCTTTCACATGATAGAGGTATTTTTTGTTTGCTGTTTTTGTCTTTTGGGGGCAGTACCAGGGATTGAACTCAGAGGCACTCGACCACTGATCCACATCCCCAGCCCTATTTGGTATTTTATTTAAAGACAGGGTCTCACTGAGTTGCTTAGCATCTCACTTTTGCTGAGATTGGCTTTGAAGTTGCCGTCCTCCTGCCTCAGCCTCCCAAGCCTCTGGGATTACAGGCATGTGCTACCATGCCCAGTGTGATAGAAGCTGTTTTTAAAAATATTTTTTAGCTGTTGATGGACTTTTATTTTATTTATATGCGGTGCTGAGAACCAAACCCAGTACCTCGCACATGCCAGACAATGAGCCACAGCCCCAGTCCCAAAGTGTTTTTTTTTAAGTACTTTAAGTTAAAAAAATACTTTAAGTTGTAGATGGATACAATAACGTTATTTTATTTATTTTTATGTGGTGCTGAGGATTAAACCCAGTGCCTCACACATGCTAGGCAAGTGCTTTACCTCTGAGCCCCAGCCCCAGCCCATGATAGAGTTTTAGGCTGGAAAGAAATAGCTTCAGAACAATGGGCCATTTCCTTTCTCAATTCTGTCTCACAAGTTCACTCAACATTTGGTCTTTCCCCCCTTCCTTCCTTCCTCTCTCCCTCCCTGCTCTTCCTCTCTCTCTCTTTCTTCTTTCCTTTCTTATTCTTTTTCCTTTTGTAGAAAAAATAAAATAAAAAGGACCCCTACAGAGTCTCACCCAATATTATTCCAGCAAGTTCATAAGCCTGGGTTGTTTCTCTCTCCCTCTTACCCTTTTCCTTCTCAGCACCAACTAGATTCTCTAAAAGTGTCATTTCAGCATAAACAAAGTGAGCATGGGGTGGGGATTGGGGGGAAATCCTCCTTCTCATGACTTATACAAGGAACTTTAAGCCTCACCAGAGCCCCCAGGAAGTCTCAAGTTAACCTAATACTATAGCTGAAGCAGCCTCTGAAATGACGCGATTTCTGGTATATTCAATAAAGAGCAGCAACTCACCAGCTCCAAGTCTCTGCAGCCTGGAGCCTAGTCTCTCTCCAAGCCACCAGGCAAGATGCCTGTTACAGGGCATTGTAAAACAAGTAGCACTCATGGCTCATGAAAGCATTCCTTTCTCTGTTCTAGCAGAATCATGAGTTTTTATTGAGGTTCAGATTTAGTAAGGATATGTGTATCAGAAAGCAGAGATGTGCCTCTCAGCAGCTGGTTAGACAAGCAGCACCAACCCTCCATCACTGAGTAAGACAACTGAATTCTGTTTTTAGTACACCTGCCACAGATGCCATTTTACAAGAAAATAGAAGGAAAATGAGAGCAAGAGGGTGAAGAGGAAGCACGCAAGAGATTGTACGTCTCGGGTGCCTCTGAGGACACAGCTCCTTTCAGTACTGGACCATTTAGAGACACCTTGTCAACCTCTGCACTTCCCACAGTGGGCATTACTATTATCCCTTGCAACTTGCAGGTAAGGGGGAGCTATTGAGATCATCTAATGATGCCTGAACCCCCTCTAGAGTCCCCATATCAAATGACTGTCTATCCTCTCCTTATACTTCTCCAGTAGAAGGGATGACACTATTAGAGAAGATTTTTTAACTTAATTTAACTTAATTTTTTTTTGAGGATGCAGCAGTAGATGAAACAACTGGAATCCCTGTCCTCATACAGTTGACAGTCCAGTAAGGAGGTACATCATAAAGAAACAGAACCCCCACCTAGTTCTATCACTCTCTACCCTCAAAGCCCCAGTTTTTGGTGCCCCAAATGTAACCTAATAACTTGGGAGAGTTTTGCTTAATGTATGGGGTCAGGGCAGAGTTTCTTCATTCTGAAGACTAGACTTTTATGAATGTAACCTGAGACCCCTTTTGCCTTTTGGTTCATGGGCCAAATGACACATTGACTTAAAGTGGGCTGACTCTCAACAGAAAACCGTAAGCCACACACACACACACACACACACACACACACACACACACATACACACACACACACACCCCACCCCTTTTTTTGTATATTTTGCCATTAAACCAGTTTTCTATATTTTTTCTATATTGCTGCAGTTGAGTCTTTGGACTAAATTCTAAGACCTCACATTATTTCTATTAAATTTTATTTTGCTAAAATACCCTGTCATTCTAGTCTATTGAGCTAGTTTGCAGTTCAGCGGGACAGAAACCCCTTTGCAAAATTCACTCTGGATATATATATATATATATATATATATATATATATATATATACACACACACACACATACATATACATACACACACACACACACACACACACACACACATATATATATACACACACACACACACACACACACATATATATATATATATATATGTATATATATAAAATCTGACAACGCTAGGTTATCATAGCCAGAAACTGGAGGACTGACAAAACCAATGTGTCACAGGAGTTTTACTCCATGGGGTTCAATCAAAAAAACAGCAACAACAAAAAAAGAAGCAGGGCAATCATATAATGCTTTGGTTCAGTAAAATAGTGCAGAGAACTCCAAAGCACAACATAGACCACAGCCTTCCCAGAGAGATCCCCAACTGCTCACCATGTGCTTGAGTAGAGTCTTGTGAACTTGAAATGCAGCTGTGTCTTTGTTAGGTGAGAATGGGGGAGGGGAATTTTCAGCTGCCAAATCCTCAAGGCACTTGGACAAGATTGGAAAAAGTGCGGGGGACCGCTAGCTCCTGGGCTGAACTCCGTGAGTTTGCATGGCAGGGCTGGGGGCTATCCTGTGGCTTGGCGTTCTGTGGGAAAACAGACTAGTCAATGACTCTCTGTTCTGTGGAGGCCAGTCGGAGCAGGTTCTTTGGTGATGTGCTTGGAACCCGGGATTCAGTGGCACTGAACTCAGCCAGCTAAGCAGGCTAGAAAGCTTCCCTTAGGCTACCATCCCTAAACTCCTCAACCCCCCTTTCCCCCCAGTCAGCCCCCCTTCTTGAGGTTTGCCTTCATCAGACCTGAGTGAAAGATGGGCTGCCTGACTGCTAATTATTCCTGGAAATGGCATGCTATGAAGTCTGCAAACATTTTCTGCAAACATTGGCCTACAAGAGGCGAGCTGTTGAGTTCTGGAAGCAAGGAGGCTGGAGGTAGGAGGGGGCTCCGGAGGCATTCCTTAAGCATGAGGCAGTTGGGTCCCTTTGCCTTCCGGATCTCGGCTAGAAGGTCAGTGGGGGGGGGTACAGAGGCATCAAGCATAGTTCCCAGGGTAGAATGGGACCACCCAGGGGACTTGGGCTTCTCAGATATGTTTTTCAGGTGGGCTGGGGCTGTAGTTCAGTGGGAGAGTGCTTGCTTAGCACATGTGAGGCCCTGGGTTTGATCCTCAGCACCACATAAAAATAAATCAAGGTTATTGTATCCACCTAGAACTAAAAAATAAATACTAAGAAAAAGTGTTTTTCAGGTGAACACATGAGGCTGGAGTGGGGGCTCCCTGGTAGCAAGAGCTGGACTGTTGGTGCCTTTCTGTTGACCAAAAAAAGTTTCATCTGCCAGCCAGCCAAACTTTGCCTGCACACATGTTTTCCAGAGACAGAGACAAAAATGTGTTTCTCAGGATGGGGGTGGGGTGGGGATACTGGAGTGACAGTTACATTAGCCGTATGCAGGGCCATCCTCATCACCTCGGCATTTCCTGGAGATGGTTGCAGCCTCCTGTGAACCCTAGCCAAGGTTCTAGCGAGTTCCAGGGCAAGCCCCATAGCCAAGAGCAGGCTGGCCTGACTCAGAGGGAGGAGAGGGAGATTTCAGGGAGAGTAGCCAGGCTACGAAGGCCCCTTTAGAGTCAGTGCCCACCGACCTCCTCAGCCTTGTGTTCCACAGCTCTTCTCCAGTCCCACCAGGCTGTTCCAGCACTCGGCTCACACTGAGCCCTTTCCAGCCTCTGTGCTATTGCTCCTGTTTCCAGAAAGCTCCTTCCGAAGTACTTCTCCATCCTAACTCTTACTTCAAGTCTCCCCTCTGGTGTCACCTCCCTCAGAAAGCCTTCCTTATTTTCTCTGTCTTCTGTGTGAGCCCACAAGCATTACATTTTCTCTGGTCATACATGTCTCACACTACAGAACAATAGCTTCTACTTATCTCTAGCTTATAAGGCACTAGTCACTGTCTCATGTCCTTTACAAGTGTCAAACTTTAGTCCTCACAACTTCATAATGCTATTGGTAGCCTGATTTTATTGATAAGAGAACTGAGAAACTGAGAGGTTAAGAAACTTGTCCAATATTACACAGCTAGGGAGTGGCAAGGACTGAATTTGAACCTAAGCTGTCTGGCTCTGGAATCTGTCTTCTTGAAAAATGAACTCATTGAGAGCAGATGAGTCACATCATCTCTGAATTCTCAGAGCAGGCCCTCCAAAGAAGTTGACTGGAATTTGTGGAACCACACAAGACCCCTAAGCTCATGGGGAAGATCTTGAAAAGATGGGAGGGGCCAGGAAAAAAGAAGGCCCTACTGACATACTTTTCCCACCTGTCCCTCTGGACAGGTGCTTAGGCCTAGCAGACCCCTCTGTGGGTGAGCTTCTTCCCACCCTGGGAGCATGAAAGCCAGAATGATACCTTAGGCCTCACCTTGGGAGGCAGTCTCTGGAAGGCCAATTCCCAAGGCCAGACTGCCTCTTGCCACCCAGTGTAGCCACAGCTGCTCATTTGGTTTTGGTTAAAGACAATGTACTTGTACACTGGGGGAAGTGGGTGGGGTGGGAGAGGGCTTGGCTTCTTTGTTTGGAGGGTTTACACTAAGCCCATCCTGCCCTGATCCCTGGGAAATTTGGAAGAGCCAAGAGGAAATCTCTCCTGATCTTAGAACTTGATGTCTTGACACCTTCACATGAAGGCTTTACCTATGTGGAATTCCCATAGAAAAATGTGAGCTGGATATTATGACTGGATTTTCCACCGCTCCTCCCCAGGGCCCTCAGAAGCCCTTTTGTGGATACAAACAAATATCTCTGAAAAAAAAATCAAAATAGTACATGATGCCCAGGATCCAGAGCATGGAACTGAGTCTGAACATCTGACTCTAGACAGATTGGACATGGGTTTGGGCATTGACTGGTATGAGACTTTTTTTTTTTGGTGGGCAGAGGGTGAGTACCAGGGATTGAACTTGGGGGCACTCTACCACTGAGCCACATCCCCAGCCCTATCTTGTATTTTATTAGAGACAGAGTTTCACTGCATTGCTTAGCTAAGTTGCTGAGGCTGGCTTTGAACTCATGGTCCTCCTGTGTTAGCCTCCCAAGGCGCTGGGATTCCAGGCATGTGCATGGCTGGAGTAGGAATTTCTAACCTAGCATGTGGGCCCCATCCCTTGATAATTGTTGGCCTCACATTTCTCAACTCTGAAATGGGGACGAAAATAACACTTACATCATAGGGTTAATGTGAATATTAAATCATACTGAAAACAGCTCCTGGCACGTAATAAATATTAAAAGATGGCAAACTGTTATCATTAGTCTTGGTTCTTACACCAATTGGCTCATGGCCTTGTACAGTCTTTTGTCTTTTCATTTTTCTCATCTGTGAAAGAAGGGGTTGGACCTGGTCCCTAGAATCCCTTCCAGTTCTCACTTTCTAAAGCAACATTTTTTCTACCTTAGATTAACTCATATCTCAAAGGAAAATAAAATATACATTCATGCAGTGTTCAAATGTCATGATGCAGCTCTGTGAATCATTACATATGTGTGTACCTGTGCATATATCTGCATACACCACCTACATCAAGATCTAGAATAATTCCAGGAAATCATAGGCTTCCTGAGGCAACTTTTCAGGCAATGCTCCTACCCTTCACTCAAAGAGAACCACTATTCTGACATCAATCACCATAGATTATTTCTGCCTCTCTTGCTTTTTATAAACAGAGCTATAAAATCATGTTGTATTCCAAGTTTAAATACAACATGAACAATAAGTGGGGGGGATAGTTCACTGGATTGGACAGGGGGGATGAAAGGAAGGGAGAGGGAGAGGAACAGGAAAGACAGTGGAATGAATTGAACATAACTTTCCAATGTTCATATATGAATACATGACCACTGAAACTCCACATCATGTACAAACACAAGAATGGGAAGTTAGACTCCATGTAGGTATGATATGTCAAAATATACTCTACTGTCATGTATATCTAAAAAGAACAAATGTTTAAAAATGTGTCCTTTCCCCACCCCCCAAAAAAGGAAATCATGGTGTATGCTTTGTCTGACTTTTGTTTAACATCATGTCTCCAAGATGTATCTGCATTGTTCTGTGTACCAGTAGCTTTCTTCTAAATTGCCAAGTAGTAATTCGTTGTAGCTATAATTTATTCTTCATCCAGGTGATGGGCATTTGAGTCATTCCTAGTTTGAGGCTATTATGAACAATGATATTGTATACATTCCATACTCATCTTTTTTGGTGAAAATACTGTGAATTTCTCTTGAGTATATACCCAGGAATGAAATTGCTGGGTCATTGGGTATGCAACTGTTTAGCATTAGTAGATATTACCAAATCATTACATAAGTGGTTTTATTCCATCAGCAATCTATGAAAGCCCCATTTGCTAAATGTCCTTGCTAGCACTAAGTATTGCCAGTCTGTCTTATTTTACACCTTTTGGGGTATGTGTTCTTGACTATGGGTTTATCTATGTTGCCATAGGCATGGTAGCACATGAGTGTCACTGCACCTTATTTTATTTTATTTATTAATTTTTTTTGGTACCAGGGATTGCACCTAAGGGCACTCAAACACTGAGCACATCCCCAGCCCTTTTTATTTTATTTTTTATTTTGGGACAGGGTCTCAGTAAGTTACTTACAGTTTCGCTAAGTTGTGAGGCTGGCTTTGAACTTGTGATCCTCCTGCCTCAGCCTCCCAAGCCACTGGGATTATAGGAGTGTGTCACCACGCCCGGCTCAGTTTATCTTTGACTAGCCAAAGGTGGTTCTTTGGGAAGGAAGCCCTCCCTAGGACAGCCTGTACAGTAGGCACTACCATTTAGGATAAAAAAAAAAAATCCAAGGGACACATTTCTGAGTTGGCCTTGTAATAGTGGCCGTTTTAGGAGAAAAGCTGTACTGTGCTAACAACTTTTAGAAAAATGTTACTTGGGAGGAAAAGACTAAAGCAGCTCCAACCTCAATTCCTAACTTCTGGCTGATTTTGCAGTCCCAGGAATTTAGAATTGAATAAAACTGACCACCCCTTCAGGGCAGTTCCACTGGAAGCCAAGGGTGTGAGCGCCACGTGGTTAGGGATCCACAATCCTTTTTAATGCTAGTTTTATGGAGATATGAGTCACCTACCATAGTACATTCAGGCTTGTGCAACCATCATCACTAATTCAGAATGTTCTCATCACTCCAGAGAGAAACTCCATACTCATTCAACAGCCGCTCTAAATCTCCTCTCCCTCCAGCCCCCAGCAACCACTAATTTTCTTTCTATCTATATGGCTATGACTAATGTGGACATTTCTTATAATCACTGACCTTTGTGACTGACTGCTTTCACGTAACAGCATGTTTTCAAAGTTCATCCCTGTTGTAGTATGTATTAGTATTTCATTTCTGTTTGTGGTTGAATAATATTCCATCGTGTGGATATACCACTGTTATTTGTCTATTAATGGTTAATTGCATTGTTTCCAGTTCTGTGCTGTTGTAAAAAATGCTGCTATAAATGTCCACGTCCAAGCTTTTGTGTGGTCATGTTTTCAAATCTCCTGGGAATTTCTTGGTTATAGGGTAACTTATTCTGTAACTTTTTGAGGAAGCATTAAACTGTTTTTTAAAATGCTTGTATGATAGGTTGGGGATATAGCTCAGTTGGTAGAATACTTACCTTGTGTGCACAGGGCCCTGGGTTCAATGCCCCCAGCACCACCAAAAAAAAAAATAGTACTTGCATGATGTCACAGTACCACTGGCAATATATGAGAGTCCATTTTCCGATCCTCATCAATGCTTGTTATTTACTTTTTTATACCTTTATTTTGTTTATTTTTATGTGTTGCTGAGGATTGAACCCAGGGCCTCACACATGCTAGGCAAGTGCTCTACTGCTGAGCCATAACCCCAGCCCCTGGAATGGACTACTGATACAACAATTTCAGCAAATCTTTTTTAATATTTATTTTTTAGTTATAGGTGGACACAATATCTTTTATTTTTATGTGGTGCTAAGGATCAAACCCAGTGCCTCATGCATGGTAGGCAAACACTCTACCTCTGAGCCACAACCCCAGCCCATCAGCAAATCTTATAAGCATGAGATCAGGCTAAAGTAATCAGACTCACAAACAACATATGATTCCATTTCTCTGAAGTTCAAGAATTGGTGAACTAATGGGTTAAGGTAGAGATGAGTGACTTAAGGGTTATCATTAGAGGGTGTGTTAACTCTCTGCCACTGTAATGAGCATCTGAGAGAATCAACTTAGAAAGGTTTATTTTTTCTCCCAGTTTCAGAGTTTCATTCTGTGGTCTGTTGGCCCTGTTGCTTTTGGCCTATGGTACATCAGCACATCATTGCAGAGAGTGTGTGGTGGAGTAAAGTGGCTCACCTCAAGGCCCAGATACAAAAGAGAACGAGGGGCTGCGATATCATTATCCCCATCAAGAACATGCACTAATGACAGGAAGACCTCCTAACTGGGTCCACCTCTTAGAGGCTCTGTTACCTTCTAGCAGTGCTAAGCTGAGCACCAAACCTTAAAATGTGAGACTTAGGGGAACGCTGCAGATCCAAACTATAGCAGGAGGCACTGATTGGGGGCATGAAGGAGTCTCATGAGGAGCTAGAAATATTCTCTATCTTGTTCTTAATTGTGGTTACATGGGAACACACAGACACACAAAGTTGTGAAGCTTACACTTAAGGTTAATGGTCTTTATGCTCTTAACTATGTTTGTTAGGCCCTCATATTTTATGCTTCCATTTTTCTCATTTGCACACAAGTTTAATAATCTATTAATAATAATGTATATGACATGAGTTATATAACAATTCTCTGCTATTGGAAACTTAGAGATATTTTCTCAACTTGTCATTATCATAAACTAAGGTAGCATATTTATTATTTATTATAGGAAATGTCTTTTTGAACATCTATGATTACTTCCTATAATAAATATCAAAAACTACAATTCCTAAGTCATAAAGTGTAGAAAGTTATCATTTTGATTCATTTTGTAATTGTCACCAGTCATGTATAAAATTAAATTTCCAGATTTCAATGAAATTTTGTTATATTTGCATTATGAGTATATCCTTTTATTTTTTATTTATGCAATTATCAGTGAGATAATAATTTAAATATAATCATTGGATATTTGCATTTCTCTATAATGAATGAATTCTTTTTTTTTTTTTTTTTTTTTTTTTTAGTGCTGGGGATTGAAACCTTGTGCATGTGACGCAAGCACTCTACCAAATGAGCTAGATCCCCAGCCCCTCTAATGGATGAATTCTTATATCCTCTGCCCCATCATCTTCTTCATTACTTCTTCAGAGTATTTTTATATTGTTCTTTTTAGATATACATGACAGTAGAATTTATTCTCACATATCATACATACATGGAGTATAATTTATTCTAAGTACGATCCCATTCCTATGGTTGTACATGATGTGGAGTTTCACTGTGGTGTTTTCATATATGAACACAGGAAAGTTCTGTCCAATTCAGTCTACTCTTTCCTTTTCCCATTCCCCTCCCTTCCCTTCATTCCCCTTTGTTTAATCCAATGAACTTCTATTCTTCCCCTGCCCCTTATTGCGTGTTAGTGTCCACATATCAGAGAGAACATCCAGCCTTTGCTTTTTAAGATCAGCTTATTTCACTTAACATTATACTCTCCAGCTCCATCCATTTACTAGCATATGCCATAATTTCATTCTCCTTTATGTATGTCTCTATTTTTTAAAAAGGGGAAATAGTGGGGAGTTTGTTACTACTAATTAGCATATTTACATATGGAGGTGTTTTTATTCAAGTTTAGAACATGGAGTAAATAGAAAAAAGAGAAATTCCTGGGGCCTCACCCTCCAGAGAGAACCAACAGACATTTTAGATATTGCAGTACACTCTCCAGTCCTCTTTCTGCTCTACCACTCTATGGTCCCACTTTGGCTCATGGAGAAAGGCATTTCCATCATCATTTCTACCTTCTTGGAACTAGTGCTTCTAGCCCCTCTTTTATTTCTTGCTTCAGATACAACCTCAAGCTAAATTTCAACATCCTCATCTGTACATCACCTCACACTGTACCTAGCACTTCTGGGCCTCTGGATCCCTCTCTGAACAGGGTCACTGCATCTTCTGCCTTTATAGGAGCTGAAATGCTATCTCAATCTCCAAAGAACTTTCTGATGGGCATGTACCTAAGTTTCCCCTGATATAGACCAGGTTCAGAGCAGCCAAGATTTTTGCCTGATTTTGTGTGAATTATGGGAGAAAACTATTTTCCAGTTTGCTTAGATGACCACAAACTATTGAAGTGACCCTGTAGGTATATCATCTTTGATTATAATCAAAACCAGCAGCTGAAACACTGGGGCTTTCATCCTAGACATCTGGTTCTTAAAGTGAAGCTCCCAGACCAGAAGCATCAGCATCATTATCTCCCAGGAGCTGGTTAGAAATGCAAATTCTCAGGCCCCATCCTATACCTAGTACCTCAGAAACTCTGGGCTTGGACCCAATCATCTGTACTTTAATAGACCCTCTAGGTAATTCTGAGGTACCATCATGTTTAAGAATCTCTATTCTAGAGGTTTCTAAATTCCACGGCCAGAAAGCATATAACTGGTACTCTGTGTCCTTAGTACAACTTAGGAGCATGTGCCAGGTCCATATAACTTCAAAGTTTCTTGTTCTTTCTATCCTCAACCCAAGGAAATACATTCCATTATTTTTCTTGCTAGCTGAAAAAAGATAAAATATAGCTCAATGTTCCCCCAACAAAAAGATTTATTAATTTGTACTAATGAATGTTCAGAGAAAAACATAAAAAACAATGTCCTTGTTGAATGCTCCTTCTTGAAGGCAAGATGTGGATGTTATCTGTAAAATCAACAAATTTGTCACCAAAGTGAAATGTTATCTTTTCTTGAGGACTTTCCCAGGCAACTTGAGGCCTCAAGGACTAGACGTCCTCCTACTCCCCATGATCGGATGAAGAGGGTTAGAGCTTATAGCCATAACTCACATGATTTAAGACAGCTCAAATGTTGCCTGTGTTTTCAGGTTAAGAGCTTTGCTCAGACCCAGCTGAAGAAAGGAGACTATGAACCTGTTCAAAACCGCAAAGAATCCCCACAGATCTTCATCTTTCCTTAAAATATGACCAGTGCATGCTGGGAAATACTTAATAACCTGCTCTCTGAAAAAAAAATATATATACATATATTTATTATAAATATGTAGTGTGTGATAATAATAATATGTACAATTTTATAAATTTCAGATGGTCAGTTAACTGTCATAAAATGTATTATTTGATTTTTTTTTTCTACCAGGGATTGAACTCGGGGACATTTAACCACTGAGCCATATCCCCAGCCCTTTTAATTTTCATTTAGAGACAGGGTCTCGCTGAGTTGCTTAGGGCCTCACTAAGTTGCTAAGCTGGTTTTGAACTTGAAATCCTCCTGCCTCAGCCTCCCAAGCTGTTGAGATTACAGGTATACACCACCAAACCCAGCATGTTACTTGATTTTTGCCTAACTCTGTATCCATAGACAACCTAAAGTGATGATTAATAAGGATACGTGGGTCTGACATAAGCATTGGTTGACAATGGTGATATAAATTTAGACTTCTTTGCTGAATCAGATAATAATTTTTAAATACTGGAAGAATGTTTCCTTGATTATTTTGCTGATGTTTACAATATAACAGTTATAGAGACAACACAATTTTAAGTTCTGTCTGTGTTATTAACATCTTCATTGGATTCTTAAGCCTAGAGCAGGGTTTGATAAACATTTTCTGTTAAGAGCAAGATAGTAAATATTTTAGGCTTTGTGGCTATATACTCTCTCATTTTTTATAACCCCTAAAGATTATAAAAACTGTTCTTAGCTTATGGGCCCTCAAAAATGGGCTGTGGGTGGAAGTTTCCCAACCCCTGTTCAAAACAATCAACAAAACAATAGATTTAAGGTCTTATTTGTACAGTTTGCCAATTTCCATCATGTAAATATTCCTCCCATGGCTGGTTTCAAACTACCAACTTCACATTACTGAAGGAGTAACTAACCCCAAGAGCATGGATGATAGGAAAGGGACTAAAATAATTAGGATAAAATGAGTTTTGAGTATTTATTTGCTTTGTTATTAGTATGATTTAAAAAGAAATATTTTTAGTTGTGGATGGACACAATGTTTATTTTATCTGTTTATTTATATGTGGTACTGAGGTTCAAACCCAGTGCCTCACACATGCTATGCAAGCACTATACTACTGAGATATAGCCCCAGCCCCTTTTACTTTTTGAAAAAGGGTCTCACTAAGTTGCTAAGGCTGGCCTTGAACTTGTGATCCTCCTGCCTCAGCCTCCCGAGTCACTAGGATTACAGGCATTCACCACCACAGCTGCTTGCCTTTTAAAAAGATTTTTTTTTACTTATAGATGGACACAACTACAACTATTTTATTTACTTATTTATTTACTTATTTATTTTTATGTGGTACTGAGGATCAAACCCAGTGCCTCAAACTTGATAGGTAAGCGCTCCCCCATGGAGCCACTACACTAGCCCCTAATATGTTTGTTTAATTGTAAGTTTATATAATTTGATTTTTAATCATGTCCTTATTTAACAACCAGTTCTCAAAGTTAACAATTGGCTCTCATGCATTGCTGTAAACACACCACTGTGTCCTCACCAAATTTCAATCTGTTTTTTTGGGGGGGTATGGGGTGGAGGGATGAAAAGAGAATCTTCTCTCAATTTGCTGCATTCTTCCCTGTAACAAAAGGATTTACAACAGGGCTGCTTTGAAGCTGGGAGTTTCCCTGGCTCTTCTAAAATAGGAAATGATTTTAGATGTTATTTTTACATATTTTCAAAAAGAGGTCTGTCTCTATTCTCAACAGCTTCCTGACCACCTTTTGCTTCCAAATAATGAGAACTATTTAAAGGAAAAAGGAACTACTGTAGTATGGTTTGAAGAAAAGCACATAGTTTGCTCTTTTAGAAGTAGTTACACAATAGTTCTGCTCATAAACTGGGGAAGAGTTAAAATAGCTTCCCAAGGTCCCTCCCAAGGCTGTGATTTTCCTCTCATCTGCTCAGGTAATGCCACTAACTCATTGTCCTCATTCATTTATTCAGCTATTTGAGCATCTACCATCTGCTGGCCAGTGTGCTGAGCCCTGGGGACACATCAGAATGCAAGAGAGACCTGGTCCCTGCTGAATAAACAATTACACAGATCATTATTTCCTTACACATTTCATAAGTTCCATAAAGGAGACATAGGGGGCTGACCTGCTCTGGGGATTCAGGATGTGGAATTCAACCTGAAACCTAAAGAAGGAGTAGAAAGCCAAGTGACAAAGGAGACAGAAGGAAGTCAAACAGCCTTCCTCCCAGGCGGTAGGAACAACCTCTATGATGTTTATATAAAGCAGAGGTATACATAGAGTATATAATCAGAAAAACAATGTATCTTTGGTATTAAAATTTCATGGGAAATGGGCATAGTGGTTCACGCCTATAATCCCAGCAGCTCAGGAGGCTGAAGCAGGAAGATTGTGAGTTCAAAGCCAGCCTCAGCAATTTAGTTGAGGCCCCCAGCAATTTCGTGAGACCCTGTCTCTAAATAAATTACAAAAATGGCTGAGAATGTGGCTCAGTGGTTAAGCACCCTTGGGTTCAATCCCCATTACCAAAATAATAATAATAATAATAATAATTATTATTATTACGGGAGAAGAAGTTAGGAGAAAATGTCCCAAAAGGCTCTTAGGAGGATGGCAGATGATGTTAATAGTGAAAAAAAGTTGAAGAACATTGGTCTATGTAAAGAAATTGGTACTTGTATAGTAGCAATGGCACAGCTAAGATGCTGACCTCCTTCCTCTCAGGAGGACAGATTACAGACGTGCAAAATCAAAGCCTGCTATTAAGACAAAAAGTGAGAGGATTCCTGGTTTTCAACAACTCTGTAAATTTTCTTCCATTATCTTTCAAATACTGCCTCTTCCTTACTCTCTCTATTCTTTCCTTTTGGAACTCCTACTGGCACTTGGAACTTCTTCTTATACCTTCTACATAGCTTAACTTCTCTTTTGTATTTTCCATCTCTAGTCCTCTGTTGTGCATTCTGGCTAATTTACTCTCATCTATCCTGATTTATTTATTTTTTAAAAATTCCTTGATCTTGTCATCAATGTGACTGGTTTATTTTTTGATCCCTCTACTGAGAATACTTTCTGCCATTTCAATGCCCATATTTTGGGCCTTTTCCAAGTCCACGTATATTTTTCAAACCATTTTTGCATTATACTTCCTATTCCTTTTATCAAATGTCTTTGAACATTTGAAGCATACTTATTTTATTTTATCTTAGGTGCTAGAGATGGAACCCAGGGCCTCACACATGGTAAGCACACATTATACCACCAAGAATATTTGTTTTAAAGTTACTTTCAGGTTTCTCTGTTAGCTACAGTTTCTTTATTTTTTTCTTTATTTCTGCGTTTTTGGTTTTTTTTGTTGTTGTTGTTTGTTTGTTTGTTGGTTCCAGGGATTGAACCCAGGGGTGTTTAACCATTGAGCCACATCCCCAGCCCCCTTTTTAAAAAAATTTGAGACAGCTAAATTGCTGAGGCTAGTCTTGAACTTGTGATCCTTCTGTCTCACTCTCCTGAATCACTGCTATTATAGCTATATGTTGCTGCACCTGGCAGGCCATAGTTTCTAAGTTATGGATTCTCTCATTTATTGCACCAGATTCATGGTGATTTATTCCTTGTGGACACAGCAAATTTTAGCTATGTTAATCTTCAGAGTTATAGTTACAAACATAGACCCATATACTGTACTGCTTAGTACCTATGTGACCTTAAATAAATTACTTAATCTCTCTGATCTTTAGTTTCATTATTCATAAAATAGGGCTAGTCTAAGAATGACCTAATAGAAGCAAAGCCCTTAGTGTAGCACATAATTAAGCACTTGTTTAGTGATGTTGTTGCAGTACTTGTATTAACAAGCAGGAATTGTTTTACCTTGGATAGGTGACTGCCCACTCTTAGTTCAAAGTGGCTAATACACTTCTGAACTATGTTTTCCCCATCACCACCTATGAGCCACCTCTTCCCACTGCTGCTTTTCTGTAAGAGCTCAGATCTCACTCCCATCCACAGCCTGACACTAGAGCCCTGCATACAGGATGCAACCCCACTTTAGATTCCTTTGGGGACTGTGTATATGTGACTCTTCTTACCATTGTGCCTTTGAGCTCCCTCTTCATTTCTGCCACTACAATGTGTTTCTTTTCACTTTTAATCTCTACTATATATTTACATTTTTAAAAACGTAACATGACCTGGTGTGGTGGCCCATGATTGTAATCACAGTGGCTCAGGAGGCTGAGGCAGGAGGATCGCAAGTTCAAGGACAGCTTCAATAACTTAGTGAGTGCCGCAGTCTGGCTGGGCACAAATAATCGAGCCACCATAAAGCCTTGTAGATTCGAACAGCAACTCTTTATTCCCCAACTCTCACGGGCACTGCACACACCACACGGGAACACACTCCCTCCACCAGACTCTGTCCAATCTCCCCGAACCCCCACGGGAACTCCAAAGTAGCGGGAGCTGAGGCAGCAAGAGCTGCCCTATTGCCCCCGACATTAAAGGTCAAATATACAATACAATCAATCCAGCATCACAGCGATTATATATAGCTTAATTCAAATCATCATCTCAATGGTTCGCTGGTGTCACCTTTCAGCCATTCCCTCTGGCAAATGCCAGGCGTCATTTTGACTGGGCCGTGGCTCTCAACAAGTGAGGTCCTAAGCAACTCAGCCAGACCCTGTCTCAAAATAAAAAATTAAAAAGGCCTGGGGACAGGGCTCAGTGGTTAAGCATCCCTAGGTTTAATCCCCAATACCAAAAAAAAAAAAAAAAGTGGGTGGAATTCAATAGGTGACTATCTCAGGACTGAGCACCACATGTGGACTTATTTCACCCTCTAAGCGAACTCCCAAACTGGGAAATACTACAGATGCCACACATTATTCTGACTTTCAGACTGGTGTTTTTCAGAGCGAAATGGTCAGCAGGTAGCTGATGCAATCTGGCAAAGAAAGTGTATAACTCTATTTATATAAAGACACACACATCTATCAAGCCATCAGCAGTGTTTGTATAAACAGTGCCTCTCCTGTGAAGGTAAAGGCCACCCTCCCCCTTCAGTTCCAGTGACTGAGATACATTTTTCCAATCCTGGGGGCAAATACAGATGCAGCAAGTTCCTTCTTCCCTTTGGAAATTTGGCAGGCACAGCAGCTCTGACTCTGTTACCACATTTTCTTGGGGTTTTATGACTCTGTGCACATGGCCTGTGTGAAGGCTTTGCTTAGGTCACCTTACGCCTTGGCAGCCAGCATGGTGTATGACGATTTAGGAAGACCCTGGTGTTTCCCAGATGGGGCCAGATTGGGCCCTGCAATGATCGCCCTCCAGCTGGGAAATATGATGCAGGGTGTGATAAAGTGGCTGCTGAGAAGGAGGCAGTTTGACTCCTCATAGGGTCTGTTTTTTATTTAAATCCAGAGATTGAAAACACACACACATGCACACACACACACACACACACAATTAGTATCATGCACAAACACACTACTCCCCAATTGTATGGGGTGCTCTTTAGGAATTGATGTGGGATTTCCAAATATCTATTTTCTAATGTAATCTCTTATCCATTTCCCTGTTTATTTGCCATCTCATCATTCTCACTTCTTTTGCTCTCCTGTTCATTTCCTTATCACTGCTTTGAATCCTCTGGAAGTTCAAATTCACCCCATGGTTCATTTAGGGCCTTTGAGAAAGAGACAGGGACCCTAGTATAAGCTGCTTTCCTTCATTCTCTCATGGCCACAGAGAAGGCTGTCCCTGGGCCTTGATTCTGAGAGGAATAATTCTTATGATTGTTTGGACAATGGTCTCAGCACAGAAATGATTTTACAAAACTTTTATTTAAGAAGGGGATTCTAATTATTCAGCCATAAAAAAAGAAATTATGGCATTTTCCAGTAAATGATGGAACTGGAGACTATCATGCTAAGTGAAATAAGCCAATCCCAAAAAACCAAAGACCCAGTGTTTTTTCTGATGTGTGGATACTAACACACAATGGCAGGTGGGAATAGAAGTTCATTGGATTAGACAAATGGGAATGAAGGGAAAGGAGGAGAATAGGAATAGGAAAGACAGTGGAATGAATCAGACATAACTTTCCTGTGTTCATATATGAATACACAACCAGTGAAACTCCACATCATGTACAACCACAAGAATGGGATCCTGCTTAGAATAAGTTGTAATCCATATATGTATAATATGTCAAAATGTACTCTGTCATGTATATCTAGAAACAATAAATAAAATAAAAGGGGGATTCTAAGGATTCAGCAAAGCTATCATATTCAGTCAAGTGAGAGTTCTGAGCCCTGAGTGCTTTGCCTCATACTAGCTTGGGAAACGAGGGGTGCTCAGGGAAAAACATCTGGTAGATGACTCCTGCTCTCAAAGGGCCCCAGCCATCCTAAAGTGCAGATATGATGAATGTGAACGTGACCGGCCAATATAACTAGTCTTGAAATTAGCCCCTGTAGAGAATGGATGCTATGGAATTTCAGAGAAAGAAGGCTGCTATGCCTGGGAAGTCTTCCTGGAGGAGGCAGGACTGGAGCAGATACTTAATAAAAGGGTGAGATTTGGAGGGGTCCTTAGAAGAAATGGGAGTCCATGTAGGCAAGTGCTGGTCAATCTTGAAAGGGACGCATGACTGTTATTTCCAGTTTACAGATAAAAATATGGAAATCTCTTGGCAGGTAATTTATGTCGAGATTCATCTCAGCCTGGTTTTGAGAGGGCTGAGTTCAAAGAGGGGCCCCACTGAAGAAATGCCGACTTGTGCCTAAAACAAGGGAATATACATGGGCAGCTTTTCAGAAGGAATGACATGGCAGAGCTTGTGTTTCTTTTGTACCCACAGTACAAAAGAAATGAGCTCATTTTAGGGTTGCTGGTTATATAAAATGGGACCTGATTACTTTTATTACCTCTGCTAGTATATCTTTTTCAAATATATTTATTATTAAGTTTTAGTTGGACACAATACCTTTATTTTACATTTATGTGGTGCTGAGAATAAAACCCAGTGCCTCACGCATGTTAGGTGAGTGCTCTACTGCTGAGCCATAACCCCAGCCCTGCTAGTATATCTTTTAATTAAACAAAAATACTGTATTCCATGAGGAAACAAATTCAAAATATGAGACATCCTTTAAGACAACTAGCCTGAACTCTTCAGAAAAGTAATGTTGTACACACAAAAGAAATTGGGAGAGGACACACTGTTCTAGACTAAACAATACTAAAGAAACATAAATAAATGCTATGCACAAAACTTGGTTTTGGATTCTGGATTTTGAAAAACAAGAAACATTTGAGGGATAATTTAAGGGACAATTTGAATATGGATTGGAAAATAGAATAGATTATTATTTGTTTTCTTAGGTGAGATAATGGTTCAGGGTGAAGAGGGAGAACTGCCTTATTCTTAAGGGAGTCATTATCAAAAATAGGGATAGTGAGTTATGCCTGTGACTTTCAAGAAAATTGCAAAGAAATACATATACAAAGGCATTTATATTCACTAATAGAAGTGGAACTATAGAGCAAATGTTGACATGTTTATTATAGAATATTGGGATCTGCATGTATTGTTGTGCTACTTTTTGGTCTCTTTGTTTGGAATTTTGAAAATAAAAATCTGGGGAAAATAATGCAGAAAACACTGCAAAAAATTTAAAATAGTTCTCAAAGGGTACAGAGGGAATCTTCCTGCCCCAGACACCCAGTACTCTTTCCCAGAAGCAGCTACTATTCACATTTCTTGAAGATTTATCTACATTTATAAGCCTATATATGTAGTTGTAGATCTTATTTTGTAAATAGATGGGTTCATGCAATTTTTTTTTTCCATTACCGGGGATTAGACCCAGGACCTCATGCATACTAGGCAAGCATTCTACTACTGGACTACACCCTAGCCCTGTAAATGGTTTTGTTAGCTACAATAGACTGACTCTCTCTCTCTCTCTCTCTCTCTCTCTCTCTCTCTCTCTCTCTCTCTCTCTCTCTCGCTTCTGGAGATTGAACCCAGGGGCACTTAACCACTGAGCCACATCCCAAGCCCTTTTTTATATTTTATTTAGAGACAGGCTCTCACTGAATTGCTTAGGGTCTCACTAAGTTGATGAGGCTGGTTTTGAACTTGCCATCCTCCTGCCTCAGCCTCCTGAGCCTCTGGGATTACAGGTGTGTACATAGCGCCCAGCTGGACTCTCTTACCCATACCATTGGTGGAATAGTTGGCCAGTTAACTAACGGCCAACTGCCTATTCTGCGTTCTGTGGGCATCAGTCAGCATACTTCACAAGAGGAAATGGAGAGCATCTCCTCATCCTGAGAGTTGGCTCCACAGTAAACGAGCTTCTACTGTAATGTTGGCAGCTTGCTGTTTTTTTTACTTCCTGAGCCTTCTTGGAGATTGTTCCCTCTGACCACATGTAGATCTGCCTCATTCTTTCAGCACAGTTTTTAGGATGAGCGGCTTTGAGGATGAGTATGGTTTTAATCATATCATGCTCTGGGTGGTGGTGAGACATCTGGACAGAAATAATTGCCTGGGCTTCCTGAACTTGCCTGATCATAAGAATCATTCAGTTATTTTTCTAACCAGTTCCTAAACTTGGTGATGTTGCCATAAGTATCTGGGGAAAAAAAAGTGTTGTGGCTCTAGTGACAAGACTGCTTGGAGGGGAGGGGTAGAAGTTGCAGCAATGGTGCTAGTTAAGGCCCGAGAATAGATAGAGAAGGCAAGATGCCAGGGAAATACTGAAGTTCAAGGTTGAGCCCACAAACTCCCAGAAGAGCTTCCAACAAGCCCCCCCCCGCCCCCGACTAAAGATGATTGCCTCCTGTTGCAATCATGAGGGTCACATTTACAAAGCATGTGCTGCTCTGAATATGAAGCCCCTTCCCAACTGCCAGCACCAGGGCAAATTCAAATCCTACACTTGGACTTCAGACTCCTCCCTGCAAATGAGAGGAATTGATTGGGGAAAATGTAATTCCAGAAACCAGATCTGGAATGGAACTGAAATTTCCTGAAGAAAAAAAAGGAAAGCCTTGGCACCATTAACAAAAGGGGATTGGGGTTCATAATATATAAGTATTCATATATGTATTTGTATTTGGCAGCTAAATACCACATAACTTGCAAACCTTAGGGGGCAGCCATCCCGTTATCATTCTTGATATGGATTTGAATTTCTAAGAAATTCCTCCTTCTTTCTCTGTCTCTCTATCTCTTTCTCACTATCATCTTAGTTATGATATGTATTTTTTGGTACTGGGGATTGAACTTGGGGGCACTCAACCACTGAGCCACATCCCCAGCCCTATTTTGTATGTTACTTGGAGACAGGGTCTCACTCAGTTGCTTAGCACCTTGCTTTTGCTAAGGCTGGTTTTGAACTCATGATCTTCCTGCCTCAGCCTCCTGAGCTGCTGGGATTACAGGTATGTGCCACCACGCCTGGATCCTAGTTATAATATTTTAAGAACAATTCTCAGGTATGAGCCTGAGCTCTGTGGGGCCTTGAGAGCCACACAGCCATGAAGCTATGCACTGACCCCAAGTATGTCATTTTGGGAGTTCTAGAAACCCTACTCTATCTGAATCACCCTTGGAATTGGAACTGGGTGGAGTAAGTCTTGATGCCATTTGAGAAACATCAAAGTACCAGAAGCCTTGCCTTGTCATTCAGTGAAGCACTGAAGTCCCCTGTCTTCTCTAAACAAAAGTGTCTTAGAGAGGCCCAGTGCAGTGGTTCATGCCTGTAATCCCAGCAGCTCAGAAGGCTGAGACAGGAGGATCACAAGTTCAAAGCCAGCCTTAGCAACTTAGTGAGGTTCTAAGTCACTCAGTGAGACCCTGTCTCTAATAAAATACAAAATAGGGCTGGGGATGTGGCTCAGGGGTCAAGTACCCCTCAGTTCAACCCCTGGTACCCCCCAAAAATAAATAAAAAATTTAAAAAATAAAAGCATAACAAGTGTCTCAGGTGTAGAGATAGGATCACCAGTCTTTTAAGGAGATCAGATTTGCACTTAAAGTAAAAAGCTGGAGACATAGCAGGCAGCACTATGAGTTTTAGTGTGATCTGGAAGGTGAGCAAGACGGAGGGAGAGGAATGGGTGCCAAGAAGGCCAGGGCCTGGCAACCTGGCCCATAAGTCACTGGTAGAACATTCAGGAATGAAGGAGGTGAGCCTTGGGGCCTGAAAAAAGGTGAAGAAGTTAGCAAGTGCATGAAGGCCCTGGCCTGGGTCTCTGCAGGCACACACTGACATAATCTTTGTGGACTTGGGAGGCCATCACCATTGTTTACAATTCCCTAACACTGTTATTACCCCAACCATGCTGAGTGTGTATACTTTGAATTTCCAGTGAGCCTACTAGTCTGAGTAACTTGTGTGTGCCCCATTATTTGGTGTCACAAACTGATGGCCTATGATGGCAGAGGGTAGCTGCAGGTCTCACATCTCAGGAATCAGGCCTAAAGGTCTTGCATTATAGTTTCTTCCAAATATGCCATGCCATTTTTTGGTGGGAGGGTTACTAAGGTTTGAACCCAGGAGTGCTTAACCACTGAACCACATTCCCAGCCTTCTAATTTTATTTAGAGAAAGGGTCTTGTTAAGTTGCTCAGGGCCTCACTAAGTTGCTCAGGCTGGCTTTGGACTTGCGATCCTCCTGCCTCCACCTCCTGAACCTCTAGGAGTACAGGCATGTGCCACCCCACTCAGCTCACAATTTTGTTTTAGTTTTTACTTTTTACTTTTAAGTGCTCCCACCTACTTTTAAAAGCATGTACAGTGTGCCAGGTGCTGAAATGTACTACATATAACATTTAATTAATCCTTACAATGCCCCTGGAAGGGAAGTGTTTTCATTAACTTCATTTTCCAGATGTGAAAACTGAGGCACAGAGATGTGTTAAGTAACTTGGCCAGCAGTGGTTACCTATTTTGTAGCAGAGCTCCTGGAAGTCAGGTAGCCCGATAGCATCCTTTGGATTACTTTTCCTAACCAAACAGAGTCTACCTTGTCTCTCTCTTGATTCCACTCTCTTGGCAAGAAATTTGTCTGCAGATGAGGTTGCCTGGGATAGCTCTGTTGTGGAGTCAGCCTGACCAGGATCCAGGCTTGGGGGCACTTGTCTATGGAGTCATTGAACAGAAATCACAAATTCACTAGGGCAGGCCACAAACTACAGAATCCTTTAGAAGGACCCCAAAAGGCCCCTAAATAACAATGGTCAGGTCAGTGACCATACCACCAGAGACCTCATGAATGATATAGCCATCCACCTGTCCAATTTGAGCTACATGACCTGCCAATTTAGTTCTCTGACAAAATCTTTCTGTTAACCCAGAAGTTCCGGCCTAAGCTCTTTTCAGACTCTGCCTGAACTAGCTAGCTGGTTGCATCTGGGTCACCATAACCCAAAAGGCTTAATTAAAATTGGAAAATATACTTGAGATCCTCTTATGCAATGCTATAAAGTTCTAGATATGTCAAATTAGGTTGTAAGGACTACAGGCATAAAAGAGGCTTTAGGCATAGGACAGTCCTTTGGGATATCCACACACATGCATGTGCACGCACACAGACACATACCAATAGAAATTAAAAAATGAGAAAAGGGAGGTATTTGGCTCTAGGTGAGTTTCCCTTTTGTAAAGATTGGAGATAAAGGGACTTGTATACTAAAGACACTTTGGGTGTGGGGGGAGTGATCTCTCCAGCCTGAGGGTCCTTAGGCAAAACATGACCTGGTGGGTGTTTGAAGGATAAGGAGGGCCACTTGGGGGATGACTAGTGGGCTGAAGGCATGAGGAGGACAGAGGGAAAAAAAGAGGCAGAAGGCAAGGGGGGGTGACAGACTAGAAAGTGAAGGGAGCAGGAGCAGGAGGGAGAAGAGGGATGCATGGAAGGAGGAGTCTACCCCTGACAGCTCCTTGTCTGGAAAAGTCATTGACTGTTTATCAGCTATCAGTGGGACATTAGAGGTCTTACTCCACTGATTTACCCAATACTGGACATATGCCCTCTTTAAGTATCAATAATTTTGGAAGTCAGTTTTGGATAGTTCACTTTTCAAAGTGGATTCACTCCATTGGTTTCTGAAACTAAATATCCTGAGTGCTTTCTCTGAAAACAGTGGGAAAACAGGCTAGAAGTTTGCTTATGAAAATTAGTTTCATTGTTTAAGTAGGTATTTGTTTATTAAGGGCCTTAAATATGCCAAGCACTGTGTTAGGTGCTGTTGATACAGCAATGGATGCAACAAACCTGGAGTCTCTTTATTGAGCTTGGTGTTCCTGTAATTTAGCTCATTTTGAGTGCATCATAGGACATTTTTTTTTCCTTCTGGTACCAAGGATTGCACCCAGGGGCACTTAACCACTGAGCCACATCCTCAGCCCTTTTTAAAATATTTTATTTAGAGGGCTAGGGTTGTGGCTCAGTGGTAGAGTGCTTGCCTAGCATGTGTGAGGCACTGGGTTTGATTCTCAGCACTGCATATAAATAGATTTAAAAAAATAAAGGTCCATTGACAACTAAAAGATATTTTTAAAAAATATTTTATTTAGAGACAGGGTCTCACTGAGTTGCCTAGGGCCTTGTTAAATTGCTGAGGCTGCCTTTGAACTTGCAATCTTCCCGAGTTGCTGGGATTATAGGCCTGTGCCACTGAGCCCGGCTCAGTAAGGCCTTTTATTGGGCTGTTTGTCCTCATAATGCAAGGCTCAGGATTGTGATGCTGGGAATTCCCAATGCCAGCTATAATGTCATGCTGCTGTCACCATGTTGGTTTCATTCACCATGTTATTCAACACGTATTTGTCTGGAAGGGGGCCCTACAGTGGCATTTCTCCCACAGAGTAAAGTGTGTGTGTTCTGTGATAATGGTTGATCATTCCAATGTACTTCCTCTTCCTGTGAGTTCTAAGTAGCATTCCTTATGGTTGAGATTGCTGAAAGGAAAGCTTCCAGAAAAGTGAGGATTTGCAGTGTAGTTAGTGCCGTGTTGGTAAATGTTTAAGGACTGGTTCTCTCAGTTGGTCAGCGGGGAGGGGGAAGGAGAATCCTGATTTATAGCATTTACAGGTTTCTATCGTAAGTACTCCCACCAGGGCCATTTTCAATCCTCCAATAGGACGTCACTGGACAAGGAGTTGGGAAGAAATGTGCGACAGCACTCCATTGTAGAGTGTTTCCACCACACAGCTACAATAGATGTCAACAACCTCAGGAGCCTTGAGAATAGTGAAGTGTGGTGAAATAATTAGGAGGTGATGAGTTTTGAGAAATCATTAGCTTTGTCTTTAATATAACTTAATTGCAAATTTATATAATTTAATTTTCAATAATGGCTGTGTTTAACAGACTAGCTCACAAAACTCATGTTGAACCATTGGTTCCCACTATCTGGCTGAGTATGTATTATCTCACTTTTCTCTTAGCCTGAGCAGTAAGAAGAGAGGCTGAATAGACAAGGTCCCAGGGCTGTCAATCACCTGTCCTTTAGCCAGAGCAGCTACAATTGTGTTTGTTTTATGTGTTTGAATGAAGGGTTCCAATATTTTTTAAATGTCTTTTTGAAAAGTGCTGGTATACATTGTCTTTGAGGCTCCCTCCCATCTAGGATATCTTTTTAGCCATGTTTTTGGTATCCTCCCATTTCCCCTTTCATTCACTAGTCCCCTTTTGTCACTCAATAATCCCCTTCCCACTATTTCCAGAGATCTTTCTGTTACATCCCAAGGATCTCCATCTTCATTAAAGAGATAGCTCTTATCAATGGGCATAGTCTAAAATGAATTTCTTGGGAGGCATATATTACTCTTTGAACACATGACTCCATAAGATTCATAAGGTCTTACACATACAAAAGGATGGATTTTTTAAAACAGCATTCCAATAAGTGGGGGAATGACTTACTTCACAAGGTACCCTTAAAACTGGGTGAGCAGTAAGGCTTGATTTCTATTTTGCATTTTCCTTAAAAAATCTCTGGGTTTTGAAGGATTGCTGGGTTACCCCCTAAATGAGTTGCCTAGTAGTATATCTATTTCTATTTTTCCATATATAATATGGTTTTTCTTGAATAAAAACTAAAACTTTTTCCTAGCAAGCAGATATTTAGTTGTTCTTCCACAGAATACAAGCTTTTTAGCCATGGAAATGGTAAAGAGGACACAAGGGTTATGAGTATGACACAATCCTTTTCTGAAGGCAAATTCACCCTCTTTAGCCTGCCAGAAAAATTATTTTTCCAGGAAAACTAAACAGTAAGCACATACTTGGATGTTCCTTTCAAGCAAGAGAGGAGCCCTTTCTATCCCATTAAGACCAGGCAATTGCCCAAATGATTTGCTTCACTGCCTATCATAACGGGGAGTGTGGGACAGAAGCAGCAGGGGTTAGTCTCATCTCTCTGTCTTACAGACTCTTCGAGCAAAGTTCATAGGCACAGCTTCCCCAGAATTCTGCAGCTAGAGAGGCAGAGAGGTTAAGGCTGGGGCCACTCAGGACTCCCACCCCCCACACACACAAAAGGAGGGAGAGACAGACCCATAAGGTTCCTTCAGTTCAATGTAGCAGCTCATGAAAGTCAGTCTTCTGGAACCCAAAGTGGAACAGTGGAATATAGAACAGTGGAACATGGAAACTGGTGGTCTAGGAGGCCATGGGATGGAGCTCAATAGGGAGATTCCTGGCCAGCTGTCAAGTTTGCTGGACACATACTGTTCAAATGCAGAAAGGATAGTCAGTGGTCTAGGACAGACAAGGGGGCTATCTCCTGCCTACATGGCAACCTCCAGATGCCTGGGAGTTTTCTCCATAACTTTACTTCCTGTTTTTTTTTCATACTCCTGACACCAAAGGTAACCTCTCCTTGTCCCCATTTTGCTGAGACTGATGGCCCACCTTCTAAAGGCTCTAACTGTAAGGAGGTAGGTTATCCATGCCCAACACATAAAACAGACCCAAAGCCAAGCTCTGTCCAGTCTAGGCCAATTTAGGCAATAAATCTTGCTCAATTCCCTAGTCTAAATACCTTTGGCTACCTCTTCAAGCCCAGTCTATTCTTGATCCAAGGCCCCTTGGCCAAGATCCCTGCACAGTCGGCACTCTTTCCTCTTCTCTGTCCAAACTGAGCTCACTCTCCCCTGGCTTCTCCAAAGTTCTTCACTCTCAAAATCAGAATCTTTTGAACCAAAACTTTCTCTGATGAAAATCTCTTCTCTAACTCTAATGTCTTAACTTTCTTCCAACCTTGACTCCTAAATTCTCTTGAATTTTCAAGCATTTGAATTCTGGGGAACTTTGGTCTCTCCAGGAAAAGCAGAAAGGCACTCCTTGTTTGTTTAGTAACACTCAATGGCTGCTATCATTTATAGATCATCCACATAGGCCATGAAGCAAAGAAGTATACTTTTCCTACATCACTTATTCTGACCCTGGAGAGAAGTTTGAAATGTAAATGTAAGCCACCAGCAAAATACCATTTCTTCAATGAACCTGAAGGAGGGAAAGTTAGCTTATCTTTTAGAAGCCTCCAGAGTATTTTGAACTAGCTGAGTAAGTGTAATTAAAAAGAGGAAAAGGGAAGTCAAGGATAAATTCAGATGTAGCTGCAGAAGTCTCATGATAAAATGTGTTTTCTCAATAACTGCTAGAAAGCAACTCTTGCGACCTGTCGGTAAATTTCAGAAGAATCCCTACCTATCACTTGGCCAAGGCCTTGAAATCACCGAACAGCTCCTATGTTCCACCCTGGGCTCAGGAACCAAGCTGTTTTTCATTGCTAGTTTCGAAAGTAGGCTTCTATCTCAGTTGATCCTTTCTCACCATGATCCTGTGAGATAGGTAGGATACCTATTAGTTTTCCCTTGACTCACTTCCAGAAGATTCACAGGGGTCAGGATTTTACATAATTGTAAGTTGATTGGGTTGGCTTCATCTTAACATGCTAAGAAAACATGGCCTGAACCAATCTTCATGTAAAGGGAAGATCTGTCATGCAACATTGATCTAAGCTAGGCAGAGAAGAATCTGATCAGCAGAGGTGATAGGGGACATGGTAGGAAATTTACTAATTCTACTTCTTTCCCTTCCTGAAGCAAAAACCCAGGATTTTAAATGTGGAGGGCTTATGTTATCTTCAAGCTACTCAAACCTTTCTCTCTCTCTCTCTCTCTCTCTCTCTCTCTCTCTCTCTCTCTCTGTGTGTGTGTGTGTGTGTGTGTGTGTATACCAGGGATTGAATTCAGGGGCACTCAAACACTGAGCCACATCCCCATGCCTATTTTGTACTATTTAGAGACAGGGTCTCACTGAGTTGCTTAGGGCCTCGCTTTTGCTGAGGCTGGCTTTGACCTCGTGATCCTCCTGCCTCAGCCTCCTGAGCCACTGGCATTACAGGTGTGTGCCACTGTGCCTGGCAAACAATTCTTGAAGACTGAATACAAAGGCCAATTTCCTATATGTAGTTGTATTTGATCCATCTTACCAGTTAATCAAGTGCCCATAATGGCTCTGGGGGAGGATGGTGCAGAGAAGTAGGAGATATGGCCCCAACCTCCAAGAGCTTACAGTTCTACTGTAAGAACATTTACACACTACATGACAAGGAGTAGCAGCTAATACAGAATGTAGAAGCCTGGGAGAGGGCCAGTGAAAGCAGCCCAAAGATTCAGCACAGAGGGATGGTTAAAAGCATGGGCTCTGGAGTTGAGCAGCAAATGAGACTTCAGATTCTAGATTCATCATTACTAGCAATGTGAACCCTGAGCAAATCCCCGAACTTCATCTATAACATGGGGTGAAAATTAATGAGTACTTAACACATAATGTTCTTGAGCAGACTAAAGAAGCACAGTACCTGGCATATAATTAAGTATTACATACATGGTTTTGTTAACATGCTATTGAAGCTGACCATTGAAGAATAGGAAAGATTAGGAGACGCTCCGGAAGAGAAATAGGATAGTACAAGTTGTTGAAGTAAGCAAAGGCACTGAATTTAAGAGGAAAGGAGATGTGTGAAGATATTGAGGATATTAGTCTTTACTAAAGCAGAGGGTACATGTTAAGGTGGCAGAAGAAAATAAACTGTTAGGCTGAGTGCCTAATAGTTAGACTTGTAAGCTATTAGACTTTTAAGCCAGACAGTGAGTTAATGGTAGTGGTCTTAGAATAATATTGGCCTGAAAATGAACCCCAATATTATATTTAACTTTAATGTGCTAATAGAAAAAACTCTTGGTCTGTGGTATCCTTGGAAGCTTGGAAGGGGATAAGGGGTATCTAGTTGTTTCAGGCATGAGTTGATGTGGGTGTGGACTAGAAACACAAGAGTAAGAATAAAATTTTAAAAATATTTTGGAGGAAAATCTAACTGGACAGAATTGGTAATTGGATATGGAAGATGAAAGAGAAGGAAGGGTCCAAGAGGGTTCCAAAGTTTTGAGTCTAGGTACCAGTGCCATTGACAGAAAAATGAGGGTCAAGAGGAGCAGTAGACACAGAGGGATGATGATGGATTCAATATTAAGTTTGTAGAAGGAAATACTTATACCCAAGTATCCTAAATAGTAAGATTGCCTGCTTTTATTTCCTCTCTGATAGGGGCAGACCTCATTGATGATTATGTTATCTACAAATATTGACAGTTTTTTCCCTTCCTCTCTCGTGCTGTTAATTTTTTCTTTTTTAAAATTTGGTATTTTTAGATATACATGATGGTAGAGTGTATTTTAGCATATTATACCTACCTGGAGTATAGCTTATTCTAATTAGGATCCCATTTTTGTGGTTTTACATGATGTAGAGTTTCACTGGTCACGTATTCACATATGAATATAGGACAGTTATGACCAATTTCACTGCACTGTCTTTTCTATTCCTACCTCCTCTTTTCCTTTCATTCCTCTTTGTCTAATCCAATGAACTTCTATTCTTCCCTCCCCTCCTTGCTGTGTGTTAGCATCCACAATCAGAGAGAATATCCAACCTTTGGTTTTGGGGGATTGGCTTATTTCGGTTAGCATGAGAGCCTCCAGATCCATTCATTTACTGGAAGTTTCATAAAGTCATTCTTCTTAATGGCTGTATATATATATATATATATATATATATATATATATATATATATATATATATATATATATATATATATATACCATAGTTTCTTTATCCATTCATCTGTTGAAGGAAACCTAGGTTGGTTTCATAGTTTAGCTGTTATGAATTGAGGTGGTATAAACATTGATGTGGCTGCATCACTGTAGTGTGCTGATTTTAAGTCCTTTGGGTATACACTAAGGAGTGGGATGACAGGGGCAAATAGTGGTTCCATTTCAAGTTTTCTGAGGAATTCCATACTGCTTTCTAGAAGGATTGCATCAATTTTCAGTCCTATCAGCAATTTATGAGTGTACAAGTTTTCCCCACATTCTTGCCAACATTTATTGTTACTTGTATTCTTGATAATTGCCATTCTGACTGGAGTGAGATGAAATCCCAGTGTGGTTTTAATTTGCATTTCTCTAATTGCTAGAGATGTTGAACTTTTTTCATATATTTATTGACCATTTATATTTCTTCTTCTGTGAAGTGTCTGTTTAGTTCTTTTGCCCATTTATTGATTTTTTGGGGGGTGTTAAGTTTTTTGTATATCCTGGAGATTAATGCTGTGTCTGAAGTGCATGTGGTAAAGATTTTCTCCCATTCTGTAGGCTCTCTTGCATGCTCTTGATTGTTTCCTTTGCTGTAAAGAAGTTTTTTTTTTTAGTTTGATGCCATACCATCCCATTTATTGATTCTTGATTTTACTTCTTGTGCTTTAGGAGTGTTGTTGAGGAAGTCAGTTCCTGAAATGACATGATCAAGTTTCGACATCATCACTTGCATTTTTTACAGTAGGCTTTAGGGTTTCTGGTGTAATGCCTAAGTCCTTGATCCACTTTGAGTTTTGTGCAGGATGAGAGACAGGAGGTAAATTTCATTTTGCTACATATGGATTTCCAATTTTCCCAGCACCATTGTTGAAGTGGCTATCTTTTCTCCAATATATGTTTATGGCACCTTTGTCTCATATGAGATAACTGTATTTATGTGGGTTTGTCTCTGTGTCCTCTGTTCTGTTCCATTGGTCTACATGTCTATTTACATTGATATGCTTTCTAATGGTGAACCAGCCTTGTGTTTCTGGGATAAAACCTACTTGGGCATGTTTTATTCTTCTTTTTTAAAAGTGCATAATTTGATTTGTTACTAATTTATTTAGGGTTTGGTATAGTTATTTTCCTGTCCTCATACAATTTTCTATTGTTATGATGATAGCTTTGGAAAATAAGGTGAAAGCTTCCCATCTTTATAATGTTCTGAGACAGGTTGATAAGGAGATTATCTGTTCCTAATGGTTTTATAGAATTTACCCTTTAAAATTTTGAGTATGTGTTAAGGGGATTGGGGTGTATACATAGTCAATTCTATTTCAATTTCTTCTCTAGTTTTTTTGGTGCAGATTTTGTACCTTTTTTTTCAAATCAATTTTGGTAACTTATGATCCCCTAGAAAACTTTATTTCAGCCAAGTTCCAAATTTATTGCCATGCATATTAATATAAAATACCAATTACTTATTTTATACTTATACCAGGACTTACACAATTACTAAGAATATTGAATATTCTCCTGTACTTTTTAATATATTCTAAGTGTAGTTCTCTCTCTCTCCCTCTTTCTCTCTCTCATTTGGTACTTGGGTTTGAACTCAGGAGCACTTAACCATTGAGACACACCTAAAGCCCTTTTTATTTTTGATTTTGAGATATGTTCCTGCTGAGTTGCTTAGGGCCTTGCTAAGTTGCTGAGGCTAACTTTGAACTTTCGATCCTTCTGCCTTAGCCTCCAAAATTGCTGAGTTTACAGCCATGCACCACTACACCTAGCTGTAGTTCTCTGTTTTTCTTCTGTTCCTCTCCCTATCCATCTCCTTTTCTTTCTCTCTCTCTCTCTCTCCTTAGTGGGTTTCCTTTTATTTATTTTTTTAAAATAAACTTGGTAACTTTTGCCTATGTTAATGGTCTTTCCAAAGAGCTAGCTATTGCTTGTATTGACCAACTTTCTATTTTTTTAATATTTATTTTTTAGTTGTAGTTGGACACAATACCTTTATTTCATTTATTTATTTTTATGTGGTGCTGAGGATGGAACACAGAGCCCTACACATGCTGGGCAAGCGCTCTACCACTGAGCCACAACCCCAGCCCCCTCAACTTTCTATTTTTGATTGTGTATTTTATGAACCGTTGCTTTAATCCCTATCAGTAAACCTTACTCTTCCAAAGTCCATATGTGTGGAATATCTTTCCTCCTTTTGTAGGTCAGCTCCTACTCATTTTTCAGTTTATGCATCATGTCTTTCAGGAAGCCTTCCCTGACCCTCCAGAATCATTTTTTTTCTTTTTAAAAAAAATCTCTTTAGTTGTAGATAGATACAATACCTTTATTTATTTGTTTGTTTATATGTGGTGCTGAGGATCCAACCCAGGGCTTCACACATGCAAGGTGAACACTCTACCACTGGGCCACAACCCCAGGCCCAGAATGATTTCAATGCTCACAATGCTCATCCTCTGTCCTCCTCCAGTAACTTCTAGCCCTTATAATTCCATGTTATAATTAGTGATCTGTTTGTTTCTCTTCTCTATTGGACTATAAATTCCTTGAGGGCAGGGACCGTGTCTGCTTCATAATGGTATCTGCAAGCACCTAACATTAGTTGGCATCCCCAGTAAGAATTCAGATAGAAATATTATAGGAGGTAGCAGGCCAACTCTGAGCTAGAAGACAGATCCAAGGAAGCACCCACCACAGTCTGTTGCCATAGGTTTGGGGTCTTTAAAAGAAAGGAAAATAATAATTACCATGGGTAGACTTCCTTTTCCTAAGTTTTACAATAATCAGAGTACTTCAAATGTGCCATTCCATTGGTTATCCCTTTCATCCTTGCACTTCAACATGAACCAGAGATTTGAGCTCCAAAGTGCACGTGGCCAAGAGTTAGCCCTAGGTGATCTGACATTAAGTGGAGTTAAAGAGTCTACAGACTCCCCCAGAGTTTCTCCATGTTAAAGCAGTGTTCCTGCACTTAGGGGCCCTTTCCTTCTCTGCAGGGAGGGTGAGGGGATCACATTCCCTCCTTCCACTCCTCTTGTTTTCCACCACATCTGAAACACCTTTCTTGTATATTCATCTCTCCCCTCAATTCCCTCCTCTTATTCACTATTGACCCTGTAGGTTTTTATAACTTGTGTCCAGGAGGTGTTTTGAGAATGTGAACTGAAATGGTAGTTTATGAAATTGGCAACACCCATGCATTACTGCCCTAGGTTTTCTTCTGGAAACTTCTGTGGTTAGTAATCAGGTCCAAGGAAAGCAGAAAGCAGGCTGAACTGAAAAAGAGGCATACCGAAATCATGGAATACCATCGGCATTAAGGCAGGCTCCTGCCCACTTCTTAGCCTCCACCTCCACCCTAAACTATGGTCTGATAGAAGACTATTTCTAGAGACAAACATCAAACTGGTGACTGAGGGTTTTCCGATTCACCATAAATTTACTTCCTAGGAAAGATGGTTTCACTTCCTCACATAATCTGGGTTCCTCTTTGAGAAAGGGGTCATGAAACTAAAAATATATTAAAAAAATTTTTTTGAGAGAGAATTCATTCCGAAATTAAAGGGAGATTGGAGGATGTAGGACCAAAAACATTCTGTGTTCTTTACCTAAGATGGAACTAAGAGAAGAGAGATGATCCATGCAGAACCCTTTGGGTCCTAGGGATGCTGGGAAGTGGTATTGAGCTGATGCTGCCAGGCAGTCTACCACACCTTCCTGAGGTTGCTTTTCTGACAGTAGATATATTCCAGGTTAAATTGTAGCTAGAGGTTTGCTGGGGCCGCTGTGAGCCAATCATCAGCCAGCAGCTAGAAGTTTGCTGGCAGCTGGAAGTTTGCTGGGGCCCCTTCGGCTGTGGCTGTCAACAGTAGGGATACAGGAAAGAACAGGATAGTTACTGCACTTTAGGAGTTTGTACTCTGATATATATTTGGGACACAGTGGCTACATTTGGAATTCTCCTGGCTACTATGCTTTCTGGTACCTTGACTTGAATATGCACTATCTCAACAATTGCAGTGGCCCCAAAGACAGAAATTACATCTCATTTATCTCTGAATCCCCCACTATCTATTACACTACTTAAAATATGGCAGTTATTATGCAAATGAAGGAGAAAAAGAGGAGAGAAAAGGAGGAAAGAAAAGAGAATTAGATGAGGTGTCTCAGAAATGCTTCATATTGACTAGAGATGATGTCTGGTAACCTTCACAGGAGCACGTCTCAGGGGAATGCATGAATCCCTGATGATCGTGACCTGGGTACCTCAAAAACTATCTTACCAATTGACAATCTCTGAAGCTAGTAGAATTCTAGCTGACGTAGCCCCCATGACCAAGAATACCCAGGTCAGCTGTACATGGTGACTTTGAATTGATCACATTTATTGTTGTATTTACTCATCCTTGAAGGTATTAAAATAATAGGTTAGGAGCCAGGTGCAGTGGTGTACACCTGTAATCTCAGAAACTTAGGAGGCTGAGGCAGGAGGATAGCAAGTGTGAGGCCAGCCTGGGCAACTTAGTGAGACTCTGTTTCAGAATAAAAAATAAAAAACACTGTGGGTATAGCTCAGTGGTAGTGTCCCTGGCCTCCATTCACAATCCACAGTACTTAAAAACAAAAGTAGAGTAGGAAAAAGACTTGATATTTTTTCAAAAAGTTAAATGAAGAATTACCAAATGACCCCACAATTCTACTCATAGGTATATCTCTCCACAAAAATTGAAAACAGGAATTAAAACTAGTGCATGTCCACACATATCTATAGCACCACCACTCATAATTGCCAAAAGGCAAAAATAGCCCAAATGTCCATCAGCTGATGAATGTATAAACAAAATGTGGTATATCTATGCAGTGGAATGTTATTCGACCATAAAAAGGAATGAAATACTGATACACATTGAATGTGGATGAACCTTGAAAGCATTGTGCTAAGTGAAGAAGTCTGACTCAAAGCCTAGATATTATTACTCGATTTATATGAAATATCCAGACTACGTGAATCTATAGAAATAGAACACAGATCAGATCAGTAATTTCCAGGATCTGGGGGACACGGGGCGGGAATCTGCTTAATGGTAAAGGATTTTAATTTGGAGTGATGGAAATGTTTCGGGACTAGATAGAGGTGTTGATTGCACAGTATGTGAATATACTAAATGTCACTGGACTTTTTAGTTTAAAATTATTAATTTTACATGACTTCCACCTCAACAGATTATTTTTAAAATAATAATATTAAGGTAACCTTAGGAACAGTCAGGGTAGAGAAATCTGTTTTGGGAAGTGGTACAATAGGTGAATATAGAGCAGCAACTATTTTCTTCTGCACCCATCCCCCACTCCAGTGTGCCCCAGTGATTATCCCTTTCCTCAGCTAGGTTAAGTGTTTATTTCTATCTCCACTCCTGCCATATCCAAGAATCATCTGGAATTATAGTTAAGAATACTCCATTTCTCTAAGGATTGTTTATCAAAAAAATAAAGTCAGGTGTGCGCTGGGGATATAGCTCAGTTGGTAGAGTACTTGCCTTACATGAACAAAGCCTTGGGTTCAATCCCCAGCACCACACACACACACACACACACACACACACACACACACACGCATGCGCGCCAGGTGTGGTGGCCCACACTTGTAATTCCAGCAGCTCAGGAGGCTGAGGCCTGAGGATCTCAAGTTTAGAGCAGCCTCAGCAACTTAGTGAGACCCTGTTTCAAAATAAAAAGGACCAGGGATGTGGCTCAGTGGTTAGGTGCCCCTGGGTTCAATCCCTGGTACAAAAAAGAGAGAGAAAAAGAAAGAGAAATAGAAAGAAAGAGAGAGAGAGAGAGAGAGAGAGAGAGAGAGAGAGAGAGAGAGAGAGAAGGAAAAAGAAAAAGCCAGGAGTTATTTGTTGGGAGCCCTTCCAAGAAATCCCAAAGATTTTAAGAATATAGGTATCCAGGGCTGGGGTTGTGACTCAGTGGGAGAGTGCTTGTCTAGCATGTGTGAGGCACTTGGTTTGATCCTCAGCACCACATTGGAAACAAATAAATAAAATAAAGGTATTTTTCCATCTGCAACCAAAAATATTTTTTAAAAATACAAGTAGCCAGCATAAAGACATAGGTCATATTGAGAAGATGGCCTTTTGATAGTCTTGAGAAAATGTTGTTATGGCCATGGTGATGGAGGATGCAAGGTGTTTGGTACCTGAGGAATGCTAGGAAATGCTTGCTGATCAACTGATTCCTTAATAGAATAAGTAACATTTGGGGCTAGGGCTGTAGCTCAGTGGTAGAGCGCTTACCTAGCATGTGTGAGGCACTGGGTTCCATCCTCAGCACCACATAAAAATAAATAAATAAAAAAGTATTGTATCCATCTACAACTAAAAAGTTTTACAAAAAGAATAAATAACAACATTTAAACAAAGATGTCACTCCTTTCTTTTTTATGGTCTTTAGGCCATGTTGTATAAGACGTTTTATTTGTCCATTTATTTATGATCTAGGAAATAAAATGCTCAGCATTCATTATCATAGGCATAGAAACTTAAATCTAACCCCCAAACTTCTTTTAGACATAATTTCAACCTCTTAACATTTCCAACTTTGAGTTCCAGTAAACCAATGGGCAAGAACAGGGCAAATTATCGTGATCCGATATGTGGACCAGTAAGTTAAGGGGCAACAGAGTAGGATTCTTGAAAATAGGACCATCGAAGGAAATGGCGCTGTGACAGGGAGGTGAGACAGCTGGGGTCAAAGGCTGATCAATGTCTTTTTTCATCATTCCTGTGCTCTCTGTCCCTTCCCCATGCCTGAACTAGCTGGAGACCGGGGATTTGAGCAGTGTTCCCCTGCACTGCTATCGCTACACTCACCCTAGATGCAGCAAAAACTTTCCCCCCACCCCTCAGCACAGCTTGCCAGGGGCTCCATGTGAGCACTAGGTTGCCTAAAATTGAGGGGAGGCAATCTGGTCAGAACTAAGGAGGGTCTGCTTCTTGCTGTCTATGCTACAGTTAATCCATTGCCATCTGTCTTTATTTTGCTGACTCACTACTTTCATTTGGGTTGGCAGTTCTTTTGCTGTTGGCTGCAGTCTTTAACTGTTTACAGAGGGCTGAGATGGATGGAGAATTAGGGGCTTTGCATTCATTCCCTGAATGAAATCCTACCCAGGTACTGTGGGCCTCTCGTTCAGGGGCTGAGGCCAAGGCCCCTGGATTTTGATGGATGGTGGAGATTAAGTGTAGGGTAACACATCATTTAGTCTGATTGCAAGGCCAGATTTCTCCCAAGTGCTGCCAAATGAGCTGGGAGGTCATGTGAATTGTCTGCCCAAGCACAAAGGAGCACGATGCCTTTTAATTAGAACAAGGATGAAGGCCATTCGGGACCTTGGTCTGTCAAAGAACTTGGAGCACCTAAATCCCGTACTTCATTCAAGGTTGTCTTTAAGCTTCACCTCATCCACAGTAAGCCTTCCCTGCAGAAAATTCTATCCCCACCCTCCACCTCACCTCTTCTCTAAAATGCACTTTCCCATACAGAATCTCATCAGCATTTGATTTTCATTGTGTACAGTTTTGGCTCACACTACCCTTTTGGAGCTGTCAGTCCTTCAGCAAGTTTGAGAGGTCTGTTTTTTATCCCAGTGAGATATAAGCTCAACAAGATGCAAAACTCTGTAGCCTGTATAGATTTAATTGCGATGCTCAGCATTATAAGTTTGCTGCCTGAAGCTAAGGTGATCATACAATTTATTGTCCTTATTAAGACACTTTTGAGAGTAAAGGGCAATGCTATTAATTATGACACTAGTTTAGCAGGTATAAATTGCTACCACCCTAGGCAAGCCAACACGTATGTTTATCCTACCTAAAGTTCTGGGTTCCTTCTCTATTTCTTTTGTTTCTATCCTGATTCTCAGGCAGGACTGATCAATACCAAGGACTGAAAAGACAGATATACCAAAAGACCTTCAACTCCCTGTACACTAGAAATGATCTAATGCTAGATGAAAGTAGACTTGAAAGAGTTAAAACTTATAAGAGTCCACTAGCAAATTGGCATAAGTCTTAAAATCATACATCCCAGGGATGTTTCTACTGAACTCCTATAGGTCTCAAAGGCCAGTGTTGGCTTCCCCCAATTTACCTTTCCTCAGGATCCAACCACTATATTCCAAAATGGAGATGATCTGATCATAAAAATTATTTCCTTGAAAACTTAGCTTTAAATGGTCAAGCTACCCCAGGGAATGTCCATGACAGTATTATTCATAATAGACAAAAAGTAGAAACAACTCAAATGCCTATCACCTGATGTGTGGATAAACAATGTGGTGTATCCATATAACAGAATATTATTCAGTCACAAAAAGGAATGAAGTACCAATACATGCTACAAGATGGATGAACCTTGAAGACCTGGTACTAAATGAAAGAAGCCATCACAAGAAACACCATATGGTTCCATTCCTATGAAAGATCTAGTATAGGCAAAGTCATTTAGGTTAGTGGCCACCTTAGACTGGGTGGATGGAGTTTAGGGTTGGGAGAAGTGACAGCTAAAGAGGATAGGTGTTATAAGTATTCTAAAATTTATTGTGGCGATGGTTGAACAACTCTGTGAATACACTAAAAACACTGAATTGCACACTTTAAGGGGTGAATTGTATGGTATGTAAATTAAATCTCAATAAAACCAGGGAAAATGTGACTTCCAGGCCTAAGTTGGAGCTACTTGGGCTAGGTCCTCACTTCTTTAGATACAATGTCTCAGGTTTCAAAAAGACCCCCATGAGGACAGCCCAGTGGGAAGAAGACTTATTAATATCCATAAGCCTTTAGGGTTTTCTTTTTTCTTTCTTTCTTTCTTTCTTTCTTTCTTTCTTTCTTTCTTTCTTTCTTTCTTTCTTTCTTTCGTGAGGGGGTACTAGGAATTGGACTCAGGGCCACTTGACTATTGAGACACATCCCCAGCTCTATTTTGTATTTTATGTAGAGACAGGGTCTCACTGAGCTGCTTAGCACCTTACTGTTGCTGAGGCTGGCTTTGAACTTGCAATCCTCCTGCCTCTGCCTCCTGAGCTTCTGGGAGGGGTTTTCTTAATTAGCCTTTATAGAAACCTTCAACCTAAAGTCACAGGATCCAATAATATTTGATAAGAAGGGGCTTTAGTGCTTATCCTACTGTAATCCCTGTCCCCATAGATGCTCAGGAAGAGGAAGTGACTCACTTGCATCACACAAGCTAGTTAGTAGCAGAACATGGACCAAAACCTGATGCTCCAAACTCCCACTCCAGTGCAGTTTCTGCCATACTGACTTCTCCATTGCCTCCCTTTCTCCTGCCCAACTCAAATCAGCCCCTCTGGCCCTTCCTGCCGAAATCCAGGAAGAGTCAAGTCTGAGAATCCAAGCTCAAAATCAGGGTGAATTTACCAACTATGATACAACTTTCCTAAATATCGGGTCAGGAAATCTGCGTTATAGGTCTCTCAACATCAGGATGTGGACAGAGTACAGGATTTGACCCCTGGTACAACTGAATTTGTGGAATAATCACATGCTTCTCTTTATACTGTATTTGGCAGTATTAGAAGAGAAAAATAATATTCATCTTAGGAAAAACCTTGGTAACTGCAAATTTGCTGGCAACCTTATTTCCTCTTGCTTTCTTGGAAGAAACCAAACGAAAAAGCAGCTGTACAAATTAGTCCTGACCAACAGGCCTGGGACCAAAACAAAACAAAACAAAAAATAATAAAGCCAAAAACAAATCAGGCTAAATATTTAAATCAGAATGGAAAATATATCCAACTATACGCCTACTGGAGTTCTTGAAACTGCTAATCTCCACTTGATTATCGACAACATCCTCTTTCCAGGAGGTCAGGACAAAGCTGGGGACAGTTTGACCGAGACAGCAATTTTCCCAACTCCTTCATCTGCATTCACAGATTTTTCTGATAGTCCTATCTAACAGCAGTGAAACCAATTTTCATGCTTGGTGGAGCCAGATTAGTCCCATAGTGAAAAGAAAACGTGCTTAGTAGGTCATCATTCAGCAGACACTATATGCCAGGCACCATGGTGGTGTGGAAGAAGACAGGAGAGAGGGCAGACATGATGCCTATCCAGGAGCCATATAGCTCCAGAATAAGGCAGACCACTATGAAGTTCAAGGGTAAAAGGCAAAAGTAAAGTTGAAGAGGCAGGAGAGTTTGTATATGTTGAATAACAGTAAAGGGACTCGTCTTTCTTGAACAGAGATTTCTTTTAAGGGAGTCAGTGGGATATTTGGTTGAAAAAGATGATAGGAGGGCTAGGGCTATACAGCTCAGTGGCAGAGTACTTGCCTGGCATGCATGAGACCTTGGGTTCCATCCCCAGCGCCACATTAAAAATGAATTAAAAGTCGTTTAAATATGTTAAAAGTATGTGATTTTAAAAGAAAGTCAGAGACAAATTGTGGAGGCATTGTAGCATTTTCAGGAGGTGAGTGGCCAGATGAAAACCACACTGGGGGAGTTTTCTCTTTACCCTTCCTTCAGCATTGGGTTAGATGTTGTCCTCTGGGATCCCACAACCTCCTGGGTCTTTTCACATTTTCCTATAACTTGCTGCTTCCTGGCTCTTCTTCCTCTCCAGCAGATGTCCTTGTGGAGAGAGCTTATATCTGCATGAAGCATATATCCCTAATGCCTGGCAAAGGGCTTAACATATGGTTGGCACTTTAGAAATGTTTGTTGATGCCGTGGGACAGAATGGGATGGGATCTGTTCTAAGGTTTTGGGAGACCCACCTGGAAGAAAAGGAAGGCAGAAGAGATTAGTCAGAAAGATACAGCCCTGGTATTAATAGGAAGAAATATGACCCTGACCTAAAGCAGTAGCAATGGTGACAGAGTAGAAGGAAGATATCAGATGCATTTGCAGGAAGAGTAGAAGGGTCTTAGGAACCTTGATTAACACTGATCTGAGGAAATAAAACAAAATGGCTATAGAAGTGGACCACGTTCCCCATGAGGCAGTGTAGTAGGTCCTACAGACCCCAATAGGATTAATCCATCCTGCTTGTATTTTGTGAACAAATTGGTCATGGTCCCAGCTGTCTGTGGGGGAGCCTGGCTCTTCTGTCTTTTTTATGTCTAAAGGTGAAAGGGATGGACCAGACACCATTGCTGATGGGCCTTTGCCCAGCTGTCTGTGCCAGCTGTGCTGACTCCCCAGAGAGCCTGTGCAGACCAGTAAGACCCAGCTCAGGAGTGATGAACCGCTATGGCTGTCTTAATCCTATGCTCTCAATGCAGCTCCCACCACCTGGAGGTGTCACACAAAGAAGCTCCAAACAAAGAATAGTGTCAGCCCCAGAAACAAGAGTCTCCTTTTCCTAGCCATGCCTGTTTCGTTCCACCTTCGGTCTTTCTGCTGCCCAGGAAGGGAGGGGTGAGAGAAAACCACGGAACTTTTCAAAATCCCATTTTCCAAAAGCTAAATCAGATTCATTCTGTGTCTCCTGCACAGACTGCATTAGTCTGGGTAATGTAAACACTGTGAGGCCACAGCTGTCTGCCAGCTGCAACGTTGAAGCCCATTTCAGGGGGCATGAAAAAACCTGTCTGTAACCATCACAGATGAGAAGTGTTAGCTAATGAATGGGCCCTGCTGAGGCCAGAGCCCAGCTGAGTTATTTCAGTCTTGGGCCTTAGCAGAGATTTTTATTGGGTAACAAATTTCAAATGCTCCAGTCACTCTCTAGACCCTAGATTGGAGCCGTTGCTCAATCTCCCCCCGCCCCCAAAAAAGTAATTCACTCCAGGGACATTCCTAGTTGCAGTTCAAGAATCTTGGAATTTGAAGTGCTGGGTGATTGCTCAAGGAGGGTACAGTGGGGATTAATAACATGGGCCTCCTTAGGTTATTTGCAGTAATGTACAGACTGGCCCTTTCCAAGAGCAAGGGTGTCCAGGGCTTCTTCTGGTCGAGTTGGAGTGGCCTGAAAAACAACTGGCTTTGAGTTGGACATCACTAGTTCTTTTGGGCCTAAGCCTAATCTTCTGATTCTTGCTGGCACCTTTCCATTCTTACTGTTCTCACTTCTCCTACATGGGCTCAGGTCAAGAGCAAGAACAACAGAGCCGAGATACCACCAGGTAAAATGAAATGAGGGCTGGGGGCCTAGGGAATTTGCTGGATTCTTGCCTAGAGTGTGAGCACCCCATTGCACCTTTCAGCATGCCTTGGGGTATAAGAGGTACTCCAAGCTCAGCCCTGTATATAGGAGCTATCTGTGAATTAGAGAAACATGAAAGAGAGAAAAGTGCTTATACCAAGCCAGTGATTTTTGTTGTGCTGGTGGTAATATGCAAATCACATAAAATTTACCATTTTTAAAAATTACCATTTTCAGTACATTTTCAAGTGTACTGAAAACTCAGTAGCATTTAGTATTTTCCCACTGTTGTGTTACTGAGATTTCTAACTACTTCTACAACATAATCATTGCCCCAAAGAAGACCTCCATATCCTTTAAGCAGTCATTCCCAATCTTCCACCAGTCACAGAAACCACTACTCCATTCTCCGACTCTGGATTTGCCTATTTTGAATGTTTCTTATAAGTAGAATCATACACTATATGGTCTTTATCATTGAATCTGATTGTTAAAAATATCTAGTGTGTGCTAGTCATTGAGGTAAGTATGAAGGTTCAGCCTCAACAGCAGCTAAGCTAGTAACAGCTGCTGTAATTCTTGGCGTTCTTCACTCCCTCAAGGTACATGCTGATTGATTTCTTTGTACCATCCTGTTGAATCCTTGCAGTTCTCTGAAGTAATAGTAATGTCTTAGATGAGTGGCTAAGGCTCAGAGAAATTGAGTAACTAGGCCAAAGTTGCCCTAGCAGTTAAGATTCCAGCTTAAGTCCTTCCATTATGCATCATGTATTTAGCCCTACTTAGAGCCAATCTGCTTACTTAGATGCCACATATTGCCTTCATGAAATGTGTTGCTTGCCACATCTGGGCCACCTTAAATCCCTACTGTGACAGACCCAATAGGCAAGGGAATGACCTCATCAGGCTTTTGGGAAAACACCCATGTGTTGCCAAGAGTAGGAGTCTGGCATGAGTGCCCCTTAGTGTTCAATGTCATTGGGCACATCCAGAATTTTCCTTTGTTCCTGGAAATGTAACCGCATCCCCTTTCTCTCCCACTCATCAGAGCATATGGGAACATTAGTGGGAGATATGATATTTATAGAGAAATCCTTGAATCTGCACAGATTTACTTTTCAAAGAAAATCATTTGCTAGCTTTATATGTGGTTATTGAAAACAATAACTGATTCTCAGACACTAGTTGATATTAAAGATAAGAACCTCTGATCCAAGCACATGTGAAACTTTAGAGGTGTCTAACTCTGCCCAGTTGGTTCCAGTGTGCAGGTGAATGCCCAGCTTTGTCAAGCTCCCCCTTGCTCCAGGATTGAAGGTCTGGAGTGGCCTTCATGAGACAGCCTTAAAAGCTGTGCACCTCATGTCTAGACTTTTGAACAGTGACTCTGGCTGCATCTGATAGGGACTCTCATGTCCCAACTGTGTATGCAAGAGATACCAAGGTCCTGACTCAAGTTCTGTAGCAAAACTTGAGAAAAGGGGGCTGGGGATGTGGCTCAAGCGGTAGCGCGCTCGCCTGGCATGCGTGCAGCCCGGGTTCGATCCTCAGCACCACATACAAACAAAGATGTTGTGTCCGCCGAGAACTAAAAAATAAATATTAAAAATTCTCTCTCTTTCTCTCTCTCTCTCCTCTCTCACTCTCTCTTTAAAAAAAAAAAAAAACTTGAGAAAAGGGATCTATGTTTAAAAGACCCATGAATGAGAGTGGCATTTGGGAAAGTTGAATGGAACTGAAAGTGACAGATATTGATACTCAACAGTCAGCTTCTAGAAGAAGAAGAATGATATCACCTGAATTCAAATAAGCAGAACATATGTTCCTCATGTGTTATGAGTTGAAAATCATTCCTTCATGTGGGATCAGTTAAAAATCAAGCTTGGGACTTAGTGTATGTTTAATACAAAAACTCTCAATAAAAAGACTCTGGAGGCAAAATCCATGCAAGGGTATGCTATAATCATCAGTGCAAATAATCAACCAGTCAACATTTGCCTGTAAGACATCAAAGGATGGGAATGGGTAAGGATGGTAATTACTAAGAGTGAGGGTGGTAATGGACAGAAATTATTTTTGCCATCAAAGTTGACTGGAGCTCAACATGGAGAGTTTTTCTAAGCATAAGAGGGATTTGGATCTTGCAGCTGAGGTGAGCTGGCAAAAAAAAAAAAAGGAAAACTCAATTCTTTTGATGTTTAATATACATTACAAGAATTTTCAAAAGATAAGCTCTTGGAGCTGAGCATAGTGGTACATACCTGTAATTTGAGTGATTTGAAACACTGAGGCAGGAGGGTTGCATGATTGAGGCCAGCCTCAGCAAATTAGTGAGACTCTGTCTCAAAAATAAAAAGTAAAAAGAGTTGGGGATGTGGCTCAGTGGTCCAGAGCCCCTGAGTTCAAAATTCCCGGTATCCCTCTAATTAATAATAATAATAATAATAATAATAATATTCCACTCTGGAAGCCCACTAAATGAAAGAGACAGAAATCAGAATGGAATGTAGAAAACATTATTCCTCTTTTGCAATACAGGTATAAAATTAGAACTATTAAAAAAATAAAAACCTGGCATGCCCTTTCACAGCAAATAGCTAACAGTTCTTTCTGCTTTAAAGAATCCGTGGAGTAAAGTAGTCACCTGATCTAAAATAGAAACACGAAACAGACAGCCACAAAGAAAAAAAAGTCTTAATGAAGTCAGGAAAGGGTCAAGGGCATGGGGAGGCTGCCTAGCAAGGCCAGGCAGGAAAGATTAAAGCAAACTAGTTGGGGAAGATGAAGGCATCGAAGAGATGCCATATGATCAAAGTCTGTAGAGAAACTCCTTAAAGGTCATGGGGACTTAGATTGTCAGTCAGATTTTGGACCCCAAGAGAGAAAGAGCCATCATTTTTTTAATTTTTTTTTTTTAGTTGTAGTTGGACACAATATTTTATTTATTTATATGTGGTGCTGAGGATCGAACCCAGTGCCTCACACGTGCAAGGTGGGTGCTGTACCACTGAGCCACAACCCCAGCCCCCGAGAGAGAGAGCCATTTTCAGTACATTTCAAGAAAAAGAGACAAAAAGGGCAATATTACTGTACACAGTGGGTACAAGATACTAAGTAAATATAAAGGCAATGTGCAAATGTTGTTATTCTGGAAGGATTTATAAAGTCACAAAGAATTTCTCAAAGAACTTACAATAAACTGATTCCTGGTTTAATCCTTATAATTCCAGTATCAATAACAGCTACCATTTCTTGAGCACTATGTTCTAGACACCATGCTGAGTGAGCTCTTTACATGGTTTTCTTATGTTCTCCTTTCCTCCTTAAGTACCTATGTTACTACCATAGGATTAAATATGAGGAAACTGAAGCTCAGAGAGGTTAAGTCACTTTGATGAAGTGAAACAGCTAGTCAGTGGTGGAACTTGACCTCAAAGCCACATCTCCCTTAATTCCCAGACACAGAGAAGGCTCTGTGAAATAGCCAGAAGCAGGAAATGACAGCCAGGAAAGACATATGGGACCCTGCCGACTATACTTTTTTTTCATTTAGGACGCCATGCAGAACTTCCCATGATAACGCATCTTACTACCCCCACCCTTTTGTGCTATTGGGAATGGAACCCATAGTCTCACACATGCTAGGCAAGTGCTCTATCACTGAGCTACATTCTCAGCCTTTTTATTTTTAAAAATTTATTTATTTAAAATTTTTTTAATCTTTATCTTTTATTTATTTATTTTTATGTGGTGTTGAAGATCAAACCCAGTGCCTCACACATGCTAGGCAAGACCTCTACCACTGAGTACATGAGTACATGAGTTGAGCTGGAGTGCTGGAGCAGCTGGATGGCTGCAGCTGTCATTTCATACAGCAGACAGCCTTTTGAGAGGCTCTGGGAAGGGAAAAAGAGGGAAATTTTCAGACATCATAGCAACTTGTAGTTAAGAAGGTTGGCTATTGTTTTCAGGTAGGGAATCAAATACTCTCTTAAAAATAGCTCTTAAAGGAAAGGGAAAGTAAATTTGTGTATTAAGAATAATGATTTGTCCCCCCAAGGGATGATACTTCAATACACTAGTAGTAGAGCCAGTTCTGTTTGGCAAATCCCCAGGTCTAACTGCCTCTGGCCAGAACTTGCCTAGCCCTGGTACCCAGATACTAGATATCATGGACCAAATAAAAAGAAGGGGGTGAATGAGGAATGAAAATAGTTGGGACTAGTTCTCTGTCCCAGACAGACAAGTTGCAACAGAGTCAACTGTAGGAAGTTTCTAGGAAGAGACCTGTGGAAACAATAGGCCTCCTTTTTAAATTTCTACAGAATGGATCGGTACAGAATTCCACCATTTTATCCATTCACTCAACAAATATTTATTGAGCACCAACTATGTGCCAGGCATTATGATAGGCATCAAGAGTACAATATTAAACAAAACATCCTCTGTCCTCAGGACCTCATGAAGCCTACTTATCATAGGAGAGATGAGTGCTAAATAAGCAAATACACAATGAACATGTACAGTCAATTCTTGGAGATTGATTTTAGAACACATTGCCATAGAATGGATACCAAAACTATGTTCAAGTTCCTTATATATAATGGTATAGAATTTGCACATAACCTATGCACATCCTCTCAATATACTTCAGAAAAATCTGTAGATTACATATAATACCTAATTTGATGTAAAAGCTATGTAAATAGTTATTATACTATTTGTTTAGGGAACAATGACAAGAAATAAGTCTATATATGTTTGGTATGCACACAAATTTTCTTTTTAAACTTTTAGTTGTCAATAGACTTTTATTTATTTGTTTTTATATGGTGCTGAGAATTGAACCCGGTGCCTCATGTGTGCTAGGCAAGTGCTCTATCAATCACTGAGCCTCAACCCCAGCTTGACACAAATTCTTAAAAAATCTTTCAAATCTGTATTTTGTTGAATCCATGGATGCAAAACCCATGGATATGGAGGACTGGCTTTAATTTAAAATGGTAATGAGTACTATGAGCAGGACAAAAAAAAAATTCTGCAAAAGATAAAATATAGGTGGGGCCTGGGCCAAGGGATCAGGATAGCTTGAGTCCCGAATGAAGAGAAGGGGGACAGTCACTTCAATAAGAGACAGGAGAAGGGCCCTCAAGCCTGAGGGGAACATGTATGTGAAAGCACTTTGAGGATCAGGCTCTTGAAGGTGCTGGTCAGGAAAGAGGCCTTGTAAGAATCGTTCTACCTTCCACTTCTCCCTGGCAAACCAAAGTATCCTAGGCTTTGTGGTTGCTTAGGATCCAGATCCATGTAGGTTCCAGATGCCAATGAGACATTGCCCAGTGAGGCTGTGGGGTGATACACCCTGTTTGTGGTTTCAACCAGTTGGATAAGGTGAGCTTCCCAAGTGTTCCTAGAGCTGACAGCTCTAGACTCATTCCCCAGTGACTTGCATTTTTGTTTGCTTGTGAAGAGGTGAGCCTGAGTCGGTTAGGGTTAATGTCTGAGGCAGTGCTGGGCTTCAGGAAAAGGGCAGGCAGCAATGAGAGCAGGAGCTGGAGCCAAGAAGCAGCTCCTGCCAGCAAGTTCTGCTCTTTCCCTTTCCTCCAGCATGGCTGCCCAAGGAGCCCCCACTGACTGTTTATGGTGATCTGTTTGTTTCGCAATTGACAAAGAAGGAGGGAGCCCTTTCTGACATTTTTGCCCAGAGGCCCCAGACTTCTCAGTATGAAACTGCCAAATACGCAACTTTGGGTGGATATTTGGCTGAATCACTTTGAAGGGCTCGTCAGTGCCTAAAATGGAAATTGTTAGAAAGCAGAGGAGGCTGGTTGCCAGCAACCATGAAATGGTAATGACCAAATCATTTATTTTTGCAATGAAATGTCATCCCCTAACACTACAAAGGTACATTTTTTTTCAAGCTGAAAAGTACGAACTACCTATAAAAATCTTCAAAAGTGATCCTGTGTGCCATGCACACATACTCGCACACCCCTATCTCTCCTACCTTTCGCCTTCCCTCCCAAACCAAGCCTCTTCCTCCAAGTTCCTGGAGACCAGCTGCAACCTGGGATGAATTAAGAGGTTGGCTCATTGTGAAAGGTAATCAGGCTTCAGCCCTCCTATAAAGGGAAGGGGAGTTCGTTTGGTTCTTATAAGATGGTGTGTGGCCGACTTTCCACATGGGAAAGTTGGTAGGCAGTAATAGGTTCTGCCCCCAAACACCATGTGGGTCTTTTTTTTAACAGTCTGTTTAAGTCTTACTATAGTTGCACTTAGGAGACGTGACACTTAATAAGGTTTTACTACATGTATCAGCTGAGTTAATAGGCAAATCAGGCAAGATCTCCAATTTGGTACCTTTTCTGTTTCAATTTTGGTACTTATTTTTCTGAGTTTAGCAGGAAGAGACTAGAAAATACATTGTGGACTGATACTGGGGAATGCAGAAAATCTACTAATATTTCTTTGAAAATAGCCATTAAGATACTGTTCCCTTGGGCCAATTCCTGAGAGGCTTTTACCACATAGAAAGCCCTAGGTCCTTCTTTGAGTTTTTCCATAATGACTCCTGTGTTGGAATCAGTGAAAATTTATACTACCATAAAATATATTTTAAAGTAATGCTTTACAAGCCTTTGGCTCAAAAATGTTCAAACGATGTCTGCATGCTCAAAACTGGAAAGTAAGATGGCTTCATTCAACTTTTTCAACAGAAGTGGTTTTCCCCAAACTCATTTGTGAGTGGTAGATTTCAGATCCATTAGGTAAGCAGATCTGGTGTTAAGAAAGGGTATAAGAACATCACTGTTAGTCACTAACCTTGATCATCCAAAAATGGCAGTTGCACAGTGTCCCTGCATTTAAAGCCTATGCTTTTGGAATCTCTGTTATGCAAAGGGTCGGGGTGGCCACTAGATAAATGATGACATTTGACAAATCTAATAGATTTGCCAGCAGAGAAGAATGTGGCTTTTTTCCAACACTTTCTTTAGCTTGGGGAAACCCATTTTGTGTCATCTTCTTTTATGTTTCCACTTTTAAAAAGAAAACATGGCCCATTTTCAGTGCCATGAAGTCACCACTTTGCAGGTCTGCGTGGGGAAGCTTTTTTCTCTGTATAAGGGACACAGAATGTCATGAAAACCAGGAAAGGCACTTAGGCCTGACCAGATATGCAGGCACAGGAAGCAAGGTGGAGCTGTCGGTCCCTAGAGAAGCCAGTATTATCAGTGTCACTTTTGTTCCTCCCAGGAAATTGACCCCACTTGAAAACATGATGGTTCACAGCAGAGATCCCCAAGCTAGCTGTCCTGGGTTGAATACTAGCTCCCCTGCTTACTAGCTATTTAACCTTGAGCAATTACCTCTATGTGCCTCAGTTTCCTAAGCTATGAATAATAATCCTATACTGCAGAGTAAAGTTTTGAGGATTAGATGAGCTCAGATGAGCATTTAAACTGCTTAGAACAATGTCTAGCATGCACTTATTAAATGTTTGGCCAATGTCAGCCATTTTCATTAAGATATCTTTATGAAGAATCTTTCAGATGCATTTGTTTCAGAGAACCTTGGCCTCCTGTGAACCCAGGAGTGGAAAAGGTTGCCTTGCACAGGGCCATCCTGTCTCTCTTGTGTCCAAGACTCTGTCTCTGTGGTCCAGGACAACCTTTGTTTGCTCTGGAATAAGTAACTTTATTCTTCCTGCAGGGCTAACTTTTAGATCCAATGGAGGACCTACCCCAGGTTTCATCTCCCTAGGTGCACAAGTCAGTGATAATTGATCAAAAGAATGGAAAAGTATCTGATGAGGAGAAAAGTGTGAGCATTTAAACTTCACAAATAAGCAACTGTCTCTCACATTTACAAAGGGATTGGACAGAACTTAGACTTGAAGGCTTTTGGAGTTGACAAAGACTCTTTAGAAAAGAATGTTCCCTGGGGGTTCTCCATGTCTACAGAGGTCCAAACAAGAGAAAACAGATTGTGGTTAGACCCAGGGAAGACATTTGACCACAGATGGAAAAAATGCTGGGCCAGATTCCCCAAACAGGTTCTGTAACATGTTTCCCTGGTAAATTGGGAAAAGAGTGACTAACCATCTCTTCTAGATTGTTTCATAGATCATCCGAGCAGGAAGAGCCCTTAGAGTTGTCTTATTTATTTTAAGGATGAAATGGTAAGATGCAGAGAGAAGGGACGATAGCCCTATAGGCATATAACAAATTATTGACAGAACTGGGCTTCAAATCCTAGGCCGAAGATCACACCACTGTACCATAGTGGTTTCTTAAAAGGTAACCGAATTGCTCTTTTTACTGATTCTGGAATGTTCCATAGTACCAACATACTAAAACAAATTGAGGCCCACCCAGAAGGACTCAAAGGTACTGAGCAGTGCCCAAATTGCAATTCCTCTAGTTTATCCATCCGATTCTGGAGCTCTGGCTGTCAAAGTGCTTCGGCCAAGTCTCCTCATTCAACTAACTGGTCTTCTTAACTTACCATTTGAAAGCAGCTGTGGTTAAGCAGAGCTTGCTGACTCAGCCCATGTAGTAAGGATGACTAAACACAAGAATTTCCTGTGGGGGGATGGAGAATATCTTTCAAATGCATTTGTTTCAGGGAACCTTTCTGATCAGTCAGGAGCTAGCCCACCGTGGGCCCATGAGGCAAAGCAGCAGGCTGTCCCCCTCAGCACCAAGGCAGGATTTGCAGATGTTTCCTTTTTTTTTTCTTTCTTTTTCTAAACAACATTGTGGCTGTCTCAGCGGCACCATTTTGGTCTGGCTAGCATTTGAACAGAATTTGATCTGCCAAGTGGTACAGCCCAAAGCCGAGGGGAGCGGTTGTCTCCCCTGACTGGAGGGGCCTTTCACATTCCCCTGATCAGAGGCCTTCTCCCAGGGGTGAATTGGGGCTGATCTGTTTTATCTCAAGGCAATTTCAATTCTGAGCCCACCTTGAACTCGAATGAGAGGATCATTTATGCTGACCAATCATAAAACAATGTGGGCTGGTTTCCATCTCCAGGGTGCACTCTAGGGAGTTTGCAATCTGGAGTCAAGTTATCATGTTCAGGTCTGAATACCACACAGACACTGGACAACTTTAGGAAACGAACATTGACCTTCAGTTGGATTGCTCACCAAGTTTGAGGCAATAATCCAATGAAACCAAAATTTGGATAAATATTTCAAGACTCTTGGCTGGGAAGGAGTCGGCCTTGCTCAATTACAAAGTTGGAGACACCTGGTGCATTTGGGAACGACTCATTTTCTTTATAACTTGCGAATTAGAAAAGGGGGTGGGGAAAAGAGAGAGAGTGAGCGTACTCAGCCATATACAACTTGAAAAGCTCAGACATTGAGGATTCAAGTCAAAGGGACCAGCTTCAACTTTTCCCCATCCTTCCCAGTCTCTACCTCGTGTTCCTAAGGAGAAAACAGGACTAACAGCCTCAGAGGTCTCAAAGAAAATCAAGGACTCATTTTTCATAAGTGAGTAACAATTTCTTATTCCAATGGGGGAAATGTTGTGGAATAAACAATGGAGTCATGGAAAATAAACTAGTTTAGGGGAGAGGGGAGGAGAGAGGGAACACCCCAATTCCTTGCCATTTAGCAGTGTGAGCTTAGAGTGTTTTTGTTTTCTTAGTCTGTTTCCAATTCTGTAAAAATTTACTTAAGCTATATGCAGTGCCTGGTAATAAAATGGTCCCAATACATATTTTTCTGAATAACTGAGAATGAGAGAGGAAGAAAGCAAGAGAGTGAATGAATCCATGGTGGAACAATAAGGATCTGTTTGGTTCATGGAGTTGGTTTGAAGCTGAATTGAAATAATCATTATGAGTTTGCATGTTTTCAACAATTTTATGGTTAATCAATTATCTGTATGTTCACTATCTTATTTGAATCTTACAAGGTACCTGCCTGATACATAAGCAGGGTGAGAATCATTAGCTGTCTCATACAGAGAAATAAGGCTCAGAGAAGGGAGGGCAATAAGATAGACCTGAACTAAGACTCTAGAACCAGAACTCCTTTAAACACACCATACAACCTCTTCTTTTTGCTGGGCATAGTGACTCATGCCTATAATCTCAGCAGCTTGGGAGGCTGAGGCAGGAGAATCATGAGTTCAAAGCCAGTCTCAGCAACTTATCAAGGCTCTAAGCAACTCAGTGAGACCCTGTCTCTAAATAAAATATATTTTAAAATGGCCAGGGATGTGGCTCAGTGGTCAAGTGCCCCTGAGTTCAATCCCCAGTATTACTACTACTACTACTAATAATAATAATAATTTTAAAATACCTCTTCCTTCCAAATTAAAAATAAAGTTGAAAAGAAAAGTGCTACAGACCATTGCATTAGATCTATTCCTTACAACTAAGTATCCTTTATGTGAAGACTTGAACATTAGAGATGGGTTATAGAAGCAATATCAGGCTATAACTTACAATGCTATTAAAGATCTGAGTAAGACTGTGTCTACTCACAGCATAAGAGGCCAGGGGGAAATGGCCTTGAAGTGACTTGAGTTGGGATTATCTAATATTTTTGTAAAAGAACAATAGGGCCTCTAGTTGGCAGGAAAGTCAGAGTTGCTATTTGGAATAACAGGGGACCATATAAGAAGGTTGACTGTGCTGTGAGATGAGCGAGCCGAAATATACTGAGTCTGCACCCATCAGGCCCCTGGGCCGTCATGAAGCCATCGCCTGCTTAACAGGGGCAGAGTTGTGGTCCAAATTGTCTTGAGGTTTACATAAGTCTTACACCTCTTGACTCATGGCACTGACAGGGTTGTTAAGGTCATAGTCCAATTTCCATCCAATGAAGTCACTCCTATCTGGTAAGGGGCTTCCTACCCTCCAGTGACAAAAAGCATAGTACCATCCTATGTGAAGTTTCCAGTTCTGCTTTTCTGGCCATTTCTGATGGTGGTCATCTGTGCCGTCGTCATTTCTGACTACACAGGGAACTAGAAGAATACAGAGATGTTACTTATAAATGTATCTCCTGCTGGCAATTAGGCATTGAAAACAAAATTTTCATAGGGCTAATCCTGATTTTTGTGCCCTAGGTTGGCTTGTTATTTAAAGGAATCATTGTTCCCTAATTTATTGCTTTTTAAAACATAGAATTTGGTTTGCTTAAAGCAGGAGTTTTTAACCTGAGGTCTGTTGCTCTTGGATGAGATACAAGAAACTCAGTGAATTTCTCTGAAATTATGTGCAAAATTGTGGGTTTGTATTTATACATTCCTCCAAGGAGAGGGTCTACGGCTTTCCTCAAAATCTCAAAGGGGTTCATACTCAAAAAGTAGAAGCATTGGCTTAGAAAAAGGGGGAATTGTAATTGCGTTTATGAATCTTACAATATCAACTTCAGTTGCCATTTATTCAGAAAGTGACTTTGCTTCTGTGAATTGCGTGGTCTGATTCTCTTCCCTTTGCTGCCTATGAAAGGTATTTACCCATGGGACAAGCTTTGTTCTTCTTTTTCACTGTCTGACTTACAGAGTAATAACTGTACATACCTGTCAGGGGAGATTCTGTGTTCGTGCAGGGTTATAACCATGCTAATGCGAGTTCAGTGGCAGTTGGAGACTAGAATAAGGTCTTTGATAAATATTTCCAAGTTCTTGTCTTCCGAGTATAGCCTATCAGGCAGATATCTTTGTTGTACAGCATGAGTTTTGAAATCAGACAGCTCTGTGACTTTAGGCAAGTCACTTAATCTCTCTGGGTCTCATTTTCCTCACCTGACAGAGGGGGATAATAATAATAATAATGTGGTTGGGATGAGAAATTAAATCATGGATATAATGTGCTAGACACATAGTTCATGCTTAATAAATAGCGGTACCAAGAGCATCTGTGACAGATGGCCAGGTCCTTAAGAAGATTCAAACCCTTTTTTTCTAAATTTTATTGGTTCTTGTTAGTTATATATGACAGTAGCATGCATTTTGATAAAATTATACGATCAGTTATACTCCATTTATGTACAATAAGTCAAAATGCATTCTACTGTCATGTATAACTAATTAGAACAAATACAAAATTATATAAGCATAGGATATATTTTATGCTAATTAGAACTTCATTCTTGTGGGTGGGCATGATGGTGGGATTCACGTAGATGTTTTGTTGTTGTTGTTGTTGTTGTTTTAAAATATTTTTTAGATGTTGATGAACCTTTATTTTATTTATTTATTTTATGTGGTGCTGAGAATTGAGCCCAGTGCCTCACACATGCTAGACAAGTGCTCTACCAGTGAGCCCCAGTCCTAGCCCCAGCCCCATGTAGGTGTTTTCACATAGTAATAGGAAAGGCAGTCAAATAGATCCAAAGCTTTTGTTCTGGGGATACATAGTTATGTCTGGGGGGCTCCCTTTCTATGAAGGGCCATGCTCTTTAGACCATTCATGAGCATGGGGACAAAACTGGTTGTACCTTTGTTACTTTATCAAAGCATGGAGTTTGGCCTGTTCAACAAATGCCCTCTTCTCAGAGCTGAGGAGCCCTGAAACTATGTTTGACTACTGAACCCAGAAGTTCTCCATAGGGATTTAGGCTGTGTTTATAGAAGGCCAGAACAATGGGAGCAGTTAAATCAGCTCAAAACCTCCAGTTGGTCCTTTGGCCTAGTAACAATTAACAGTGTCCAAAGGGTTTCCCAACCCTGTTCCAATTTGATCCTCAAAAGAGCCAGAGGAGGTGAGTAGAGTGGGTGTTGGAAAAATTCCTTACTATAGTAATGATGTAAGCAAGTCCAGGGTTTGAGGACTTTGAAAATACAGTGGTTGAAAACAGGTATTTACTGATTATTAGTTTTTGAGTTTTAGGTTTATTGACTATAACTGAATATGTCACAGATATGGTCAGATGGAAAGGCTAATATAGTCAGGTTAGGATATCAAGAACTATATGACGACAGAACATCAAAAAGATTATGTGAACTGGGTGCTGTGCCGCATGCCTGTAATCCCAGTGGCTTGGGAGGTTGAGGCAGGAGGATCACAAGTTGGAGGCTATCCTCAGCAACTTAGTGATACCCTCAGCAACTTGGCAAGACCCTGTATCTACATAAAATATTAAAAAGGGCTGGAGATGTGGCTCAGTGGCTAAGCTACCCTGGGTTCAGTCCCTGGGGGTAGGAAAAAAGAAAAGGCAGCTATGGCTTGGGAGAACACATTTGCAAACTGTCATTTTGATTTGCTGTGAGTCTTCATAGAAAAGCTGAGCCCTGGGTGTTGAAGGAGACAAATGGAAGCAGAAAGTTCGGTGGGAAGATGAAAAAGAACACAGTGGGTGGGGTGAGCATGCTGGGTGAATGGAAGGACTTATGTAGTGGTCATTCAGGAGCACTGCTTTGAGCAGTAGTAGGAACTGGAGTTAGTGAGGTTTATGGAAAGCCTTCATTGGGTTAAGGAGGCTATAGAATGTCTTGATGCAGTCTGGACTTGATCTGGTACGCAGCAAAGAGCAGCGGGGTATGGCAACAGCATGGAGAAAAGGGGATCGAGTCAGAGAGGCCAGCTGGGAGCCAGGACTAAGAATCCAGACATCAGTGGTCAGAGCATGAGTGAGCACAGGGCCACGGAAACAAGGAGAGGACAGCGAGGGAAGTGCCCGTTGGTTTCTAGAGACTTTGCCTCAGTTCAGATAAAGACTTTTCTCACAATAAGGTGTAAATCATTTTTGGTTTTTATATTTCACTAACGTGAGTGATGCTTCTTTCAGTGCAGGAGCTTGTGACCAGCTTTAAGAAAACCAGGCAAACCAGGAGTGGCAGCCTGTAATCCCAGTGGCTCGGGAGGCTGAGACAGGAGGATCATGAGTTCAAAGCCAGCCTCAGCAATATTGAGGCGCTAAGCAACTCAGTGAGACCCTGTCTCTAAATAATAATGGGGATGTGGCTCAGTGGTCAAGTACCCCTAGGTTCAATCCTCAGTATCAATAAATAAATAAGAGAAACAAAGAAAAGGGCTGGGCATGTGGCTCAGTGGTAAAGCACCCCTGGATTCAATCCTCAGTACAAAAGAAAAGGAAAAAAAAAAAAACAGGCAAAAGAACTTGCAAAGTGAAGAAATAGAGAAAACTTTTGCAAAATGGTTCTTTATGAAAGGATGTGCAGAGAGTTCCTCGACAGAAACCATCCTAACCTAGATGTGCATCAGTGCTCTGCACCCAAAGAAGGCTCTGTGCTAAGGTGACAAAACACCTCCATAGTCCCCTCCTTGGCCTTTGTCCAGAATTCTAATTGATATAACAGGTCTGGTGAAGCTCTTTGGGTAGAAAGACACCTCTCTCAGCCTGCACAGTTTGGTCAAAACCTGGTTGCTTATTGAGAGCCACAGTTTAGTCAGAATGATGCCTGGCATTTTTGCTAGAGGGAATGGTTGAAAGATGACCCTGCTAAGGGGTTAATACTAACCTGTGAAAAAGAGTGATTTTTTTGGTTTGCCAAAAGTTTTCTTTTCTATATATTAGAAAACTACATCTCCATTGAATGTTTAAATGTAAAATTCTACTAAAATTATTAAGACAACAATTTAGTATCTCATAGTTTGGATACTTTTCTGAAAAGTATTTGCCAAAACTGAAATGCTTCAGTATTTTACATTGTCTGACTAATTAGAGTGACTTTTTGTCTGGATCTTATAGGAAAGGATGTTTTCTTTTTCTTATTTCTTCCATCTCTCCTTTTTATATTTTTTACTTTATATGTATAACATACATGCCTATATATTTTATATACTACTGGTAGCCCATTTATAAATTTAGGAGCACATTGTATTTAGTAGGTTAACACGGCTGGTTTTAAGTGGACTACTATGTATATAAATATTTTGGAGGAAACAGCTGTATACATGTTTGGGCAACGGTTATGCATATTATTTAACCAAGAGAAATTTTTCTTAAAGAGCCAATATTTAAAATTTAAGTATATCTCCTGTGTCAATAAAAGAAAATGTACATTATTATGATTTCAGCTATATTTCTTTGGTGCAGTGAATTGTGGTATTGCTGGGGTATCTTTGCTGATGGTGTCATCGGTGGTACAATTTTTCCAATAAGAGCCGTCATTTGGCTTGGTGCCATGGCGTTTTGCATCCTCCTCCCTTTCTGCTTGTGATGGTCTAAAATTTGGGGGCCAACAGAGGTGAGGCAAAGAATCTCACCCCCCCACTGGCACCAAGGCCAAATTTGGGGGCCAGCAGAGGTGAGGCAAAGAACCTCACCCCCCCCCCACTGATGCAAAGGCCTATCCACAAGTATGGCTGTATGCTGGACCAGTAGTCAGTGATGGGTATGATCCAATTGCACTGGTACCAACCTAAGACAGGAGGCTGACGCCTTGAGGTCAGCTCATCTGATGACAGGTAAGGACCATATATAGTATTGGACAACCTAAGACAGGCAGGTCCCTAAGCCACATGCTTGTTGTTTAATTAAACAGAAGGAGGGAGAAGTTGAGAGCCACAGTTTAGTTGGAATGACGCCTGGCATTTTTGCCAGAGGGAATGGTTGAAAGGTGATCCTGCTCAGGGATTAGGGTGGCTCCGGGATTAGGGCAGATCCTGCTGCCTCGCTGCCCGCTACTTTGGAGTTCCCGTTAGGTTCTCCCGGGGTTCCTAGAGAATTGGCGCACGGAGTCCAGTGGAGGCAGTGTGTTCCCGGGAAGTGTGTGTAGAGTGCCGGTGAGAGTTCGGGAATAAAGGTTGCTGTTTGAACCTACAAGGCTCTGTGGCTGCTCGGTTATTTTGTGCCCAGACAGACTGCGGCAGTTTCTGAATATGAAAGTCACAGAAAAGTGGTCTGGAAAGGGACTCAGTCCTCTGGGTGATTCAGGGCATTTCCTTCTGATTTGAGAATTTTCCTTGGAAATAGTAATCTTTAATCTTCCCAACATCCTTAGGAGTGAGGTACTATAGCTTTATGTAATGCTTCATGGCCTTTGAAGCATTGTTTCTATTTGCTTCCTGGGGCTGAAAGGCCTGGGCATGGTGGCACATGTCTATAATCCCAGTGTTTTAGGAGGCTGAGGCAGGAGGATTATGGGTTCGAGGCCAGTCTCAGAAACTTGGTGAGACCTTAAACAACTTGGTGAGATCCTGTCTCTAAATAAAATATAGAAAAGGTTTGGGGTTGTGATTCAGTGGTTAAGTGACCTCTGAGTTCAATCCCTGGTGCCAAGAAAAAAAAATATCCATTTCCCCATACAATCCAACTGTAAATGGAATGGCAGCTGGGCCAGGGGTGAGGGGCCACTGCACTTGACCATGGTTGACCATAGAGGCTGGATTCATCTCCTTGGTCTCGGGGGCAGGGCAAAGCAAAGATACCATGCATTTGCACTGGCTGGAAGGAGAGGATTTTGTTTTCACAAACTTTGAAGGAATATAAAAATGCTTTGTTGCCTGTCAATTGCCTTTGCTAGATGAATAGAGCCCTGTGGCTCCAGGGCTTAGAGAAGATTGTGTGGAGATCACATATTTCCTCATGTGTTTCTATATAGACATATTTCCTTATATTACAAACGTCTGTGCAATTGTGTTTGGGAGCCCCGGGCTAAAACTAAGACACTGATATTTTTGATGCTTTATTGGATAGAAGCTAGGGGTAGGGAAACCCTGTTTAATTGCCACAAAGCAGTTTTTAACTTACAAGAGATGAAACCTTTGATCATTTGTTTAGGACAAACTCTTCCCATTTTTAAAATAACTTTATTTATTTATTTTAAAAAATTTTAGTTGTTGATAGACCCTTATTTTATTCATTTATTTTTTGTGGTGCTGAGGATCAAACCCAGTCCCTCACACATGCTAGGCAAGTGCTCTAGCACTGAGCTACAACCCCAGCTTCTTCCCATTTTTATGATGAAAACTCCTATACATTGAGAGCTTCCTTTGTACCTGATATTATACACAATCTTACTTAATATTTCCAACATCCCTAAGAGTAAGTTACCATTGTTGCCCCCATTCTACAGATAAGGAAAGTGATGGAAAGAAAGTTTAGGGACTTGGCAGCCAGGAAGCAGAGAGCTGGGATTTGAACCCATCATCTTAATGACTGTGCAGAACTTCCCTGGAAGAATTATTCTAGTTTTCTCTTTTCTTCCTTATTTCAATATTTTGTGTGGGGAGATGCTGACAATTGAACTCAGGGCCAAGCAAATGCTAGGAAAGTACTATACCACAGAACTGCATTCATGGCCCTTCTAGAATGTTCTCTCTGCATGTTTTTTTTTTTTCTCTTTTGATTTGGTACCAAGGGCACTTAATCACTGAGCCACATCCCATCCCTATTTTGTATTTTATTTAGAGACAGGGTCTCACTGAGTTGCTTAGGGCCTCACTAAGTTGCTGAGGCTGGCTTTGAACTTGTTATCCTCCCACCTCACTTTTCTGTCCCTGCAAATTAAAGCAAATGCTCCATTGTGAAATGAAAACATGTTTCAAGAAGCAAAAATGGTTTCATGAGGAGGAAGCTATACCAAGTCATCTACCTGGAAGGCAGGGTGGCGTTTCTACAGATTAGTATGTTTTTGGAGCAATTGTATCTGGAATGGGAGGGGAAGGGGGATGTTGAGACCATGGTATGAAGTTTGACAGAGGCTAATAGGCTTGGGTATCCTCATAGTGGAGCTACATTTAAGCCTGGTACAGAGGACACACCCAGCATTTGCACTGAATCTACACATGTCTTGTGAATGGTATCTTTTTTTCATATTTAAAAGAGTACTTACATTATGCAGGCAAGTTTTGGTTTCTGCACATCCACTGTGCACCTAAGCACTGTACTGAACTCTAGTTATCCTTGGGTGTTTTGTTTTGTTTTTGGTCTCACTGTGTTTGCTCAGACTGGTCTCAAACCTTCCATCCTTCCACTTCAGCCTCTGAGTAACTGTGTTACAGGTGTGCAACACTGAGCCTAGCTCACTTGTTAATTCCAATACAAAATTATAGCTCACATCTTGGGTTTTGTAGATATGCAAGCATTTGGTTGCAAATATATAAATATATCATTCCATTTTAGAGATAAATAAACTGAGGTTCAGAGTGATTTAATCACTTCCTCTAGATCACACAGCTAATGATAGTATATAGACTAAAAAATAAGTCTAACTTGAGATTCTGAACTCGAAATTACTCTACAATATCTTTTATCCATATGTTGCATTTTAAGAATGGGATGACTATATACATTCTTTTTAGTCTCCTTTCATTTAACAACTTTCCTATATGCCTAAATGTTATTCAAGAATATTATTTTAACATAAACATGAAAGATCTTGGTCTATATGGGTATGGTGACACACAACTTTAATTCCAGATAATCAGGAGACTCAGGAGGTCAGTCTAGGAAACTGAGACCCTGTGTCACAGTAAAAAATAAAAAAGGACTAGGGATATAGTTCAGTGGTAGAGCACTTGCCTAGCATGTGGGAAGCCTTGGGTTCAATCCTCAGCACCACAAAAAATTTCCACAAAAGGATAATAGTTAACATTTATTGAATGCAGTTGTGTCAGGTACCTTAACATGGATTATTTCATATACATTATGTTTACATGAAACCAGGATTACTGGCTGTTGCAGTCATGTCAGTTGAAAAATTCCAGCTTGCCACTCTGCTGGTGGCCCAGCCTGTCATCCCTGATCAGCTTTGGGGGAGCTGTGAGATCTGCATAGGTTGCTGTGTTGACCAATGCAGAATGCCCTTATTTTTATTCATGTGGATAAGAAGCAAGCAGCAAGTATCTGGGCTGAGCAAAGTACATGGTAAAGAGTGGCAAGAGTGACCCTTGATGTTAGCAGGGGTTCCTGGAGGACTTCATATTACAGCATAAATAAAGGAATAAGAGCCAGACACGATGGCGCACACCCGTAATCTCAGCAATTTGGGAGGCTGCGGCTGAGGGATCGCAAATTCAAGGCCCGCCTCAGCAATTTAGCCAGACCCTAAGCAACTTAGTGAGATCTTGTGTCAAAATTAAAGATGAAAAGGGTTGGGATGTAGCTCAGTGGTTAAGTGCCCCGGGTTCAACCCTCAATACCAAAATAAATAAATAAATAAAAATTCCTCAATTATTGAATGCCAATTATATATCAGGTACTCTCTAAGCAGTGACGGAGGCAGATATGATCCCTACCTTCTTGCATCCATAGTATAAAGGGAGAGGCATGCATTGAACAAATCATCCTGGAAATAACGATTTAATTTCAATTGTTATGTGGTACTAGTAAAGGAGAAATGCAAGGGCTAGGAATGGATATTACAAGACCATGACCTAGAGAGGGATAGTAAGATGGCTTGGCTTCCTAGAGGAACACAGATCATGATGGATAAGTAGGAATTATCTGGGCAAAATGTCTATGAACATGGCCGTGTGTGTGTATGTGTGTGTGTGTGTGTGTGTGTGTGTGTCTGTGTTCCAGCAGGGATGGTGAGTGATGATGATGGAAAGAATGACACCACATTTATTTTATTTTGGTAAAATATACACAACTCTCCTGTTCTGAGAATTTTAATTGTACAATTCAGTAGCATAAACTACATTCCCAATGTCATGCAGTCATCACCGTCATGTAGTTCCAGAATTCTTTCGTCATCCCCAAAGGAAATCTGTACCCATTAAGTAGTCACTCCTTGTTCTTCCCTTGCCCTAGCCCTACTTAAACAGTATTTTTAACTCTCTATATATGCATATTCCAGATATTTCATATAATGATGATGATATAGTATTTGTCCTTTCATGTCTGGCTTCCTTCCCTTAGCCTAATGTTTTCCAGGTTCATTCATGTTATAGCATGTATCAGTACTTTGATGGCTGAATAATATTCATTGTATAAATAGGCTACATTTTGTTTCTCATTCACCAGTTGATGGGCATTTGGTCATTGTGGACATTCTAAATATTGTGATATTTGTGTGGAAATTCATATACAATTTTTTCTTTGAATGTCTTTTTTTTTTTTGTACAGAGGAATTAACCCAGGGTGCTTTACCACTGTCCTGTTCATTTCTCTGTAGGCAGAGCCACGTCCACAAAGTAAGCTGATGAACTTTCCAGAAAACCCGGCCAATGTTGATCTCTACACCCCATCCTAGCAAAGCATAAGGAGTGTATATTTAGTCTCATTGTTTTAGGTACCAGAGATTAAACCCAGAGGTGCTTAACCTCTGAGCCACATTTACAGCCGTTTTTTATATTTTATTTAAAGACAGCATGTCCCAATGTTGCTTTAGGCCTTGCTACGTTGCTGAAGCTGGCTTTGAACTTATGATCCTCCTGCCTCAGTCTCCAGAAGGATTACAGGCATGTGCCACCACACCTGGATATAGTTATATATTTTTTTAAATATTTTATTAGTTGTTGATGGTCATTTATTTATATGTGGTGCTATCGAACACAGTGCCTCACACATGCTAGGCAAGCGCTCTACCACTAAGCCACAGCCCAGACCCTTAGTTATATCTAAAAGTCATATTTTTTATGGATTATGATAAGTAGTCTGGCCAAATTAGTGACAAGTGGATCCTACTTTCAAGGAAGAGAATCAAAGTGAGTCCTTCTATGCATATCCATCACTACGGCTGGAAAAAAACACATAAATACTATTTTCTATTAGTCAGTGCAGGGATAAACATGAACCTCCTCAAGTCTGAGGCTGGTCTCTTTGTTGTAGCCTCCAATCACCACCAAGACAGGTGATACACCCTCATACCACTGTGGGTACCTTGAGGACAAGGGCTTACCCAAGACATCTTTATCTCCAGTGCCTGGCACAGTCAGTATTTGTTGAGAAAGAAAAACCGAATGCTAGTCAGTCCCCTGGAAAAAATAGTGTTGGACATGGTCTCTTTACTACGCCCCTGCAGTGTTTTGAGCCACCTCTCCCCTCATAGCAACCTCCTCTGCATCACCAGTTACTTTAGGTAGCACCATCATGGTCACTTGGTGACAAGCAAGCCAGCTCATAGCACTTTTCATGCAAACAAAATTGGTAAATCACAGAAATCAACATTTGTTGACTCAGATATCCTAATTCTTGTTCAAGCAAAATGATCATCTTTCCCCTGGGCAAATCCTCTGGTCTCCTGGCATTTGCCTTTTCCCACTGCAAAATGGGAATCCTATTACTGGTTTCTAGTCACCTCACAGCATTTTGAGAGTTAAAGCCGGATGTATGAACATTTCTGGGCTTGTGGAGTTCTCACCACTGACTGGGCATGATCCCCTTTGGAGCCTGTCACTGTTGTTGATATTGAGAATACCAGTGTGGGAACAAATGCTCTCTTTGTCACAGGCTCAACTGTAGGGGCCTCTCCTTCCCTAGGCTGGCAGCTGAGGCTCAGGACTTGAGATCCCCAGGCCAGCTGTTGTGAAGTAAAAGCCAGGCAGTAGGTAAGGCAGGCTTCAGAGCTCGGCAGAAAGCCAGGATTGAGTGGGAGACTGATAGAGGCCGAGTGCAGAAGTTGGCCAACAACTGTTTTCTGAGGAGATTTTAAAACATACAATCTTGCTTCCAAGGTAGACAAAGCTCCAACAGGCATGCTGCCTGAAAATTCCAGTTCTGATTCACCATCATCTAAAGAAGATTCTAGAACTAGAAAGACACAGTGAGCACTTTCCTGAAGAGGCTTCCCTGGGAGCCCAGAAAGATGGCCACATCCTTTGAACTTAGGGGAGCTTACAAAGGGCAGTGTTGTTTCCACTGAGGGAGAATGATAACCCGACATAATGGTGTCCTTATTCTATAGACCACAGACCTTGTGTGGTGAGGGGCAAGTGAGCCTGCAGGCCCTGACAAAGGGGGAGGGGATGTTTGGCAGCAGGCACATGCTTTCAGCCTGCTTGCTGGTCATCATGGAAGGTCATCCCCCAGGAAGTCAATGGTCAAAGTCAGGAATCTGTTTCAACTCTTCCTAGGAGGATTGCTAAACCACAGCGAGATACCTCTTTAATCGATTGATGGCTGATAAAAAGTTTTCAAGTGAACGTTTCTTCTGGCCTCCTTGATGGATTCCAGTGAACTATGTCTTGAATTTAGAGATTATAGAGATAATAGACTGATGAAGAAACTGTGATAAGCTGTTGTTTTAAATTGCAATGAGGATGATGGTATTTTTGAGCGGGCTATTCCTATCACAGAAAAGAAGTCAGTAGGCTAGCAAAAACCACCAAAGACAAATTATTGGACAGTTATTAGGGAATGGAGCCCCCAAATTGGACTTTAGCATCGCCTTGACCAACTTCAGGATTCCTATGATATTACATCATACATATTTATGTCAGGGACCTCTTCCAAGAGTCTGACTCATCTCCCAGGCCAAGGAAGCCATGTCAGTATGTGAATTACACCCCGGCTGTCATCCCAGGGAATTTTTGCCAGCTCTGGTGCTGGGGAATAATTCCATTAGGCCTGGAGAAGCTGAGTGGTACAATGGCAACAACCACGAGGAGCCCTGAACTCTGGTCCTAGCTCTGTTAGCAATTAGCTGTCATTCCAAGTGAGTCTTTTAACTAATCTATGTCTTGCTTTCTTCGGTGGCTAAAAAGAAACTGTTTATATTGGGAGCAATGGTGCATGCCTGGAATCCCAGCAACTCAGGAGACTAAGGCAGGTCTGCAAATTCAAGGCCAGCCTGGCCCATTGAGTGAGATTGTCTCAAAATTAAAAAAAAAAAATTTAAAGGGCTGGGGATGTAACTCAGTGGTAAACACCACTGAGTTCAATCCCCAGTACCCCAAAAAAGAAGAAAAGGAAATTGTTGAAGTTGGTGATTTTGTCCCTTCCAGATTTTTCTTAGCTTCATGTTCAACAAAGAATCATTGTGGTTATGCAAATAATCTAATTTTATAATTTTATTTAGGTGTAAAAGGGATAATAAATATCATCTCATTCCTTTTTCATACAGATGTAGAAACCAAGACCTAGAAAGGAGAAGGAATTTGCTCAATTAGTGCAGAATCGGGGTTAGAGATCAGGTTTCTTACCTACTAATCCAGTATGTTTTCCACTACATTTATTTTTAAATCACAGTAATACATGAACATAGTTTAAAAAATCACAAAATACAGAAGAGTTTCTAATTTAAAAAAAAAATAAACAACAACAATCGTTTTCTGCCCCATCTCTCTACACCTCTAATCCCACTCCTCAGAGGCAACCATTTTTAACAGATTCTCTTTTCAATTCATCTGGTGATTACTTTTATATCTCTAGTATGTTTCTACTGTTTTTTCTTGATTTATCCATTTTAGACCATATTTGTTGACTCTATGCTATAAAAACTAAGAACTTCACTTACCTAACAGTATTCCCAACCAACTTTTTGTTCCACCTTCCTATATTTGATAATATTTTTATGAGACTTTTTGATTCACTTTTAAAAATAGAATCCAGTAAAATCTATGTTTTTGGCATGCACTTCTATAAGTTTAGGCAAATGCATAAAATCATAACTACCACCACAATCACTATATGGAACAGTTCAGTCACCCCCAAGGAATTCCCTCATGCTGCCCTTTGCAATCAACTCCTCCCTTTTGCCCAACCCCTGGAAACCACTGATGTGTTTTATGTTCCCACAATTCTGCCTTTTCCAGAATGTTCTAAAAATGGAATCATACAGTATGCAATCTTTTGAGACTTGAGATTCCCAAGCTATTTGTTGTGAAGTAAACACAAGGCAGTAGGTAAGGCAGGCTTCAGAGCTGGGCAGATCCCTAGCACCACAAAAAAAAAAAAAAAAAAACAACATATGAGCAGAAAGCAAGATTGAGTGGGAGACTGATAGAGGGGGCGAGGGCAGAAGTTAGCGAACAACTGTTTGCTGAGGTGCATTCTTTCACCCAGCATAACTTTTGATGTTCATGTATCATTAGTTCATTCTTTTGTGTCGCTGAGTAGTATTCCATTGCTGGGATGTACCACAGTTTATCCATTCATCAGTTGAAGTACTTTTGGGTTTCCAGTTTGATAGTATTATTGTTAGTTATTCCATAGATTACTTTTAACTTGAAATCATATACTTAATCCTCTGTATCTTACACCATCATCTACTGCATATTAAGTAGGTCTTCCTTTTCAAAACAGTAAATGCTTTTGACTGATTTCAAAACATGACACTGTTGTTTTTCTAGTTTCAGTTTTAGGTGGATTTGGGGATGTGACTTTTCATGGAGGTCAGAAGGCTTGATTAAATGCTATCCAGCAGTCCTATTGAGGGCTGCAGGCATTGTAAATGACTCCTTTGGCATAGGGGACCTTCTCTAGTACCAGACGTGCTTGTAGCTGGGAAGAAATACATGTACTTTCTGTTCTGACCGTTGCTAACTCAGGCAGTAATTTTTGGGAAAAAGACCTTTCTTCATGTGGATTTCAGCTTTTGTCTGTCATGCTTTTTCTGTTCCAGCTGCCTTCACCAGCGAGCACAAAGCCACATTTCAAGAGACTGACAAATTATCCCCAGCTGCCAGAAGGAGGTTAGTTTTCTGTGTGTTCTGTGTCCCCTTCTCTGATAACCAACAGGTTAACTTTCTAAAGGGAACTAACAAAAGAAGAAATTGTCCTTTCACCCAAATAGAGTGTTTTTGCTTTTTTTTTCTTTAAAAGATGTGCATTTGTAATATTCTTATCCATTCCTGCTCCAATTTACATTAGTGAATACAGTGTAAATGATCATGACCCACCCTCTGTTTTTTGCAAGATTCACATTAACCATTCCCTTTTTAAGAAGTGCTTGTAAGATTGAAATTATTTGTTTAATTAGCTAGTATGCTGTCTTCCCTCAATGAGTAGCCATTTAAAAGCTGAATGATGTCAGCCTGGTCATGGAGATTTATGTATAGTTATATTCCGCTTGCATTTTGAACTGTCTTTGTGTATGTTTTAACTGTCTAGCACTTACATAGCATAGCAGGAGTGAATCTAATGCCTAGCATAGTAACGTACATATACTAGGTGTTCAGTAAGGTCCTTTTAATTAAAATTATACAAAATAGTATCATGTATACACAATGGAGTATTCCATGTTAATGAAGTGAGTCAGGCCTTCAAAAACACTAATGGGAATGCAAATTGGTAAAACTCTCCCACAGGGCAACTTGGAAAAATATGCCAAAGCCTTAAGAATGTTATTATCCTTTTACCCAGTGATTCTTTCCCTAAGGAATTAACCCTGTTTTAAAAAATACAATTACTATGTGTTAATCAAAATTTTTTTCAGTATGTATAATAAGCCAAACTACATTCTACTGTCATGTATAACTAAAAAAAAATAAGAAAGAAAAACATTTTCATATTAAAGGGGAGGAAATGCTAACTACCTTGATCTAATTATTACCCTTTTATGTATTATCAAATTATCACACTATACACCATTGGTATATGTAAAGTTAAAATGATAATTTAAAAAATAAATAATTAAAAATAATAAGAGAGTTCAATCCCCAGTATCAAAAAAAAACCAAACTAATAATAATAATACTAATTAGATACACTAAATCTATACTAGAAAATTCACTGCAGCATTATTTAAAGCACAAAAAAAGTGGAAACATCTTAAATTGTCCATACAATGAAATCCTAGGAAATAACATTTATGTTACAAAATTCTACATAGTTATTTAAAATCATGTTTAGAAGAGTATATAATGACATGAGGAAATGCTCAAATTAACTGGAAGAAGGGAGGATATACAAATGAATGAGAGATATGATCTCAAGCATGTGTGTACGAAGAAGAAAAAGACTGGAAGGAAATAAATAGAAACAACAATAGTTATCTCCATGGGTGTGATCATGAATGATTTTCATTTTCTTATTTTTCTCTTATTTTAAAGTCTAAAAAGTTTATTTTTAATTTGAAAGAAATAAGTACTGCTTTTAATAGATGGAGGACATATATTCATAAAATGTAGCATTGTTTCTCCAACCAAAGTTTAAAAAAAAAAAAAAAAAAACAACTCTTCACATGCTGTGTGGACAGTCATACCAGTGTTCAGTTTCCAGAAAGACAAGACCCAAAAGTCTTTTCATCTTTAAGTGTTCTGAGTTCCAGTACGATATTGAAAGACAATTGTGTTCATCCTTTTCTCTATGTCTAATTTCATTTTCACCCTTCCCTCTGTTCCTTCCCAACCCTTTTAAAAAAAATATTTTAGTTGTAGATGGACACAATACCTTTATTTTATTCATTTATTTTAATGTGGTGCCAAGGATCAAACCCAGGGCCTTACACATGCCAGGCAAGTGCTCTACCACTAAGCTACAACCTCAGCCCCCTACCCTTTTTTAAACTGTCTCAGCCCCCCACCCCTTTTTAAACTGTCCAGATCTGTGGAACAAATGTTGAGCAAACTGGAAATAAATAAACTCCAGTGGCTTTAAGATACCACAAAGCCCTCCCTTCCTGTGTACTAATGGCTCCCTGCCCATTATACTCCCCAGAGTAGAGTATAGCATGAAAACTGAACACGTTCAAAACAGAGAAAAACTTAGGAAGTCTGGAAAGATTGAGGCACACTTGTATAACTTTCTCTCCCCTACTTAACTTCATGTAGTATAAACTGATGGACTCCATTAGGGAAAAAATTCTAAGTAAAAAGCCAGTCACTGAAAGCAGATATATTAAGAACTGTTCCTGATTCAAAGAAATCACAAAATCCTAGACCTTTTAAAGCAGGAAAGAAAACATTCCAACATGTAGAGGGCTCCTTCCAAATACCTGATACTTATGTTGATCCAAGTGTTAATTCGTTAAAAAAAATCTACCAATGCACCCCATTTTATAGATGAGGAAACTAAACCCAAAGAGGGATTAAGAATTGTTTTAAATCACATAGTTTTTCAGCTGTAAAGTTTAAGACTGGGTTCTATATCTTCTGGAGACTGTCAGGGGAAAAGATGGTGTTTTCTGGAATAATCTTTCTCTCAACTCTGAATATTCTAAATACTTACTATGCCCTTGTACTTGAATGTTTTCCTAATAGCTCAAGCTCATCAGGCACAAAATCAAACTCATGATGTTCCCCTTGTTTTCCTGACATCCAGGATTTAAACCAAAGTCTGTTAGATTCCCCTCCAGCCCTTTGGTGGTACTAAGGATTGAACCCAGGGCCTTGCATATGATGGGCAAGCACTCTAACACTGAGTTACATCACCAGTCCTGAACCAGAGCCTGCTTGGCTTTTTATTCACTTTAACCCCTAAGTATTTTACAAGTCCAGTCAATTTTCTTCTAAAAAATACCTCTAGATTTTACCCTACTGACAAGACAGCTCAACTTGTACCTCCTTAAGAAAACCCTTCTTGACTTCTTTGCCCATACTGTTGCCTCTTTTCTGGCTTTATATACCACTTCTAGCATACATCACACAATTCAGTTCAACACTTGCTATCCAGGGGCAATTAGCAGCATTCCTTCACCCAAACAAGTATCTTCTGAGTGTCTACTATTTGCCAGGCCCTGAGATGGAGAAATCATTTTTCTTTTCTTCCCAACTAGATATTAAATACCCTGACAGTTGAGGCCACATCTTTATTCACAGCCTCTTAAATATCCAGTCTAGGCAATATTGAAGACTTATTAATTCAAGAGCAGTACAAACCCAAGGAATCTGTCACCAGCTCAGCAGCTGAAAAACTCTGGGGATACTTTAATCTGTGGTTATACCTCAACATCTCAAAAGCTTCATGAGTATGATCTACTCAGTCAACAAAGACAGTATATTAAAATGTGGGGTTTTAACACTATACCTTCAGGGCTAAGTGAGAAGATTTAATAACTAATCTGAAATGTGAAATCCTAAAAGTTAACTACATTCTGCTTCCAGGAAGATGGAATAGATATGTTTTTCCCTATTTCTCTCATTAAGTACAACTCAAAAAAATTAAAAAGTGCAACTCAAAACCCTGGACATTATATATAAAATAAATACAATACACACTGCATGCATCTATACAAATGTCACTGTACCCCCTTAGATACATATAATTACTAAATGTTGATATTTAAAACAAAAGAGAAGACGACTAGCCAAGGATCTCAGGACCCAAACAATGACATAGTAGTGAGTTTCTTGGGCTTTCTTTTTGATTTATATACCCCAGACTGACTTCTGGGAAAACCAGAATTTAAAAAATCACTAATAGGAGAATATTTTTAAAGGCCGAACAAATGCTTACTCATTATAAACAAAGAACAAAGACAGGAACAACCTAGACAAGAAAAATTTTAGACAAATACTACTCTATTGTAACCACACCACATGAAAATCTGTGCTGCCCCTAGGCATGGTAGCAACAGCTGATTAAGGAACCTCAACTTGTGTCCAAATCAGTCAGTAACAAGGTAACACCTCTCCTTTTTTTTTATTTCTAGAGCATGTAAAAAACAAATCAGCTAAAACAGGAGATTTAAGTAAAACCCAGAGTCTCATAATATAATTTCCAAAATGGTCAATATTCAGTTGAAAATAATTCATCATACCAAGAATCGGGAAGATATCAAGCTGAATGAAAAGGACAGGCAATATACGCTAACACTAACATGACTAGATGTTAGGATTATCTGACAAAAAATTTGAAACGGCTATCATAAAAATCCTTCAATGAGCATTTACACGCATTTGAAACCAATCAAAAGAACAATCTCAGCAAAGAAAAAGATATAAAAACACATAAAGAACCAAATAAAAGTTTTAGAGGGTTGGGGTGTGGCTCAGAGGTGGAGCGCTCGACTAGCATGCGTGAGGCACTGGGTTCAGTCCTTAGCACCACATAACATAAAACAAAGTTATTGTGTTTACCTACAAATAAAAAACAAATATTTTTTAAAAAGTTTTAGAACTGAAAAACACAATGACAAAATGAAATCTCAGTGGATTCAGTAAAAGAATGAGGAGGACAAAGAAAAAAATCAGTGAACTTGAACATATAGCAATAGATGGTAACACATAGAGAAAACAGACTGAAAAAATTAACAGAAATTCAGGGAGCTGTGACTCTGTTACAAAAGATGTAACATTCATGTCATTGGCGTCCAAAATGAAAGGAGAGAGTGGAGCTGAAAATTATTTGAAAAAATAATGCTGATATTTTTCCAAATTTGGCAAAAGATATAAATCTATTGATTCAAAAAAACTTAGAAGCCCAAAGAAGTCCACACTAAGACACATCATAGTCAAACTTCTAAAAACTAAAGAAAGAAAAAAATCTTAAAGGAAAACAGAGGGAAAAAGATACTACTAACAGGGAAACAATGATTTGAATGACAGTAGATTTCTCATCAGAAATCACATAGGCCAGAAGGAATTGGCACATTTTTCAAATACTGGAAGAAAATAATTGAAACCCATATACCACAAATATATCCTTCAGGAGTGAAAGGGAAATCAAGACATTCTCATATGAAGGAACATTAAGAAAATCTGTATCAGACCTACGCTAAAATATAGCTAAAGGAAGTTCTCTAAATAGAACAGAAATTATAAAAGAATAAATCTTGAAACATCAAAAAGGAAAAAGAACACAGCAGGCAAAAATATGGATGAATACAATGGACTTTCCTTTCCCTCTTGTGTCTTCAACATTTTGTTTGATGGTTGAAGCAAAACTAGTAACCCTGTCTGATGTGGTTCCAAATGTATGTTAAGGAAATATTTAAGACTCAAAACTGGGAGATAAAGGGACATTAATAAAGATAAGATTTCTACAGTTCACTCAAACTGGTAAAAATAACACTACCAGTACATTGTGATAAGTTATGTGTATATATACTATAATTCCTAGAACAACCATTAAAAATCTATACAGAGAGACACACACTCATAACCAGTACCAATTAATCAAAATAGTAGTCCAACAATATTCAAATATCCATAGGAAGACAGGAATATCAAAACAAAAAAACAAGAAACCAAAAAGAAACAGGCATACTTACACCCTAGCATATAAATAATTACGTTAAATGTAAAAGATCTAACTATACTAATTAGAAGACAGATTGCAGAGTGAGCAAGAAAAAATGACTCAATGATATGCATTCTATAACATATTCACCATAAACATAATTATATAGGGAGGTAAAAGTAAAAGAATGGTAAAATATGGAGCTGTGTCTGTAGCTCAGTGGTAGAGTGCTTGCCTGGTACATGTGAGGCACTGAGTTTGATCCTCAGCACCACATAAAAATAAATAAATAAAGGTATTGTGTCCACCTACAACTGAAAAATTTTAAAAATAGGAAAATATATGTCATGGAAACAATCATAGGGAAGCATGAATGTCTACATTAATGTCAGATGGATTTCATAAAAAGAAAATTACCAGAGACAGAGAGGGACATTATATAACAATAAAAGTCAATCCAGTAAGAAGATATAGCAACCCTAAATGTATATGCACTGAACAAAGAACTGTTTGTAAGGAAAAAATATGTGCAACAAAAACTGAGAGAACTGAAAGCAGAAACAGACAAATCCTCCATTGTCATTGGAGATTTCAACACTCCTCTCAACAGTTGATAGGTCAACTAGACTGAAAGTCAGTAAAGAGATAGAACTCAACAATACCATAAACTAACAAGATATAATCAACATTTATAGAGTACTCCATCCAATACCAGCAGAAGACACATTCTTTCCAAGCACCCATAAGACATACCCTAAGGGAGACTACATCTTGAACTATTAAAAAAAAAGAATTGATCAAAATCATTGTACTGTCATGTGTAACTAATTAAAACAAATAAAAAAATAAAAATAAAACATTTTTGAAATCTAAAAAAAAAGAATTGAATAAACCTTAAAGAATTGATATTGTGCATTGTATGTTCTATGACCATAATGAGGTCAAGGTAGAAATTAATAACACAAAGGTAACAGGAAGATATCCAAATACCTGAAACTGAACAATAATATGGGTCAAAGAGGAAGTCTCAGGAGAAATTTTTTGAATACGTTGAACTGAATCAAAACTAAAAATACAATATTTCAAAATATGTATACCACAGCAAGAGCTGAATTTAGAGGGAAATTTATATTACTAAATTATACATTAATGAAGAGGAAAGGTAATCCGCTGGGATAATTTCTACTTCCTTGGTAATTCCCACTTCCTTAAGGCCTTCAACTGATTGAATGAGGCCCACACACATTATGGAGGCTAATGTGCTCCACTCAAAGTCTACCAATTTATATTGCTAATCTCATCTCAAAAATACCTTCACAGCAATATCCAGACATGTTTCACCAAATATCTGGGTAGTATGACCTGGCTAAGTTGATACATAAAATTCGGCATCACATCATTTTGTGATGCCGAATTTGATAATTTTTGTATCAAGCTTTCATAACTTGATACAAAAATTAACTGAAAATGGATCATGAACTTAAATGTAAAAACTACAATTTTTTTAGATAAATAGGGGTAAAACCTTCAGAATGTAGGATTTGGGCAAAAAAGGACTTAGACTTTATTGCTTTCTCTTTTTGTGCTTTTAGCATTAACTGGACCTGATCCAGTTTTTGAAATGTTAATATTTTGCTTTGTGAAAGACCCTGTTAACAGATGAAAAAACCCTGTTAAGAGCTGTAGCTCAGTGGCAGGGCACTTGCCTAGCATGTGTGAGGCACTGGGTTCAATCCTCAGCACCACATAAAAATAAACAAATAAAATAAAGATACTGTGTCCATCTATGACTAAGAAAATGGGGGAAGTATCCTATAGTTCAGCATTTCCACCACCACCCCTTTAAAAAAGAGAGTGAGGTGAAAAAAACAAGCTACAGGATGTGATAAAATATTGGCAAACCATGAATCTGCTTAATGAGTCATATCCAAAATACATGAAGAACTTTTTAAAAACTTAAGAGTAAAAAAGTTCAATCAGCCAGGCACAATGGTGCATGCCTATAATCCAGCAGCTCAGGAGGCTGAGGCCGGAGGATTTGGAGTTTAAAGCCAGCCTTAGAAACTTAGTGAGGCACTAAGCAAGTCAGTGAGACCCTGTCTCTAAATAAAATACAAAATAGAGCTGGGGATGTGGCTCAGTGGTCAAGTGCCCCTGAGTTCAACCCCCAGTAACCCTCCACCCCCCAAAGTTTTAATTAGAAATTTGGCAAAGAACATAAAGATATGTTTTACCAAAGAGGAAATATGGGTGGTAAAGACACTAAAAGATGCTTGCCGTCATTAACTATTAGGAAATGTGAATTAAGATCACAATGAAATATCACTACACACTTATTCAAGTAGCTGAAATAAAAAACAGTCACAATACCAAATGCTGACGAGAATGTTGAGAACTGGATCTCTCAAACATTGCTGCTGGGAATGTGAGATGCTACAAAAACACTCTGAAAAACAGTTTGGCATTTTCTTACAAAACTAAACATGCAATTACAATAGGACCTAGTAATCATACTCCTGGGCATTTATCCCAGAGAAATGAAAACTATGTTCACATAAAATCTCATATATGAATGTTTATAGCAGCTTTATTTATAATAGGAAAAAAACTAGAAACAACCAAAATTTCCTTTGATAGGTGAATAGTTAAACTATGGTACAAGGAAAGAAATGGACAACAACTTGGATGGACCTCAAGGGTATTTTCTTGAAGGACAAAATTATTTGCACAATCTCTGCCTCTGGCTCCCTCATCATTGCAAACATTCTAGATTCAATTCCTTAGGATTCAAAAGACAATTTGGCAAAAAGAAGCACCCCAGGTGATTTCAATTTTGCGGCAGTGTTTAAGAAGTTTTGATCTCTAAGGCGATATTTCTTAAGTACTATCACCCCCCATCTACAAGACACACATTTCCAAGATGACAGAATTTTCATGCAATAGGACTCCTGCCCCTTGACTCATTCTCTAAGATGAAAGATAAAGACATACTGAGCTGTGCTGTGATGAGGGGGTGGGTGATGGCTGATAGCAGTACAGGGGAAAGAGTAGCAGGGGAAAGAGAACAAGAAACTCCACAGAGATACAGGGAGAGCACTGTTTCCACCTAGACTCCAGCATTATAGCTCTGGCCTTGGCCATTCCAGTGGCATGTAGTTTACCCCTTTCCCCATCTGCAGCCCCAACACACAGTCTGACAACTGATGCAGAAGTGTCTCTTCCTTGGGGAACCCTTGCCAGAGCCCAAGAGTAGGTTAGATCCCTTCTGTTATACTTTTTTCTTTCTTTTCTTACTGTACCAGGGGTGGAACTTAGGTGCACTCGGCCACTGAACCACATCCCCAGCCCTATTTTGTATTTTATTTAGAGACAGGATCTCACTGAGTTGCTTAGGGACTCACTAAGTTACTGAGACTGGCTTTAAACTCAAGATCCACCTGTCTCAGCCTTCCCAGCCACTGGGATTACAGGCGTGTGCCACTGTGCCTGGCGCTTATGTTATATCTTCTTATACAACTTTTGTAGCATTTATTACTACTATAATCACACATTTTTTAGATGAACTATTTACTGTTAAATAATAGCATTCGATTTTTCATTTCATGTCTGTGTCCCATTCGGGACTATAAGGTCCATGAATGTGGGAAACTGGTCTTCATTCCCTTTTGTATAACTATTAGGAAATAGTTATACAAAACATAAAGTACCAAACCAAACATAAAGGTGCTCAGCACATGATTGTTGGATGAATGAAGGGAGGGTAGCAAGACCCTGACTCAATTAAGCACACTAACTCAAAGTCATATTAAGGAAAATAAACTTTGATTTTTATTTATTTTCTCTCTTACAACATTAAAAAAAAACATTTTCTATCCTAGTTATTACATGGAGCAAGCTAAATAGATATGTGGACATCCCAGAATAAAAAGTATTGTTTACCTACACAGGCAAATGATAGTAAAGCAATACCTTCCTACACTTGGAGTCTAGAGGCCCATTATATGTTTTTTTTTTTTTTTGTAATTTTTTAGATGTTGATGGACCTTTTTTTTTTCATTTATTTATATGTGGTGCTGAGAATGGATCAAACCTAGTCCCTCACACATGCTAGGGAAGTGCCCTACCACTGAGCCACAACCCCAGCCCACCCATTATACATTCTTTAATATAAGGAATTTCAAGTCCTGAAATGCTGCATATAAAATGGTGGACATTAGCATTTATATGTCCATCATTGCAGGGGGTGGGGGGGTCTTTCCACCTACCAAGGATTCCTTGAAATCAGCCAGTAGAGGCCACACATAAGTTGATGGAAACATTAGCTAGGTTTGAACATTGGTATGTATCAAAACTCATGGTTTCCATTACCTATATTTATTTTCCCCAATGGAAAACTGAGTTGGGTGAGCAGAAAGAAGTTGAAAGCAGACTTCACTTCAGACTTTGATCTTGGGGCCCAAATGCTGATCCTCATACTCCTACAGGTTTTCCTGTCCCTGTCACTCATATTTGGATTCCTCCCTGTCACTGAACTAGGTAACACAGATTCCTCCAGTGGGACAAATGGGGAGAGGGTGCACATATTATGAGTTGGTACATTTCAGGGACAAGTCCAACCTGTTTAGCCCTTCACACAACAGCTTTGCCTTTTCTTCTCAATATGTCATGATTCAGCCCCAGGCCACCAAAGCTCCCCCCACATCCTGACTCCAGTCCCTCAAAGGGACACAAGGTCATTTCTGGCTGAGTTCCACACTCAATCCCCAAGTGACAATGAAAATCACTCTCCTCACAGCCACCTGATACCCAAGTTGTTGCTCAATCCTCCCTGTTCCCACACCCAGTGTTGCTTGAATTAGCTTTTCTCCCTGGGCCCCAAATAAGTCAGCTTTTCCGCAGCTGCTTTTCTGCTTTCTGCTGTTCTTGATTGACTCAATCCCTTCTCCCAAGTTTTTCCTTCTCACTTCCTCTCACTTGTGTTTTCTTCATCCTTAAGTCATCTATGGGCTCCCTTCTCCCCTTTCCACCATGTCCTGATCTGATCCTTTTATTCCTTGTGCCCTCACCCTGCATCAGTCCTGGTCCTGCTCTCTACCCTGGTCCTTTACCCACCAGCAATTTGCATTGGATTCCAGAAATCGCCTCAGTCTCCACTGCACAGAGGAGCAAACTCCAGAAAACACAGAATAAGGAAGAGGTTTGGTACTTATTAATGACTCTAGGTCATAATTTATTATATATTTTATAAAGAACAGGAATATTTTTATTATATCTACATATACTTATTTTATTGTATATACAATAAAATCTGAAGTTTGCCAGCTCACACAAAAAAATGATAACTTTTTAGGGAGATGGAAATGCTAATTATCCTAATTTGACCATTATACATTCATACATGAGTGGAATTGTCACACTCTACTTCATAAATACATACAACTTAAAAATAATCAATGATAAAAAAGGTTTAAAGTGCAAAATACAAATATTACCAAGATTTTTATTAGTGCATTTGAATTATACAGAATAATGGATTTCATTGTGACCTCTTTATACATGCAAATAACAGTCTTCCATCCTATCCACCTCCCTCCTTCATTACCCTCCCTTCACACCCTCTCCCCCTTCCCCCATTTTACCAAGTTTTAAGGTGAAGAGTAGTTTTCAGCAAAACAGCTAGAGCTGGGGGTGGCTAATCAAATCATAACCAAAGAAAATCTATTTGAGGACATTTTATAACACTTTTTGTATATGAAACTTATTGAAAGTTCTCCAAGAAAGACTTCAAGTACCAGAATATTATACATTGGGCTTTCTATGGTCAACCACATCTTTTCTAAGTGTGGAAGAAAACTGTCATAAAAACAAGAAATACGTTGACAGTTGCTTTATTCTACATGACACTTGTCCCCCATTTTATAGCTTAGAAAGGAGAAGAAAAGAAAAACAACCTTTATTTTAATCCCCATCCCCTCCCCACCCTGCCTGCCTCATTGAAACCTGGCAAATCTCATAAATAACCTGAGGATGCCAGAGAGCCATGACAGAAGAGGCCATCCTAAGAATCACATGAATGAAAGTTGGTAGACATTGGCAAACATCTTGTGGGCACTTCCCTCCCCCCTTAACTATTTTCTGTGCTGTGCCTGGGCCCTCTCTTCCTGAAATGGTTCAGGAAAACTGAGAATTTAAAGGGCTTATCCACATAGCTCGGTGGAAAGAGCTTGCCTTGCATGGGTGAGGTCCTGGGCTCCATCCCCAGCATCACAAATAAAATAAAGGAGTACCCTTCCTGAAGTATCTGGGCATTGACAGGGTCCACAGGGAGAGGTCTTATAAGAGAATTTATATTTCTTTGGGGAGAGAATAAACTCTGGAGTCCACTGGACTGGCCTCAAGTCCTAGTCACTCCCTAGGGTGTGACCTATGTGGGCAAGTCATCTAAACTTCCTGGACCTCAGTTCCTTCCCTCTGGTAGGGGTAGTAACAATGCCTACCTTTGTGAAGTGTAAACTGGGTGAGACCCAGAATCCCCTAAGTACAGTGCCTGGCATATTGTTTGTGCTCCACAAACATCAGTGAAGAGAAAGAGGGAAGGGAGAAAGTGACAAGATGACCTTGGATTCCCCTGAAAAGAAGGGACCTGCCTGCCATGCCTTTTTCTCCTGCCACGGCTTTTCCTAGCCCAATCCCAGGGTTTTTTTGTGGCCCCTCAGAGTTAATGCTGGGACTTTGTTTCCTAAATCACAGGTGTGCTGTTCTGGGCACCTGGGTGGAATGTCACTGTCTCCTTACTGCAATTACCAAATGGCTTTAAGGGTATTGCTGTGCATTTTTTTTCCCCAAATGAAGCCTGTGCTTCTATTTGCTCACAGTGAATTTTAAAATATAGAAGATGATGAGCTTGTTTACTAAATAAATATGCAGGTTTGGATCCATCTGTCATCTCCTCCCTCAAAGATGCCCTTTCCCCCCTCCTCTGGCTGTGGGCTTCAAAAACAGGGCGGGCAGTGGGGTAGGAAAATGCGAGTTGTTGGTCTTCTTGGACCCACAAATTATTTACAGAGCACAGGATTTACAGTCAGGAAGGGTTTTTTTTTTTTTTTTAACAGAAATGGGCAAATCCTAGATGCTCTCTATGTATACAAACCTCCTTTCCAACAGTTATGAAAGGACACTTTAAACTTTAAATGAGAGCCCTGTTCACAGTACATTCTCAATACCAATTTCCATCAACATTTCATATTGAAGGGGAGGAAGGAGGTCACATGGAATTGCCACCTTTGGGTCCCAACTTTTCTCCAATAATGTGTGACTCAGGAAGTAGGCAAAGGGCGTTTCTTTGCACCCCTTGTTCTCCCCCTCAACTCCTGTGCATCTGATGTCGAAGCATAAGCTAGTAGCATATACGGAGGAATACAATTCAATGCAAGGTCAGGTCAACTTAGACACTTCCATAAGGAAGTTCAAGTTTAAATGCTACCCTCCGTAGAAGTAGTCCCCTTCCAACTGCTGTCAACCAGCTACCTAACCAGCTGACCTTAGGCCAAAGTTACCCCTACTCAGGGTCTCTACCTCAGGACATTATAAACATACTCCCTGGGGCTCATTAGCTGGGCAATTTATGGATCTCCCTCCTTCTCAGCACATGTGGAATGAGATAAAGCAGAAGTTTGCTGAGTCAGACCCCAATACCAGATCCAGCCAGAAATGCTGCGAATATGAAACCAATCAACAAGTTACATGTGTTAGAAAGCCCTGGCTTAATGGCTCCCTTTAAAATGATTTTACTACAGCATGAAGGATACAATCTTCACCCTCTTTTTCCAATTCCTTGTTGTTTTTATTTGACAAGAACGGGGATTTTTTGTCTATTTTGTGTGTCATTTGCAGAATTTGTGGGTAACAGGAGGTTGGGTGTGAAATCAAGGCCAGAAACTTACAGAAAAATGAAAGATAAAGAATTGAGAGTTCAGAATCCAAATCATTGTTGCTTCTGTGGTGAGAGGTTGTCACATAGGCAATTAATCAGATGTATATTAATTTTCCCGCAGTGTAGTGTGAAAAATCAGCACATCAAATGAAATATTTAACACCCAGGAAAAGCCAAATGCATATTCTGCTTGTGTGTCCTGCAGTGATATTTTTATGGAAGGAAACCTTATTTGAAACAAATGTCTGAACAGAAGTTGGGTTTATGAAGGGCACTGAGAAACCATGGCACATAAAGTTTGAAAATGTTGCCCATAAAAAGCATAATCCTCAGCCCCAGATCCTTTGATGGTTAGCATGCACATTCAATGTCCATGTTCATTCACCTTTGTGTACAAGTGTTGTTATTCATTTGCAAATCTTTCACGGTAAAATCTGGTAGACCCAGTGATGCACGCCTATAATTCCAGTAGCTCAGGAGGCTGAGGCAGGAGGATTGTGAGTTCAAAGCCAGCCTCCCCCAAAGTGAGGCACTAAGTAAGTCAGTGAGACCCTGTCTCTAAATAAAATACAAAATAGGGCTGGGAATGTGGCTCAGTGGTAGAGTGTCCCTGAGTTCAATCTTCAGTTAAAAAAAAAATCTGGTAGTCATATTGTTTACATGGTGTTGAATAAGAAATGGTAGATGACTAGTGTATGCATTGTCTGTCACCCCTGCTCGGTCTCAGGACAACCTCAAATTGAAGGATGGGACTATATCTGTATATCCCTTGAGGTGCTTCCTGAGACCAGCATTAGAATGAAGCTCTGTTTTCTGTCCCCAGTTGAAAAAGTCAGGTGTTCTGAGCCCCCTGAAAACCTCTGTCTAGGTATCTTGAAGGGGGATTGTAGGATGTCACATGTGACCTTTGCAAAAGGAAGGAGAGAGCTGAGGTTGGCCACAATCCAAAGCCAGGGAGGCCCCCAAGGCAGATGTCATGGAGGCAGAAAATGTTTGCCACCACTGTCATTTCTGTCTCTCCCTTCCCGGATGCCTGCCCGCCGTCTCTTTTTTCATTCACTTGTACATACATTCCTCAAGTATTTACCGAACACCTATTTCAGGCATGAACCAGGGCAGGAGTATACAGAAGACGTTTGTTTTCTCCTCTCCCTCTCAATGGGTCTTCTCTCCTGCTCTCTCTCCCCATAATTCAGTGGTAACAGGGGTGGATGCAAGAATATCCAAAATTTGTCCCTGTAGGAGACATCTGCGCCAGGAATTTCCAACAACCCCCAAGGAGAGTGGCAGATTGATGGCATTCTAGTTGGGACTAACCAGGGAGTGGAGGAGGTTGGGGCAGAAGGAGCTCTGTAGCCAGGCTGTCTGCCTGAGCCTATTCTATAGCTTCCATTTATGTGACCCTTGCTCTGTGCCAGGCCCTGTACGTGCAGTTTCTCATACCTTCTTCAATATCCCAAGCCTATGAGGTTGCTGTTGTTAACAACTGTCCTCTGTTTTATATGAGGAAACTGGAACCAGGAGGGGGAAGTGACCTGCCCAGGGTCACACAGCTAGGAAGTGACAGAGCTCCAATTCAAGTTTAGGTCTATATATCTAATATATCTGAGTTTTTGAATGCCCAGGCATAGAAAGGATAGTCTAGTAGCTCAGAGCCTTTGTGTGTCAAGAGAGACCCCATAAAACTGCACTGTTTTTATTAGCTATGTGGCCTTGGGGGTTACTTTGTAAGCATTGTTTTCTTCTTGTGTAAAAGAGGGCAATACTAATAATAACAATAATACTTCATAGGGTTGTCGTGATTATTAAATGCAACAATAAAACCAGACACAGTGGCACACTCCTGTAATCCCTATAGCTCGGGAAGCTAAGGAAGGAGGATTGAGAGTTCAGAGCCAGCTTCAGCAACTTAGTAAGGCCCTAAGCAATTCAGTGAGACCCTGTCTCTAAATGAAATATAAAAACGGCTGGGGATGTGGCTCAGTGGTTAAGCACCCCTGGGTTCCTGACATATAAGTGCTCAATCACTGTTAGTTATGATTAAAAGTATTATTATTTATATCCCCCGTGCCCTGACATTTTAAGAATTCAGATGTGGGTTTTTTAAAAAATTTTATTAGTGTATTATAATTATATGTAATAGTGGGAGTTGTTATTACATATTTATACATACGCATGATCAGATGTGGTTTAGGTATAAGAAAGAACATGTGCATGCATGTAATCCCAGTGACTCAGGAGATTGAATCAGGAAGATTGTAAGTTTGAGGCCAGCCTTAGCAATTTTGACCCTGTCTCAAAATTTAAAAAAAAAAACAAAAGTGCAGGGGATATAGCTCAGTGGTAGAACACCTCTGGACTCAACCCCTGGTACTACAATTAAAAAAAAAACTCCTACTTAAATATAAAATACTCAAAATTTAAAAATAGAAGGAAAAAATAGAAATAAGCAAGAAAATAGATTAAGAGCTTCTAAAAGGTACTCCGAATGCTGTTTCTATAGGCAGTTTAGCTAAATTTCTATGCTCAACAATAACAATTTGAATCATAACTAACACTGGTTGAACATTTATATATCAGGAACTATATTAAACAATTCCACACTCATTGCCTCATTCCCAACAAATTTATGAAGTATTATTGTTGTAATATTATTCTCATTTTACAAAGGAAGGAAACAATGCTTACAAAGTAACACCCATGATTACCCAGCCAGTGAAAAAACAGCAGTTTCATTCTAGTCTCTCTCTTTTTAAAAATATTTTATTTTATTTTTTTATTTATATGTGGTGCTGAGATGGAACCCAATGCCTCATGCATGCAAGGCAAGTGCTCTCCCACTGAGCTATAGCCCCAGGCCCTCATTCCAGTCTCTCCTGACACAATAAAATCAGCCCACCAGGACCTCATTATTTCCAAAATTTTTCCCCTAGAATTTCTTCTCACCATTTTTCTGTTCATCTAAATTGCACCTACTTCTGCCCCATGAGGTAAGCTAAGTCACTATCTCTTCCATAAACTTTCTTTTCCTGTCCTCCTCACCAAGATCACTTCTTATCCCCAACATCCAGTTAGCCAAATCTAGGAGTCCTGAGGACATGTCCATATAGGGGCACTCAGAACCAGAATACTATTAGTACCAAGTTTCCAGCCACCCTTGTACATTCAAGGAAACTTAAGAAGAGAAAGTCAAACTCTCACCCCTTGTACTTAGAAATAATAAATCTACTTAAAATGTTTTTAAAAAGATACCTCCCAGTTCAACAATCTCCCTACAAAAAAAATCTCTAAAAAGAGGCTTAAAGAGAAGTTGTCCTGCCTGAAAAATCAGGTTATTTTATAAATAACATTAAGGTGATCCTTTGAGCTGGGCATGGTGGTACTCACTTATAAACTCAGTGACCTGCATGGCTGAGGCAGGAAGATGGCAAGTTTGAGGCCAGCCTGGGCAACTTAGTGAGACTTTGTCTCAAAACAAAAAAAAAGGGGTGGGGGTTTGGGAGGGAATTTGGGGTTGTAGTTTAGTAGAGCTCTTGCCTAGCATGCATGAGGCCCTGGGTTCGATCCTCAGCACCACATAAAAATAAATAAATAAAAGTAAAGATATTGTATCCATCTACAACTAAAAAGATTTTTTTTTAAAAAAAAAAAGGGGGGTTGGGAATTATAGCTCAGTGGTAAAGCACATCTGTGTTCAATCCTCTGTACCGCCACCCTCCCATACACAAAAAGGTGATCCTTTTGAGAGTGTTTTTAGATTTAGATCACTAGTGAAGGTGTATTTAAAATTCCATGTTCCCTGACAAATTCAGTCCTTCCTATTTCTTTAGTCAGCTCTTCCCTACCTAGTTCCATAGCACAACCACCAAAGAGCCAGCGCAGCTGCCATTTTGTGCCAAGTCTCCTTCCATTTTCTAAGCAAGCAAAGGAGAGAGAGTGTCTGACTTACTTCCCCATCTTGTATGGGGTCATGCTCTTTGAGGACTTATTCTATTTCACTGTCTACCTCTCACCAGTCAGAAAAATGAGTCTGAACAACCCATAGAATGAGCACCTGCTTCAGTCATTGCCCCAATGTGAACATGCTAATCCCTGGATTTAGGAGATGTTTGCCTTCCACACAACACAGCCAGGCCCTTCTAATGGAACAGCACTTCTGGTTTTAATACCCCAGTCTTGATTTCTAACAGGTGGGTGCCACAGTTGTTCAGCTCTTATTATGAGCCAAGTTCATGGCTCAAACAATATAGGATTCTTCATAAAGAGCCTGAGAAACTACCAGATGGTATTACAAGGGGAAATAAGCTCAATTCCTTTCTCTAGTACCTCAAGCCAGTGGTTTCAACCAGGAATAAAGAACACCTCAGTCCTGCTGTTTTCTTCAAACTCACTAAGTGGGTCCTTTTTTTTTTTTTTTTAAACGAGCACTAAAGTCTGTAAAAACGTAACTAATTTCAGAGCACAAGGGCCGCCTAGTTCCAGCTGTTTAAAACATGGCACTAATGAAAAAAATCACCCACTGAATAGATCACTGGCTATCTGTACTCCCCCACCCCCACTCCACCACTCCCATCCGGGCTCTGCCTGCAATGTCACAAACATTCAGGTTTAGTAAGTAAAGACCAGCATTTTTTTTTTCAAAGAAATGATGAAATCAGAGAGACATAATCTCTGTCCTCAGGGTGGAATTAGGAATATGTGATTCTCCACTTCTGCAATAAGTGTAAGACTTTGAGAATGTGCGGTACCCTTTTTTTCATCAGGAAGATTTACTGGGTGAGATGGCAGGCCATTTTTCATAGTTTGGAGTTGCCGTATCTAGTGGCTTTGTGTAGAAGCCATCCATATTTCCCTTGTCAAAACAGATTGGGAGATGTCCCCAGGTTCATCATACTCTAGATATGTATAAAGCTCAAGGAATAAATGATGTGTATATTGAAATAGGGAATGGCAGTTTGCTTTCATTAGTCTAAAATATAAGGGGTGATATACAAATGATGATCTAGAATTATCTACTCTAAGTACCTCTGAATTTCTGTCCTTCATTTATTGCCTCTTTTCCCCTCTATTTCCCCTTCTTGAAAAGCTATTATCTTCCCCACATCCCTCATCACCCTAGATTCAAATTCCTTTAAACAGCCTTTGCCTATTTTTTTTTTTTGTACTGGGGATTGAACCCAGGAAAATTTGGCCACTGAGTCACATTCCCAGCCCTTTTTATATTTTATTTAGAGACAGGGTCTCACTGAGTTGCTTAGGGCCTTGCTAAATTGCTGAGGCTGGCTTTGAACTTAGGATCCTCATGTCTCAGCCTTCCAAGCCTCTGGGATTATAGTCATGGGACACTGTGCTCAGCTCTTTGCCTTTTTTTGAACATTTTCTCTGTGTTTACTTTCTGCACATTGCTGTGTACCAGAAAAACAGCTCTGCAAACTCCATGAGCATAGCACAGGCTTTTTATCCTGTCTTTGCCATTTACTTAGCTTTGTGTGTTTAGTGAGTTTTCTCACTTTTCTAGTTCTCAATTTCTTCTTCCTCAAAATGCCTCTTGTAATAGAATTTCCTATGCACAGAGTCAGAATGAGGATTAAGTGAGATACTGCACACACAGGCCTTGATACAGTGCCTCCATAAATATTTATCTCCTTCCTTCCTTCTGCTTGGGAATCTCTGTTTCTACAATCAGGCAACTGCCTCTGAGGAGCAGCCTTATCTAGTGCAATGACTCAGTTTTTGTCTTTGTTCCCATTATTTAGAAGTAAAAAAAGGAAACTTTTAAAGTGGCTTGTTTTTTTTTTTTTTTTTTTTTTTGTACCAGAGATTGAACCCAGGGGCACTTAACCACTGAGCCACATCCTCAACCCTTTTTATATTTTGTTTTGAGACAAGGTCTTGCTAAGTTGCTTAGGGCCTCAATAAATTGCTGAGGCTGGCCTTAGATTTGTGATCCTCCTGCCTTAGCCTTCCAAGCCACCAAGATTATAAACGTGCATCACCATAGCCAGCTGAAACTTTTGAGGGCACATGGAAAAGTTCTTCATGTCTTTGTACAAGACAAAATATTCAAGTTTCAAAATATCCTAATGGCTTATTTACCTTGAGCTTCCCTTTGCTCTTTCACTGCTGAGGACACTCCAACTTGGTGGAAAGTGGGCCATGTGAGAAATTAAATGACCCTTCTGTATCTCTATATGCTGATATGTGTTTTGGGATGGATTTAAGCACTGGCAACTTGGCCTGAGGAATGGCTGTTTGGTTGAAGCAGGGCAGGTTCATAAATAGGTGCACAGAGCTCTTAGAATATGGGGATCATCTGATCTTCTTGGAAATGGTATCCTCCCAGGGTTGAGCATCTGTCCTTGCTGTCCTGAGTTTCATCGATGGAGCCTTCCATTCTAGAGTATTTGTTTTCTACCTAATCAGGCTCCACTTTCTGGGAAGTCACAAACTATACACTAAACTGGTGTCTCCCTGGGTCTGTCCTTCCAAGTGTGTAATGAAGGCTTTATATGAGAGCTAAGGATGCTCTGTACTTTGTCTTGTCTTTTTCAAAGTTTAGTTTAGAATAGAAGTTTTTGTTCCCGCCCCTCAGTGCCATCTTACAGTTTCTCTCATCTTTCTCCAGCAATGGGAAGTTGCTCCCAGAGCCCCAGTGTGCTTTGCTTTGCTCCTAAATAACACAGCCATCAGACACTGAAGCAGATTTCTCCATGCATCTTGAACAGTAATCCATAGGCCAAGCTACTTCAGGACTTTCCTTTCCTTTCATAATGATCAACTCATAATAATGTCTTGTGATTGAGTATGCATTCTAAAGGGAGAGAGAAACTAAGCAGACTCATGGAAAAGCCTGAGGCCCAAATTGACTCACCCAACCTTGATCTTGGCCAAGACTCTCTATCCTTCTGGGGCCCTATTTCCACAGCTTTAACATGTGACACCTGCCTTTAGGGACTTTATAAGACAGCTGCAAGCATTAGGAGGGATAACAGAAGGAAGTATACTCTATTGGCAAAGGGAATATCTGTACAAATGAAAGATATCCAAATTAAGAGAAACAGGCCATATTTTTGAGATTTGATGCTATACATAACCCAGATATGTTCCCAAAAGCTTTTTAAAAAACCCTGAATTTGTGCTAGGGTTGTGGCTCAGTGGTAGAGTGCTTGCCTAGCATGTGTGAGGCACTAGGTTTGATTCTCAGCACCACATATAAACAAATAAATGAATAAATAACGGTCCATCAATAACTGATAAATTTTTTTCCAAAAATCCCTGAATTGGGGCTGGGGTTGTAGCTCAGTGGTAGAATGCTCACATGGCACATGTGAGACACTGGGTTCAATCCTGAGCACCACATAAAAATAAATAAATAAAAATTGTATTGAATCCCCTTATAACTAAAAACAATTTTTTAAAAATCCCTGAATTTTGTAATTGCTTAAAACATTTCAAAGAAGCATAAATATATTTTTATTTTACTTTATTTATTTTTAATTTATTAAAGATGGAGAGTCATAAGTTTGAGGTCAGACTCAGCAACCTTGCCTCAAAATTAAAAAAGGACTTAGGATGTGGCTCAGTGGTACATCACCTCTGTGTACCAATCCCCAGTTCCCAGTATCAAAAAAAAAAAAAAAAGAGGGAGAGAGAGAAAGAATGGAAAAGAATGGGTGAGAGAAAAGGATAGTGATATTTACCAGGGAAATTATCCATCGTGTGTGGAGATGGGATCAACTGTAAAACACTTTTGGGAAAACTCAGGATGGAAGATGTGGAAATAAGACCTGAAGTTGGCCTGGATCTCTTAGCCGAGTTGCCAGAGTAGAAAACCCAGCCCAGAGTACAAGGAAGAGACAGAGAGGGAAGGGTACAAGGAGTATTAGCTCTATTGGGTGTGGCTGGCAAAGAGCCAATAAGAGAGGGTAATAGGTTGGGCAGATGTAGAACCCTTGGCATCAACGAGCCCCACAGACTAGAATCTGGGCCTGAAATAGCAGAAAATATTTACTGATTACTTATTAAGTCAGATATCATAGTAGACCAAGACCCTTTTCCTTAAGGAAGTTACAGTCCACAGCTTAAAGAATGGGAAGAAATAGTAGGAATCAGAGCAACAGCAGGAAACAGATTTGGGTTCCTTCTTGTCAGTGTGCATGTTTGTGTCTGTCCATCTATCACCCCCTCAGTGTGTGCATGCATGCTATTCGCTTCTCTCACAGTATCCCAGCCACATAGCAATCCATCTTTACCTACTCCAATATGGATGCAAGCCTCCCAAATTGTAGGCTCACTAAAAAAGACTGACAGCCTTCCCATCAAAGGAACCTTTTCTAAACCTTTTCTGCCTCTCGGGAGCCAAAGGATGGTGAGTAGCCTCAGTCAGGGTATATACACATGCACCAAGTGGCCACACTCTGCATGGAGTATATGCACAGTAGCTTTGGATTAGAGAAAGATGCATACTGGTCAAATCCGTTAAAAATCAACCACACAGCGTATAAAGTCAACTGCAGTTTGATTTGGACTTAGGCCACCCATAGGGGATCATATATGTGCACCTCTCTTTAAGCAAACTTGAACCCAAGAATCCCAATTTTGAAAGGGAAAGAGGAATGTGCCTGACCATTTTTGGAAGCCATCTAGAGCCCTCATTTATTGACACAGGTGCATCAAAGAGATGGTGAAGTCCTGGAAGAGCATCTGATCCAATCCTCTGCCTCCTGATGGTAACACCCTGAAATCATCTCAGGCAAACGGGTCTTTATCTGGTCTGGGCAGACTTCCAGAGACTTCTAATGGGTTAAAAATGTGGCTGTGGTTGCTGTGCAGATGAGAGCCCTGCACAGACACAAACCTGCCTTGTCTTTTAAAATGAGAAGGGACTCTGGGGCTTTGTGGCAAAGGGTGTAGTTTTCTGAAAAATCAAATTCAAATAAATGATTAAATTAAAACATAAACTGAATTAGGGACATGCATTTGGGATTTTCCGTACATTTTATGGAAATTAGGGAATACATCCCTTTGTTCAAATTTAAAATTCAACCAACTTAGCTTCTCTACATGAAAGAAAAGGAGTTCCCATGACCTGAAATTTGCAATTTCCCCTAAAGTACAGCTTTCTGAATTTATTTAGAAATATTTATGTTCAGCTAGGGCATGGTTTACCCTTTTCATGTAGGCTTATTATGGTTTGCCTTCACATTGGACTACATAACTTTTAGTAACCAAATTTGTGACCCAACGAAAATGTCTCTCTCTTACAAGGAGCTCGGACTCCTATTTATTTCGCAACCTTTATTTGTGTATGAGATGAACCATGACATTTAAACTATGCTTGATAGCTTAACAGATTATAAGAACAAAACCAGATGGCCCAAACAAAAATAATGCTTTGATTGCTTTCAAATTCAATGTCAAAAATTAAAAACAGCTTTCAAAAAGCCTTGACTTTTTTTTCCAGAAATGACTGAAGCATATATATGTACATATACTTCCCCCCCAAAAAAAAACAACTAGAAGGATGTAAAACAAAAATTTAACATCAGTTATTTTGGGGTTGAGGAGGAATTGTTCTTTTCTATTTCTCCCAAATTTTCTACAGTTAGAAATCCCCACCCCAAAAAAGAAACTAGAATGAGAAAAAAAATTTAATGACTGTGAAAAGTTTAATTTTAATGAAGTCTTTTTTAGGATTCAGTCAAGGTGTTTTCCCGTTGAGAAAATGGGCATTGTTAAGTATTAGCAGTTCATAATTCTTCTTCCACACAAAATGATGAAAAACGTGCAGTTACTTTAACACTGCTTCATGATGATGGAAAACTGAACCAGTCCCAGAGTCTTTAGAATGAGTGTGAATTCTACAAAAGCAGTTATTTCATTTTCAAACTCACTTTAATGTACCTTCAATATGATTAGTATTAATCACAATCCTCTCTTTCCTTGAGAACAGTGCACATGCTAATTCTTTAAAACTGGGCTATAAAAGGACCTCAATTTAAAAATGCTCTCGAACCTTGAAATAGTTTGTAGGACAAAGTGAGAATGTGACTCTGTGAATTTCTAAACTACAGACTTTACCAAGTGTTGGGATTCTTTTTTTGCCATTTTTGTTTTGCAAAAGAATATTCCCACTCAGATTCATTTTTTCTTCAGATCAGCTGCAAGAGTGGACGAACTGCTACAAATCAAAATCCTGACAGTTATATTTCCCTAAGATAATTGCATGCTGCTTCGGAGTTTCCTTTTCCCCTCTGTTTCCCTTTGTTTTGACAACAAGATTCTGGGAAAACAATATACAAATGATAACTAGGCTGTCACGAGTATATTGAATTTTAAAAATAAATAACTGTCGACCCCAAAAGCTTCCAGGAGCCTATGGAGTGAGTTCTTTTTCCAAACTGTTACAAAACCAGATGTGGAAATGTTTAGCTAATTCCCCTCCCCATTCTCCATGCAAAGAGTTTATACGTGTCTCGAATGGCATTAGAAGCTATGGGGAGGTAAGGATCTTGTCTGCTTTCAAAGAGATTTGTGTTCAACTTCTCACTCTGCTCATTAGTATCCCCAAACTGATTTGGATTTCAGTATGTGTCTATTTTAAACTTTTTTTTAAAAATATTCATTTATTTTTTTAGTTGTAGCTGAACACAATATCTTTATTTATTTATGTGGTGCTGAGGATTGAACCCAGGGCCTCGCATGTGCAAAGCAAGCGCTTTACTGCTGAGCCACAATCCCAGTCCCTATTTTTTAAATATTTTCTTCCCAAGATTAAAAATACTATTTTTAGGCTAATATTAAACCCTTTTTTTGTTGTTGTTGTTTTGTATCAGGGATTGAGTCCAGGGGCATTTAACCACTGAGTCACATCTAGTCCTTTTCTATATTTTATTTAGAGACAGGCTTTTTTTAAAAAAAAAAATTATTTTTATGTTTTTAGTTGTAGATGAACACGATATCTTTATTTATTTTTATGTGGTGCTGAGGATTGAACCCAGTGCCTCACAAGTGTGAGGCAAGCACTCTACCACTGAGCTGCAGCCCCAGCCCCTAGAGACAGGCTTTTGCTGAGTTGCTTAGGGACTCACTAAGTTGCTGAGGCTGGCTTTGAACTTGTGATCCTCCTGCCTCAGCCTCCCAAGCCACTGGAAATACAGATGTACACCACTGTGCCTGGCATAATATTCAACCACTTTCTTGTAAGACATTAAGACAGAGTTCCTAGTGAAAAAAATTAAAATCTATTTTTTAGCAATTTTGAAATATACAGCACATTATTATTAATTATAGTCGCCACACTGTACAATAGATCTCACAAACTTATTCATCCTAAATGAATCTTTGTACCCTTTGACCAATGTCTCCTCTTCCCATTCACTTCTCTCACCGCAGGTCTCTGGTAACTATTATTCTTAACGCTCAAGTTTTAGAAGTATGTGAGGTCTAGATATGTCAATTAGTTTGATCTAATCACTTCACAATGTATATACGTATCATAATAACACATTGTTCCCCACAAATACTGTGGGTCCTCAGTATCCATGGGTTCCACATTCACAGAAGGAATTTTGTGTATGTGAGTGGAGGGCAATATAGGAGGTTGAACCTAGAGGTGCCTTACCAATGAGCTACTACACCAGGCAAGTTTGATGATTTTAGATTTCACATTTATATATTTGATATATTTTAATTTAATTTTGTTTAAACTGTGAGGTGAGGTCTGAAGTCCCTTTCTCAAAAATGGTATTGGAGTATGGGGGTGAGTAGACATGGAGCTGTTTACAGGTAGAGTTGGTTTTGTAAGATAAAAATCATGTTTTATTTTTGGTATTTTGTTTTCAGTACTGGGGACTGAACCCAGAGGCACTTTACCATTGAACTACATTCCCCAGCCCTTTTTATGTTTGATTTGGTTGGCTTTGAAGTTGCAGTCCTCCTGTTTCAGCCTCCTAAACTGCTAGGATTATAGGCACCCAACATGGAAAATTTTTTTTTAATCTTACATCTGTACTGAAAACATACAGAGATTTTTCTAAAAAATGCTTTAGGGGTGGCTTTTTCCCTCGTTTTTTCCCTTCTTCTTTCTCCTTCTTTCTTTCCTGAATATCATCTCACAGCCTGGACCTCTCTGTCCTGAATGAAAACATCCTGTAAGGGCCAAGGAAACAACCCTTTCAACCCATTTGGGGTTTCTCTAAACAATGCAGTATCAGGACTACTTACATAGCATTTAAATTGTATTAGGTATTATAAGAAATGTAGAGGTGATACAAAGTATACTGAAGGATACATGTAGTTCTTTGCAAATAAATGCCATTTCATATATATAAAGGACTTAAGAATCTGTGGATTTTGATATCCCTGAAGTTCCTGGGAAGAATCCCCCATGGGTACTGAGAGATAACTGTATATATGTCAATTTTTTAAAAATCAGTGCTCAACTTTATAAACAACATTTTTAGCATAAGAATATATGATAGTTAAGTAGCAAAGCTTCTTTCCTCTTAACTTTGTTTGTGCCAGTCCATTCCATTTCTATGTATAAGAAAAAAAATAGAACTGGATGTGGTGGTGCACTCCTGTAATCTCAGTGGCTCGGGAGGCTGAGACAGGAGGATTACAAGTTCAAAACCAGCTTCAGCAACAGTGAGACCCTGTCTCAAAATAAAAACAACAAAAGGGCTAGGGATGTAGCTCAGTGATAAAGCAGCCCTGGGTTCAATCCCTGGTATCACAAAGGAGGAGAAAAAAGAAAAGCAGACTGTTTTGTTCTCATATCCAAGATCTTGAACTTTGCTAATCTGACTGGTTGTGACTCAGTGATACAGTGCTCGCTTCACTTGTATTTATTCTCAGTGACTAATATGGGCATCACTTCAACATACATACTTGGATTTTTCTAAACTTAATTTTTTTCATATTTATTTTTTAGTTGTAGTTGGACACAATACCTTTTTTTTTTTATTTTTATATGGTGCTGAAGATTGAATCCAGGGCCTTGCACATGCTAGATGAGCACTCTACCACTAAGCCACAACCCCAGCCCTTTCTGAACTTAATTTAAAACACAGATTTGATTGCCGGGGAATGGAAATAGAGTTTATATTACCAAAATGAAACATTTCATGATTTTTTTAATGTAAAGGATTTATCAACAAATAGGCTTATTAGGGAGTTATTAAGGAGAGAAAAAGGAAGAAAAAAGTCTGCTAAAGGAGCTAATGGGGAATGTATATGCATCAACCACATTTGAAAAAACAGAAAGCTGCTTGTACTGTGTTGCTGCAAGGAAAGTAAACATTCTGCATCCAGGTGCTATGAGCAGCTGTGGGTCTGCCCAGCCTCTATAGCTCTGTTCAGGACTGTATGTACCAATAGTTTGAGCCCTGCTTGGTTAGACAAAAGCATCTCAGCTTGATGCAGGGCAAATTTGCAATCAACTCAAAATGGGGCTCTGATCATACGAAACTGAGACCTGCTTTCTAAGGGCCCTGACACCAGAAGCTGCACAGTATTTCCAAGGTGAGCACTCCTGTCGTTGAATTTATTTCTTCCCCAGTCCCCAACTTCCCCTCAGTTCCGAATATTCCTGGAGACTAACTAGAATTCTGTCCACAGCTCCCAGACTGCTATGCCTAGCCCCACCTAAGGTTAAAAATACCTTTCGGTTTGGTGACCTCACAGAGCCCTCTCTTCTGGCTTTTCCTTCCTATCTCTAGCCCCTTGGCCTTCCTTTTCCTCTGCCTCCAGTAATCAGAGGTCACACTCTCCCTCCCTCCTCCAGGTCCCATTCTGCCAGCACATCCCAGCTAGGTGTTAGAAAAGCCAGCTGATCTGATCAATTCACACAGTGTTGTGACAGCCTTATAACCACCCCCAACACACAGATACACAGCACAGCGCACACACATGCAAGCACACACACACACACACACACACACACACACACACACACACATCCAACCTCCCCTTCTGTGGGAACTGTAGGCAGCTGGGGAAGGGAAGCTGTGTATTTTGATGACTTATACTTTGCAAACAGGAGCCGGTCTCAAAAGTGTAGCATTGAGCTAAATATTAGCAAGCTCATTAGCAAGTGCATTGCACTGTCCTTCCCATCTCCCCTTCTTCAATCTCACCTCAGAGTTGCACAGCCTGAAATGTGGATGCCATTGACTTCTTCATAAAGTTTTTTAAATATACTTTTTAGTTGTAGATAGACACAATACCTTTATTTTGTTTATTTTTATGTGTGCTAAGGATGGAACCCCGTGCCTCACATGTGCTAGACAAACACTCTACTACTGAGCCATAGCCCCAGCCCTGATAGTTGTTTTTCTGAGCTCAAAGATATGTTGTTACATACACAGGCGTCTGTTTTTTGCTTGCATCACATAACAATCCACTCCAGGCTTTAAGAAAATCAGTGGAAACAGATTCTATCCTGTCCTGTCCAAGTTTGGAGATTTGGCCTAAATGAATCCCCAAACTCAGTGATGTCACCCAACCCCTTCCTTCAGCCTGATTCAGAGTAGGGAGGTAGTCTAAAATGATTGCTTGGGCGTCAACCGTCTTGTTTCTCAGAGAATCTGGCCATTTTGTACCTTTATTTGAATTATCCATGAGAGAGAGAGGGAAGAGAGCAATATAGGAAACATGCTTAAAGAGGGAGAGGAAATTGATGGTTTAACTCCCCAGACAAGAACCACCTTCACCTTGGGCCTCAGTTTGAGTGTTTGAACAACAAAAATGAGTTGAAAAGATTGTTTCCTTAGTCTATTCAGGATGTTTTCACTCAGGACAGAAGGGTCCAGGCTGTGAGGTGATGATTAGGAAAGAAATAAGGAGAAAGAAGAAGGGAAAGCTGGGGATCTAGCTCAGTTGGTAGAATGCTTGCCTCGCATACACAAGGCCCTGAGTTTAATCCTCATGCACCACACACCAAAAAAAAAAAAAAAAAAAAAAGGAAAAAGAAAGGGAGAGGGAGAGAAAGCTACCTGTAAAGCATGCTTAGGACTGAGTGGTCTCCTTTAGATCAAGACAATGGTGTAGTAGTGAAGATGTGATTTTCTTAGCTTACCGAAGAAACTTCAGCAAAAATCCCACATCATAAGTGGTTTGTTGCTTTAACTATTGAATCATCTAGGACTAGTTCCCATCAGAATTTACTTGTTTTGTTGTTTTATATTATTTGTTTTGTTTTGGGGGGTGAGGGGACAGGGTTCTTGTGTGTGTTGCTGCTGTTCTATTTTTGCTTTGTGAAAAATGAAAAAACTGCCCAAGGAGAGTCATGAATGAACAAAGGGGAAAGGAAAGAACTGGGCAGAGTCTTTTGGCTTCTCTTTATACACCAACACCCCCAAGAGAATGAGGAGTCATTAAAGAGAGAGCCGAGAGTGAACTGTCCTCATAAACAAAGCATTTCATCCAGGCCAGTGCACTTTGCTAGACGGCCCCTATGCTATGGTTTCCCTTAAAGAATGCAGCAAATCCATCACTAGCAAATGAAGAGAAAGAGCTGCATTTTTGAAACTGGGGAAAGAGGAAGAAGGAATGTTTGGAGATGCTTTTTATCCCAAGACTTTTGCACATAGTAGGCACTCAATAAATATTATTAAAAAATGAATTCTTTTAAGCAAGGTTTACTTATCTCTTCTTTACTTACCTGCAGCTGGGAACAAAAGTGGAGCCCTGCCCTTATGCATAGAAATTTCCTTCTAAATTTTAGGCACTTTGAATTTGATATATCATTTCCACTTTTAAAATGAAAACTGAGTTGGACATTTGATGTCCTTTCTTCCTTATTTCTTCCTTCTTTGCTTTTCACCTCTTTCTGATATCATATCTTAGACACTTATTATCTTTTTGTGTGTGACTGGGGATTGAACCCATGGGTACTTAACCACTGAGCACATCCTCAACCCTTTTTAATATTTTATTTAGAGACATGATGTCACTGAGTTGCTTAGGGCCTTGCTAAGTTGCTGAGGCTGGTTTTGAACTTGCAATCCTCCTGTCTCAGCTTCCTGATTTGCTGGAATTACAGGTTTATACCAGTGTACCTAGTTCTTCTTCTTAGTGTTTTAGGAACAACCTTTTGCTTAAAAAAATCATATTTGAATGTTCAGTTGAAAATAAGCTGTTACCTCTTGTGTTTTTGTGTGTTCTAGAAATCCTTGTTGGAATCCTCCTGCTTCCTGTGGATTGTCACCTGACTGGCTGCAAAGATGAAAGTTTTCAACATGGTCGGGGGCGTGATCTTGTTTGCCTCTCTGTTTTCAGCCTGCTCTGGGCAAAATCCCATGACTGTGCTGTGTTCCATTGATTGGTTCATGGTCACGGTCCACCCCTTTATGTTGAACAATGATGTCTATGTACACTTCTATGAGCTGCACTTGGGCCTGGGTTGCCCTGCCAACCATGTTCAGCCACATTTCTACCAGTTTACCTACCGTGTTACTGAATGTGGCATCAGAGTCAAGGCTGTCTCTCAGGATATGGTTATCTACAGCACTGAGTTGCACTATGCTTCTAAGGGTACCTCCTCTAAGTATGTGATCCCTGTGTCATGCGCTGCCCCCCAACGGTCCCCATGGCTTACTCTACCCTCTCCCTTGAGAACAGCCAGCGATAGTGCAGCCGCAGCCAAGAATGGTGACACATACTACAGCGTGTTCAGCTTGTCACAGTCCAGCGAAAGGCCCAACTGTGACTGTCCACCTTGTGTCTCTAATAATCGGCGTACCCCGGCCTCACATAACCAAGTAGAGGCTGAGGAGACCCATCCTGTGCGGTCTTCTTACTTTCTTAGTGTTTGTGAAGACTGGTGTCTTCCCTCAGATGATCTGATTGAACCCATGTGATAAGTATGGGGTCTCTCCTGAAGATGCCATTTCTAGAATTAGTTTGTAGTATTTTCTGATATCATATAAATAAATGCCCTGTGATCCTCTTAAGAGCAATTTTGAGAAATGGCAACTCATGATAACTTCTTGATTTTGTATTTTTATACCTTTATAAAGGAAAAAAATAAAATTCTGGTAGAATGAAAATACAGTTGGACATTTTTATTTAACAAACACATATACAGTTTTACTACAAGCCAGGCACTATTTACATGGTTTACAAATATTAGTGTCTGTTCTCTCTAGGATGACTTCTCTCTTATTTAAGTTTCTCCAGGAAAGCTTTCTCCATCTGTCTCTCCATCTGTATAGTCATTTTTCTTATTCTGTGTACCAGTAACATAACTTAGTGACATGCCTTTTCAGTTTGATCATGAGCTATATCACTTTTCATGCATGCAAAGCACGTGCTATGGTTTGGATATGAGATGTACCTCCAAAGTTCCTATGTTAATAGAGGAATATTCAGAGGCAAAATGGTTGGATTGTGAAAGCTTCTTCCTCATCAGCCCATCCTAGTTTGAACGGACTAATTAGTGGGTGGTAACTGTAGGCAGGTGGATCATGGCTAGAGGAGGAACTTGCCCTGGAAAGGTGTATCTTCCCTGCCAAGCCCTTTGGCCATGATATTCTACCTCACCTTAGGCTCAGAGCAATGGAGTTGGCCAAACATGAACTAAACCTCTGAAACCATGAGCCAAAATAAACTTTTCTTCGTTTAATTTGTTCTTATGTATTTTGATCACAGTGACAAAAAGCTAACTCAGCATAGGTTGCTCTGGTGATTTTCACCAGTGGTTCTAAGAATCATACACATCACATTCCACTAGCTAAGTGGTAAGTCCCTGAAGTTCAGAGCTAGATATTATACTTTAGACACAACCTGATAATACTTTGAAAGTTTTTGTCCCCAAAATATATGATCATAAAAATTTCACCAAAGTTTGGATTCCATTAGCTTTCTCACAGGCTTGGGGGGAATAAGTAAATTTTTCAATAAATATTCATTTTTTCAGTGCTATTACATACTGGGCATGGCTCTAGACACTGAGAATATGTCATTGCGCAGAGAAAGACTCAGAAAATGAAGTCAGTCACACTGCTAGTAAACAAGTAGGTAAACAAAGATAAATTCAGTTAGTGACACATGCCATGGAAAACTTTAAATAAAGAGAAGAAAACTGATGAAAGGGCCAGAGTATGGTCAGATGAGTGTGGTCAGGCAAGGCCTCTGAAGACTCGTCATTTGAAATTTTTTTTTCTACCAGGGGTTGAACCCAGAAGCACTTTACCACAGAGCTATATGCCCAGTACTTTAAAAAAAAAAATTGTGAGACAGGATCTCACTCAGTTGCTGAGGCTGGCCTTGAACTTACAATCTTCCTGCCTCAGGCTCTCAAGTTTCTGGGATTACAGGTGAATTGAATCTTGAATGTGATGAAGGAGTCAGTCCATTGATGATCTAAAGAGAAAACATTCCAGATAGCAAAAGCATTTCATTGAATCCTTACTACAACTTATGAGAAAAGTACTCTCATCACACCTATTTTACAAATAAGGAAACTGAGCCATAGAGTGATTAAGAAACATGCACCTATTAAGAATCTGCTTTCACAATATCATATTGTACATTACAAGTGCATATAATTTTGATTTGTCAATAAAAATTTTTAAATAAACAGATGACATTTTAGCACAACATTTGCACTTGTTAACATTGGCTAAGTGCATTAGATGAGTAGATATTAGAAATGCAGTCAAGATAGTTGAAGAAACACAGTGGTTCGTTTTAAAATCCTGCCCCTTCTGGAGGAGATCCAGGTAATGATTCCTGAAAGCAGTGAATTCATGGAGCAAGTATTTCTCGCACCTTTCCTTTCTGCCAGGCACTATGTCAGATGCCAAGGATGCAATGGAAAACAAATCTAATCAGGATGGGGAAATAGGTACAGATGTCTAAGGAGCTAGAGGCTATAGAGGCTATTGCAATCCAGAGAATGGGCTTGTGCAAAGACATGAGAAACTGGGCCAAGGTCATCAGACAACGTACAAGAAGCCCAGTCCAATACAATGGAGGCATGGTGGAGGGACAGATGATGGTGGTGAGCAATGGGGCCAGAGAAGCAACATCAGATGAAACTATGAAGAAGAGAACTAGCACTTCCTGCCCCATCCTCTCCTCACATTATAGATCATTAAACACTAAAACAGATACATGCAACTTGGCAAATAACACTAAGCACATCAATACTACTATGTTCGAGTTGAGATTATTGTGTGCAAATAGAGCATTTCACAAGTACAAAGGACCATCTTTGCAGCAACACCCTGGAGTTGCGTGTAGTATATCAGCCTTGCAAGACACTCAAGACGACCTTGGTCACAATAGTAGTTCTCATGTGCCAGATGTGTTATTTGCAGGATCTTATTTAGTTCTGCAACAACTCTGTAAGGTAAAGTGATTTTTCTGTTTTATAAATGAGAAAACTGAGGCTCATAGAAATTAAGCTTGTACAGTGAGTAAACATCACTGTGACCCAAATCCAGGTTTTCCTAGATCCAATATATATACTTTTTGCCTCTATACTCAACACCTCGTCACACAGAAGAGAATCTTCCATGAGTATTGGAAGATCCAGGAATATTGGCTAGTTAGAAGTAGGCAGTGGGCCTGCTCTTAGAAGATGAAGATAACTTAGCTAAGCAGAGAAGAGGGAGAAGAACATTCTCTATGATCATAAGCATTGAGACAGGGTGCACAAGTATGCTATGTTGAGGGAGGACACTTAGGAGGCACTCGTTTTCACGTAGGTGAGGAGAGATGAGGAGAGCGGACAGGGGAAGGAGTTGGAGAATAGGAAGAGAAGAAAGGAGAACTGTTTCCAATGAAGAACAACAGGACTTCATTCATTTTAGCCTACAGGAAACAGTCAAATGTCATATTCAGCTCCACTTCTGATATAAATTGAGTAGAACAGGTGAATTTGGAGCATGAAAAGCTCCAGATAAGGGAGCAGAGACGTCTTCATGAAGACGTAAGATTTAAATTAAGGTCAGATCTGCCTCACTGGATATATATAAAAAAGAAAAAGATTAACTCAAAGAAGTCATTTAGAGTCCTAAAGTCTCAGAAGACATGACCAGCTCTGGATTTAAATAAGGAGACTGAGGTGAGAGTAGAGGATAGGGGTGAAGATGAGTTTGAGGTGATAGTGACATCCAAGTGGATATGTCCAGAAATCAGCTTGAGAAATGGAGCTACAACTCAAATAAGGGGTAGTTATTAGAAGATTAGGCCTTGGGGGGGGGATCATTCAATGCAGGTAATTAAGACCACAGAATCAGAATTCCCAGACATTTGATCCTCCAACGAGAATTTCAAAAAAGGTCAGAGAAGAACAGACATGAAAGAAGACAGAAGAGAAGTACCAGAGAGAAGGAAGGAGAAGTATCACTCATGAAATTCTAAGGAGTGGGACTCTAGTCTCCAGTCCAACAGACAAGCCAAGATGGGGTAAGCCTCAGATTCATAGAATTGGGAGCCTTTGAACTGGCCCTTAAATGAAAGTCGAATTTCATCAGATGAGGATGGAGAGGAAGAGCATTCTAGGCAATGAGAACAGTAAGAACAAACATGCAAATAAATACTGTGGTCAAGATTCATATTGGAGGGCTGGGGTTGTGGCTCAGTGGTAGAGTGCTTGCCTCCCATGTGTGAGGCACTGGGTTCAATTCTCAGCACCACATAAAAATAAATGAATAAATAAAGGTCCATCAACAACCAAAAAATATTTTAAAAGATTCATATTGGGAAAAAAACAATCATATTTTTCATTAGTTGACATTCATTCAGTACAATTAAGCATGATTTCAAAATTCAATAGTAATATATGCACTTTTGTCTTCAATGTCTCTTTACTCAGTAAAAGTGCATTTTGACCATTTCAGGTGCATATTTGATCTACTCAATTGTGTGCCTCTTGTACCTGATCCCTGGCTCTTATTCACTTTGTATTTCTCTTACATAGTAATTGCTGACGATATATAGCAGGTGCTCTATCCAGTTGGCTGAATGGCTGACTAGTACTAAGAAAGGGCCTGAGAGCCTATAAAAAAGCAACAATTCTAAAAATGTGAGGATCAAAATATCTTAAGAAAAAAACTGCACTTTTTAAGGCAGATTCTCACTAAGTTACTGAGGCTGGCTTTGAACTTGCAATCCTCCAGCCTCGATCTCCCAAGTTACTGGAATCATAAGCATGTATCACTGTGACTGGCTTTAAAAAACTGCATAATTTTAATTGACTAATTTATTTGCTTTTTGAAACACCACTTCAGAACAATGGCTCCTCTTATTGTGTAATGTTCATTTAATTTTTTAAAATTTTTTCCCTGTTGTAGACAAACACAATACCTTTGTTTTATTTATTTATTTCTATGTGGTGCTGAGGATTGAACCCAGTGCCTCACACGTGCTAGGCAAGTGCCTCACCACTGAGCCACAACCCCAGCCCCATTTAATTTTTAAGGTGACATGATTTATAAATATCCATCACATAGTGTTCATCATATTTGTGATCATAATAAGAAATGTTTTTGCCATCAGAAGAAAGGAGCATCTTCACCTTTCAATCTCTGAGAAAGCCAAAACTGTCTAAAACCATTTGTTATGGTAATTGCTTGTCAAATATTTAAAAATTAGAGCCCTAATGAGGTTTCCCACCCATGAAAGGAGGCTCAAAATCATGTTCAAAATTGTGTTCTTGTAGCCTAAAAACAGCAAACCAAATTTTAAAAAAACTTTGTAAAATATATGTCAATGATAAGGAAAAAAGTCTTTTATCCCTAAATTTGACTTCAATGTATAACCCATTTTTTAAATACTTTATTTTATTTATTTATTTTTAATGTGGTGCTGGGGATCAAACCCAGTATTTCACACATGCTAGGTAAGTGCTCTACCACTGAGCTTCAACCCCAGCCTTGTCTAAGCCATTTTTAAGATATTAAAAATGCCCTCATCTTTCTATTCCTCCACCAATAATGAAAGCCTAGTCAAACATTAAACTAAACACAGTGCTATTCTCTCTCTCATCCCCCTCCACATACCATGTTCATAAGAAATACATTATCAAAGGACAAGTGTTTTTTGTAAAGAGAAGGCTGACTTTCACAGAAACGTCTGTTACTTCTAATTAGTGTTAATCCCTATGATGGATCTCAACAATATCCTGTTTAAATTGTAATTATAGTTGTTTATTCCCAAAAAAGAAAGAGAGAGAGACTTTGAGTCCTGTGATTTTTCTGCAGCATTTTTTTAAGAAGAAAACAAATGAGGTCAGATTTCAGCTTCTAAACTCGAATTGGTTATACAATTACAAGACCTCCTGTATTAGTTATATATTGATGAATAACAAATTACCCCCAAACAACAAGGTTTCATTGTCCCCCAGGTTCTGTGGGCCAGGAAACCTGACCATCTTAGCTGGGTGCCTGTGGCTCAAGATCTCTTGTAAACTGCAGTCAAGTTGTGGGCGGTGGTTGCAGTTGTCTAAAGTCTCATTTGGAGCTGGAGAATCCACTTCCAAGCTCACTCAAGTGGCTGTTGGCAGGAGATGTCAGTTCCTCTCTTATGGCCTTCTCCATAGGCTGTTCAGGTGTCCTCATGACAGCGTGATATGAAGAGAGAGAAGGAAAGGGGAAGGGATGACAAGAGGACCTGAGTCAGAATGCACAGGGTTTTTGTAACCCAATCTCAGAAGTGACATCCCATCACTTCTGCCATATTCTATTTGCTAGAAAAATCTCTAGGCCCTTGTCCACACCTAGGGGAAGGGATTATGCCAGGGTGGGAATACCAGGAGGTGGGAGTCAATGGGGACCACCACACACATACGGGCTGCTACCATATCTTCAATCTGGTTATTTTTTAAAAAAATATTTTATTTTAGTCGTAGTTGTATATAATACCTCTATCTTATTTTTATGTGGTGCTGAGGATCGAACCCAGGGCCTCGCTCATGCTAGAGGAGCAATCAACCACCAAGCCACAACTTCAGCCCTTTCAATCTGATCATACAGGCAAACTCCACAAGCACAACATTCTTCAAATGATTTATGTTTTTTTATGAAAAGTATTTATATAAATGCAATGCTGTTTCAATTTGTTCATGTAAATACATATGGCAGGACACTGACTGAGTGGGAAAATATATGCTATCTCACTGCTGCATCTTTGCCTCAGTTATGTTTTTCCTTCTTTAAGGAAATTAAGTCCTACTAGCTGCAAATTACAGGACTGACTGACTGGTGAAAATCATTCCGTAGAAAGTTCTTATTGAGACCAGGACCTGTAATCCCAGTGACTCAAGAGAAAGGGGGATCACAAATTCCAGACCACCCTGGGCAACTTAGTGAAATCCTGTCTCAAGATAAAAACAAAAGTTCTGAGGATGTAGCTCAGTGGTAGAGCATTTGTCTAGCACATATGAGGCCCCCCTCCCACCATTCCATCCTTAGCCCTGCAAACAAAACAAAACAAAACAAAACACTCCTACTTAGTTGTTTTGTTTTGTTTTTCTGGTACCAGGGATTGAACTCAGGGGAACTTAACCACTCAGCCCCACCCCCAGCCCTTTGATATTTTATTTTGAGACAGGGTCTTGCTCAATTGCTTAGGGCTTTACTAAATTGTTCCGGCTGGCTTCAAACCTGCAATCATACTGCCTCAGCCTCCTGAGGTGCTGGGATTATTGCCATGCACCATTGTACCTGGCTCCTGTTTAGTTTTGTAAGAGGATAATTGATGTAGCTATTGAAAGCCAAAATTTAAAAAGCGTACAACAAAGTGAAAATAAACACTATAAATAATGATACTGGGAGAAGCTCTAATGTTATTTATAATGCTACCCATATTGGTGATAATAGAAACTCAATAATCCTCTACTGTAGAGGGCAGGGGATATGGAGCACTTGCCTAGCAGGAATGAGGCCCCATGTTCAATCCCCACCATTGCATAAATAAATAAATAAATAAATAAATCCTGTCATGGAAATGGAATTAAGATCAGGCCAACAATCCTCTAAAGTAATTCACAGAGGGGTGGGGGGGGAGGTGAGGGCTCCATGTAATTACAAACCAATCTGCCTTCCAAATCTATAGTTTCTATGTCCATGGATCCAACCAACAATGGATCAAAATATTTGGAAAACTTTGAATCTGTACTAAACATGTACTGAATTATTTGTTCTGGTCACCATATCCTAAGCAATGCAATATAACAACTATTTACATAACATTTACATTATATCAGCAATTATAAGAAATCTAGAGATGATTTTAAAATATATGGGAAGCTGGGTGCGGTGGTGCACACCTGTAATCCCAGCAACTTGGGAGACTGAGGCAAGATGATTGGGAGTTCTAAGCCAGCCTCAGCAATTTAGCAGAGCCCTAAGCAAGTCAGTGAGATCCTCTCTCTAAATAAAAAATAAATAAAAATTAAAAAGGAAGATGGAGATGTGGCTCCAATCCTCAGTACCAAAATAAGCAAATAAGTAAATAAAATAAAATATATAGAAAGATGCACATAGGTACATAGTCATATACTATGCTATTAAAATAGCATAAGGGACTTGAGCATGGAGGGATTTGGGTAGCAGGACGTACTGGGGTCCTGAAACCAATCCCTTCTGGATACTGAAGGGCGACTGTGAAATGTATGTGTATACATAGGTATGCACATGTATTATGTATATTTACATATTTTCCAGTGCCCAAGGATAAGAGAGTCAGGGATCTTTGCTTATTGGTTTATATGTAAATATTAATACCATGCTCCCTTCTGCATTCTACTTCTCATTCTTTTTTTTTAATTTTTTATTTTGCTTTATTCTTACCTAATTCAAAACCATCTGGTTAGGCCATTGGTGAAGTTAGTGAGACTTAACTAAAGGGTAGTAATGCATGAAATAAGAGTGACTCACAGAATTATTAAACACCAGTAGCTGAGAGGGGCTAACTTGGCATAGGCAGGTGGTGGGATAGGGGGGAGGGAGCAAGTTGCCAGAAGGGAAGTGACAAGCCTGAGTGGGCTACAGAGCTTTGTCAGCATCTATTTCTCTGATCGGCATGGGGAAATTGTTCTGAGTCAGACAATTAAGTGCTATTCTACAATTATTAGCAAGAATATTTAAATTGCCCAAGTTATTTTTATGTTGTTTTAACTTTGTCACACACACCTTATTATAGAAACCCTGCATTAATGTAAATGATTCACCTTTTAAAGTAATTTTTAAATTTTTGACTTTTAGCCAAATTCATATTTCCGTGTGTGTGTGTGTGTGTGTGTGTGTGTGTGTGTGTGTGTGTGTGTTTGCTGGGGATTGAACCCAGGGCCTTGTGCATGTAAGACAAGCACTCTACCAACTGAGATATATCCACAGCCCCAAATACATATTTTTATCAAGAATTGTCTTAAGAAATATCGGTACAGTAGAGAAAGAAGAACAGGGGGAGGGAGAAGAGTAGGGAAGGAGGGCAAGAGGGACATGGATGATTTTCTCAAAATGAACCCAACTACTGTGTATAATAAATATAACACTCTAGTAAAAGAATATTTTTAATATCTGTCTACAACTGAAAACACCACACACAGACATCTTAAAAGTGTTTTTTCAAGTGATGCCCACATAGTATTTATTCTATTTTCTAAACTACATTTGCACAACAAAGCACAAAATGAATCTCAGTTGGGGAGAAAAGAGACACGTTTTAAAGCTATAGGGAGGCTGGTTTCCTTGGGTCAGAGAAATTCTGGCCCTTCTTACTTCCAAGGGTGGGTCAGGTTAGGAACAAACTGACCCCAAAGTAAGCCTCAATGTCATTCCTACACTGACTCCCTGTAATAATTTATAGTTTATAATCAAAATAAAATAATCTCTCCAAAAAATCTTGTGCTTTCATGGTTCAAACTACAAATGGATTATCATTTTAATTTCATATTTCATCTGCTGAGTTTTCATTCTACTAAGGTGAAGAAATGCCACTGTTAGGAGAGATGCACTTAAGCTCTAAATAAATGATGATATTTGAGTTACAGCAAGCACAGGGAATATCTAAGTTGCCCAAGTTATTTTCAATGTTGTTTTAACTTCATGAAAGTATTTAATAACATTTTTTTTAAGCAACTGCCCATGAAAAAGAACATTGTCCAGTCAGAAGCACTGCCACCACACACACAAAAAAAATTAGGCTCAATCTAGAAAACATACACTTTTAGTCCTTTGTTCTATCAAATTAGCACATGACAGTAAGTTTCTGGATTTTTCAAATTAATATTTTTTTGCCTGATGTTTACTGGCATTTTAAAACATATTTTATGAGTAGCTAAAGAGGAAATAAATTAAAGGTCAATTAAAATCAAATCCTAGTGGAGACTTTTCCTGTGTGCATGTGCAGGTGTGTGTGAGAGAGAGGAGGAGGGGCTTGGGACAGGGGAGGGGAGGAGGGAGAGAATAGCTGGAGGGAGGGTCTAGCACATTCCTGATACATAGTTGGCATAAGTAAGTAGTATTTTTCCACCATTTCTCTTCCCAAATTACAAAATTCATTCGTGTGTGCCATGGACACTGGGATATTTCAATTATTGAGAAGTTTACCATCATTTGTAGTTCATAGGGTTACCATTTAAGCTAAAAGTTGAAAACATTGGTTTCTTACACCATACTCCTATGTAAGATCCTTTAAATGTTCCATATATTCCTACAACTGAAGTCAAAACTTCTCTGCCAACTTCCAGTCCCCCCCCACACACACATAGCATTATCTGACCTCACCCTATTTGCCCAACTGATTCCCTAATAGAAATTCTCAGCTCAGCTAGGTCTCTCTCCCTTTAGCTTTTTTACTACCAGGCCCCTAAAAATGTTCTTTGCCCTGTTCCATCCAAATTCCACCTTCCCTTCTAGGAACAGCTTGAAATTTAAAAGTACAAAATTGATGGTGATAGTTTTTCAGGAGAGGGTTTATATAGTAGTGAGAAGCTAATTTAAAAATACATGAATTCCATATTATTGCAAGTGATACATTCCAAATGTCAGTCCCAGATGGACTTCTCTTAAGCCAACATGTTTGATGGGGTTAAACAACCTTTGTTCAGTACCAAAGGTTTGGAAATTCACCAAGCCCATGATTGAGGATGTTTGCCATTATCTGAGTATCAACAACATCACAACTTGTTCTCATTCCTTCTGTTTCCTATGTATTTAACAAATATATGTATTGAACATCAACTGATGGAAATTATTGCACCTGAAGTCCTGAGAAGATACCTTCAGATAGACATACCCCAACCTCTAGGAACTCCTGGCTGCTAGTAAGACCCTCTCAACACAACTAGCTTCATTGAAGTTCTATGACAAGACCGGATAGAGGCAGTTAACTCCAACTGTGAGGCCATCTAAGAAGCCATCTGAACCGGGCCAAGGAAGTATGAGGAAGGTGCACCTGGAATGTCTGGGATGCAACCAGGGAGGCTGATTAGAGCCAGGTTGGAGAGGGCTTTGAATACCACATTATAGAGTTAAGCTTTTTCAGTTGTGCAATTTTTGTTCAAAGGATTGATATGATCAAAAATGCATTTCAGGGGCTGGGGATGGGGGTCAGTGGTAGAGCACTATGTCATGTGTGAGGCCCTGAGTTCCATCACCAAACGCCATAGAAAAAGTATTTTCCAGGCAGAACTCAGGAATACACTGAGGTGCAGAACTCCGTTGAAAAATCAGTGGGGCAGCATAAAAGTGTCACCCTGATGACCTAGTAGTGACAAGTTGAGGGTTTGAACTTGAGGACAAACATTGGAATGGAGGGGAAGGATTTGGTATTCTTTTTTTCTTTTAGCTTCTCTCTTTCTCTTTTGCGTTGGCCCTTACTCTCCACCTAGTTCTTTTTATGATGCCTATGGCCTAGGCATTCCTGGGGACTGTACAACAAAGAAGCTGTTGAGCCCTGGGGGTTTAGGACAAATGCTAAAATTAAAAACTGGATCCAGAGCCAGGGTGTGGTGGCACATGCCTGTAATCCCAGTGGTTTGAGAGACTGAGACAGGAGGACCATGAGTTCAGCCTCAGTAACTTAGCAAGGTGCTAAACGACTCAGTGAGACCCTGTCTCCAAATAAAATAAAAATAGGGCTGGGGATGTGGCTCAGTGGTCGAGTGCCCCTGAGTTCAATCCCCAGTACCCCCCATGCCGCCCAAAACCACAACTGGATCCAGATTTCCATTTCCTTTCTCATACCAATGAATGAAGCTTTTTCCGGTTGTTAACTACTGTAAATCCTACCCAAGATTTATTACAAGGATTGGTGGTGTACCTTAGAGGAGTTGCCTAGCATGTGCTAGGCCCTGAGTTCAATTCCCAGCAATGCAAAAAATAATATTTTAAGAGACAGGAGGTAAAAGAAATGATGTTTTCCACTAGTCCTGTAAACTCTGCTAATTAAGCCCCCCACCCTTTCTAATACAAGCAGTCTGTGATGGCAACAAGAACAAGAACTTCAAGTAAGTTCTGAATAATTCAGTGTTATCAACTTTCATGGAAATGTTTCAGTTATCTATATTAACTTTCTCTCCTATGTTTCCATAAAGTAGTTTATGCTTTGGAATACACACAATTGCACCTTGGTTTTAAACAAACATAGCATCCCTCATCAGCCTTAATTTCCTGTTCTATCTTCTTTTTTCTATCCAGTAAGATATTATTTGCCCCCAGGAACATTTTCCCTTTACATAGCAAGATCCTGAAAGTGATGTCATTCAGTCTTGGCAGAGCACTGTGCTTTTTACTGGACCTCTTTGGGCTGGTCACTTGTGGGTTTGTTTGTTTGTTTGGTATTTTTTTTTCAATTTTTAAAATTTAAATGGAGAAACCAACTGTCCAAATATTCTTCAGCCTCCCTGAACATGAGTACATTTGATATGTTGACATTAATACATACTGGAGTTTCTTTTCTTTTCTCTTTTTCATAATTAGGTAAGACTCCAGGAAAGTGCTAGAAGTATAAAATTAGAAACTGATCACTATAATTTAATGGAGAAAACAAGAAACCAAATCTAGTCCACAAGTACACCTGAAGTTCTGTTCTAGACACCATGTACACAAGAGATGGATTTTCCGTCTCCAAGTCCCTGTCATTACATTTTGCTCTGTCAGTTCACATTCTGTGCAAAGGACAGCAAGCCATGCCCACTTAGGACAGTCACACTGTAGGGCCAGTACTGTGTTAAGAGAGAGGAAGGTTATCCTATACCCCTATGTTGTGACCCTCTTTTGTGCAAAGTCTGATCATTTCTGTCATTTGAGACAGTCTTTGATTTAATGGGCAAAAATCCAGAAGTAATTAAGACAGTAATAGTACACACCCAACAAGAAAAACATGCCGTGTTTAAAGTAGAAATCCCAGCAGTTGAAGGCTGTGATTCTGCATTTCTGTGGAGGGAAAAGAGATCTTGAGATCAAAAGCAAAAGCCATCATTGACTTACTAAGCTCCTTTTTGGCAGAAAGGAAAAAATTACTAATTCACTCTACATTTTTTCTGGTGAGATCATGGTGGTGGGAGAAGATATGAAAAATTTCCTCAAAGTTTGAAGGTTTGCAAATAACTATTTTTTATCATGATTAATTTAATAAAATAAAATAAAAATCCCCAAAGGGCACTATCTTTTTGGTTTAATCTTGTAGTAGGGCAGGCATTATTATATAGTCACTAGTCACTACTAGCCTTTGCTTGAACTCTGAAAAAAAAAATTTTATAAATTACACAGTAGAAGCTTCATAACACAATTCCAGTTGTTTTCTTTCTGTTAAATCTGTAACTCTATCCTGATTTTTATCTCTCTGAAGACTTCTGGATATTTACAACATAAGGAAAGTCTTGTTTCTCTAACTCAAGGCCTTGGTGAAAACATAATCATAAAAAGCATTTCTATTTAAACTAAAAACTGCTAAGTTCTAGAAATTTACTTTGTAATTTCAAGAAGTTTCAATTCAACTTGATTTTATAATATTTATTTCCAAAGATTCATTCATAATTGTTTTGCAAAAAAAAATTTCCCAAAATTATTCCAAATTATTTGTTATTCATAACTTCCTTATTGAATATCTCCAGTCTAGAACTAATTTATTTTTTCTCATCTGTGCCTACAGACTATTCAAAGCTATTGCTAAACTCATTCCCTGGCTTACTATAATTTTTTGTTATCAAGGTAATTTCTGAATCTTACATGGAAGAAAATGGAAAAAAAATATGTGCTATTTTCTTGAAAATACTCAGTTCTAAACAGTATTTCAGAAGTGACCAAAAAATAAAAACCAAAACAGTAGATGATGTGTGCGATTGGTTTGGAGCTCTTAGCGCTCTGTAAAAAGTCTCCTGCCTCCGCAGTTGGAGGCCTCCTTAACACCCAGGTTGGTGAGCTGTGTCCCCCTTCTAATTCCAGGATGAGCTTCTGGACACTTTTTAGGGCAATTTATGTCCTGTGAATTTTCTGAAGTTGAGAAGGGCCTAATAAATGAGAAGCCATTTGCAAAATCAGGGTTTGTTTCCGAGGTCCTAAGAAAATCCTCGAGACACCATATTTGAAAATATTTGAAGATTGTTCACTTGAGTAAATACTTAAGCCTGCCCTCCCTCACTTTCTCGGGCCTGTAGCCATATTACTCACCCTCAAAGAATTCATCAATATTCAACTGGCTTGCTAATTTGCTGATGTAGCAAAAGGAGTTTAATAAAGAAAGCTGTTGCCATTTTTCTTTAGAGGACATGCCACAAACTCAACTTTCATCTTACAGCGGGAGAATCTTCTGAATTTAGGTAAGGAAATGAATGCTTACATGCAGCAACCCAAGTAAATTTGCACACCAAGCTGAGCCCTAAAAAGCCCAGAGAAAGCCTTTCACCCCAAGGACACAGGGACTTTATAAATGATCTGAGGATTTAGAAGCTTGTTCTGTCACGTCTGGCAGCCCGGCAAACTTTCAGCCATGTCCACGAAAAGATTTTGAAGATGTTAATAGGGGAATTTTAGCTCTTAGTATCAGTTTTTAGCGCCCGCCGAAATCGTACACGTTATCAGCCGTTTTAAAACCTTTCCTGAAAAGAAAATCTTGGTCTGCAAAATCTTTTTGCTTAACTTCTCAAATCAACTTTGCAGACCCTAGAAGACTCCACTCTTCTGCCCTCTAGCCCCTTCGCATCCAAAAAAAAAAAAAAAAACAAAACCCACAGACGCCGGCAAAAGGCCGCCGGCGGATTGCACGCCTTGAGTCTTCATGATCGCCCTTGCAAAGGAAGTCAATAGAAGTTTTTACATCAGTTCTACAGAAATAGCAGTAAAATGCATGCGAGAGTTAAGTAGCCCAAGAAAGAAGAACGGAGCACCGCGGAATCCGTGGTTTTATTTTTGAATACTGATTTGGTGTGTGTGCGTGCGTGCGCGCGCGCGTTTCACTGTTGCCGTTTTCTTTCGGCACCTGACTTTTCTTCCCACAGCCTGCACGCGGTTCTCGATTATCTGGTGAACAGTCTACCGGCTGCGACAACTTCGGCTTCCCTGGGGAAGCGTAGGGGTTCCTGGCCACCGCCGCAGCTATAAGCGCGCCGCTCAGTTTCCTGCGGTCGGCGAGTTCCCTTATTAGTCCGCGGGCGCAGCAGAGCCTATCCGGTCAGAGTCGGGCCCCCGGGCAGCAGAAAGACTCCAGAGAAGCAATCCCCAGCCTGGGTCTCCAGGAAAGCAAGCTCCGCAGCTCCTCCGCAGCGCATTGTGCCCTGCTGCCCACCTGTCTGGGGTCCCCATGGCCACTCCGAGCCTTCGTCCCTTGCTCTGGGCCTTGTCAGCTTCAGGCCAGCGCTACCCATTGCTCTTCCCGTCCAGATCCCACTGAGTTTGAGCGCTGCTGGCTTAAAGATTTGTCCCACCCGGGACAGGGGATTAAAAAAAAAAGCCGCGTTCATTTTCCACGACAGCGTACAGGCACTGTTTTATAAGGGGTTTTTCTCAAAAATTTTATTGTGACATTTTGCAAATATACAAGAAAATTGAAAGAAGAGTATTGAAAGAATGTCTGTTTACCGCCCCCCCCACACACACACCAGGTAGCAACTAATGTTAGAATACTGCGACTTTCTCTCCCCCCCCTCCTCCGTGTGTGTGTGTGTGTGTGTGTGTGTGTGTGTGTGTGTGTGTGTGTGAATGTGAGCGGATGTTAGCTGCATCATTTGAAAATTTCAGACATCGTGACGTTTCACTTCTCTACACTTTGGTATGTATCTTTTGCGGATAAGAACATCATCCTACCTTCAAGGCCATTCTCACACCCATTAAATAACATAGGTCCCTATGTTAGCATCCCAGAATAAGGGCTCGCTTTCTCTCCTGTTTCTAAATTTCAATTCCCTTCAGTTTCCCTTCTTGGACTGCACACATGTATAAAATATTGCTCCCTTCCTCCAGGACGTGCCCTCAAAATGGACCATCAGGACCTAAGGGGGCTCGTCCAGTTCCAGGGACTTTTCTAAAGAGAGCTTTGTAGCGTGATCAGGTCAGGGGAGTCCCAACAGATCGGGACTCAAACGCGTGGCGAGAGCGTTACGCTCACGCAGTCTGAGATCCCTTGTTTCATCTCCCAAATCATTTCAGACATACCCAAGAAGCACAACTCAAGAGGCTTCGCACAACCACCCAGCAGCGCCTTCCTGGCAACCCAAAGGACACCATGATAGGACCAGGGAGCACAGGGTGGCTTCTGTTGGGTGGGTCTCTGGGTGTGCCCTTGGCTTAGCCATTCTCTATTTTCCCTTTTTTTTTTCTCCCTGGACCCCTGCTATTCTGCTCTGCATTCGGTTATTATGGGGGCACTGTGTCGTTCTTGGCCCTCACCGGCTTGGAGCCAAGGCTGTGGCGCTGAGCGCCCGCATAACTCCCCCTTCCCTACCGCTCCCTCTTTTCCCCTCCCCCCTTCCGCCCCCGGGCCCCAGAGAGGAGCGGGAGAACTGGGGGGCGGGGAGCTTGAGCACCGCGTGGCCACGCCCCCCCAAGCCGGCTTTTTCTAGGACCGCTCCGGGAGCCTCTCTGCTGGCTGCTCCTGCTCGCTCCCTGGGTGCGCACCGCTCCTGCCCTGCGCTCTGCTCAGCTCTGCTCGGCTCCGCTCCATTCCGCCTCCACCACGCCTCTCTCCGAACTTCGGCCACAGCTAGCGGAGCGCGCCCGCGGTGCCGCCACCCCAGCCCCCGGCTCTGGGTGCCTGTTGCTCCGTGCCAGGCACCTCGCGCCGTGCGAGCCCACCGTCTCCCAAGTCCTGTTCTCTGCCCCGGCCCTCGCCCTCTCTCGCTGTTTGTCTGTCGGTTTAGCTGTCTTTCCGCCTCCCCACCCACCTTTTCCTTCCTCCCTCTCTCGCTTGCCTGTTCCTTCGCTAGCTCTCAGACGCAGCGAAGCAGCTTCGCAGGAAAATCCCAGAAACCTTTGCAAAAAGCTTACAATGAAATTTAAGAAGTTCTTCGATTTCGGCGCCATTTTCGAGTGGAACAAGAGGTGACATGCGATTTTTAAAAAAGGGAATTGTTGGCTGGCGCTTTTCCCCAATTGTAGCGTTGGTTATGGGAGACTGAAAGAAGTCTAGTGATAATTCTGAGAAAAGTTTTGTGTCGCTTTGGGGTGGGAAAACACGTTTGAGGGGTGGGCTTGGGGGGGGGGTAATAGACCTTTAAAGTGTTCATCAAGTGAGCGTGGCCGGGAAAATTCTCAGGAAACGGACTGAGAAAAGTTAACATTGGGAGGGGCTGGGAGAGAAAACTGAGTAAGGGACAGTGACCGACTGTCAACCTCGCCCGGGTTGAAAACGACCTGTTTTGACGGAATGTAAATGGGTTTTTGGTGACTCGTATTTGTAAGCAGTAAAATATGTCTTGGGAAGAAATGTGAGAATAATTTTGCATTGCCCTTCCCGAATTACAGCTTTCAAGATTGTTTAGTTTTCCCTGTAGGAAACTTGACATTGGGAAAGTTTGGCCCGAATGCGCACAGAAAAAGCGCACCATGTGTTTGGGGTGTGGGGAACAATATATTTGCAAATTTAAAAGACAGAACGTTTTAAAATATGAACAGAGGAAGAGGCGTATTCTTTGGCTCTTAAATCATTTGGTCAAACACGTTGCAGTTCAGAAGGGGGTGGGGCTATGGCAACTCGAAAGTATCGATTCTTTGTCTATTGTATCAGCGAATGACCCTCTCCTGATGTGACAAGACTCCTCTTTGTACTCTCTTTTCGTAAGTAAATTTCAGTCTCAGGGGAAATTCATTAACTAGGGGATCGAGGTGGCTTTTTTGGGATGTAAGTCGTTGTACAGTCACTGAGAGAGAAGAAAGGGGTTAAGAGGAAAGTATTAATGAATTCGATTCCAGTGAGTTCACAAAGCAATGTGGAAGGACCTTCGCCTTTGATACCTATGTTATTTCGAAGGAACTTTGCTTTTCCTAAGGAAATGTTAAATTAGGAGTGATTTTAACCTCTGATGTGATGACTCACATATTTGTGCAGGACATAAAATATTTAATTGGGAGAAAGTTGTGGACTACTAAAGTATAATCGTACATTTGCTAAACATGTTTTTTTTTTCTTTTTAAGGGCAACCAACGACGTTTTTCCTCCATTAATCCCAAAGATCAATGTAAAAATCGTTAATATAGCCAAAGCAAGATGGAATTTAGAGATGCTTAATTGTCCCAATTTAGGAACTGGCATTAAATTGTAATTAATGACTTTGTTTATCATGATGAAAAAAGTGTATTTGTTAGTAACACATCTCAGGCTGTTTTATGAATTTTGTACCTAATCTCATTAAGTACTCTGCATATTTTATTAACTAATAAATAGGACACAACATTCATTATACTGGTTTTAAAAAAACCCACATAATTTTAAAATGAAACAAAAACATATAGCAGATTTGGTTACTTTAAATATCTACTACTTGTACTTAAATGTATTTTAATTTTCAAAGCTTCAGTGGTTTTGTTCTTTTAACTTTTAGGTTTGTGATTCCAGGTTTAAGGGTGTTTTTTTTCCTTATGCTTACTTGAATATTTTGTTAAAAAAAGAGAGGAATGCATGAATTTATTGCTAATATATGTCCATTTTGAAAAGAAAAAAGTGGTATCTAATGAGTTAATCATTAAGGAGCATGCACAGTGCCGGCCATTTCAGGACGTGAGTTTCTGTGGAGCTGCTTGAGACAGGAAGGAGTGATTTGACATCAAGAATTTAAACTTTTTGATTTGTGTTTTGATGGGTGACAGTGATAGGTGTAAATCACTTATAAATAAGTTTGAGTCCCCAGTTAAAAAAATTATCTCTCATTCTTTGCCATTAAAAATATCTCAGAGTGATTATCACCTTTAAATCATCCGTGTTTATTTTCAATAAATTAAAACGGCGCTTTTTAAAAAATGGGGACAATTAATGAGAAATAATATGCAGCAGGAAGAAGTTTCACCAAGACCTTGAAACTGGCAAGAGTTATGCAGATGTTGCCAAATTGTCTCGATTTATTTAATCTTATCTTTCGTGTATTTTTCAGAGGTAAGATTCTCTTCCATCCTAATTCCCATCACCCATCGCTCTGCATTTCAGCACTGTATTCATCCTCCGCGGGGAGGGAGGGAATCGAGAGCCACACCCTTCACTCTGCCTGCAGATCCTGGAAATCAAACTGCGAAGTTATTAAAAGTACGTTAATTGGAGGGCCGTGTCTTAGTCCTTTACTTCATCCTCCCAATTGGGCGGGGCAGGGTGGGGCTTCTTTCCTGTCACCCATTCTTTCTTCACCCGCAGGTATCCCAGAGTACTCCCCCTTCGTTGACTCCGAGGGGATGCAGCAGCAATTCATGTTTTGAAGTGCTCTAAATGGTTCAAAACGTGAGGCGCTGCTATACCCCCTCGCGGGGAAGGTTGAAGGTGGGGATCTGCTGGAATGACCAGGACCCGTTCCCTGCAAGGCAGCTTTCAGAACAGGTAGGTGGGGCCGGGGGGTCTTCTGTCTTCTTTGTTTGTCTGCGCCCTTTGCTGCCCAGGCAGCACCGCCTTAGTCGCCTTAGAGGGGGAGGGCTACACTGTTCTGCCAGACTGGGAGGGACACCAGGTCGGGGGTCGCTCATATGCAGGCAGTTCACATTGAAAACGAACCTGGTGCCTGGCACTCAGCACTCAGCCGTGCCCTAGCAGCGGGAACAGTACTGCAGTGATCCATTGGTGCCTGGAGTATTGTTCCTGCTGCCAGGATAAGTCTGGGACTTTTCTACGGGCCCACCACCCAGGTAAGTCGCCTGCAGCATCTGCCCTGGGAGCAGCGACACACTCTCTTGGGACTAGCCAGTTTGTCCTCCAGGAATCATTTGCCTGCCTGTCTTTGAATACGTGACTGCATGTGACAGGCTTTATTTTAGTAACCTTTTTGCCTGCCCAGGTAAAGAAAGCTGAAATGATGGGGCAGGGGGGGAAGAAAGCCCTTTCTGATGACCTATTAGAATGCCACCCACTGGACAACGAGGAAAGCTCATCTTAAGTCCCCAACAAGGAAACAGGTGGGGATGTGGGAAAGGAGTAAGGGGAGGCAGAAAGGGGGTTGACTGCCAGCTACCCCTAATTCTCTCAGCGATTCCTGGTAAACCGGCTCATGTCCTTGTGTGGAAAGCACTTTTGACTTCAGGAAAGATTATGGGGCCCTATTCCCGCATCTCCCCTTCCTTACCTCTACTGTGTTGCGGGGAGCTTTCCTGGACTTCAGTTATCCAAGAAGGATCAAGCGAGGCCTTTCTGGAGGGCAGGTGAACCCAAGGCGATGTGGAGGGCAATGACCCTTCCCTAGGAATCTGAGTCTGCAGCCAGCAGGGACTGCAGTGACCTGAGGACAGGGTCCCGCAATGAGGCTCTGTGTTTCTAACTTCTTTTTTCCGCCTCTCCCCAAATCGGGCCCCAGATTTCTACCCCGAAGGTGCGACACCAACCACACCTTTGTCACTCTAGAAAAATCACAGAAGGTCCCACTGGAAAGGCATTAGCTTCACAGCTCAGGACAACACCTGAACTGTCAATTCAGGGGCCCTTCGTGATTCCAAACTTATGGGCAGGTGCTGTCGCTAATTAATGCTGCACATCTGCACCTCCACCCCTTATTTGACTGGCCCATTAAGCCTTTGGTGAGAAAACGGGGGGAGGGGGATTGTCGCCTAGGAACTTCACAGTTGACCTAGAAAAGAGGACTATCCCTATGAAAATCACTTTAGATCTGATTTTTTTTTTTTAATCTGAGGCCTGGTCAGGTAAATGACTACTGGCAAACTACTAAGGGAGGTGTGGAATCCTTTCCCACGTCTTTTTGTCATCTTAAAGGACAAAACCAAAACTTGCACACGCACACACATAACCCTCTTGTTGCTATGAGACACCTTGTACTAGTCTTCCCGAGGGGCCGGGCGTGGGACCCTAAAATTTCCAGTTTGGGGGGAGACCCGAGGTTCTGAGTAGTCCAGAACGAGTAGTCTAGAGCGGAGAGTCTGGCTCCAGCTGCGCGAAACATTTGCTCTCCCAGACTCCCTTGCGCCTGAGCAATGCAGTGCGCAAGGGAGGCTTGGGTCCCTTCCGGCCAGCGGGGTCCCTCAGGCTCCCAGGGGCGCTGCGTCTTTGAGACCTCTGCAGGCTCTTGACCTCCTTGCCGCTGCGGTGCTATTCCCGACCCCAATGGCCAGGGCCCCTCCAGCCCGCAGTCCCCGGGCGCGAATGGAGAACAGGTCCGCCTTCCATTGCACTGGGGGTTGGAATAGGGCCACCATGAGATTCCCCTTCTGCAGCTAACCAGCTTCCCTTTTTTTTCCTTCCCGTTCTGTAATGGTTCTCCTTCGAGCCAGGAGAGAGTGCCGCCCAAACTTCCTGGAGGACCTTGTCCACGTCATCTGGCTCCCTCCAGAGGGCGCCTGCAGGATCCAGGTGAGGCACCGATTGCGGTTGATTGCAATTGCGGACCAGGAGGGGAGGAGGGCAGGGGACCGAGGGATCCTAATTTGGGGGCGTTACCTTCCAGAATCTGGGCGGCCTCTCTCAGGGCTCCCACAAGGTGCCCAAATTGAGCTCGTCCACACAACCCTCTGATAGCATGGTGCCCTTCTGACTTAAAACATTCCTTCCACCTTTAATTACACAAAGTTGCAGTATGCCTAGATTTTCCTCCAAGGACAAAATTCTGAATAAAACAATATTTTAGCCGAACATTTCTGTGTCAGTTAAGAAGATGGCAATTTGTTCCAGACTATAAATTCTCTTTAACAACTCCTAGGGAGTTGTTATTTTTAAAAATTGTTTTGTTTTTCAACATTGCTAAATGTGCAACATAATGTATGGGAGACATATAAAGTGAATCACTGTATAGTCAGCTGATTAATTGATCCAGCTTTACCACCCTCAACTAGACACCTTTCCACTGTTTGCCCAATTTTTCCCAACACATGGTATTTGTTAGTGAGGAAGCTGCTGGACATAAGGCATTGTATAAAGTTTATTAGACAGATGTGCTTCTTAAAACAGGAAAAGTTTGGCCTAACTCTAAATCTAAATAGGCATTTCTATAAGTTGGGGGACAAGATATACAGGTTACTTTGATAAAGTAGAATTAAACATAATTTTGTAAAAACTTTAATCACAAGAATATTTTTTGAAGACATCCAACATCTCCAGTTAGCAGTACTGATTTTTTTTTTCCAATCAAGGAACACTACATCAACACTCTTGGCGGGGATCTGGACATGGAAGACTCCTGTTTCAAGAAAATATAATCATCTTTCAAAGGCTGTAACTTATATGCATTTCTAACTCACTAGGTATTGAAAACCACCCAAGTGTCCCACCATAGGGGAGTAAAATAGAATCAATCACTCAGTGTAATATTATACATCTTTAAAAATGTTATTGGAAAATGTTATATGATCTGTAAGTTAAAAGAATCCTCTCCCACCATTTCTTCCTGCTGTTCCCCCATACCCATGCTTCTTTGTAAAGTTGGCATGTAAATTTGTTTTTCCCACCAAATGAGTCAGTCACAATGGGAATGTCAATTGATTTGAACAGATGTGTGTCAATGTTACGTGGAAAAATAGATGCCAATAACCAGGGCCACAGGAAAATGCAGTGGTTCCAACTCTGTAACAATTATACCTACACACAAACAAGGACAAATGTGGAACCCCAAACAGGAAAACAGTTGCATATTCTCCAGTGTGGGGAGATGGAAGGATTGTATACTGCTTTTGATTTCAGTTAATACAGGCAATGTCCAATTAAAAAAAAAACCCTAATAAGGACTCTGCATTGCAAATTATTTTGCTGAATGTTTTAAAACACCATGCCTGTCAACCCATCAAGGCAGAAGGAACCACAGGGGATTGGGTTTGTTCCATGAATCCTGGACTGTAGAGCTCAGGGCAACATTGGAAAAAACATGATCCTATTAGATGGGAGTTAACAGGCAGCTTTCCTGAGAGACTGTGCAAGAGGAAAATAAAAATAGGTTCAAAAAGCATGCTTGAAGCCAGACACAGTGGCCCATGCTTGTAATCTCAGCAACTGGGGAGGGTAAGGCAGGAGAATGGCTCTTTCAAGGATAGTTTCAACAACTTAGTGAGACCCTGTCTCAAAATGAAAAGGGCTGGAGATGTAGCTTAGTGGTAAAGCACCTCTGGGTTCAATCCCAGTAAAACACACACAAACACACACAGCATGCTTGGGGAAGATCAATGAAAGTTTATTGACGTAAGTTAAAGTCTAGGAATATATCCAAGTTGGCATAAATTTCTAAAGATCTGTCTTTCCGTTGGCCTGCAGTATTAGTCTCATAACCCTAAAGCTTCATATACGCTTTTATACTTTAAGTTATTACATTATTCTCAAATGAAAAACAGTGTATATACACCAATTGCAGAAAATATGTATCTCCCTGCCCCTGTACCCCCACTCATGCCCATCCATTAGTTAGTTACTGCTTACTAAATGAAGAAGGATCTCTGGATTCTTTCCTGATAACCACCTATCCCTGGCTCCACAATTGATCTCTTCAGTAAATTCAAAAGGGCTTAAGCCCCATGAGAATAGTAAATTGAGTCATTAGGGAGGAGCCCAGAAAGAATTCTGCTTCCCGTGGTTGCTGCAGCCCTGGAGCACTCCCCTTAAACTATTGAGCTCTAGAATCTGAGCAACTGGTGGGAGAGTGGGGTGGTGGCCCTGCCTTCAGCAGTAGAGTCAGGAAGCCAAAAACAGTGCATGCAGCAGGCTGAGACTTGGTTACTTTGAACTCTGGCTGTCCTGAGGCAGCACCTTCACCTGTTCTCAGTCCCCAACTCCACTCCTGGCCAGACCCTTGTGGCAGAGATACAATCTTCAGATTCATCATAATTCCAACATCTTGCTTTGTATGGTGCTTTTACCTACTTTTCTAGATGTTTTCCTATCTGTTATTTGCGGCAACCTTAAAAGATAAGTAGAGTAAGGCAGAGAAAAACAATTACAAACAGAAAACTAGGATTCCTGGGGGTTAAGGACACATCAGAGACTAGCTTCTAGGACCTCTTCCTCTAAATCTATTAATCAGAACTGACTACACAGTAGTGACTGGAATTGAAGTAGTTAATATGTTTTGTTAGAAAAATTTCAGGTTAAGCTGATTAGTCCAGGTGAAACTGATGATCTGGACACTTTCTGGGTGAGGCCCATGATTAGCCTCAGTTATCACTAATGATTGTAAGTTACCCAGCTGTGTATACAAGTCAATGGGCACAAGCCAAAAAAGTATGATTTAAATTCATTTGAAATCTTTAGCCCATATTTAATATTTTCTATAGATTCAGCCAAATTGAGGGAAAGCAAAGGGAATGCCCAACCATAATTGTTAATTTAGTCCCTCACTCAATAGTACCTTTTATGGCTGTGATAATTGTAAAAATGACCTAGAAGCCTGGAAAATGCTTACAAAACAAGTTTTAAAAATCAGGGCCAGAAAATCCCACAGACTCAATTAACTGAAAACTAGGAGCAAAAACTGGAGGGAACATACAAAACAAATATTCTTGTTGCTTAATGGTGGTAGAATAGGACCAAAAGTTTCTCCTTTCTGTACTTTTCCATGTATTTTTTGTTGTTGTCATTGTTGTTGTTATGCTGTTTTTTTTTTTTTTTTTTTTTTTACACTGTCAAACGTAATTCTCTAAAAAGTCTTTAGGGGTCATGGGCCATACAGCAATTTTGGGCCAACGATGCAGAGACCTCAGACATCTCGGGGATCATCATGTCACGAGATACCACTGTGCACTTGTGACAGATTGATAACTGAAAGGTCTGGGAGCCACTCATCTTCATAGCAATATGTATTGTAAGTATTACAAGATCAATCTATGAAAAGATCAGGAGGAAATTGGGTGCCATGCAGTGGGGCATTGAATGGTATTCTCATAGGAGTTTAGTGGAAGTGTCTTTATCTTTTAAATTTTTATTTAGTGAATTGAAATTTACACAGGACATGTGATTTTATATTCAGGCTAGGATGTTAAAACGAAGAATTTAGGCTCAAGAAAACAACTGGAAATACATTAGCTGTAAGCATTATAGACACAAGGTCATCTTTAATGTGTTGACTCCATACAAGTAGCCAAGAAAAACATGAAACTGCGTGAACAGAAAGTCATAAAACCAGAAAAATATTTTCATTTCAGTATTTTTAAGGATGGAAATTGAGACCATCCTGAATGGCCAACAACAGAGGATTGACTAAATAAAATACAGTGTATTTAATACAATGGAATAGGGTGCTTTCATCTAAAATAATATTTCTGAAAATAACTCTTGTGACATAAAAATGTACTCACGGGCTGGAGATATAGCTCAGTTGGTAGAGTGCTTGCCTCACATGTACACAAGGCCCTGGGTTCAATCCCCAGCACCACCAAAAAAGAAAAAAAGAAGTATGGTAAAATGTTTAGTGATAAAAGAAACACTTTTTTTTTGTTTTTTCTCTTCTCTGAAATATAAGTACATTCAGAGCATTCTATCTTTATAGTTTTGTATCAATCTCCAGATAAAAGGCTAGGGGGAAATACATCAACACTTCATAGTGGTTATCTATGAGTTATGATCTAATGTGTGATCAAAAAAAGATGTGAGGGGCTCAGTGGTAGAGTGCATGTGTGAGGCCCTGAGTTCAATCCCTAGCATGGGGAAAAAAAAAGATGCTGAACTATTTTTGCGATGTGTTCCTAATATGTAATAAGAATGTATTGGGAACATTTTGCATTTGTAGTTTTGTATCAATAATATGGAAAAAAGGCCAGGAAGAAGTAAACCTAAAGTTTGAAGGTGGTTACCTCTGAATTGTAGCACTATAAGAGATCAAAGAAAGATGCTAAACTGTTTTTGCGATGTGTTCCTAATATGCACTATGAATATATTGGGAACATCTTGCATGCATAGTTTTGTATCAATATACAGGCAAAAGGATGGAGGGAAGAAACAAAAAATAAATCTAGTAGTAGTTATCTGTGGATTGCTTTCATACTAAAAGTAAGGTGCAGAATTATTTTTGCAATATGTTCCTGAATATGTAATATAAGTATATATTGGGGACATTTTGCATGCATAGTTTTGTATCTCTCTATGGAAAAAAGGCTGGGAAGAAATATAACAAAATGTGAACAGCAGTTATGCCTGAGTTTCTAGTATCATAAGTGATGCTTGTTTTTCTTTTTATACTTTTATGTATTTTCCAAGTAATTCTTGTATAAACAAAATGTGTTACTTCTACAGCAATAATAAAGCTTATTTTATTTTTAAAAAGAGTTTGTATTAAGTTCTCTTAAGAAGTCTGAATCCTTGACCTGGGGATGGGGGAAAATTCCTGTTTGAGCATCAGTGAACCTATAATACATTTTCAACCTATCTTGGAAAACCTTGCAAAGCTTCAGTTGGATTTACAAGTACAAATGTGTCTTTCCATTTGCTCTTGGCAAAAGAAAAAGTCTACTTTAAAAATATAACCATGACAGAATAATAATAGTAATATTGCTAAACAGACTGCTATCTCCTGTCTAATCAAAGGAACACTTTAAGAAGTAAAGAAAGTTGAAACAGGCTCCTTTTCCTCTAGGAGCAATTCAGGAAGGCGGTGCTTGGATACTTGCCCAGGGTCTCATGGCACACTTGCCAGTTTGGTACACACCTGCATGCCCCCTGCATTTCCCCACAAATTATGTCAAGCTCCATTAAATTGGGTTGGAGGGCACATGTGAACTTGCCCCCGCCCCACCTGCCCATTTTAAGCAGTCCTTGCTCTGGTAAGAGATGAGACAGAACTATTTAGTAACATACCCAGCCCATGATCTGACAAGGCACCTACCAAAGGTTTTAATATCCCTCAATTGCACCACATTAGAAGAAGAACTAGGGTTCCCCCCAGCCTTCTAAAATCGCTCTGGGGGAACTGTTTTCCCCCAAAGAATCATTCCTACTCTAGCAAGTCCATATCACCAGACATTATTTTCAAAATATATCTGTCATACTCCTTAAAGCTGAAGTCGCACTCGTGAGGCAAAACTATTCAATTATAAAGAGATATTCAGGGGCTGGGGCTATAGCTCAGTTGGTAGTGTGTGTACCTCACATGCACAAAGCCCTGGGTTCAATCCCCAGCACCAAAAAAAAAAAAAAATTCAGACTATTCTTCCTGTGTCTTGATGCTATATGCCCTCATTCTGCTTAGCAATAAATAACTACAGCTCAACTTGTCCTTTTACTGAAATGTGTATGCTTCTCTTTTAAGTTTTTCTAAAGCATTTTTCCTTATCACATTATATTAGAGCATATTGACTTGGTACCTAGCTCTGTACTCCTTAACTTGTGGGAAGAGAGAAGGATGGGAGAGAAGCAAGGGTTAAGGCAATCCTGAGCCAGAGAGGCCTTGAACAGTGGAATTCCTTCCTCTGTCTGCCACCTGGTACTGAGCAAGAATCAGCTGGGGCTTTGACCTTCTTCTGAGCCATGTCTGATCACACAGAAAACTTGCTTTGCTAAGCTCAGTGCTCCAAGTGGCCTCCTCTCCCCTAGGCCTCAATCCGGTTACTGGTAAACAAAGTGTGTGAAACAGGGGTAGACTATGGGTGGGACCCTTTCCTAAAGGACAGATCTCATTTCCAGGCCTGAGAAAGAGAGAAATCCCCTGATTTGAGCACTGATCTTAACCCTTCTCATTTACCAGTGAAAAAAAAAAGATCCAGCTCCTGAATTTCTGAATCAATAAAAATTTCTAGAATTTGGTCAGTGCAGAATGCACTCCTCCTAGTTGGGAATATTCCAAGAGAGGCTGGGGGTGGGGGAGGCAGGGAGGGAGGGAGAGCTTCCCTTTGCTAACAGATCAATCCGACCCTCATTTTACAGAAGAGGAAATCGAGTTACAGAGAGGAAATAACTCACAGAGAGAAGTCATGCAGAGAATTGAGGGCAACGATAGAACGTGACCCTTCATCTTCAGGGCTCTTTCCAGTAAAATACACTGGGTCTAAAGGACAAACGGAGAGACCCAAGACAAGGATGTGGGACTTCATGTGGGATGCGAAAAGCAGAGAGGACAGGGGAGAACAATCCAGGAAGGGGGAGCATAGCATGAATAAAGCACAGGCAGAAATGGATGCTATCTGTCACTAGAATAGTTAGAAGATAGCCTGGAGGAAACTGTAAAGATCAAGTCTTGCTTCTCCTCGTGGCCTTTGCATACTTTTAAGGGTATAACAGGGTTTCAAGGGGTGCAACAGCCCCTCCTCCCCCAAATATGGCAAGATTTCTTAGGGCACAGGTTTAATTCAGTAGTGAAAATTTTAAAGCATTGCTTTTCTGTTAAAGTGAGCACAGATTTAAAAAGATAAAACTGAGACCTTAAAAGCATTTCAAGCTTGTTACAGGCTCCTCCAGGCTGTCCTGGGACTCACACTCCAGTCTCATGCTGACGGAATATTTATGCACTAGTCTCCAGACATTTGGCTTTTTGTTTTTCCTGCCAGTACCAGATTCTCCTTGTCTTCTGATAACAGCACCCCTCCTGGGTTCTTTCCTTTTGGGGAACTGCCCCTCCTCCACTGCAATCTAGGGCTTTTGCAAGGGCTGCCAATCACAGGAAACGGTTGAGCCTCCCACCAGGCAAGAGACCCAAGGTTGACCAATCATAATATTCCATCCTCCTTTCCATGGTGATTGCCCTAGAGAAAATTCACGTGACCCCAGCCTAATCAATCAGAGTACTTGCCTGGGATTTATTTCTTTTTTCAAATACTGAAATGGATGGAGTCTCTCTTCTGAAGTTTCTAAACCTGGTGTTGTATCAAGCTAGGCCCTCCTTTACCCTGTTCTACCATGTCCACTATGGGAGGACCCATACCAGGAGAGGGACAGAGACAGAAACACAGGATGATGTTGTTTGTGTCCCTGGACCCACACTATTCTGTGTCCAGCTCCTCTTCCTTCCCTCTGTTACCAGAGCACATTTTCCTTTTTAAAATTTAAGCCATTTTATTTAGTTATTCCACAAATACTTAACCAAAGTATTCTAAGTGCCAAGCACCATTGCTGGACCTGGAAATAGAGTGGTGAATGAAAGAGGTGGTTTGAAGACCCTGCTGTCCCGGGTTCAGGTGCTAGATTGGGCCATGCTTCTGTCACTTGCAACTGAAACAATACTGCCTGCCAGATCACAGAAGACTTAACATGCTAGCTTAGAGACTCTTACAAGCAACAGGAGTCTGAAAAACTTTTGAGCAGAGGAATCACATGCTCTAGATTTGAGGCTGAGCCAGGTTGGAAGGAGTGACTACTGAAGGGTTGAAATGTGGTGGTGGTGGGGATTCTGATTTGCTCAATCAAAAAAAATATTCTCATGAATCAAGGTATCTGGTGTGAAATCTAATTCTGAAGGAAAAGAAGCTCTCAGGAAGTGTTCCAGCCTTCCCTGGTTTGCTCCATTTTATTGTCCTTTGCCAGTGCCCTGGACTGACACTAGGCTTTGGCGCCCACTCAGCACTGGATTCCCGCCCCCAACACACACACACACACACACACACACACACACACACACATCTACACCTATCTACACATGGAGTCCATGTACCACTGACAGTAACTTGTTAGCTGAGGGGAAGGCTGTTGTCTCCCTGCCCCAATCTACTTACTTTTATGACCCAGTCCAAGTGCTTCCTTCTTCTGAACCTTCTTTTAACTCTTGCCAGTGTCCAGTGTCCAGACATTTGCTCAGAGAATATGATTTTTTTCGGGTGTGCTTTCTGCAATTCAGTAGGGTTATTCATACTAGCCAAAAGGTTGAAGCAACCCAAATATCCACTGATGGATGAACAAATTATATCTTCAATAGAATACCATTCAGTCTTAAAATGTGCTATGGTTTGGATAAGTGTCCCTCAAAGGCCCATGTTGCTAAAGGCTTGGTTCCCAGCCTGTGGTACTATTGGGAGGTGGTGGAGACTTTCAGAGGGAGATTCTAGTGGGAGAAAGTTAAGTCATTGGTGGCATGCCCTCAAAGGGGATTATGGGGCTCACAGTCTCTTCCTTCTTCTCTCTCCACTTCCTGTTATGAGGCAAACAGCTTCATCTGCCACCTAATCCAGCTATGATGTGCTCCCTCACCACAGACCCCAAAACAATGGGGATAACCTACTGTGAACTGAAACTTCCCAAACTATTAGCCGACACAAACATTTTCTCATTTTTAATATCTCAGGTATTTGTTACAGAAGTGGAAACCTGACTGACACAAAAAGGGAGAAAAGTCTGACACATATACTACAAATGAACCTTAAAGACACTATGCTAAGTGAAATAAGGCAGACACAAAAGGACAAATATATAATTCTACCTATATGAGTTTTGTGGTTCTATGAGTATTCAAACTTTTAAAGACAAAAAGTACAATGGTGTTTGCCATGGCGGGGGGGGGGGAGGGGAGTAGGAGAGAGAGGGGTGTTAGTCATTATGCACAGAACTTGTTTTGGATGATGAAAAAGTTCTGGAAATGGATAGTGGTGATGATTGCACAACAGTGTAAATGTGTTTAAAGCCCCTGAACTGGACATTTAAAAATGATTAAAATGGTATTTTTTTCAGTGCTGGGGTTTGAACCTAAGGCTTCATGAATGCTAGGAAAACAAACACTCTACCACTAAGCTACATCACCAGCCTGAAAATAGCCACTTTTATGCTATTATGTGTATGTTACCACAATGTTTAAAAAGCGCAAGAAACTCTCTGAGATAATAATAACTAAACTTGGGGCAGGGAGGGCAGATGTGGCTTAGCAGTAGAATGCTTGCCTAACATGCATATGAATAAGGCCTAGGTTCCATCTTTGCACTGCAATAACAAATAATAATAATAATTTAAGAACTCACGTTTTCGTGAATTTTTTTCTACGCATGTGTTTTTTCTGATTTTGTCCTATAGATGCCATATTAATTTAAAAATATTTTAAGATATTTTGAACATAAAGCATATAAAATAATAATGCGGATGTGTATAACTACTCAGCTTTAACAAATTTTAATTTTTTTCCACATTTGCTTGATATATATGTAATTTTGTATATACAATATTATTTAATTTGTATGTAACATTAAAATGCACACTTGAGAACCCTTTATAACACCCACTTCAAATATAGGGTCCTATACCCATATTTTTTAATGTACCTGCGTCCTTCCCCAGGTCACTCCCATGCCTTTTACTATTTTCATCTCCCTCCCCAAGAAACATTATCCTGACTTTTGTGTTACTCTTCCCTTGCTTAGAAAACATATTCAGCCACACTTGTATGTACCTCTATTCTGGCTACTTATTGCTACTTCAAAGCAACCTCAAACCCAGTCGCTTCAACAGCTATTTAATTATACCTCCTGATTTTATGGTTAGGAATTTAGGTAGTGTTCTCAGCTACGTAATTTTGGTATTTCACAGGGCAGATGGGCTGGGCTGGATTGTCTCCCTAGAGTCCTCTTATAGGTCTGGAGTCTTAATGGGGAGGGTGAAAGGTGGAGTTCAGCTGAGACTGTTTCCTGGGTATAGCCCCCACAATGACTGGGTGGTACAACTTCTTTTTTGGTAGCTCAAGACTTCCAGAGTGTTCTAAGAGAGCTAAATAGAAACACAGAGCTATTTATGACTTTACTCCAGAAGCTCTGGAACTTCACTTATTCTATTATCTATTGGTTCAGCAAGATTCTTAGGCCAGGATGGATTTAAAGGGAGGGGACTTAGCTCTGCTTCTTAATGGGATGAAAGAATTTCTGGTCATCATTATTCTACCACAGTCCCACACAATATGTTTTTGATGCCAGATGGTGACAGGGGCCCTGTATAGGCTGAGCATTCTATGACAAATGCCACCTCATTTAAGCTTATCCTGATATCTTCTTTTTCTTCTTGTTCTTTTTTTTTTAAACTTTTTTTATTATGGAAAATCTCAAACATAAAAAGAAGAGTGTGTGAACCTCACATATACTCATCACTTCAAAAATTACCCATTGATGGTTCCTCTTGTTACAGCCATATTCTCACCTACATCTCCCATTCCCATATTATTTTGAAACAAATCCCAGGCATTAAGCCATTTTATCAATACATTTACTATGTGTCTTAAAAAGGACACTTTAACAAAAACATAACCAAAACACTACTATTATTATTCCATATTTTGTAAAACACAATAATTCCTTAATATCAGTGGAGATTCAACTAGTGTTCAAATTTCTAATCATCTCTCAAGTGTCAAAGATGTGGTCATATTTTAATGTTTGTTTGATTGGGATCCAAATAAAGTCTAGATATCACTACTAGTGGATATCTAGTCTATCTTAAACTATATCTAGTCTATCTTAAACTATAGGTTCCTCCTTTATGATATTTTTCCTTGCAATTTATTTGTTGAAGATATCAGGTTTTCTGTCCTGTAGAGTTTCCCCCTAGTCTGGAGTTGGCCATTTGCATCCCCGTGAAGTCATTTAACTTGTTTTTCAGTCTCATTCATTGCCTGTAAATTTTTACTTGACTGTATGGGTTCGAATAAATTCCTGTTTGATTTTTCTCATAGGTAGAATATTCTGGGCTGAATACTCTCTCCAAAAGTCATGTCCATCTGAAACCTGTGAATGTGACCTTATTTGAAAATAGGGCCCTTGCAGATAAAAATCAAGTTAAAGATGAGGTCCTATTGGATTAGGTTTCTCCAAATCCAATGACTGCTGTCCTTATAAGATGAGGGCAATTTGGAAACAGACACATATGGAGAGAAGACCATCATGTGAAGATGGAGACAGAGATTGAAGTTATGATGCCATCAAGGAAATCAAAGATTGCCAGCAGTTGGGTTGAAAGTGTAGCTCAGTTGTCAAGTGCTTACCTGGCATGCACAAGGCCCCGGGTTCCATCCCCAGTGGAAGGAAGGAAGAGAGGGAGGAAAGAGGAAGAGTTAAAGAAGGCTCTTCCCCTAGAGACTTTGAAGGGGCACAGACTGTGAGCACCTCAATTTTGGATTTTTAGCTTCCAGAACTGTGAGAGAATAAACTTCTATTGTTTGAAGACACTCGGTTTATGATACTTTGTTACAGCAGACACAGGAAATTCATAAGGTGGTAGTTTCTTTGTCCATCTAGAAGCATATAATAGACAAGCATGGTGGTGCATACCTGCAATCCCAGTGACTCTGGAGGCTGAGGAAAAAAGATCTCGAGTTCAAGGCCAGCCTCAGCAACTTAGTGAGACTCTGTCTCAAAATAAAAATAAAAATGGCTGGAGGTATAGCTCAGTAGTAAAGCACCCTGGGTTCAATCCCCAGTACCCCCCCAAAAAAATGCACATAGTATCTGGTTACATCTCTTTTTGTGATGCTGCCATTGATGGTTAATTCTATTATTATTTTCTTATTTATTAGTCAAAACATTTATATAAACATTATATAAGGAGAGATATCTCCTCCTAGGAAAAACAGTACAAATGCTTGCTTTTCTTATTTTTCCTTTTTTTAAAAATCAACAATGAATTGCTTTTCTAGTATCCTCCAACAGTGAATAATAAACTGAGTTTGTTTTTATTTTATCCTTTTGGTACAACAAAATGATCCATTCCAGTCTCTTTTGTATACTTCTTGACCCAGACCTTGAATTAGCAATTTCTCCAAGGAGCCCTGTTTCTTGCAATGGGAACTGATGATTTCAAGGTCACCATCTGACCCTTGCATACCATATTTCAAATTACAACCAGGCCCTTACATCTGCCTCTCAATCCCCTTTACCTTGCTCTGTTTTCCATAGTACTATTCTCCTCATGATACACTGGATAACATATATATCTATTAGTTATTGTACACACCACAAGAGTAGAGATTGTGAGCCAGGCTCAGTGGCATGGGCCTGTAATCCCAGTGTCTTAGAAGGCTGAGGCAGGAGGATTGCAAGTTCAAAACCAGCCTCAACAAAAGTGAGACACTAAGCAACTCAGTGAGACCCTCTCTCTAAGTAAAATACAAATAGGGCTGGGGATGTGGCTCAGTGGTTGAGTGCCCCTGAGTTCAATCCCTGGTACCTCCTCCCTAAAAAAAACCTATTTGCTATGGAATTTTTTTACAATGCATAATGAATCCCATGTAACCAGTACCAACAATTAATCATAATATCATAATCATAAACATAAGGGCACTGTAGTTTATTCTGTATCTGCCCTATTCCTCCCATTTCATTGGATTATTTTCACAGAAATTTCAAATGTCAACATTTTATAATACATATTTAATATGGCCCTCCCTCATGTTTGCTTCATGAGGGCATAAAGGACTGTTTTCACTTTACTGTTGGATTCCCAATCTCTAACTGTGCCTGGCACACAGTAGGTTCGGTAAGTACCCATGGAGTGAACAAATGAATTGGATATATAGAAACGTAAGTGAAGGGGAACAGGAAGGTATTCAAAATACAGTAAGATAAACTGAAATCTATTTCCATGCATGTATGAGCTTGTCAGGGTGAACAGAACTACTACATATAACTATAAAGCTCCAATTTAAAAATGAGAAGCTGGTGAATAAAAAAAAAAGAACAAGTCAACAAATTTAAGAAACACACAATAAGATTCCTTATTTTCAGATACAGACTGCAGAGGAAATATTTAACTGAATTTCCAACTTTTCTCTCAGGATTCAATATGAAAATATTGTATTTACTATGACACATATTTTTGAAGATTAGATTTCCCCCCCAATGCTAGTGATGGAATCCAGGGCCTTGTGTGCTAACAGATACTCTACCTCTTGGCCACACCCTCAACCCCCAAAGGATGATTTTGGTTCCACCTTAAGAAGCTAACCCTAACAGCATTTCTGTGTATGTGTGTGTGTGTGTGTGTGTGTGTTTGTGTGTGATGCTGGGGTTTGAACGCAAGGCCTTGTGCATGAGAGGCAAGCACTCTATTAACTGTGCTATATCCATAGCCCCTTTCTTCTCTTTTCTCCCTGATTTTAATTAACAAATATTTGTCAATGAAATTAATGCAGGAAGGAACAAAGTAGGAAGTACAAGTCCTGTGTACCTGAGGTTAGGGACAGAGGAAGGGCAGGCACATTTTCACTGGGGCAGCTGTGGCACACTGATACATCATAACAGCTGGGTTAATAGGGCTCCTTCTAAATGTCCCCAGGGATATCTTGGCTACATCAAAGTGTCTCGCATCCTGTTTATGTCCTTTAGCCTATTATTTTTCTAGGAAAATACCTTTGCATATGCATTTTGTTTAATTTTTAAAGCTATTCATGGCTCAGCACAGTGATGCACACCCATAATCCCAGTGACTCAGAAGGCTGAGGCAAGAGGATCATAAGTTCATGGCCAGCCTCCTTAGCAAGACCTTGTCTCAAAACAAATTAAAAGGGCTGAGGATATACTTTAGTGATAGAGTACCCCAGGTATAATCTCCAGAACCACAATAAATAAATAAGTAAATAAGTGCTCTTTGTGGGCTGGGGATGTGGCTCAAGCGGTAGCGCGCTTGCCTGGCATGCGTGCGGCCCGGGTTGGATCCTCAGCACCACATACCAATAAAGATGTTGTGTCCACCGAGAACTAAAAAATAAATATTAAAAATTCTCTCTCTCTCTCTCTAAAAAAAAAAAAGTGCTCTTTGTGTATTAAATTTTCTTGCTTGTCAAATATGTAACTTTTTTTTCCTCCAAGTTATTGCTTGTGTTTCCAATTTTGTGGTGATTTCTGCCATTCTGGAGTGATCCTTACTGTGGTCAATTCTATCAATACTTTGCCTGTGTTTCTGCCTTAGATATCATGCCGAGAAAGGTCTTCCTCACCCTAGGATTGTAAAAATGTTCACCTGCATTTTCTTCTGGGCTGTTTTGGTTTGATTTTGTCATGTTTAAACTTTCAGGGCACTATCAACTTTTTTGGCAATAATACACATTTATTGAGTGATTATAATATGCCATATTCTGTTCTAAGCACCTTACTTTGAGCATCTCATCTGAAAGTGCAGTAGCTCCAGAGGTAGGGGCTGCGGGAGCCTGTTTCACAGGTAGAAAACAGGTAGGGACAGGGCTGGGGATGTGGCTCAAGCAGTAGCGTGCTTGCCTGGCGTGCATGCGGCCCGGGTTCGATCCTTAGCACCACATACAAACAAAGATGTTGTGTCCACCAAAAACTAAAAAATAAATATTAAAGATTCTCTCTCTCTCTCAAAAAAAAAATAAATCTTCTCTTTAAAAAAAAAAAGAAAAGAAAACGTAGGGACAAGGAGTTTGTGTACTTATCTAGAATTAAACTGCTGGGGAAACCCAGTCATCTAGTGTTGCAGCCTACAAGGGTTAACTGTAAAGGTTTAAGTCAGTATATGTGAAGTATCTGGAGTAGGACAATCAATAGAAAGTAGCAGATTCAAAATTATTACTGCATTGTCCTCATAAACATGATTTCTGATGGCTACATTTATTTGAAAAAAATGCATCTTTTAAAAGTTTATTTATTTTAAAAAATATTTTAGTTGTATGTACCTTTATTTTAGTTATTTATTTTTTTAAGTGGTGCTGAAGATCGAACCCAGTGTGTCCTCACATGTGCTAGGCGAGTGCTCTACTACTGAGCCACAACCTGAGCCCATTAAAATTCATTTTTAAATTTGTGATTCCCTCACAAGCACAAAAAGCCTTTAGAATCCCATGGGAATACATAAAACCATTAAAAAAAGAGTTATCAGTGAATTTTGGAAGGACATACACCAACATGTAAAAAATTTTGTTGGCTAGTGGAATTCCAGAGTATAAAACAACCTTTGTCTCCATTTCTAGTTTTCTAGAAAGAGTATGTCTTTATTTCCTGATGAGAAAAATAGCCACAGTAACTGCTATATGTATGTTTTTAAAAGGCTGTCAATGGGAGGAATCAGGCAGGATCTAGAGGGTGACACTAGGTTAGAAGAAAAATTTCTTTTTCTTCCTTCTTTCTTTCTTCCCCCTTTGGTACTGGGGAGTAAACCCAGGGACACTTTACCACTGAGCTCTATCTCCTGTACTTTTTTACTTTTTATTTTCAGACAGGGTCTCATTATGTTGCTGGGGTTGACCTCAAACTTGTGATCCTCCTACCTCAGCCTCCTGAGCCACTGGGATTACAGGTGTGCAAAACCATGCCTGGCTCTTTTCCCTTTTTCTTTTGATAACCTGGGAAGAACACAAAGCTGATAGAAAGGGTCAATAGAGAGGGGGATTGTGGCTCTCAGGAGCAGCAACGGAGAGTTGGGGAGGGAGCAAGGTCTGCCAGGAGGCAGCAGGTAAGATGAGATATACTCTGTATTCATACTATTATACGAAACAGAAAGATTAGAAGTAAAGATGTAAAAATGTTAATACTAGAGTTGGCTGCATTTTAATTCTATTCTGTATTTTTTTGTCTCCTTGATTTTTCTTTCTATATATTCCTTTGCTCTTGATATGTGATTTTTAAACCAGGAGGAAAATGTTTTTTAACATGAAAACAAAAGTAGAAAATCTGTTTCCTAGTGTAGAAGCGTCTTAAGTTGGAGGTAGCTGATGGAGGCGTGAGGCACCTGATTCTAGGCCAGAGGCCACCCTGGAAGAACATGTGACAGGAACACACATGTAACACACAAATTCTGGGGCTTTCCACTCTCTAGTGTTCTATCTTTCCAGGTGAGAGGAAATACTCAACTAAACTCTTAACTTTTCTCTGAGGATTTGAATATGCAAATATTGTATTTAATATAACAAAAATTCTGTATAAAGATGATTTGGGTTCCTGCTTAGAGGCTCACTCTATCCAACAGGTTTATTCTTTTTTTCCCCTGATTTTAAGTAACATGGTTATAAAAGAAGATTAAACAGTGCAGAAAGAAAAAAAGTAGGAAGTAAGAGTCCTCCAGACTGGAGGCTGCTGCTACTTTCTGTCATGCCCACCATTGAATAATTTCATAATTTTATCCATTTCTTCTAAGAGGGACACTTCTATTTTAGTTTCTCAGATATTGGGATACCCATTACAATTAGTGGTGGGTGTGGTAGATTATCTGCCCTGTCACCCACATATCCCCTTCTAGAAAGATCTTTTTTCCATGGTGGCTGAGAATGTTGCCAGAAAATGGCCCTCTGTGAGTGGCCAACTTTCTTCAGAATCACCTCTATTGAAAAAAGCCACTTCAGCAGAAGAGATACCCCAGTCAACACAGGGTTATAATATGTCAAAATACATTCTACTGTCATGTATATTTAAAATGAATTTTAAAAGAATTTAAAAAAGAAGCAATGTACTCACAACAATGTAGAGCTATGCTGAAGGCATGTCATCCTAACTTCTGGACTTCGCTGAAGGGATGGGGGAAGTTTTGGGTGAGACTGCTTTGCAGCTCAACCCCTAGATGTGCCTCATCAACCCTATTTCCTTCTGCCCTCTCAAAAGGATCAATTTCAAAAGCACTTTTTTGGTACCAGTGATTGAACCCAGGGGCATTCAACCACTAAGCCACATCTCTAGCACTTTTTATTCCTATTTTTTTTTTAATTGCCGAGTCCACCTTTAAACTCACAATCCTCATGCCTCAGCCTCCCAAGCCACCAATGTGCCCGGCTCCAAGGGTACTTTCTTTTTCTTTTTTTAATTTTTTTAGTTGTTGATGGACACAATACTTTTATTTTTTTATTCATTTTTTATGTGGTACTGAGAATTGAACCCAGTGCCTCACACATGCTAGGTAAGCACTCTGCCACTGAGCCACATCCCCAGCCCTCCAAGAGCGCTTTCTAATACACTTCCGGCATCCTCACCTTCTCAGTGCTTCCTGACCAGAGGACCCAACCTGCAACATATCCCAAATTAACCGGCAGCATTTTTCATTTTTTTATTGGTACATAAAATAATGAGGGGCTGGGGATATGGCTCAAGCGGTAGCGCGCTCGCCTGGCATGCGTGCGGCCCAGGTTCGATCCTCAGCACCACATACCAACAAAGATGTTGTGTCCGCCGAAAACTGAAAAATAAATATAAAAATTCTCTCTCCTCTCTCTCTCTCTTAAAAAAATAAAAAAATAAATAAAATAATGATATACCATGTGATTGATAATATCTTAGATTTGATGAAACATGGAGATATTTAAACTACATATGTGAGTTTGTTAAAACTATATTTCCCCCATGATCCTCATTTTTACCTTAACAAGCACAAAGCTTCACATTCTCGGCACTTGAGAGTAGACGTTATATCTGGCTGCTTCCCCAGCACCAATTTCTCACTTCTTCCTTCCTCATTGAATCCTGATTTTGTTCCATGTGTTCCAGGGGAAATGGGCTTTAATCTTAGCTCCAGCAGTGGGCTGGACTGGGCAAAGGGCAGTCCAGCCCCAGTTGCCAGTGACAGCTTAAGGAATGGGCATGTGAGCCCATTTTGTCCAGTGAGACTACAGAAGAGAGTTTCACCACTTACAATAGAGTTGACAGAACTGGGCATGGCAGTGCATCCCTGAAATCATAGCTGCCTTAGAGTCTAAAGCAGGAGGATCACAAGTTTGAGGCCAGTGCCAGCCTCAGCAACTCAGCAAGATTCTGTCTTAAAATTAAATAAAATAAAAGGGCTGGAAGTGTAGCTCAGTGGTAGAGCACCTACCTAGCATGCACAAAGCCATGAGTTTCATCCCCAGCACTGCAAAAAATAAATAAAACAGTTGACACAGAAAGCCTTTCTTGAGGAAACCTTACAGATTACTACTAGTTGTTCTCATCTAACCACAAGAAGGACCACCCTTTGTTATTTCCTTTTTGCAGAGGTGGGCCTTTGTGCATGCTGTGCAAGCACTCTACCACTGAGCTGTACTCAGCCCAGGACCAGCCTTTAAGAGAAGAAGGCACTCTGGACAGCAGAGCCACAGGATGGCAAGCACATGGGTCCCTGGCATCATATTGAAGCAGTGGATCAAACTGATCAGGACTGAGCTACCTCTGGACATCCTGCTTATGCAGCCAATAAACTCCTCTATTGTCCAAGCCAGTTTGAGCTAGGTGACCTGACTGGAAAATCTGTAACATCCTAACTGGCAGAAAGATCCTTACAATAACCCCAATCTACCCATCTAGCTTTCTCCCTTATCACTACATCTCTGTCACAACCAAATGAGGCTACTCACCATTTATCCCATGGCCCTGTGATTTTTTTACACCTATCTGTTGGCCCAAGTAGACCTGCTGGCTGAAAGCTTTCCCTTGCCTGCCTTCCTGTCAACCTTTCCTAAAGTCTCCCTTGGAATGTTGTTTCTTCCTGGATGTTCCAGTCTTCCCCTTCCTGTTCCCAGCAAGCACTAGCCATGCCTTTCTCTTCCAGGCCTGAACCTCAGCTTTGTCTTACATTAGAGTCACTTGTATACTTGACCCCAAGCCCCTTGAGGGCAGGGACAGTGTGTACTCATCTTATGCCTGAGACAACCAGCACAGAGCCTGAGACACAAAATTATCTACCAAATTTAGTCACTCCTTTAGCCCATGTCACCCTAGACAATTAGACAATCACTTTCTATTCATAGAAATGTGACCCCACATTTTGAAAATGGAGTCAGAGACTAACTGAAGGCTACATCTCCCCCCAAGTTCTAACCAAAGATCTGTTGGTCCCTTGTGGACCTTTTGTAACCACACAGAACACCTGAATAGCCAAAACAAGGTTCCCACAGTTATCAGAATGCTTGCAGAGAGGTGACTTCAGAAGTGCTGAGCTTCAGGAAGACCCAGATTGAGGAGGGCTTTGACAATTTTAAGAAAGAGGAGGGGGCTGTGTAGGTTAGTGGTACAGTGCATTTAGCATGCACAAAGCCCTAAACTCAATTCTCAGCGCCAAAAAGAAATAAGAAGAAGGAAGGAAGGAAAGGAGGGAGTGAAAGAAAGAGAAAGAAGGAAGGAGGGAAGGAAAGAAGGAAAAAGAAAGGAGAGGTGAACAACATGGTGGTTTACACACTGACCCTAGCATCAGAAAGATCTTAGATGGAGTACTGGTTGTGTACCAAATACATCTGTTCTCTGGGACTCAGCTTCTTTATCTAAACAATGGGGGTAATAACAGTACCTTTCTCAAGGGCTTGATGTGAACTCTGAATGAAGCAATACATACAAAGTGCCTATAGGAAATACTTGGTCAAACTATAACTGCCATTCAAAATGAGCCTAGCACTGTGGTGTATGCCTGCAATCCTAGTGGCTCAGAAGGCTGAGAAAGGAGGATTGCAATTTTGATAGCCTCAGCAATTAGTGAAACCTTGTCAAAAAATAAAAAATAAAAAGGTCTGAGGATATGGCTCAGTGGTTAAGTGTCCCTGAGTTAAATACCCAGTATCAAAACAAAACAAAGACCCCCCCCAAAAAAAACCAATAACAAAACAATAACAAAAACAAAACAAGGAGAATGAAGCCCATAAAATGGATGAAAAAAAGACTGGAAAATAGGGGTAGTGAGGAGAGGATGGGAAGGATAAGGAGGGAACAAAACTCCTCTGGGTAGAACTTTCTGTATACCTCTTATTTATTATGCTTCACTGTAATAATGAATGAAAACTAGGATATGGAGAATGGGGGCCTAATTGAAATACAAATGCTAACAAACCAAACTGCACCATAGTACCATAGCCACTTTAAAAGTGATAAAGAAGAAAACAACAATGATTTTGAAAAACAATGTGCTTGATTGGATACTGAAAGCTTAGGACCAAAAGATCTGTGTATAATGAATTCTGGCTAAGAAATCTGTTACAGGTAAATGTAACTACTTTATAATACTAGAGTTAAACAATAAGGGACAAAAGTGCACATAATGAGAGCCACTTTTTCCACTGTTGAAGAAAGAAATTCTTCAAGAAGAAATAAGGAAAAAGGGAAAGCTAGAATGAAACTGTTGTTGTGAATTAGAGTGGATGGCAGTATGAACTCATTTGTATGTTAATGTTTATGATAAACAGGCACAGAAACAGAGATGCATATATGCATGGCTTGGTATGCATGCTTTTATTTCCTAGCTTTATCCCCTGGGAGGACCTAGAAGCAATGACAACCCAATAGCAATGAGCACACTCAGTGCCCAGATCCTGGGTTCTAATACCATTCCCCAAGATTCAGGACAAGAAGTTCCAGGCAGAAGAATCCACATGCAAAATAACTGAACCTTTGATTTCAGCATTCTCAAATATTATATAATTAAAGAAAAGAAAAAAATTTAGGAAAGAAAGTTCTACTGAAAACTACCAAATTTGAAAGTCACTTTAGCCCTGAATCATAATAAGAAAGTCCATTAGGAAGTATGTCCTTATTGTACAAAGAGAAAACTTGAAACTTATTGACAGTTTATCAATAATGTTTGAAGTTACAAATAATAATGAAAAAACATTAAAATGTCATTATTTTAGCTGAATGCAGTAGTGCATACCTGTAATTCCGGTAACTTTGGAAGCTGAGGCAGAAGGATGGCAAGTTCAAGACCAGCCTTGGCAATTTAGCAAGACCCTGTCTCAAAATAAAAAATGAAAAAGGAACTGGGGATGTAGCTCAGTGGTAGAGTGCTTATCTAGCATGCTTGAGGCCCTGGCCTGGGTTCAATTCTCTGCACACTAAATGAGTAAATAAGGGCAAGAAATGTAGCCCAGTGGTAGAATACCTGTGGGTTCAATCCATAGTACCACAAGAAAAAAAAAACTATTGTTTTTTTAAGAAGTTTGAAGGGTCTATAAAATTCACACTTTAAAATGGTAAAGAGTGCGACCACTCTGGAAAGCAGTATGGAGATTCCTCAGAAAATTTTGAAAGAACCACCATTTCACTAGTCATCCCACTCCTCGGTCTAAACCCAAAGGACTTAAAATCAGCATACTACAGGGTCATAGCCACATCAATGTTTATAGCAGCTCAATTCACAATAGCTAAACTATGGAACTAACGTAGATGCCCTTCAGTACATGAATGGATAAAGAAAATATGGCATATACACACAATGGAATATTACTGAGTCATAAAAGAATGACTTTATGACTTTTGCCAATAAAAGGACGGATCTAGAGACTTGTTCTAAGTGAAATAAGCTAATCCCCAAAACTTGGTCAAATGTTCTCTTGGATTTGCGGGTGCTAACATACAACAAAGGGGGGAAAATAGAAGTCCAGTGGATTAGACAAAGGAGAATGAAGAGAAGGAAGAAAAATAGGAATAAGAAAGACAGTGAAAACAGATTTAAAAAAAGGTAAAGAGTACACACAATCATTCATGCTAAAAAGTCTTTTTTTTTTGTCTAAAGTTGCCCACAGGATTATAAAATAAGTCAGAAAAAAAAAAAAACAACCTGAAAAGCACATTGGAGAAACTCTGCAATAAGTCTTCGCAATGTTGTCTAGTGCCAGAGGAAGGCAATTTACATTCTTAAAGATCAGCTGTGACCTCAAAAAGCTGTGTTTAATATAAGTCATTTGAAATTATTACCTCCAATGAGCCTAGTGCTTTCCTCGATGTATCAGTGTATGACTTTCTACACAAGAGTTGCACATTACAGGTTAAGTAGAACTGAACTAAGAGGGCAGATTCTGGAATAAAATTGTCTCAATTCAAATTCCTCATCTGCCACTTATGAGCTGTATGATCTGGGAAAATTTTGCAACCTTCTGGACCTGCTTTTCTTAATCTATAAAGATGGGACAATTGAAAAAACTAAAACAAAACTTCTTTATCAGAATTCTCTTGAGGATTCAAATGTTTAGTACAAGCCAGGCATGGTGATACACACCTGTAATCCTACTGATATTGAAAACTTTCATCTATGCAGGTAGTTTTCAAACTTTCAAGTGTACAAGAATCAGTTGGGGGCTGGGGATTTAGTTCAGTTGGTACAGTGCTTGCCTCACATGCACAAGGCCCTGGGTTCAAGATTCAATCCCCAGCACCACACACATACAAGTATCAGTTGGGTTGGGGGTGTGGCATACATCTATAATCCCAGTGACTTGGGAGGCTGAGTCAAGAGAGTCACAAGTTCCAAGGCCAGCCTCAGTAATTTGGCAAGGCCCTCAGCAATGCAGTGAGACCCTGTGTGAAAATTTAAAAAATATTAAAAGGGCTGGGGATGTAGTTCAGTGGAAAAGCCCCGGAATTCAACCTTCCGTACCTGCCCTCTCAAAAAAAAAAAAAATTATATCTGTAGTAGATCTTCTTATCATTATTCCATAAACAATGCAATCTAACAACTGGTTGTGTGGCATTTTTGTTGAGCTAGAACTAGGCATTATAAGTAATCTGGAGATGATTAAAGTGCACAGGAGGATATGCCATGGATGTCTGCACATAGGCCTCGTAGATAAGGTCAAGTACAGCCTGGCTTGTCTTGAAGCAATGCCCCATGATCTTCACCGAAACATGATAACATGAACAATCTTGTGAGCAGCTGTCCCAAGGCCATTTGTCACCCACCTCCCTATCTTGTGGGGGCTGTCATGAGGCAGTTTCTCATCTGTCTCCCAGGCTCTTAAGGTATGGAACTTTTGACCTTGCCTTTCCACATAGGGTACAGCTGCAGGCCATAAAATCATTAAGCTGGAGTCTAGAGCTGACTCCCCCATGACAGAGTAACCCACCACTCTCATGGTCCTCTGGGACTAGAGATATGGGGAATTGACACCTTGCTTTTCTTGGTCATGCTAAGTAGTAAACCATCTGTATGTACTTGGGCTTGTTTCTTTCCCAACTAAATCTATGGCAGAATGGCAAGTCCAACTGAGGAGCTATAGATGTTGTTAAAGACCACCTGATGGTACTAAAGACTATTAGGAAAATTAAAGAGGCAATTAATGGAGAGAGACTTTGAGGCTGTTAGAGAAGGAGGTCTGGACAGGGTTCACCAAGGTGACATAACTTTGAGCCAGCCATGTTGATGGGGGGCAGAGAGGAGATTGGAAGGAGTAGTTACAGAGGCCCAAGGCAAGGGGGAGATTGGCAAGTTTAAGGCACTGAAAGGATGGCAGTGTGGTTGAAGTGAACAGGAGAAGGATAATTAGTTGAGGATTATAGAGAAGCAAGCAGGGGCTATAATTAACACATGGGTCTGCAGGCCATATTTGTTTTTTCAGTCAGTAGTTTTCTTAGGTGTTAAGCAAGTGATGTGATCTCATTTATATTTTCAAAAGATTATGTTCCTCCCAAAGAAAAAAAGTTATTAAAAATTAAAGATCATGACCACTGCAGGGCAGTCTGAATAGTAAGGAAGAGTGAAAGGGGGACCAGTTGAGAGTGCTCTGGCTAAAGCTGTGCAATGAAAGAAAGGTAAGAGGAGGGATTACAGAGCCTGCTCAGCAGGCCTGTGGGGCAGTGATGTGACCAGGGTGAGAGGCAGGGAAGAGCAGATTCTCCATCAGTGAAAGGACTTTGTAGTTGGGCACGGTGGCACACACACCTGTAACCTCAGTGATTTGGGAATCTGAGGAAGGAGGATTACAAGTTCAAGGCCAGTTTGGGAAACTTTGCAAGACCCTATCTCAAAACAAAACAAAAAGGACTGAGGATGTGGTTGAGATAACGTGCCTCTGGGTTTCATCAGGACTAGAAAACAAAAAAGACTTTCCTTGCAAAATGGGGAGCTATGAGAGCAATTCTAGCCAAAGAGTGATTCAAGTTTGACTATTTTAAAAAAAATTTTTAATATTTATTTTTTAGTTTTTGGCGGACACAACATCTTTGTTGGTATGTGGTGCTGGGGATCAAACCCAGGCTGCACGCATGCCAGGCGAGTGCGCTACCGCTTGAGCCACATCCACAGCCCTTGACCATTATTTTTTTAGATGGACACTTGCTGTGCTATCCATGCTATCCTTGAGCTCCTGGGTTCAAGGGATCCTACTGCTGGAGATCAGGACAGAGGCCACTATAACAATCCAGGTAAGAAACTATGGCCAATTTTTCATGGCAGCTTCGCTTCACTAATCTCTTCTCTCCATTGATTTGGTCATTAAACATGTGAGATGGTCTCAACCTTCTCTGGGAAATGTGCTGTAAATAAATTAATGTGCATAAAGCACTTAGCATAACATGTGACATATATTAAACATATTAAATAATTATCACTGGTATTACTAATATTTCTGAAGCCCTTGCTTTCAGAAGAGCTCTTAGAGGTTCTTATGCCTTTAAAAATGCAAATAAAAACTGCTTAAAACCCCCAGGGCCTTCACATTATGGAATGCAGAAAAGTCATACTCTGCCACAGCCTTCAAGGTCACCCATGGTCAGGGTCTGGACTTCCTCTCTGGTCACAGGTTCTACCACTCTCCTGTCAAGTACCTCAGATGGCTTGTCACTATCTCAGCTTCTTTTGCTTGGCTATTCCTACTGCAAGGAACTCTTTTCTCCTAGCTTTTCCCTATAGCTGGTTTCTTCTCTAATCCCTTTCAGCCCAACCATGACCTTACCTAATCACTCTGTTTAAGGAAAGAAGCCACTCTTCAGGACTCAGCACATTGTTTTTATAATTTCTTTACAGCCTGTCACTATTTGAAATGCTTCTGTTTACTATTCCTTTCACCAACCAGACTTACTCTCCACAAAACCAGAAACTTGCTTGTCTTCTCTAGTACTTGGAACACAAAGGGGGCTGTGTGTTTCTAGAATCTCAGATGCAGGGAAGGACATCAGTTGATTGACTTTCCAAGCTAATGGTAGAGTAGTAGGTCAGGTTATTACAAATCATTTATACCTGGAATTAAAAAGGAACCCACCAGTATGTACTACAGGTCGTCTTCTCTCTTTTGTTTCCTTTCTTTTGAAGTACTGGAGACTGAACCCAGGCATGTTTACCACTGAGCTACATTTCTACCTTGATGCAGGGTCTCACTAAGTTGCTGAGGCTGGCCTTGAACTTGAGATCCTTCTGAGTCTTCCAAATACCTGGAATTATGGGTGTGCACCACCCATGCCTTCCTACAGGAATGATTCTAAGCATTCAAAATAAAGGAATGCACAAAGGGTGCAACACACACAAATTTTCCAGATAACTAAGCATTAACATTTTTTTAGGTGGTAATATTCCTAAAATGTACAGTTTTCTATCTCCCTAAATAGACTTAAATGGAATTTCATTTTCCTTTATTTATGAACACTCCTTCTACAGGGTTGTAATGAAAGGGAAGCCCTGAGGGATTACTAAAGTGTGATTTTTTAAAGGGTTTATTTTATTTTATTTTGGTACTGAGGATTGAACCCAGGGGTGCTCAACCACTGAGCTACATCCCCAAAACTTTTTTTATATTGTTTTAGAGACAGGGTCTCACTGAGCTGCTAAGTGCCTCCCTTAGTTGCTGAGGCTGGCTTTGAATTTGCACTCCTCTTGTCTCAGCCTCCTGAGCCACTGGGATTACAGGCGTGCGCCACCGTGCCTGACTCTAAGGTGTGATATTTATGACCATTTGCTCCTATATTAAATGGCCCTGGGAAAATAATTTTTTTCTAATTTTACTTTTTCTTTCCTCTGGACTATCAACCTGAAAATGACTCTGGCTCTTTTTAGCATGTCCTTTCCCCTAATTTATAAATTTGATCTGTTCAAAGTTGATTAAAGAAGCTGGGCATGATAGAGCATACCTGTAATTCTAGCAACTCAGAAACTGAGGCAGGAAGATTGCAAGTTGAAGGCCAGACTGGGCAACTATCAAGATAATCTTGAAATAAAATCAGCTGAGGATGGAGCTCAATGGTAGAGCTCCCCTGAGTATCCGTAGTACTGCAAAAAAGGTTAAAAAATAAATTATTAACATTGTATTCCTAAAATTCATGTTAAGAAAAGGTCTGAGGTGGACATGTGATGCATGCTTATAATCTCAGTAGTTCAGGAGGCTGAGACAGGAGGATCACAAATTCAATGCCAGCCTCAGCAATTTAGCAAAGCCCTAAGGAACTCAGTGAGATCCTGTCTCAAAATAAAAAATAAAAAGGGCTGGGGAGGTCGCTCAGTGGTGGAGTGCCCCTGGGTTTAATTCTGGTATGAAGAAAAGAAAAAAAGGAAAGGAGGTCTGAGGAATGGTGTTTTGATAAAAAGGGAATTCATAATGGTTTGGTAAAGATGCTTTTCTTCCTGGCAGTTACATGCATTTCAGGTTGGGTTGGATTGGGTCACCAGTTAAACATTATACTTAACTACAAACTAGAGTTTGAATCAGAAGGGGAAAGTTTAGTTTCTTCATGATATTGACCCAAGAATCAGGCAAATTGAGGTTTAAATCTTGGTGTTGCCACATGCTAGCCATGTACCTAACATCCTGGAACACTCATTTGATTTCCAGCAGAGATCAATGCTGATGAAGCATTTGCTATGTGAGGCCACTGTCCTGTTTTACCTGCACTGTAGCAACTAATTAATGATCAGGTATTCACTGTAGCAGGTAATTAATCCTTTGCTGTTCACTCATTCAATAATCTATGAGCTTCTACTAGTCGCAAAGCTCTGATCAAGGCACTAAGTATACATTAATGAATAAGACATATGACAGTATCTGCTTCTCCTATGAGACTTGCATTCTAATAGGGGTGAGAGTGGAGTATAGATAGTGAACAATAAATGCAAATGTAAATCATATGCCATATTATTGGGTTATACCACTCAAAACTGCCAATAGTTTTTTACCTACAAAGATGGTAATTTCATATGGTTCAACACAGTAGAAGGTAACAGTGTGATCAAAAGGAGAGTAAGGAGGCTTAGCAGTGGGAGCAGGATGCACTATTAATGAGGTGACATTATTAATGAGTTGACACTATTAATGAGGTGACATTTGCAGGAGGAAGACATAAGTCAGAAGTTATTTTGTGTATTGCCATCACATTTCTTAGATTTTTTTTTTAAATTTTGGTACCAGAGACTGAACCCAGGAGTGCTTAACCACTAAATTACATTCCCAACCCTTTTTGTTTTGAGACAGGGTCTCACTAAGTCTTTAGGGCCTCCCTCACTAAGTTGCTGAGGCTGGCTTTGAACTTGTGGTCCTCCTGTCTCAGCCTCCTGAGTCACTGGAATTTCAAGGTGTGCACCACCATGCCTGGTTGATTCATGTTTTAACATTGACTTCAACCTTAAAGGTTATAAAGGTCAAATAAGATAATAGAATTGAAATATTTTCTCAACAAAGAAGTTCTAGGACTAAAGAAAATTGTTATTTAACATTATTTAAAGCTCCCTACTTTATTGCTGGGAATTACAGCAAATTTTGAAAGGAATAAACATAGCCAGATGGCTCACAAGGTTGCTAGTTCATACCTCACCTGCAATAGAAAAGCAAGTAGGAGTTCTGGTGTAAAACTATTCCCCTGCTCCCAGAAAACAAAGGAGATTTTGTTGTTGTTCTCTAGTCAATGATTATGATTAGGTATATAATTAGGTTATAACAGGACATGTCTAAAAACAATCTGTTGAGATGTGGCTGAGATCACAGTCTGAACAACTTCAGAATTCCAAGAGAAAGGCATGTTCTGTTGGCAGAGTCAAATGTGTCGGAAATTTAGTCTCTGAAGGAGGTAGGAACTCTGCTAGCTCCACCAACCCATTCCATCATAATCAATCAGTACTTGCTGTTTGGGAAAGATAACCATTAAACTAGCTACTAAAATTTTAAAAGGTAGCTAATAGAAACTATACTAAGTTAATCTACAGAGAAAAGATAGGTATGTATAGGTTATCTTAAAGACAGTCCTTGAAAAATTAAAAAAGTGGTACATTTTTAAATTCATTTATTTGCATTTAAAAGGAACTGTTGACAAAGATTCACCAGAAATAATCTGAACAGGCGGGAAGATATAGTCAACACTACTGAAACAGGTTTATTCGACTGAACAAAGCCTCTTAGATGCTGTCATTGATGTGAAAACTGCTTCTTACTTTTCTAATATACATATGGTAGTATAATTAACAATATTCAATCACTTCTGTTCTTTCCTGAATATATAAAAATTAAAATACCAATTAAAAAACTAATATATCTTCTCTTTCAATGTTTCTTACAGATACAATTTCAATATTCTCATTTAATAGTGGTGTAGTTTAAGAGATTTTTTCATTCACAAGTTAAACAACAATCCATCAACCGATAGTCTCTAAGCCCATAGTGCAAATTAAAAGTTCAGGAATGCAGCAACCGAGATTTCTAAAAATACAAAACAGATAAAATTCATAGAAGGTTCATGCAAAGAGCTTTACTAAGCAGATGGCCACAGAACTAGAACATTGATGATTTTACTAGTGATGTCAATGGGACTCCCGATGTTTCTGGACCCAACTTGAACTCTCATCTTAGGCTTTGTATTTTGCTTTCCCAGTTTCACTAATGACACACACATGCTATAAAATAAAAATTCAGAACTTCACATTAGAAAAGTATTCTGAAATGAAAGGCAAGAAAAGCATGCTGGGTTCTTAGTAAACAAACAAAGGTAGTACTATTGTATGTTAGGCCAGTAACTTAGGAAGAGTGTCTTTTGGAGACAAAGCAGTAGTCTGTCCCCTTAGTTTGATTTATTTTTTCATCTTAATATGTAACTGAAAAACAAAGCATGGAATTATAGGTATATTGATCTATTGATCTAGGGGCTAGGGCAAGTGGTGAAAAAAGATGAAATAAAAAACCTGCTCATTGGGGCTGGGGTTGTGGCTCAGTGGTAAGAGCGCTCATCTAGCACACATGGGGACCCTGGGTTCGATCTTCAGGACCACATAAAAAAATATATGAGTGAAATAAAGGTATATATAAAAAAAAACCTGCTCAAGATAGTGTCCTTGGTGTAGTCTTCCTAAATCTTTCTCAATCACGTTCATAAACAGACCCATCGGACACCTGCCTCCAGAGGTGGAGGCGGGTATATGAAGGAGAGTGAATTAAAAGACTTAAACTTGAACATTTATTTCTTATTTATAACTACATTTATCATCTGAAATAATAATGAGACAGTTATTGTATATTAAAGCTGTTCAACTATTTCAGCCAGCAAGAAGTGTCACCCTAGCCTGGCCAAGTTCCAGTTTGCAGGATGTCTGTACTTGACTACAGCTTTATGTGGCTAATGGGAACCATCAGTCTGTTCAAATTGCAAGGTGCTGGAAGGAGAAAACAATTCTTCTCTTTCCTAAATTTTTATGTGGGTTTTGAAAAATGAGAGTGAGGAAAAAAAAGCATTACTTACATTCAAGTCCCTGAAGTATTCATTATAGTCAAGGGCATATCCAACAACAAACTTGTCTGGAATTTCAAATCCAACAACTAAAAAGAATCATAATTCATCATTTAGGTACAGAAAATATCACTTTCAAATTTAATGCTTGCAAATGTTCCTTGTCTAAAAATTTTCTCTAAAGCAACTCTAAGTCACTACATGTACAATTTTTTTAGGTTAAATATAGCTAAATGTTTGATAAAAAAGTAATCCACTTACAGTCAGGTCGATATCCAACACTTCTAGAGGTTCTTTTCACCAGCAAGCTGTTAAATACAAAGTGTGACATGTGGCATATGGAAACACTATAAAAGGGCACTACAAAAGAGGACATTAATGTTCCTAAATAGTGTTTAATTTGCATTTAGCATACCATGTTAGTTTAAACATATTTATAAAAAAAGACTATAAAATGGAGCTGTCCACCTGGCACCTCATAGGCAGTTCTGAGAGTTGCATCCTAACCGCTCATGTGTCCAGTGAAGGACAGCTAATCAGGAGGACAAATGTGTGGGGAATGTCAATAAGCAAAGATGAAAAGGGCTCTGGGTCCAGAGTTCCTGGAATCCCCACAATGTAAAGGGTTTAGGAGAGCCAGATGCAGTGGCACATGCCTATAATCCCAGCATATCATGAGGCTAAGACAGAAGGACAGTGAATTCAAAGCCATTGTCAGCAATTTAGCAAGGCCCTAAGCAATTTAGCAAGACTCTGTTTCAAAATAAAACATAAAACTGCTGTAGATATGGCTCAGTGGTTAAGCACCCCTGGGTTCAATTCCTGGTACCCCCCCACCCCAAATATTTGGCTTACAAAGAGGAACTTTAAGCCAAAAATAACTAGCATGCTAAAGGAACCAATTCTGGGCAGGGAGAAGACAGTGTGGTGGATTGAACCCAGGGCCTTGCTCATGCTAAGAATACATTCTACCACTGAGCTATATACCATCAGTGTAGAAGCTAATTAATTAATTAATTTATTTTTGAGACAAGGTCTCACTTATTTGCCCAGGCTGGTCTGGAAATCCCCATCCTCTTGCCTCAGTCTCCCAAGTAGCTGAGAGCCACACCCATCTTAGAAGTAAATTTTTTTTTGGGGGGGGGGTGGTGGTACTGGGGATTGAAACCAGAGGCACTTTACCATTAAGCTATGTCACTATTCCTTTTTATTTTTTATTTTGAAGTAGGGTCTCACTAAGTTGCTAAGGCTGGCTTTGAATTTATGATCCTCTTGCCTCAGCCTCCTGAGTTGCTGGGATTATAGACATGTGCCACCACACCTGGAAAAGTAAATTTTTTAAGTAATTAAAATTTTAATAGTTTGAATCTTGCTGGAAACATAACAATTTGAAGTGATTTTTTTAAAAAAAATTTGATTACACTGCTATTATTATTAGGTATTTATAGAAATTGCTAACCTGTATATATGATTTGATACAATTTACAAAATAAGCCATACTTGAAATGATTCAGCAAATATAAAGTTAAATGTTAATTGCTTTTCCAAAATTTTTTATCTTCAGAGGAAGTTGCAAAAAAAATACACAAGGGTGATCCCTAGAATCCTTGATTCAGTTTCTTCTATTGTTGACATCTTTTTTAACTACAGTAGATTATTACAACAAGGACATGGATACTGATGAACAAACTGACTCTGTCCAGATTTCACAGGTTTACAGGCACCATTTGTATATAATTTTAAGGCAATTTTATCACATGTGTGGATTCATGTAATTGTTACCAAAATCAAGGTAACACAAGGTTCCTTCTTGTACTCCCTAATGCCTGACAATAACTAATCTGTTCTCCATTCCTATAATTTTGTCATTTCAAGAAAGTTGTATAAGTGGAATCATAATATACAACTTTGGTACTGGCTTTTATTGGCATAATTCTTTGGGGCTCATCTAGTTACTCTGTGTATCAATAGTTGATTTCTTTTATTGCTGAGTATGATGGTATGGGTACATTACAACTTTGTTTAACCATTTATTTTAATGATTTTTCATTTTAATGATTTATCTATCACAGATGCTGCCACTATGAGCATTCATGTACAGGTTTTTATGTGCACATAGATTTTTATTTTCCTGGGATAAATGCTCACTAGCCCCCTTAGGTTCTTATGGTACTTACATGTTTAGTTTTTAAAGAAACTGCCAAACTATTTTCCAGTCTGGACATGTTAGATTATATTCCTTATCAGGTAACTGCTTTTTACTTTCTAATTTAGGTTAAACAAATTAGTCATTCTTACCCCTGCACTGAGTAAAAAGAATAAGCTTTATACTTACTCACTTTACATAAAGTAGATATGCATATAAAACTTAAACAGATATATAAAATATCTGTGACAATAAAATCTCCTGGTAGGAGAAGGATTAGAGAAAAAAGTTGAGAAACACTGATGTGGGCCACCTATGATCTAAGTATTCTTGAGCACATAACATCTCCAGCAACGCAAAAATTCACTAACATATGCTTGTACAGGCAATTAGAAAACCTCTAAAGATAAACTGCTGGCATATGACTCATTAGTAGGTGTATTCTGATTCAGACACTCAACAGATATGTTGATCTTTCAAAACAGGTTTATAAAAACAAGTTATATCATTCAGGAAAAAAGAGATAAAAGATCACTAGCTGAACCCATCACAAAGATTACATATTGGTTAAAGATTTAAAAATGAAAAATTTAATTGTATAAGTTAACAAAAAAAAAAAAAACCCAAAATGGGCTGGGGATGTGGCTCAGTAGTAGAGCATTTGCCTGGTATGTGTAAGGTCCTGGGTTTCATCCTAAACACCACCAACATCACCCCCCCCTGCCCCCGCTGCTAAAAAAAAAAAAAAAAAAAAAAAAGAGAGATGTTACTTCTAATAAAAACTTAAGTGGCTGGATGTGGTAAGAGCCTAAGGCAGGAGAATCACAAGTTTAAGGCTAGCCTTAGCAACCTAACAAGACTCTGTCTCAAAATAAAAAATAAAGGCATTGAAATGCAGCTCAATATAGAACGTCCCTGTGTTCAATCCCCAGTACCGCAAAACAAAACAACAAACTGTATAATTTAAGGTAGTAAGAGCATTAATTGTGCCAGCCCTGGGTTTGAATCTCACCTCTATAGAATACTAGCTGTATCCCTGGGCAAATCATTACACCTCAGTCTCCTTATATATAGAGTAGAAGTAATGTAACCTCAGAGTTGTTGGAGGACGGAAACTATAAAGTAGGGATAGACAGAGAATCATAAAAGCGAAAGAAAATAGCATGGATATGGCCAAGAAGTGATGCTAGTTTAGAAAAATGAAGCAAGAACTGTAAAATTTCAATGTGGACTCCAAAACAAGATGCAGCATATATCACTCAATTTTAGAAGTTCCAGATCTCCAGGGCCCACTCCTTCTTATTACTTCCTCACTCCTCTTTGGGATTCTTGGTCTCAATTTTGCAAGGAGGCCACACAATTTCTACCTTGCTACTCAGGACAAGTTGATACAATTAGCATGTTGAAAAACCAAATATTAATAATACAAACAGCCCTACATATCTATGGTTTCAAAAAAAAAAATAGGAGGGTAGATGGCAGGTTAGAGGAAGTATGCATTTCCCAGGAGTTCCTCAGCACAAGATTTAAATGGTAGGAAGACTGCTCTTTACCTAAGGAAATTCACTGAAAATCAACACTGGATAGCAAAATAATCATAGAAATACAAAAGTTGGAAACTTTGAACAAAATATAAGAACTATACATTAGAGACATGCCAGCTCACTGCAGATGGGAAGGGGAATAGAGCAGAGAGAAAATAATATAGCAAACAAAATGGGCTTGAGGAACCATGGAATAGAAAGCTAACCTTAACTAATCTAGAGATGGTGGGGAAAGATATTTTGAAAAATAATTAAAAGTCAGCGGACTGGGGATGTGGCTCAAGCGGTAGCGCACTTGCCTGGCATGCGCAGGGCCCTGTTCAATCCTCAACACCATATAAAAACAAGAATAAAGACATTGTGTCCACCCAAGTAAATAAATAAATAAATATTTTTTAAAAAAGTCAGTTGGCTAAGGTCCCCATAGTCCAGCTGGAATCAGTGCTGTGGCAGCATTTTTGAGTGGCTGGGTGGTATCAAGTAGAGGCTGGAGATTGGGAATTCATAGAGGAAGTTGACAGCCTGACCCAGAAGACACCCATTGTGAGGGTCATATTGTATCTGGATCAGCATGACAAACAGGTACAGAGGTCTGTGCCTAGGACAATACAGGCTGGGGATACTGAGGAAAACTCCCCTTGTTGCTAGAACATCTGGAACATCTGGAAAGATGGTAGTCAAACAAGTCTGTATTCCAGGTCTGACCCTGGGTAAATCACAACTATGGGGATGAAATATCTGAAGCCAGTCAAGGTTTAGACTCCTTAAGCTAAAAGTGGAAATTCTGGGAGGGCTGAGACCCAGATGGTGCAGCCGAGATAGGCATTTGCCCAGCAAGAGGTGGGTGTGAACCAAATCTCAAATACCTACCAACAGAGTTCCAAGGGTAGGTCAAGATGAATCTCTAGCTACTGGAATTTCCAATTTAGAACTCTATACCAGCCCCACTATGGGAATACACAGTTTTTAGCACTCCCCAGTCTATCCCCTATCTTCTAAGGGAATAGGATGCTGAGAGCTACTACAACCAGCTTTGGAACCTAGCAAAAACAGCTGGCAGCCTGGGGAGAAACACAAAGATGTGAGACTTCACACTGTCCTAGACCTAAGGGTTAATCTCCAAAACTAAATTTAAATATTGCACATTAGCATAAGAAAAATATATCCATCCTCACCATAAGTTTTAACCACCTCAATCCTTTTCTTTTCTCAATAAGAATTCTTTTCCTATTCCCCCCTTTTCTGCTCTTTCTAATTTTTAATTTTATTTTTATCCTATTTTTTAAAAATTACTTTTCTATTCTTTTACTTTTTTCCATTCTGTGATTATGTGTGTGTGTTATCACCATACATATGTGTGTGTGTGTGTGTGTTATCACTACACAGATAGGTTTGAATATATATGTATATTCATACAATTTCCTTTTTCATCCATTAATTACTTAGCCTTGATTTGACTTTGGTTGGGTAAAATTTTACATGGGTTTGTTTTAATCTTTTACTTGTTTGTTTGTATACTTGGGTTTTGTTCCTTATTAGCTCTTCTTCACTCATTTCCCCCATTAATAAATTTTCCCAATCCCCTTTCCTCTCTTTAGTTTATTACTTTTAGTTTTTTACTTCTCCATCTTTATAGCCATCATCTGCTACCTACCTTCTACTTCTCCTCTGTTCATTTTTAAATATTTCCCTTTATGTTCAAAACATTAGAAAAACTAGGGATAACAGGAACATACCTCAACATTGTAAAAGCAATCTATGCTAAGCCTCAGGCTAGCATCATTCTGAATGGAGAAAAATTAAAGGCATTCCCTCTAAAATCTGGAACAAGACAGGGATGCCCTCTCTCACCACTTCTGTTCAACACAGTTCTCGAAACACTGGCCAGAGCAATTAGACAGAAGAAAGAAATTAAAGGCATAAAAATAGGAAAAGAAGAACTTAAATTATCACTATTTGCGGACGACATGATTCTATACCTAGAAGACCCAAAAGGGTCTACAAAGAAACTACTAGAACTAATAAATGAATTCAGCAAAGTGGCAGGATATAAAATCAACATGCATAAATCAAAGGCATTTCTGTATATCAGCGATAAAACTTCTGAAACGGAAATGAGGAAAAACACTCCATTCACAATATCCTCAAAAAAAAAATAAAATACTTGGGAATCAACCTAACAAAAGAGGTGAAAGACTTATACAATGAAAACTACAGAACCCTAAAGAGAGAAGTAGAAGAAGATCTTAGAAGATGGAAAAATATACCATGTTCATGGATAGGCAGAACTAACATTAACAAAATGGCGATATTACCAAAAGTTCTCTATAGGTTTAATGCAATGCCAATCAAAATCTCAATGGCATTTCCTGAAGAAATAGATAAAGCAATCATGAAATTCATATGGAAAAATAAAAGACCCAGAATAGCAAAAGCAATTCTAAGCAGGAAGCGTGAATCAGGTGGTATAGCGATACCAGATTTCAAACTATATTACAGAGCAATAGTGACAAAAACAGCATGGTACTGGTACCAAAACAGGCGCGTGGACCAATGGTATAGAATAGAGGACACAGAGACTAATCCACAAAGTTACAACTATCTTATATTTGATAAAGGGGCTAAAAAGCATGCAATGGAGGAAGGATAGCATCTTCAACAAATGGTGTTGGGAAAACTGGAAATCCATATGCAACAAAATGAAATTGAATCCCTTTCTCTCACCATGCACAAAAGTTAACTCAAAATGGATCAAGGACCTTGATATCAAATCAGAGACTCTGCGTCTGATAGAAGAAAAAGTTGGCTCCGATCTACATATTGTGGGGTCGGGCTCCAAATTCCTTAATAGGACACCCATAGCACAAGAGTTAATAACAAGAATCAACAAATGGGACTTACTCAAACTAAAAAGTTTGTGAACAACCAATAAAAAAAAAGAAAAAAATATTTCAAACATTTCTCTAAATTTTCTACCATATTTTCTTTTCACTTAAAGAACTGCAATTCCATTATCTGATAGAATTATGTAGTTTATAATTTATAATTTCTGCCTTATTCCTGTTGTTGTTATTATTAACACAATGTATGACATAGGAGACACCTGTTGGTTAATGTCTGACCTAGTTCATGGCTGTTCATTGTTGATGTAAATGTTAAATGCTGACTCTACCATTTCTCAACAGATAGTAATTAGTGTTATAGATCTCAAAGTAGACATTGGACATTTATTTTAAGGCTATACATCATTTGTTAACATTATTGCTAGTCCTTGCTCCCCCTTGCTCTGAGAGTTGAAAAGTGATTGGGATACTTCATGCCCACAGAGTAGAGATCCTGTTGATGAGCAACACTTACAACTCAGCCAATAACAGCAAACCTCACTCTGTAGACAAGCTAGCCCCACTCAAGCCTCAACAATACTTCAACATATAGAATAGGGGAAAGAAAAATCCTAAACAATCAGATCCCAAATACAACAAATAGAAGGGGATCTCATTCCTACTCCTGGACATCTACTCATACAGAAAAAATAAAGAGAGAGAGAGAAGTCTCTAGACCAAAAAAAGAGATAACAACCAAAGGACACACGTATAAGAGAAATAGTAATCCAACACACCCAATGTGCAACTCCAAGATCTGTAAAAATATGAGGAAATAGGCAACCCTCCCCACAAATTCACAGTCCCCCAAAAAATGAACCCACTGAAAGAGAAGTGGATGAAATTGCAGAGAAAGTTGAAAAAATATTAATTGTTAAAATGTTCAATGAACTAAAAGATCTAAGGAATGAATTAAGAGAGCAAATACAGGAGATGAAAAATCATTTTGAGGGCTGGGGTTGTGGCTCAGTGGTAGAGTGTTTGCCTAGCATGCATGAGGTACTGGGTTCGATCCTCAGCACCACATAAAAATAAAGATATCGTGTCCACATAAAACTAAAAAATATATTTTTAAAAATCATTTTAATAAAGAAACAGAGATACTGAGAAGAAACCAATCAGAACTTCTGGAAATTAAAGACATAATGAAATCAATTTAAAAATTCACTTGATAATATCACTAACACTATAGGTTGCATAGAACTTCAAGCCTCAAAAACTGAACTTCAGATCTAAAAGAATGTATGAATTTGAATACTTCATATTCAATAAAGAAAAAAAAGACCATGTGACTCTGGGACAACATCAAGAGATTAACCTGAATCACTCGGACAGAAGAGAACATGGCTAAAGGCATTAAGAACCTCTTCAAGGGGCTGGGGTTGTGGCTCAATGGTAGAGTGCTCGCCTAGTAGGCATAAGGCACTGGGTTCAATCCTCAGCACCACATAAATATAAAATAAAGATATTGTGTCAACCTAAAACTAAAAAAAAAAAAGAACTTCTTCAATGAGATTGTAGCAGAAAAATTCCCCCACCTTAGAAATAAGACATCCATATACAGGAGACATATGGGACTGCAATATATAAGATCAAAAAAAAAACATATATATAATCAAAATGCCTAACATAGAAAAAAAGGACATATTAAAAGCTGCAAAAAAAAATCAAGTCACATTCAGAGGCAAACCAACAAGGCTCACTTCTAACTTGTCAACTCAGACCCTAAAATCAAGGAGGGCCTGGAATGAGATATTCCAAGCTCTAAAAGAAAACAATTGCCAGCTAATATTGCTATATCCAGAAAATCTCTTTCAGATTGATACAGAAATTTAAAAATTCCATAATAAGGATAAACTAAAAGAATTCATAACCTCTAAGCCAGCACTATAAAGAAAACTTAAGGATATACGACCCACAGAGGAACCCAAGAACAATCCACAAAACTCCCAAATAGATGAATAACACTAGAAGAACAACTAACTAAATGAAAATCAAAACAATAAAATGCTTATAGCAAACTAATCAAAATGGCAAGAAATAATGATTGTTTAACCATAATAACACAGAATGTAAATGGTCTCAAGTTCCCAATTAAAAGACACAGATTGGCAGAATGGATTAAAAAACAAGACCCAACTATATGCCATTTCAAGAGATTCATCTCATAGGCAAAGGAATTCATAGGCTGAAAGATATTTATGCCCCAAATGTCAATGCATCTAATTACACAAAAAATGCTTCTTGACATTAAATCCCAGATAGACACCAATACAATAATACTGGGTGATTTCAACACATCTCTATCACCAATAAACAGATCATCCAAACATAAAATCAATAAAGATATCTCTGAAAAAAATAATACTATAAATCAAATCTTTTCTAGCCACATATCTGACAGGGAATTAATATCCAGAATATATAAAGAACTCAAAAAATGATGTTAAAAAAACCCAAATAACCCAATTAATAAATGGGCAAAAAATAAACAAAAATAAAAACTAAACAAATTTCTCAGAAGAAAAAGAAACCACAAATCGGCAACAAATACATGAAAAAATGTTCAACATCTTTGCAGTCAGGGAAGCAAAAATCAAGATTAAAGATATTTCATCTCACCTCAGTCAGAATGGCAATCATTAAGGATATAATTAATAAATGCTGGCAAGGACGTAGAGGGAAAGGTATGCTCATACATTGTTGGTGTGACTGCAAATTAATACAACCACTGTGGAAACAGTATAGAGATTCCTCAAAAAACTAGGAATGGAATGATTCTATGACCCAGCTATTCCACTCCTTAGTATTTATCCAAAAGAGCTAAAATCAGCATACCATAATGACACAGCTTGCAATGTTTACAGCAGTGCAACTTGCAATAACTAAAAATGGAAACAGCCCATGTGCCTGTCAATAAATGAATGGATTAAGAAAATGTGGTCTATATTCACAATGGAGTTTTACTCATAAGGAAGAATGAAATTTTTTACTTCATAAAGAAGAATAAAATTATGATATCTGTCAGTAAATGCATGGAACTGAAGAATGTCATGCTAAGTGAAATAAGCCAGACTCAGAAAATTAAGGGTTGAATGTTCTCAGTCATATGCGGAAGCTAGAGCAAAATAAGCGGTGTGTGTGTGTGTTGAATATTATAAAGACAGAGGGAAGATGAACAGAGTAGGAGATTGAGGGAGAGAGAGGAAAGATGAGAAAGGTGAGAAAATGCAGAATGAATTTGACAAAATTACACTATCTGCATGTATAAATAGTGAATTCAATCTTTAAGTAAATATTTATAAAGCACCAATTAAAAAATATATATATATATGTGTGGAAGGTACACCAATGGAGTAGAAAGGGAACAGGGAGAGGGTGGAGGAGAGGGAAAAGGGGTGCACCAGAGACTGAAATGGAGTAAATTAAATTCCACGCATGTATGATTATGTCAAAATGAGCCCAACTATTATGTACAATTATAATGCAACAAAAGCAAAAAAATTGAAAAAATTGCATCTGTATTAAATATACAGATTTAACCCATCAATATCCCCTATACAATGCAGCCAAACAACTATTTATGTAGTATTTATTTTGTATTTGGTATTACAAATAACCTAGAAATGCTTTATTATTTTTATTTTTTCCATTTTTCATTCATGCATTATAACTGTCCACAATGGGATTTGTTGTTACATGTTTGTACATGCACACAATATAATCTTGCCAATATCACTCCCCAGCACTTCCCTCACATCTCTGACCCTCACCCCAGCTCTTTCCTCTACTAATCTCCCTTTGATTTTTATAAGACCCACACCTACTTTTCCATTTTCTTCTTTAGCTTCTACATATGAGAAAATATACTACCCTTGACTTTCTGAGTTTGACTTATTTCACCAAACATAATGATCTCTAGATCTCTAGTTCCATCCATTTTCCTGCAAATAAATATTTAATTTTTCTTTATGGCTGAATAAAACTCCATTGTGTGTGTGTGTGTGTGTGTGTGTGTGTGTCACATTTTCTTTATCCATTCATCCATTGATGGGAACCTAGGCTGGTTCCATAACTTGGCTATTGTGAATTGTACTGCAATAAACATGGGTACACAGTTATCCTCTATGGCATGCTGACTTTAATTTTTTAGGATAAATAGTAAAGAGTGGTAGAGCAGAGTCATATGGTAGTTTCATGCCTAGTCTTTTTTTGGGGGGTGGGGGTACCAGGGATTGAACCCAAAGGCACTTAACCACTAAGCCACATCCCCAGCCCTATTTTGTGTTTTATTTAGAGACAGGGTCTCATCGAGTTGCTTACACCCTTGCTAAGTTGCTGAGGCTGGATTTGAACTCATGATCCCCCTGTCTCAGCCTCCTGAGCTGCTGGCCATGCCTAGTCTTTTGAGGAACCTCCATACTGATTTTCATAGTGGTTGCAACCAACAGTGTAAATGTGTTCCTTTTTCTCCACATCCTCTCTAGCATTTATTATTATTTGTATTCTTGATGACTGTCATTCGGAGTGATGTGCGATGAAATCTCAGTGTTGTTTGGATTTACAGTTTCCTAATTGCTAATGATGTTGAACATTTTTTCATATATTTGTTGGCCATTTGTAGTTCTTTTGAGAAGTATCTGTTCAATTCATTTTCCCATTTATTAATTACATTATTTGGTTTTTTGGTATAAAGTTTTGGGCTTTATTTTTGGGGTTTTTTTTGGTACTAAGGATTGAATGCAGGGGTGCTTAACCACTGAGCAATATCCCTACCCCTTTTAATTTTTTTTTTTTAATTTAAGACAGGGTCTCACAACAATGCTGAGGCTGGCTTTGAGCTTGTGATCCTTCTGTCTCAGCTTCCCTAGTCGCTGGGATTATAGATGTCCATTACTGTACCTGGCTGGTGTAAAGTTTTTTGCATTCTTTATGTATTCTAGATATTAATCTTTTAATAGAAGAGTAGCTATCAAAGATTTTTCTCCCATTCTGCAGGTTCTTTCTTCACATTCTTGTTTCCTTTGCTGTGCAGAAATTTTTAAATTTGATGCAATCCAATTTATTAGCTCTTGGCAGTATTTCCTGAGCCTCAGGAGTCCTATTGAGAATGTCATTCCCTATGCCTACATGCTGGAGTGTTGACCTTGTTTTCTTCTAAGAGTTACATAGTTTCTGGTTTAATTCCTAGATCTTTGATCCATTTTGAGATGATTTTTGTGCAGGGTGAGAATTAAGGGTCTAGTTTCATTCTATATGGATAACCAGTTTTCCTAGCACCATTTCTTAAAAAGGATGTCTTTTTTTCCAATGTATGTTTTTGGCACCTTTGTTAAGGATCACATGACTAAATAATGTGGGTTTGTCTCTGTGTCTTCTATTCTCTAACATTGGTCTATGAGTCTGCTTTTAATGCCAATACCATGATGTTTTTGTTATTCTGTAGTATAATTTGAAGTCAGGCATTGTGATGTCTTCAGCACTGCTTTTTTTTGGCTTACAACTGCTTTGGCTATTCGGAGTCTTTTATTCTTCCAAATGAATTTTAAGTCTGTTTTTTTTCTAGTTCTGTGAAGAATGACATTGGAATTTTAATTGGGATTGCACTGAATCTGTACATTGCTTTTGGCAGTATGGTCATTTTAACAATATTAATTCTGCCTACCCATGGATATGAAGGGTCCTTCCATAGAGATGCTTTAAAGTATATGGAAGGATGTGCAAAGGTACCATGCATATACTATGCCATTTTATATAAAGGACTTATGTGGACTTTGTTATTGGAGGTCCTGGATTTAATCCCTATGAATACTGAGGGATAACTGTATTAGGCAAGAAAGTAACCATAATGAAGGGCTTTATTAACACAAAACAAAACTATTTTAAAAGGCTATTTTCTGAGTCTTATTTGGGATTATGTTGCATTTTGAAGAGAAAATGACAGCTGAGAACGTTTACCCTGACAAAGAAGTAATCAATCCTCCAAATGAAGAAAAAATACTTATTTCAAAATGTCATACATACCTTGCAACCTTAACCATCTTTGGATTATACTGCTTGACCAAGGACAGCAAAGTTTGCATTGTTTTGCCAGTGTCAATTATATCCTTTTAAAAAAAGAAAAGATATTTAAATGGAAAATAAGACCAGGATAGTTTTAAATTTAAAGTCACTGTTCAAACACCAAATACCAGAACCTTAATGTTCTGGTACTTCCCCATGGCATAATGCCATCTTTTCTTGTTTTAAAATTATTTATTTATATATGACAGAGGAATGCATCACAATTCATATTACACATATAGAGCACAAATTTTTCATATCTCCATTGTATACAAAGTATGTTGACACCAATTCATATCTTCATACATGTACTTTGGATAATGATCCCCATCACATTCCACCATCATTTCTAACCCCACGTCCCTTCCATTCCCCTCCAACCCCTCTACTCTACCTAGAGTTCGTCTATTCCTCCCATGTTCCCCTCTCCCTATCCCACTATGAATCAGCCTCCTTATATCAGAGAAAACATTTTCTTCAGTGCAATAAGTCTCACCAAAATTTACACACTAGGATAATCTAGAAACTGTAAATCATATGGCCTTCAGAAAGTAGTGGGAATATCATTCCCCAATATTGGATTCTCTAGGCATGATAAAGAGATCAGTGACAGCAAATATAATATATACACATATGCTTCATTAGAAAGTTATGATGCTGTCATTCTTTATAAAAGATATTTTAGATTTTTCTTCATAAATTCAAGATAGGGATTTTTTTCCCCAATTTTCTGATACAGTTAGTTCCACTTTGAGAAACATTGTATGTACCATCTTTAAAGGTACTCAAATTAATAAGGTTTTACTATACAGAATGACTTTGTGTTAAAGTGAATTTTAGGTATTTATCACAAATAGAAGATTTTTTTTGTTCTCTCTGATATTGAGGATGCTAACACACAATAAATGGAGAGGGAAGAATAAAAGTTCATTGGATTAGACAAAGGGGAATGAAGGGAAGAGAAGAAGGATGGGAATAGGAAAGACAGAATGAATTGGACCTATCGTTCCTATGTTCATATATGAATATACCACCACTGACACTCCACATTATGTACAAGCACAAGAATGGGATCCCAATTAGAATAAGTTATACTCCATGTGTGTATAATATGTCAAAATATACTATACTGTCATAAATGTCTAAAAAAAACAAAAAAAGTAGAATATTTTTGCTGGGAGTAGTGGCATACACCTGTAATACCAGTGACTTGGGAGGCTAAGGCAGGAGGATTGCAAGTTTGAGGCCAGCCTCAGCAACGTAGCAAGGCCCAAAGCAACTTAGTGAGACCCTATCTCAAAATAAAAATAAAAAGGGCTGGGGATGTAGCTCAGAAAAGAAAATGGTCCCTCAGTTCTACAATTAACAGAAACTAAATTCTGTCAACAACCTAAATGAACTTGGAAGAGCATGAGCCACAGGTGAGACAGATACCTTGATTCAACCTGATGAGACCCTGAGCAGAGGACCCAGATAATTTGTACTTGGGAAGTATATGAATATATGCACGAGAATATTTATCAACATTTCCAGTTATCATACCTCTGGAAATGAAGGGAAAGTGAAGAAATGGGACTTCAGGTGTATTATGTATAATTTCTTTTATAAATCTTTTGTGGTACATGCATGGGTTTTGAACATACACTTTTCTGAGTTCAAAATATTTCATAATTAATAGCAAAAGGGCCCAATGCAATGAGGAGGGAAAAAGTGTCAAAGAAGGATTTGTGGAGGTAATTTTTGAGCTGGGTTTTAAGGATTTAAAGATGGCCTAAGAAGGAAGAGAATAAATAAAAATTTTAAGGGAAGAAGAAAAATCCGAGGTGTAAGAAATAAGGAACAAACCATTAAAACAACGTAAATGCCTATCAATGATGAATGGATAAAGAAAATGTAGTACCTCCATGCAACTGAATACTATCCAGCAATGAAAACGAATTGACTACTGACATCCCACAACATGGATGAACCTTGAAAGCACTGAGCTCAGTGAAAGAACCCAGAAACAAAAGGCATATACTGTGAGAGTTCATTTGTATTTAAAATACCCAGGATATGCCAATCTTCAAAACAGAAAGTAGTTCATCAAATTGCTAGGGGATGGTTGTGGGGACAATGGGAAATGATAGCTAAGGAGACTGAATTTCTTTGTGGTCAAATAAAAAAATTCATAAACAGTTATTTAAAAATAAAAAACAATCAAGGGCAGAAAAATGGTGGTAAAGGCTCTAGGAAATGGTGTCAAGTCCAGAGAAAATGAAAGGAAGATATTGGAGAATTAGGTTGATTATGTATATTGAGGCTACAAAAAGAATTCAGTCTAAAGACTAAAGAAAGGGTGAACAGGCTCTGAGTATGAGGCATGATTATTTGTAATCAAGTGGTTAGCCACATTAGAAGTTTGTAGAATTCAGTAAGGCAGAAAGATTGAACAGGGAGACCAGAGATGAAAAATAAAGAGGTGTAAATACAAGCTGTTAAACAGTGATAAGTGATCAGGGGGAAAAGTACTGAAGGATAATAAATTGAGGGGGTGGAAACATGAGATTTTTATACATGATGGCCAGGGAAGGCCTTAATGAGAAGGTAAGGTTCTTAAAGCTTAGCATGCAAAACAGAATCACCTGAAAACTTGTTAAAGCATAGCCTGCTGGGCCTCATCACAAAAGTTTTGATTCAGTAGGTTCCTGGCTGATGCTTTTGGTCTAGGGATTATGCTTTGGAAAGTGATGATATGAAATTTCATTTATTACTGGTAACCTTAGGAAACTACTTAAGCTCTCTATGCTTATTTCTTTAGCATACAGAATAGTGCCTGGCAATGTAAACAATGGATAAATTTGACTATTATTACATTCAAATGGAAAATAGAATATAAATTACAAATATTCTTTTGTACATTCAAAATGTCGCTTAAGAGGAAATTTAAGCAAGACCCTAAAGTTAATATGTATGTACGTGTATGTGTCTGTATGTATACTTGTAATATGTTTACAAAGAAAAAAATTCACAACAAAAAGAGGAAATATACTGTTTTTTCCATTACCAGTAAAAATTCACTTAGTCTTTACAAAACACAAGCCCACCATTAAAACTAATAAAGAGGAATTTCTTTCCCTGACTTACCTTTAGGATGATACACAATAACTTAGAAAATCATAAACACTATATTAAAAATCAATGTAAAAACTTACTTCAACAATCAAGACATTCTAGAAGAAAAAAAGAAAAATCAGTGTAGTGAATCAGTATTTCCAATAGTAAGTGAAATTATATGATAACAAACTCTTAGGAAATTATCCAAATTCTTGTTTTTAATGACTGTATCAAGCCCTTCCTGAAACCATTTGGCCATCTATTGAAATGTGGAAGTCCTTAACACTGAATTTTTTATAAATAAAATTTGACCCAAGTGTTCATTTTTATAAAATCCTTTCCTTACTTAATGCAAGGTCTTGGGCAAGACATGAAATTTCTCTAGGTCTGTTTCCCAAATGTAAAATGAGAAACTTGAACTAGTTGACTTCTTATTTGTCTTCTGATACTAATATTCTAGGACCTGTAATTTGTACAAAAACTCCAAAATCATGTGTTTAACTTACCATATAGAATATAATTCAGAATTCATTTTCCTACTAGACTTATACTAATGTGGATGTATCCATATTTTTGGAATACACTAAAAAAGATATCAATACTTCCTCCCACTATAAACCTTCACCCTACTTTCTACATCTCAGAATTTTATAGTTGGAAGAGTCCTTAAGAGAACATACCATCTAATGATCATTTCCCAAAGCAGAGACACATTCTATCTGTTCTTATAGAAATGAGGAAACATTACACATAATGGTTATAATCATTGCCCCAAGAATATCCACACCATTTTATTTGTCATTATCATTGTACTCTGTCACACAATTATAGCATCAGAATTTTAATGTTCTATATTCTTTTCTAAACTAGTGATTACCAAAGAAGGGCACACAACATCCACTGTGTTACATGAAAAATTAAAACTTTTTTTAAACTTTACCTTGATGGGAGATGCAAACAAAAGATTAGAGAATCACTGCTCTAGGTATTAAAATTATAACCAAGTAAAGCTTTAACATTTCTATATCTCAAAGAAGTTTACCATTGCAGACAATATCTTTCACAAGCCTGAATAGGTCCAAGCACAGAATGAAGTAAGGCTAGCCTGTAACTTTTGGCAATTCACACTACTTCTCTCACTCTCTGATCCATCCTCAGTGGAGCAGCTAGTAGAGACAACTGCAGCCTATTTCCTAGCGTGTTCAACAGGTAGGAAAAATATATTTAAAAGCTATGTTCAAATGAATCCCAGTGTAGTATAAGGAATACAAACATTGGGGTTAGATTTTTCCTGATTCAAACTATGGCTCTGCCACCTAACAGCTGTATGACTTTTGAGTCAACATCCTTCTTTACAGAAAGGGACAATACCTCCTTCACAGGATAGTCATAAGGATTAAATAAAATAATAAATACAGTACTGCAGCAGTAGATGCTTAAAAAGCTAGTTCCCCTCCTTTTCTATTATCACAACTAATTTGTCTCTTCAAAGACACTATAATTTAAATCTCTAGGAAAACTAAACATAATCAATGACTGGACCAATAACTTTCACCACTTACTATGTGGTTCTTTCTCAACATTTCTCTACCCTAGATAGCATATTTGAAGGATAACACATTCCCATCAGTAACTATGGCTCACTGTGGCAGTGATTTGCATAGTGGGATAGAATCATGGTTTGAAAAACAGCATGGAATTATAAAACAGAGAGACTGAATTCTAGCCCTTAGTTCTAACACTAAGTCACTTTACAACTTGATTAAGTCATAATCATACTTTCTAAAATGGTTTATACAAGCCAAAGTCCAAAGGGATTAAATATTTGTCCAATATAAAATCTGTAGTAGAGTATGATTCCAATATTTCTCACAAAGAAAAGAATGATAATTGCCACATTAAGAGCTTACTTTATGTCAAAAGCTTCATCCCTACTTAATAAATGAAAATAATGAGGCTAATAAGTCAAATGACTTGTTTAAACTTATAAACATAGGCAAGTGGAAGAGAAGGATTTGAACAAGGTATATTTAGGGCCCAAAGCCCATATCATCAAACATTAACTAGAGAAAAGGGGGAAAATATATACATATGTATCTGTATACTATATAAATTTTGCCAAAAGAGCTAAAATGAAGCAGAAGTTTTAAATAACCCCATTATCTCACCACCAAGAAATAACTTCACTCAATTTGTATTTCTTGATTTTTCCACAATAAATATGCTTTACTGCAACTATCACAAAAAGTTATTTTAGAAACAGAGACCTATTTAAGATCACAGAGATACATAGTGGGACAGACCCATTAAGTGGAAAAGGCAAGGTCAAACTCAATCACTGAAGGCCTTGAAGGCTAGACCTTTTATAATCAGTGCTAAAACTGATTAGAGAAGTAAGGGTTTCAAATGACTTTTAAATAAGGACAAAGCATGCTAAAAGGGGTGGAAGACAGGTCTGGCAGTTGTATACAGAATGAAAAGGAGAGGAAAAGCATCAAGAGATAACAATTTCTCCTCTGAAGTTTTCAAAAGATGCTGAGGACAACAATAGATTGACATAACCCTGATACGGGCCACAGAATTTCACACAAGTGTGTTATGTTAAAGTTTTCTTACAGATATTCAGTTAAATAAGCAGTGACCATTAAGATCTACAAGACAGGGACTGGGATTGTGGCTCAGTGGTACAGTGCTTGCCTAGCATGCATGAGGCACTGGGTTTGATCCTCAGCACCACATAAATGTAAAATAAAGATATTGTGTCCACCTAAAACTAAAAAATAAATATAATTTTAAAAAAAGATCTACAAGACAGAGGAAGGGGGCTGGGGTTGTGGCTCAGCGGTACAGAGCTTGCCTAGCACATGTGAGGCCCTGGGTTCGATCCTCAGCACCACATAAAAATAAATAAATAAAGATATTTAAAAAAAAAGACAGAGGAAGGAAAGAACTGCAAGTGTTTGCATTAAAATTCAAGCTCTATCACTTACTGGTTGTATGACTTTGGAACTATGAGACAGTTTTTCTGTCTCCTAATTCCACACTGCTTGAAACTATGACTCCATCCCTTAATTCCTTATATGTAAAATGGGGATAAAAATCTCCTTTACTGGGTTGTTGTGAAACTTTTCCAGGACTGATGTCTTTATATTTGGCACAGGTCTTATAAGCAAACAATAACTGGCAGCTTTTTAAAAAGCAGCATTCCATCACTTTTCATGGATTACTCAAAAAATTTTTCAATGTATAAAAAGAATTAAAGAAATCAAAGGAGAAATTTAAAAATACCTTGAGGCAAATGACAATTGACAGCAAAATCAATACTGGAAAATATCTGAAAGAATTTTCATGTATTAATAAAACTCTTTGAGCTGTAATCCTCACACACCTCAGCTAGTAGGGAAGCTGAGGCAAAAGGACTGCAAGTTTGAGGCCAGCCTTGACAGGCAAGACCCTGTCTCAAAGAGAATAATAAAAAGGGCTTGGGAGAAGCTTAGTGGTAGAACATTTGCCTAGTACACATGAGGCCCTGGGCTTGATCACTAGTACTGCCAATGATTAAAAAAAATAGTTAAAAAAACTTTTAAATTATGTCTGAATCTATGTAGTGTACTTTTTACTTGAAATTGTTGTAAAAGCTCAATATATATCATTTAATCCTTGATTCACCCTTACCTACCTATCTTTGGAACACAGACAATTTAAATAATCTGTTGTTTCCCCACTTGTGGGTTTTTCCCCCCAGTGCTGAGGATTGAAACCAGGGATTTGAGCATGCTAAGCAAGCACTGAGCTAATAACTCCAGCACTCCCATCTATAATTTCTGAAGGATTCCAAATTAGATTCCTACAGAGGTAGAGAACAGTACTTGGCAATATAGGGAAAGATAATTAACCTAGATTGCTTCCAAGGGTTAAATAACCCTTGTTTAGTTGTATTATGTAAATTGCCTCTCAATATATGATTGAAAGCACAGTGTTATTAACTGAGTTTTGGAATAAAATACTCTGTTTTTCCTCTTCAAGATACATACCTTTCCAGTTAAAGTTGAGAGATCATCTCCACCAATTACTTTTATGTCCCCTGTTGACTGGTCATTCTAGTTTTAAAAAAAAACATATATGAATATGTGTATCTTAAGTATACATAGACTTCAAATTATCAAATGGAAGCTAGAAGATTAAGAAGTTAGCTATGTAGCTATGTAATGTCCACAGCATTATGATATTCTAAATGATATGAATTATAAAAATTAAGTTTCCAGAAATGAATGACTAAGTAACTTTAAAGTAGAGATTAGTAAAAATTAAAAAGTCCTAATTGGCCATTACTGATTTGATGTCCTAAGAGTCCTAAAAATAAGCTACACCCATTTTTGAGGGGACAGTATTACAGCAGCCACCCATCATCAGTTATGGTCATTTCTGAACCAAAGGGAAATTATTAGCATGACAGGTATCTGGTTCTGGCCCTGTACCATCACATGAGTCAAGCAAGTTGTAAAGGTTGGTCTATTATTACATCTAAACCCAAGGATATGTCCTGAAAAGTCTAGATCAGGCCCAGGTCATCTTCAGCACTGTCTGGGAAACTAAGTCTTAGTCCTTTAAGGCATACTGCTTAGGCTCTAAGGAGTTTCAAAGGGGGGGATATAGTTGGTGGAAATAATCAAATATGGATATGCTGGATTCAAGAAAGAAAACTTGGGTAAAAGAGTACGGGCTTGCCCAATCAGACAGCAAACTATACCAAAAAGCTATGGCAATTAAAATGGTGCAGTACTAGCACAGTAATTGACAAGGAGATCAAAGGACAAAGTAGAGTCCAGAAACAGACCCAGAAATATATGAGGATTTAGTATATGATAAAGATAGTATTTCGAGTCAGTAAGGAAAAGATGAATTATTCAATAAATGGTGTTTGGTCAGCTACTTATCCATTTGAAAAAAATAAAGTATGGTCCCTACCTCACAGCATTCACAAAAATAAATTCCAGATGGATTAAAATCTAAATGTAGAAAACAAAGCCATAAGTGGACTGGAAGTAAATGTAGGAAAACTTCTCAAATTCTTAGAAAAGGTAAAAACCTAGGCATGACATGTATCCAAACTGAAAAAAAAAAAAACTGTAACAGATATTGGGCTCCAAAATAAGAACCCACAGGAAGATGAAGAGTGAACACAATTACATACTTTATATAAAAAAAAAAAACCCAGAGCATAGAAAATACCCGAAAAACAAATACCAAAAAAATGTGATTCAATTACTCATCCATGCACACAAAATTAAGCCTGATGATACAAGCAGTTTTGTCATTTGTGAGAGTATAAATTTTTGCAACCTCTTTTGAAAAGGATATGGTACTACCTATTAAAATTGTAAACATGTGGGCTGGGATGTGGCTCAGTGGTAGAGTGCTTTCCTAGCATGTGTGAGGTCCTGGGTCAGAACTCCAGCACCACAGAAACAACAACAAACAAACAAACAAAAAAAAAACAGCAATCAACACTTCCAGAAATTGATACAACAAAAAAATTAACAAATATGCAAAGGTACATTCAAGGATGTTCACTGTAACAATTATTCCTTAAAGAGAACCAACAGGCTTAGTGGTCCATACTTATAATCCCAGCAACTCTGGAAGCTGAGGCAGGAGGATCACAAGTTGTAGGCCAGCCTCATCAACTGAGATCTGTCTCAAAATAAAAAAAATAATAATAACAAAGGTTGGGGATGTGGCTAAGTGGTTAATGCCCCAGGATTCAATCCTTGGTTTAAAAAGAAAAAAGAACCAACATGTCTGTTAACAGAAAACACACAGACACACACACACATACACACACACACAAAAAAAAAACCAACAACAAAAGTGACGAGTAGTAGACCAGTGTGTTGCCTATGAAACCATTTTTGTTTAAAACTACTCCCTGTTGGGCTGGGGGTGTGTAGCTCAATGGTAGAGCAGCAAGCAATTGCCTAGCATGTGTGATGGGTTTCATCCTCAGCACTGAGAATATAAGTAAAAAATAAAACACCATATAATGCTAGGTGCAGTGGCACATGCCTATAATCCCAGCAACTCAGGAGGCTTAAGCAGGAGGATGGATTGCATGTTCAAAGCCAGTCTCAGAAACTTAGGGAGGTCCTAAGCAACTTAGCAAGACCCTGTCTCAAAATAAAAAATTAAAAGTCCCGGACTTATATAGCTCAGTGATTAAAATGCCCCTGGGTTCAATCCCTGATATCAAAAAACAAAAACAAAACAAAAAACCCACCATATAACTATTCCATGTTGTAAACTAAATGCATGACTTTACAATATCAAAAGACCCTTGCATTTTACCTCTCATCTTAGGGAAATTACAGATATCCCTTATTCTAACTAACTTAAAAACAGCATTTCAAACATACAGAATTGACTAATAGGAAAAAAGGGAAAAAATTGAAGCTTTAGATGAGAGTCCATAATGTTAAATAATTCCTACTGTAAACTTGTTAAATATTGCCATCTTCTGTAGGAATGTGGTATTACAGTCCAACTCCAATTGATTATTTTTTAAAAAGAAAAGGATGAGAGTAAATATTCAAGAACTATAGTGCAGAGTCCTAGAAAAATAACCATGCTCCAAAGACTGCAATGACAAGGCAAGAGACAACAGAATTCCATGCATGCAAACACTGGTGTTCCATAACATTCAAATCTCCACACTTCTGTTGGACCCAAGGTTTTTAACTTATGTTTCTCCTAAAGCTTTTTTCATGAAAATTATAGCTACCTTTTAAATAGAGTTTAATAAAAAAGAATTATTTAAGACTAACGATACAGTCCACTTGCTGGAAAATGGGTATAAGTGACCAAATTGCATCCATGAATCAATTATCCCATGTGGCTGGCCGTGGGAACTGCACCAACTTTCCTCCCTGACAAGCTTCCCACTGCCTCCCTTTACTGGGTGCCTCATAAATGCCTCATCTTTAAGTATGGTGAAGTCTGAGATGAAAAGACTGGGATGGGTGAGAGGAGAGAGCCCCTGCCTTTCAAAGTTGCTTTATCTACCCTAAACATCCTTTTTTGTCACTTCTCTCAGCCAAAGTCCAAGTTATCTTTAACTCAGGATGCCACCATCAACTTCCTAACCTTCATTCCCAGAGAAGCTCTTTAAGTCTACAAATACCCTTAGTGCCTTTCTTTGCTTTTAAACTTTTTTTTTTTTAGTTGTAGATGGACACAATACCTTTATTATTTATTTATTTATTTACTTAATTACTTACTTACTTACTTACTTACTTACTTACTTACTTATTATGTGCTGAGGATTGAATCCAGGGCCTCACACATGCTAGGCAAGCACTCTACTACTAAGGTACAAACCCAGCCCCAGCGTCTGTCTTCCTATGTCATTTTGGCATCTGAATGAAAAAATGAGGATAATAGGAAAGAACTTTGTTCCTGTTTGTCCATCCCTAGGAATTTTTGAAAACTTCAAGGTAGCAACAAGAACTCCAGTTTTGGGACTGGGGATGTAGCTCAGTGGTACAGCACATTCTTAGCACATGCAAGGTTCAATCACTAGCAGCCCTGCAAAGCTCTTCCTTTAAAGGTGTCATTATTTTTATTCAATTATTTTAGTAAAAAAAATACCACAGAAATACCTCAAAGTGGAAGAAACACATCTGCATACTATGGATTGTTTCATTTTTCTAATACCACAGTCGTAGGATCAAAAAAGGCCATCAAGGGCTGGGGCTGTAGCTCAGTGGTAGAGTGCCGGCCTCTCACATGTGAGGCACTGGGTTCAATCCTCAGCACCACATAACAATAAATAAATAAAGATATTGTGTTCATCTACAACTACAAAAATATTTTTAAAAGGCCATTAAATATATAGCACTATTTTTCATTGTCCTAAGATGCACATTTACATTTTAATACCCCTAAAATCAACATTATTACAATTGATGGCTCCATAAGCATAACTGGAAATGTTTTATTTTTTAGAAGCACAAAAAATAGTAGTAAGTCTTAACCAACATTGACTTTAATTTAATCAAATATGGTATCTGGAATCCCAGGGTACTTCTCATCTAGTCCCTAGGCAAATAAAATACTACCTAGCTATTCTAACTACAAGTACATGAACTATAATAATGTGTGTTTATACAGAGAGAAAATTCTTTAAAATATTAGAAAATGTATGTTCTTTAAAATAATATTTTATTAATTAGAAAAATAAAATATTTATTTCAAAGAAAATACAGATAATGTGTGGACATTTTAATAGATATTTTTATATTCTGGGAATATTTAATAATTCATGAAGCATTTTTTTAGGATTAATACTTATCAGGCAGCCTTTAATTCATTGTTTCAAATTGGTCAAGATCAGCATATAAAATTATACTAACATCAATATTACTAATGCTACAATTTAGCATTTTAATTTTATCATTTTATCAAATTAAGTCATCTGTTTGGTTTTTTTTATGTGTATGTGAACACCTTCTGTGACAAGCTGCTGAATTATTAAATAGGTTGGAAATGTTACTTCCAATCAACAGAGTATCTGAATAGCTTTCTTAATTTCTACTGTTTAGTAGAAAATCTTACAGAATTTCACATAAAATATAATGGATTTTTTCTATGCAAAAATTAACATAAAATGTCTTGAGGCTGGCGTTGTGGCTCAGTGGTAGAACGTTCGCCTAGCAAATGTGAGGCACTGGGTTTGATCCTTAGCACCACATAAAAAATAAATAAATAAACAAAATAAAAGGTATTGCGTTCATCTACAACTAAAAAAGAAATTCTTTTAAAAAAAAGTCTTACTTTTTTCCCTTTCCCCTGAAAAAAAAGCAAGACTTTTTTTTAAAGAATAATTTTTAAAAAGTCTTGCTTATATTTAAGACTTCATGCTTTTTTATCCATTAAGGAGTTCAGTTTAATAATCCTCTAAGACCTAAAACTAAAAGTAGAAAAACATTAAATGTATAAAATAGAATTAGAATTTCAGTGTTTCTACAGCTCCAAATTGCTTTTATAACTATAACATTTTTAAAAATATGAAACTCCCCTAATTTTGCTTGGTTTTGCTTTCCAAAGAAAGAACATTTTGCACAAATCCCCAAATATGAATCATAAAGTAATGATTTATTTTGCATGGTGAGGGGAGGCTAAACAAGACCAAAAACATAAATTGTATCATGGACTGTAAGTACATGTTTTTGACTCTTAGCAACAATGTTATTAAAGGCTGGTCAGCTATAATGCCAGCAACTATACTGACAGAAATTAAGTTCTAGTACAAACTATGAACCAATCAATCAGTAATTTCTGTTGAATAAGAATTCACATTTTGTTTAATAAGTCATTAATTCAAGCAAGGCTTTGGAAAGTTAAAAGTTTACAAGTAGGAAGTAATGTCATGATACATGGGTATAAGGGGTTTGATAGAATAGAGAAGAGATCTATGATAATACTTAAATGGTTGACTAATTACCCATAGAACTGATAAAAATGTGGAAAAACTTTAGTTCTTGCTTCCAAGATGGCAGAAAAACAAAAAAGATGAAGGAGCATGCAGCCTATTCACTGTACAACCTGTGCTTGATGTGTGCCCAAGGAAAAGGCTGCTAAGAAGTTTGTCATGTGAAACACAGCAGAGGACACAGCTATAAAAGGTCTCTTGGAGACATTTCTTAAGCTAGTCCCTCAGTGCCTGTTTCCCAAGCTGTATGTGAAGCTACATTACTGCATGAGCCCCACCATTCACAGCTAGGTGACCAGAAACTGATCTTGTGAAGCCCAGAAAAGATCAAAACCCTGCCCCAATGTCTAAACAGGCTAGTGCTACCCCATGATCTCCACCAAAGCCCATGTAAGGAGCTGAATCACTGAGGACTGAGGAAAAATTATCTTCTAGGAAAAAAAAGGAGATCATACAAAAAAAATGTGGAAAAGACCAGACTTGAGTCAAATAAATGATTAATGGAGAGAATGAAGGTTGAAATTCAAATGAAGGAAGTGTTCTTACTCTCTATAAAAGTAGGAACGAAAGGTGAGTTTCTATAAAGATGGACTACAATACTAATTCATGAATCAGCAAACACTGGAGTTATTCTAATTTTTGAAGAAGTTAGGAGAAATCTCTGTAAAGGAAAAATTTAATTTATAGGAAATACAATCGCAACATGAAACCAGAAACAAAGTAATAAATAATAATAATAATAATAAGTAATAAATAATAAAATAATAAATAATAAAAATAAAAAAATTCACACAATCCAAGAAATTGTGAATTATAAAATTAACACATAAAGAGCATACTGATTTTGTTTCATCAGTGTCGATACTGAAACATATTTCAGATTCTGTACACAGGTAGACTAATTACAGGTCAAAATTGGTTTCTGCCACCCAGGAAACAATTGTTAACCTTATTAAGCAAACCTAGCTCCACATGACTTATGACTGCCCCAAACCAATCTAGTTCTGCATAGGATATATATTACAGTAAGCAGTCAAAAAACATTCCTTGGGGCTGGGGTTGTGGCTCAGTGGTACAGCACTTGCCTAGCATGTGTGAGGCACTGGGTTCAATTCTCAGCACCACATATAAATAAACAAATAAAATAAAGGTTTATCAACAACTAAAAAAAATATTTTAAAAAAATCCCATAAGTCTCAATAGCAATTCATTTTTTTTTTTTTGGTCCTGAGGATTGAAACTAGGGGGTGCTTTACCACTGAGCTACCTCCCCAGCCCTTTTTATTTTTTATTATGAGACTAGGTCTGGCTAAGTTGCCAAGACTGGTCTTTAATTTGTGATCCTCCTGTCTCAGCTTCAAGTTATTAAAATACAGTTGTGTGCCACTGTGACTGGCTCAACAGCAGTTCTTTTTTCTTTTTTTGGTGGTGCTGAGGATTAAACCCAGGGCCTTGTGCATGTGAGGCAAGCACTCTAACAAATGAGCTATATCCCCAGCCCCTCAATAGCAATTCTTAAAAGGAGTTTAAAAAAAAACTGGGCTTAGTGACCCACAACCATATTCTCAGCATTCAGGAGACAGAGGCAGGAGGACTCCTTGAGCCCAGGAGTTGGTCTTGAAAAACAAAACAAACACACAAAAACTATAAAATAAGTGCATAGCCTCTTAGGTGACTAGTTTGAAAAAGATAATACTTGCTTTGATGTGAATTACTGATGGGTATATTTGAAAAATACCACTTTAAGCAAGTGAAATGAATATATAAGTATAGTCTGCAGAGCTTTAAAGAAAATACAGGCAAACTAGAGCTGTCATTTTTTTAAAAAAATATCAAATATACTTACACAGTAGCTCTTCAGTCTGATAAAATCTACAGTCATAGGAATGGATCTATCACTATTTCTATTCAGTGCTTTAATGTAATCCAACAGGTCAGCAAAAAATTTATAGCCCCCCTTGAGCACACAGAGGGCTACAATGTGATGGCCTCCCATCTCCTTCATCACATCTCGAGCAAGTCTTTCAGTCCTATGGAAATAAAATCAGGGATTTAAAAGAAAGTTCCATGTATTTAAGCTTTGTAACAAACATCTCTTAAGCATTAAACTTCCATAAAACACATCCATTGTCCCATGAAGTATACCCTTACTTTACAAAGCCAAATTAAAATTTGAGAGCTTCAAAAATCAGATACACTGAACATCTATTATAACATTTAAAAATGCATAAAAAACAAGGTAGAATTTTCACATATTAGATTGGCAAATTCAGATTAAATGATATTTGTCTAATATACAACATTAAAAGAGATTATGGGAAAAGGACACTGTCATATGCTACAATGTGATACAACTTTTGGGAGGATAATCCGCAGTACCAAAATGTTTGATAAGCCAGGCATGGTAGGTGGCACATGCCTGTAATCCCAGTGGCTCTGGAGGCTGAGGCAGGAGGATCAAGAGTTCAAAGCCAGCCTCAGCAACTTAGTGAGGCCCTAAGCAACTCAATGAGACCTCTGTCTGTAAATAAAATACAAAATACAGCTGGGGATGTGACTCGATGATTATACACCCCTGGGTTCAATCCCCAGTTCCAACAAAAACAAAACAAAAACATCTTCCCCTTGACCCAGAATTTCCACTTGGATAAAGCTAAGCAAGTGCCAAAACATATGTAAAAGAATGCTCCCTCTAGTATAGTCTGTAAGAGCAAAATAACCGAGAGATCTTAAGTGTCCATCAATAGTGGACTGGTTAAATCAGTTATGGTACATTCATAAGCAGAATGCTACACAATCTTTAAACTAGGAGATATTAAAACAAAAAAAATGATAGCTATAAATGTAATAATATTAAAAACCCAATCAATTTTAGTACTGTACAATAGTGCATATACATGTGGCAAAATTCATTCATATATAAAAAATACACACACAGCCAGTGTCTAGAGGGAATGCATACAGGTGGCAGAGAAATCTTTACTCTTTCCATTTATAGTCTCCATAGAACATTATATACCATAAATGCATTGATATTATACTTTAAATGTAATTTTTAAAATAAAAAATAGCCACACACAAAAGGCAAGTATTTAAATACAAAGAAAGGTTGTTCATTACAATTCATTTGATGGGGGGCTGGGGTTGTGGCTCAGTGGTAGAGCACTCGCCTCACATGTATGAGGCGCCAGGTTTGATCCTCAGCACCACGTAAAAAAAATAAAATAAAATAAGTAGGGCTGGGGATGTGGCTCAAGTGGTAGCACGCTCGCCTGGCATGCGTGCGGCCCGGGCTCGATCCTCAGCACCACATACCAACAAAGATGTTGTGTCCACCGAGAACTAAAAAATAAATATTAAAAATTCTCTCTCACTCTCTCAAAAAAAAAAGTTAAAAAAAATAAATAAAAAATAAAATAAGTAAATAAAGGTAGAGTCTACAACTAAAAAAATGTTTTAAAAAACCCAATTCATTTGAGGGGAAATTTTCAAGCTAGATATATATAATAATCAAACTCTGATCTTGCTTTTATATGATTCAATCCCATTACTCTGTTCAGGACTGGGAAATCAGACTCTGAAAAAGTTCATTCTTTCAACCTCACTTCAATGTTGATTTTACTCTACTCACTACAGATTCCCACTACACCATGACTTATACTGGGTAACTAGTAAGTTCTACTATTTTTTTGTTTAAAAAGTGTTTATTACTTAACAAGTTGGCTTAGTTTATATCCAAGTATGAACTACTCAACAGTTGCTGACACATGAAGTTAATATAAGAAAAAGTAAATTTCAACTTGAGATCTTACTAACCTGTCCATAATTAGTCCATGAGGAATAAACACCTTTTCCAAATCTTCAGCATAATGATTAGGTATGCAAAACAAATCCAGGTCATACCCTGGTTCATCATCACTAATCTAAAAAAGAAATAAGAGATGTTTTAATTGATAACATTAAAGAACACAAACATCCAATTAAAGATAGATGATAAACCTTAGTTTGCCAGAGAAATTTAGGTAAGAGATAATAACAAGAACTGTTAATTTTGTAATATAATACATTGCAGTTTTTTAAAGAATTTAACCTTTATTTTATTTGTTTTTTAATGTGGTGCTGAAGATCAAACCTAGTGTCTCACATATGCTATGCAAGCACTCCACCATTGAGCTACAACCCCAGCCCCATTATAGTTATTTAAGAAAACCACATATCATAAGACATGAATAATGAAGAATGTATTTTTTTTGTGTGTGGTGCTGAGGATCAAACCCAGGGCCTTGTGCATTCGAAACAAGCCCTCTACAAACTGAGCTATATCCCCAGTCCAAGAATGTAGAATTAAAAAAAAAAAAAAAAACCATGATGTGAAATTTCCTTTAGGTCACAAAATGAAAAACAAAAATTTTAAGGAGGCAAGATAAATGTGGCAAACATTGGTAATATTAAATGAGTGATTCACTACATTATTCTCTTCACTTTTGAGTCTATTTAAAAATTTATTTTAAAAATTTAGTACACTATAGTCTAATAAGTTAATATGCCATACAGAACAAAAACTGCTGTGACCCATCTCAAATACAAATAGCCTCTTTTATCTCAAAGTAGAGGAAAAACAAATACCAAAAAAGCTAATGATCCTTTAAAAACTCAAATCTGAGATTATAATCAAATCATGAGGTGCCTTTAAGGTAGATACTCCAAAAGTTTGAATAGGAACACATATTAGTTGTCTTGGTATGTCCCAGACCTCACATACAAAATATTAAACCCCAATAATGTGGTACCTGTGGTGACAAAATGTACTTTGATTTTTTACAAATATTGTATATACACCTACCCCCCAAAATACAACAAAATTATAAAAGTTGTTATCTTTGAAAAGGAGTTATACTGATTTTATTTAGTTCTTTACACCTCAAAAAGTATAGGACACTTTAAAAAGATACTTCAAATTGTTGGGCACAGTGGCATACACCTGTAATCCCAGCAACTTGGAAGGCTCAAGCAGGAGGATCACATAGAGGCCAGTCTCAGCAATTTGGCAAGACCCTGTCTTAAAATTAAATGGCTGGGGACATAGTTCAGTAGTAAGGCATCCTTAAATTCAATCCCTAATCCCTCCCAAAGAAGATACATTAAATTAAAGTGAAATATTCAAAAGCTTATTTGGGGAAATAAATCAAGAAGGATTATAACACTATATATCCCATGATATTCAAAACTACCATATTTAAGTAGCTGGTGATATGGCAGCTTTCAAGAAATACTGGCCAAATCATAATGAAATCTCAATCTATCAGTTAATACCTATCAAATACTTCTTCCTGAAGTTAGCACTGTATTAGGTGCTTAAGGACAAGTAGTTTGACTTTTAATAAATCTAAAAATTACATATAAAAGATTAAAATATTATTCACATGATCCAGTTAGATTCTGAGTTTTCTACTGCTGAAAAATTGAGTTCCATGTTGTCTCTTTTTCGAGCCTAAAAGCTCCATTTTGAGTTCAGACTTTGGTGGGTTTTTATATGTCAGCCTGTAGTACTTCAGCAGTCAATATTTATTTGTTTTAAAACACACATTTTAATTAATAAGCAGAAAATTTTTCTGTTTGGGGGAAAAAGGATTATGCCAAAACCTCTAAGATTAAGTGCTAATATATTTGCTAAACATTCATTTCATGTTTACATCAGAACACATTTACTAAAAAATTCAAAATGGGACATTTGTGTCATGCACAAGAGCATTCTAAGAACATTTTACAACATGTACTGAGTTTATAAATTTTATAAACTGAAATTTAGTTCAAGTTTTGAACTAAACTTGATAGAAGACAGACTGATTTTATAAGATAATACAATAAACATTCATGTCAGGCTCATCAGAATATATCTGCATCACCTGACAAGAACAGAAATATATCATTTCATATTGCCTTAAAATCAAGATCCAGAGTACCAAAATAACTCCCTTGAAGCTGACTCACCCTTTTTCACCCAATTACTCACTGCCACAAGTCCAAACTAAGACTCATCCAGGATTCTTCAAAGACTACCGTATCTATAAAAATGGGTCAATGCCTGGCTACAGGTTCTACAAGTAGTCTAGGAACTTGGGAATCTGGTTTCAAAAAGTGAATGTGAATTCTGTCTAACATTCATCACAGACATATAGTTGAAGAATACAGACAGATCAGCAGGGATGTACTCCAAAATAGTAATTCTCTCTCTGTCAACACAACAAACTGATTTCTTAGTGGTTTTTGTTTTTTGGTGGTGCTGGGGATCAAACTCAGGGCTTTGTGCATGCTAGGCAAGCACTCTTACCAACTGAGCTATTTCCTCAACCCCTAACAAACTGATTTCTAATTCCAAGGTTTTGACCCCAGTCAAAATGGACTTACATGTCAAAGAGTGGATTTGTTTTTTTTTTACTGAATCCTATATATTTTTAAAGATTTATTTATATTTTTTGTTTCAAGTATAAAAAATGTTAATAAAACTCTTCCCAAAAGGCAAGAATAAAATGTATAAAACATATATTCCTTGAGGGGCTGGGGTTGTGGCTCAGTGGCAGAGCACTTGCCTAGCATGTGTGAGGCATTGGGTTTGATCCCTGGCACCACATAAAAATAAAAACAAATAAAATAAAGGTATTATGTCCATCTACAACTAAAAAAATGTATCCATTGAAATTCTTTAGTCACAATTTTGTTTTATAAAGTCACAATTTTGTTTTATAAATGGATATTTGTAATAACTAGGCACTACAAGAAAATCTATATATAGGGGTGTATATCCTTTTTTTTTTTTTTTTTTTTTTTTGGTACTGGGGATTGAACCCAAAGGTGCTTAACCACTCAACCACTGAGCCACATCCCCAGCCATTTTATATGTTATTTATTTAGAAACAGGGTGTTGCTGAGTTGCTTAGGTCCTTGCTAAACTGCTGAGGCTGGCTTTCAACTTGCAATCCTCCTGCCTCAGCCTCCTGAGCTGCTGAGATTATAGGCATGCACCACGGCACCTGGTGTATATTTTTTGTGTTTTTTTTGGGGGGGGGGGTAATGGGGACTGAACCCAGAGGCACTCTACCACTGAGCTACATCCCAAGTCTCTTTAAAAAAAAAAAACTTATTTTGAGACAGGGTCTCACAAAGTTGCTGAGGCCTTGAACTTAGCAATCCTCCTGCATCAGCCTCCCAAGTTGCTGGTATTACAGGCATGTACCCCGGTCCAGATATATGTATGTATGTATGTATATCTATCTATCTATCTATCTATCTATCTATCTATCTATCTATCTATCTATCTATCTATCGCTGGGGATTGAACCCAGGGCCTCTTGTATACTAGGCACATGCTCTACCACTGAACTACAACCCTAGCCCTAGAACATGTATTCTTTGTACTTACAGAGTATATACTATATCATACCTATGAGAAGGGATTAAGTTTGACACAGCTAACCTCAATGAGCTTACAGCAGATTAGATGACAAGATATGTATATGAATAACCATAGCCTGCTATTAAAAAAGAGTTACAGGTAGTATTGTGATAGTGTAAGAGAAATCAAACTGACTTGGGAGCCTAACATGCACCTGGACCACTGCTATGAAATAACATATAAGAGATAAAATAGAACAAATAGAACCTCAGTTTTAATCATCCCAAACAGCATAACTTCATGTTTAATAGGTCCAAGAACTTCAATCTCTATAAAAGCTAGACAGAAATATACAAGGTGACCTATAATCTTATTAGCTAATGTGACATTGGCTAATATCTGATATTAATCTCATCTTATATGGAACAGTTAAAATCTAGTGGCTGCTTTGATAGGAAGGGTTAGAACTGGGGATTACAATATAATTACACAAAAATGCATTCCATTCACCTTGATTAGGCACAGTGCAATAGGTTTTGTGGAAGATACAAAGATTATTTTATATTTACAGCCCTTCAAGAATTTATAATCTAGAGGGAAAAGCATAATACAACTATACAGTACAATAAAATTATAATCTGTAGCAAAATCTGATAAGCACATAGATGTAAATTATCAAATGTAGTTATATATGCACTAAACATAAACCTAGGACCCAAGGTTACTCAGCACTGACAATTCTCTCCATAACCAATACCAAAGTTTTGTTGTTCTTTTGGTACCGGGGATTGAACTCAGGTGCACTTAACCACTGAACCACATCCCCAGCCCTTTTTTTTTGTATTTTAGAGACAGAGTCTCACCAAGTTGCTCAGGGCCTCGCTAAATTGCTGAGGCTGGCTTTGAACCCACAATCCTCCTGTCTCAGCCTCTCAAGCTGCTGGGATTACAGGCATGTGCCACTCCGCCTGGCTAGCAATCCCAATCTTAAAGTAGTCTTTATATTCTGTGGCCTTGATTGTAAATAGTAAAGACCACCACATGGCTAATGTTGAATCAGCATGGCCTTCTAAATAAACTAAGTGATAGTAGTGCCAAACTTTCTATGTGAATACAAATCACATGTTTTATTATGTGTAACGCTGTGTTGCCTGTGGTTATTATCAACACCTTCTAAAAGAATTATTAGTTTGCATAGGCATCATAACAAAATACCATATACTGGGTGGCTTAAACAATAGAAATTTATTTCTCATAGTTCTGAAGACTGAGAAGTCCAAGTTCAAGGTGCCTGCAAGGTAGGAATCATTCTGAAGGCTCTTCACTTGGTTTCTTTCTGGGCCTTCTCACTGTGTGTTCACAAGATCTCCTCTATAGCAAGTTCTCTGGTGCCACTTCTTACAGGTGCACTAATCCCATCAGATCAGGGCCTTATCCTGCTCTAGCCCTAATTACCTCCCCAAAGCCCCATCTCCAAATACCACCACATTGGGAGTAAGGGCTTCAATATGTGAATTTTACGGGAGGGGGAAACACACAAATGCTCAGGCCATAACAAGCACCCATCATAAAAATGACTACAGAAGAACACAAAAAGGTCTTGAATGACTTTGAGGGAAGAGCCCAATTCAAAATATTTGGGGAGTACTCTGGAATAGCCGCAGTAGTAAACATGGAAAGGTGGTTTTCCCCCAGATCATTTTCCCACTATGGCCATTTCTGGCTACACTGGAAATAAAAAAAAAAAAAAAAAAAAAAAAAACAAGTTATGACAGCTCTGAATTGTTTACCGTTATCCACCTAGTTCAGAAATCTAAATGCACCTCCTTGAAGCTCTAGAACATAGCTTTCACATTCTAACCTATTTGTGTTACACTTGTCAGTGATAAAATCTGCACAGATACTTTTCTACCTTTTGTCTAGAATTAAATTAAATATTTTGGTATCATAAATTACTGAAATCATTTTATTTTCCAGTAAAAGTGGCTCTACAAATTCTTAATAATTATGTTTGTTACATTTGTAATAATGACCTTCATGTGAAAACTCTTGTGGTTCACACATAAAATTTCTAATTACAAAGATATATTACCTTAAATTATAGTAAGCAAGGAAATTAACCCAAGCTAATATAAACCTTGCAATATTAATTTATCATCTGTGACAAGGACTGCTTAAATCTCTTTGTGGTAAAAAAAATGACAATGTTTGTGGTTCTGAACAAGACAAAGCACAAGAGAGGAAGTGAGTTAAGTTACATGAATTAAAAGATGTACACTAGATAAAATACATTTGATTTTATTCCTAATAACCAACAATACCTCCAAGCTTCTAAAATGACAGAAACCACCAGGAGGCATATTTTTACCTTTTATAATTCAGATACAGTAAAATTTTCAAAAACCATCAAAACAGATAATATGCCATTCCCTTGGGATAATCTGTGTTAACTTAGGTATTATAAACCCAAAATTATGACTTACTGATGCAGATACTCCTAAATATAAAAATAAGCTAGTATATGTTGATATTTCAAGTTTATATCATTTTTACAATATGTGCGCGCGCGCACACACACACACACACACACACACACACACACACATCTTCCTTGTGTTCCCTCCTAAGGCTTAAACCACTATAAGCATTAATTTTTTTATTAGAGCATTATAATTATACATAGTATTTGGGTTCATTCTGACAAAATATTACATACAGGGAATTTGATTTCAATCCCCATTCTTTTCCCCTTTCCCACCCCTCCCCCATTCTTTCTCCTCTCCTCTATTGATCTTCCTTTCACTCATTTATTTTTCATTGGTATTTTCTTTTTTTTTTTAAAGAGAGAGAGAGAGAGAGAGAGAATTTTTTAATGTTTATTTTTTTTTTTTAGTTTTCGGCGCACACATCTTTGCTTGTAGGTGGTGCTGAGGATCGAACCTGGGCCGCACGCATGCCAGGCTAGCGCGCCACCGCTTGAGCCACATCCCCAGCCCTTTCATTGGTATTTTCTACATATACATAAAAGTGAAATGACTTTCAGTACATTTATATGTATGTAACATGATATAACTGAATCCTTTCCATATTTCTTCCTCTTTCCCTTCCTTCCCCTCTCTCATTCTTCAACTTCACAGATCTTCCCTATATCTTTATGATATCTGATTCCCTCCCTAACCACCTTCTTTCCCTTATTTTGCTCTAGCTTCCACATGAGAGAAAACATTAGGCTCTTGATTTTTTTAAGTATGCCTTACTTCACTTAGCATGATAGTTTCCAGTTCTATCCATTTACCATCAAATGCCATTATTTCATTCTTCTTTATGGCTGAGTAAAACTTCATAGTGTATACATACCACATTTTCTTGATCTATTCATCTATTGATGGACATCTGGGTTGATTCCATAATTTTTTCTATTGTGAATTGTGTTGCTATGAACACTGAAGTAGCTATATCACTATGGCATGCTAATTTTAGTTCTTCTGGATAAATATGGAGTGTGTCATATGATGAGTCATTCCTAGTTTTTTAAGGAGTCTCCAAACTGCTTTCTACAGTGGTTGTACTAATGTGCAGTCCCACTTGGTATCAAGATTATGATCATAGTGTCATGTCAAACTAAAAATGTCACCACTATTTTGGCTGTTGAGAATATTTAACTGGGAATGTGATTTTCTTTAGCTATAAAGGTGATGTAGTACCAGTTTTTATTGATTCATTAATAAATATGTGGAAGTTCTGAAAAAATTATATACCACATAAAAATGCCAATTATACCATTAATAACAATATTGACAGTTGTTATTTTTCTGCCAGTGCTACCAAACTAACGTTTAAAATAATGTGCTACAAATCAGAATTCAAACACTTCAAATTGTTATGGAACTACAACTATCTTCGACCTTGTGCCTCTGAAAATTGATACATATATATACATACACACACACACACACACACACACACACACACACACACACACATATATATATCTCCAAAGTGAACATGTTTATTATTCTACCATGTACATTAATAAAAGATTATGGTATTTGGGTAAATTCATGTTCTTATACATGTAGTAGTTATGGGTTCACTTACCAACATGGGTAATAATGTATTCCTGAGTCAAGAATTGATTTCAATTCTTTACTTGGTAGTACTGAACACAGAGCCATGAACGTGCTAGTTATATACTCCCCAGATCTTTTGTTTTATTTTGAGACAGGATCTCACTAAGTTGCCCAGGTTGTCCTTGAACTTGTAATCTTTATGCCTTCTGAATTGCTGGAATTATTGGCTGTACCACCATGCCCCAGTTTGATTTAATTTATTTTTATTATTATTATTATTATAGTGGGTATTGAACCCAAGTGGGCTTTATTGCTGAGCTACATCCCCAGCCTTTTTATTTTTTATTGTCACTAAAGCTGACCTTGAACTTATGATCTTCCTGACACATCTTCCTCAGTAGCTGGGATTATAGGTATATGTCATTCTGTCTGGTTAAAAAATAAAATTTAAGGAAAAAAAATCTTTAATTAAAAAAAAAACAAATTCCAAGATACCTCTTTTCTGCTGATCTGGTGGGTCCTTTTCTCATCTTTGCCACTTTGTAGATACAAACAATAGACAGAAAACAGTTAAGATGGAACTGTATGCTAGGCACTGTGGCACACAATTGTAATCCCAGTACCTAGGAGGTTGAGTCAGGAGGATCACAGTTCAAGGCCAGCTTTAGCAACTTAGTGAAACCCTGTTTCAAAATAAATTAAAAGGGCTGGGGACATCACTCAGTGGGAAAGCATCCCCGAGTTCAATCCCAGTACCCAGCCACTCCCAGTAAGATGGATTTGTAGTGTGCATGGCACAGTACTCAATTCATAGCAAGAAACCCCTAAGTTGGGCTGGCGTTGTGGCTGGGAGGTAGTGCGCTTGCCTAGCATGTGTGGGGCACTGGGTTCGATCCTCAGCACCACATAAAATAAAAAATAAAGATATTACTATTTAGATTTCAGGGCTATCCTGGGACCTTCAGATAAATGTGACTCCCCTCCCCAACAGCTTCAATTATTGATATTCAAAAGGATCATGATTTTTAAGTTAAATGTGATATTTTCAGCAGAAAGAATGTTTTTTCCTTTTTAAGTTATGACAAATTCTATTGAATATTTTAAGTCTAGAAAAAAGATGTGATAGTATAAAAACAAGGGGAAATTGTAGTGAAAATTAAAACTACTTGTAAAATAAACATATTCTCATCTGATATTTGAAAAAAATAAAGATATTGTGTCCACCTGTAACTAAAAAATAAATACTTTTTAAAAAAAGAAGAAAAAAAGAAACCCCTAAATTGATTTGCTCCATTTCTTCATGATCTGAAAGTATAATTTTGGCCTACACTTATAGACTAATGTTAGTTTAAACCCTGTTGATAGTAAAGAGACAACTGTGGGTAAAAAAAAAAATGCACCATTTTACTCATCCTGTAAAAATCACTAGCAGATGACTGGAGGTATAGCTTAGTGGTAGAGCATGTGCAAAGTCCTAAGTTTAATCCCCAGAATACACAGAAAAAAATCAGTAGCAGGGTAAGATTTACATTCAGTTAGTACAATATTACATTTCTAGCACTACCATCCTGAAGCTTAGAAGATATAGGCATATAAACTATATCTGATGTTTCACATTAATTTATAAAAATCCAGAAACTCCTTCTGAAATGAAAAAAGTAACACAGTTTCTATCAGGCAGGTCCAGGGTCAATTTCATCAAAGTGCTGTAGGGCACTATCATGTGTGTCCAAGGTCATTACTAGTTACTGTTTATCTACCTAATATGTAACTTTAGGGCATTTACATTAGATAAAATCAGCAAAATATTTATTACAATGCTTAAGAGATGCTAAGTATTTAATAAATATCTATTATTGTCACTCCTAACTTATTTTTTAGAGGTTAAGAACAGAATATGGGGCAAGATAAATAAATTTCTTGATTTTCAAACAAAACCATTAATAGCCAGTTTTAGCAATGATAACTAATTCTCTATATACTGGTGCAGGCATCATAGCCCTAAGCTAACTTAAACCCATTAAGAACACTCCTCTTTATGTTAAGTCACAATGCCTAATATAAAACAAAGTCTTTTCTTTCTTCGGGTTCGAGTGATTATTTATTCACTTAACAAACCATTACTGAAAACTTCCTACTACTAAGGCACTGTATATGTTGGAGGTATAGTTGTGATTCCTAAATTTATAATGTTTGTTTAGGGGCTGAGGTAGCTCAGTGGTACAGCATTTGCCTAGCATGCCCAAGGCCTTGGGTTCCATACTCAGCATCACAAAAACAAAATAAGTTTAAATGGGAGAGACAATCAACAGGTACCTAGGAAAGAAATTGCTAAATCAACAATGACAATAATCACATTAAAGGAGGCTAAGGCATTTAACTGTCAGGAGGACACAGAGCTTTGGCTATTTTAATAATCATGATCAGAAAGGTTGGGAAGAGGTGACAACAATTTGGCTAGATCAAAAAAAAAAAAAAAGAACCAATGAGGGTGAAGACAAGATATTAGAGGCTAGTTGTGGTAAGAACGTCCTTGAAAGCAAAGACCAGGTTTGTATTTTTAATCTACGCAGCATCAAGAGAGCACAGGGTCCGGATCTGAAATCAAGGCCTGCTACTTCGGGCCGTGGGAAAATGACCTGTTTTTTCACTAGCTTCGTGGTGTGTAAAACAGGCTCGAAAAGGTTACAGGGGCTGTTGGGAGGATCCAATGAGGCAATGCGCATTCCCACAAATATGAATTATAGCATCTGCAAAATGAAATGTAAAGCCCAGTTCCCTCCACGCCCTCCCAATGGGCGTTTTCGGGCTGAGGCTCCCTCATGAGATGCTCAAGGACTTCACCACCGCCCCCGCCCCCAAACTTCCAGGGAAGGGCTTCTCTAGAGAAAGATCCCACACTCCCACCCCGCCTCATCATTCCAAAATCAGCCCAAGGCTTCTCCCCACAGCACGCTCGCAGGCGGCACTTGTCAACCAAAACGCCATTTCCACCTTCTGTGCCCACACGCAGCCCTCTTTTCCAGGGCTCTCCCAAGAAGAGACCCACCCCAAACCCCGCCATTCTGTCCTCCCTGCCGCCCTCAAATGACGTAAAGCCAAACCAGGGAACCTATGACCGCCTCCGCCCCCCGGGGTTCCCGCCTACACCAAGGCCCCCAACGCGCAGTGCGGGCCTGGCGCCACAAGGCTGGGCCGCTGCAACTCCGCAGCTGGTCACGCTGGCCAGAGCCGGGCTGGGCCGGGCTGGGCTCGGGAGCCAAATTGCTCACCACGACGCTAGGGCTGCGAGTCGCCATCACGGAACCGGCTGACGTGCAGCTGACGGCAGTCTGAGAAGGAGGAAGCCCACGGAGAGGCAGAGGAGGCGGCGGGGGCGCTGCAGGAGGTGGCGCAGCGCTGGAAAGCAAAGAGGTTTGTCCTAACCTCTTCGCCGCCGCTGCCTAGGCAACCACTCAGACCGAGGAAGAGGCAGGCCCCGCCCCAGCCCCGCCCCCTCCTGCGCCGCCCGCATGCTCGCCAGCGCGCCTCCTCCGCTGGCTACCGGTTTCCAGGCTCACGAGGTGGCCGTGGGAATTTTCTTCCGGAAGAACCGGCGATTGCTGCTGTGCAGCTTCTGTCTCTCTTTCCCTCAGCCTCCCATTCAGAGGATCCCCAAATTCTCAAACCTACCTCTGCCCGCATTGTTCCTAGTTGTCCTAAACTGAACACCGGCTTTCAGGTTTCCGTCAGCACTTGGCCCCGAGTCAGGCGTCCCCTTGCCCAGACCTTGTACTAAATTCTGGCTTCCATTTTCCTGATTCTTGGCCCAATGCTTTCAAAAAAACCTTTACCTGATTTTAAGAATTGAGACCTAAAGCCCCAGAGGCAGGCATATCAGGGTACAAATCTGAAACACCTGACTGCTTTGTAACCAACTGCAAAATCAGACTCTGAGCCTCTTTTTGTCTCATAAATAGAATGGGCAAATAACAGTACACCAACAATATTTTTATGAGGATTAAAGGTGAGTGTAGTGTATGTGTTTTAGTACTTAGGAAAGTACACAATGGGAACTATTGCTATTAATGATTTTTATTTTTGCCTCCACAATTTACTACATGGGATTAGAAAAAATCTGTCCCTCAAGACTCTCAAACAGATAAAATAAGCAATCAACACTGGCTTCTAGTGACACCATTTCTAATGTCCTCACCTGTATAACTGTAGCACCCACTGAAGGTGTTTCTTCCTTCTTTTGAATGACCTCCTGCACCTTTTGAAAATTAACAGCCTTGCGGGTGGCCTTCTTCAGGCCCGCCAAGAGGCAGGATGTAAAAAGGTCACGAGACTGTAAGCCTCCAGGGGTGTTATAATCCCATAGGGGATCCTGCTCTGGGACAGCATGAGGGCCCGTGGGGTGATTGGGATTGGTCCTATGATTTTCATCAGCATGGGCTTGGGCTAGCTCCCAGACCCGTCGCCTTTCCTCGGGGAGAAGTGTATTGGCCAAGAGCATGTAGATGTCACGATGAGTGAGGCTATATGCTTGCAGGACCCATTGAAACTCCCGAATGTAAGTGGTGGGGTCAGTGGTGAATGAGCCTAACTTCCTCTCTAGCTGAGTAATGTCCGACATGGAGAAGGGCACGTGGACTCTGATGACACCCTCGGGACCAGTTACCTCACGAAGGGGTGCGATTGCCTTGGGGGTGGGAAGGGGTCCCTTAGACCTGGTAACAGGAGGACTGAAAGAGGCAGGCAGCGGACCGGAAGAAGAGGGAAGGGAAGGGGATGTCTCTGCGGAGGAGGAGCGGGCGGAAGAGGGCGGAGGGGAGGGGGATGAAATGGAAGGCTGAGGATCCCTGGAATCAGGCAGAGGAAGAGGAGGGTGTAGCGGGAGAGAAGGGACGGATGGGGCTGGGGGATAAGGTGGGGGTTCATCTGCCGGGTTGAATGAGGAAGAATCTGCGAAGTCAGGAGTAGAAGCAGGGGAAGAGAGGGGTTTGCAAGCAAGCAGGACTTGAGAGGGAGAACAGGAGGAGCAGAGAGCAGGGTGCTGTGCGAGAAGGCTAAAACCTTCAACGAAGGGAATTTCCCTCCACTTTTTCAGGCGCCAGCAATAGTTAAAAAGGTCCCGGAGGAGGTTTGAATCTAAGGAGCCTTCTGGAGGCCAATGATTGCCATTATCCAGTGGATATGTAGGCCAATCTCGGGTACAGAATTTGATTAGAAGTTTGGGCTTGATGTCTGGTGTGAGGGAGAGTGTGGCCAGATTTTTTATTAAACATTTGAGAGGTGAGGCTTCAGGTATAGACGAAGAGGTGCCCATAGTCACTGGGAGAGATGGGAGAGAGGAGAGAGAGAGAGAGAGAGAGAGAGAGAGAGAGAGAGAGAGAGAATGAATGAATGAATAAGAGTAAGCAAGAGAGACAAAGGGAAAACCCGAGCTGGAACGGTTTCCTGGAAGCTCAGGGCGGACGGGGGTCAAGTGGGCGTTCCCAAAATGACCAGCCGGCGCTAGGAAATACAGAGGGCACTACCCGGTTGTCACCAGTGAAGTGCGATCTGTGAGACCCAATAGGGTCGGAGCCACAGGCAATCTGACGTCAGGAAAGTTTTTGACTGCAGCGAAAAAAGTCAGCAATGAAAACACAGCTCTAGCTCCGGCAGAATGCAGCTCCAGGCTGGGAGTTTAGCTCCCTGAGCAGAAAAGCAGCTTTGGCGGGAGACAGCAGCCCCGCAGGACACAGCAGCTGTAGCCGGCAGCGGAGGAGGAAAAAAAACTGAGAGCCTCTCGTGTAAACTCAGAAGCCTCACGCCCCAAAGGGAAACGGATCGCCAGAGGGTCCACTGTGACCGGTAAAGGTCTTAGTGGGGTGGGTTCCCTCTTCCCTACCGGGCGTCTGGAGTGTGATCACGGTCACAGTACCAGTGTAAGCCCGAAGGGAGTTGGCGAGCCGGGAAAAGGGAAACTTACCTAGGTCAGATCAGTGGTGAGTGCAGGGAGCCGGCGTCTGAAAAGAGTGGATCAGGGCTGAGTGTCTCCGCGGAGCCGGGGACGGGGCTCTTGTTAGAAAGAGCTCACCCGTATCCGAGCCACGGCACCAGAATAAAAGAATCCCCCACGCAAAGACACTTCGCCAGGAGAATTCCAATTTTATTGCAAAAGGCTGTGTGCTTATATAGAACTAAGGGGAGATGGTAGGGCTTAGATAAATGGCAGACCACCCATTTATTGGCAAGTTCTTCCAGATATCAGCTCCGGAGCCCAGGAATTAGTTCTTATTGGGGCTAAGGTTCCCCGCCAGCGAGATATGAACTTGGCGCCCGAGGGAGAGTTCACACAGGGCGGGAACTTTTCGCGCCACTGCAGAAAAGAGGAAGGTAGGAAGAAGAGGCGCCATGTTGGGGTTTTTCTCTGGGGTACGGCTGCCGTTTATACTTTTCCCAACCCCCACCACAGTGCGATGGTAGTTTTTGTGAAACTGGGAAAGTCATTGCACTTCTCTGAGCCTCAATCCTTTCCATCTGAAACATAACAATAAAACTAAGCGGGGTGGTACATGCTTATAATCCCTAATTGGGGGGCAGAGGGAGGATCACAAGATTTTAAGGCCAGCCTCAGCAAAATAAAGGACTCAAGTGTAGCTCACTGACAGAGTGCACCTGGGTTCAATCCCCAGTATACCCCCCAAAAAATGTCTAATAGAGTACTTGGTTCAATACATTATAATACCAATGTCGTCTGTTTCATAATTTTGCCTTAACAGTTTTTCATGATATTTATCCCCCTATTCTGTGTAAGATTTCTTATTCATTCTTCTGTTGATGATAAACATTTAACCAGTTGCTAGGTTTGAACTATTACAAATAGTTCTGCTATGAACATTTTTATGTGTCTTTTGGTGAATATATGAATGCTTTTCTATTTGGCATAGACTTTGAAGTTTGTATTAGCACATTTTCATTATTTAGCTCCTTAACATTTTTCTCTACCTAGAAGTTAATTCTAAGAACTTCCAGTTATATATTTGGCTCCAGATACATGTGGATTCAACTACCCACATTTGTTTCTAAATCAGAAACACAACTATTCGGAATCCTTCCAGCTTGCTTTTGGCTTGCCATTCCTTTCTCCAAATCCAGATATTACTGTGTTTTAACAGTAGATTTGAAATACTGAGAGCCAGGTGATTGCATAGACAAAGAAACAGTATAACCAGTCATTCTATGTGGTAACTTGGAATTTTTATTTGTATTCAAGATGGAAAACAGCCAACAGAGTGCAATCTATGAAGATGTAATACTGTTTTTAGTAAGTGAAATCTGGTTCATATACTAAATACTTTACTGAAATTTGGACATATTTAAAATTGAAAGTTATTCTTTAAAAATTTTAATTGCTTTAAAACTAAAGATGAAATCAACAAAATAATTTTACTAACTCTACATGATTTTATTGAAAATCTTTTTGTCATATAGAGTAGGGTCAGGTTGATGGGTACAGTGGCACATGCTTGCAATACTCGCAAATCAGAAGGCTGAGGCAGGAGGATCACAAGTTTGAGACCAGCCTCAGCAGCTTAGTGAGGTCCTAAGCTGAGATGCTGTTTCGAAATAAAAAGGACTAGGGATGACTCTTAGTAATTAAGTGCCCCTGGGTTCAATCTCTGGTACCAATAAATAAATAAAATAGAGTCAGGGATATAAAAAAATCTACTCTGGCACCATGGCACACACCTGTAATTCCAGTGGCTTGGGAGGCTTAGACAGGAGGATTGCAAATTCAAGGCCAGTCTCAGCAAATTAGTGAGGCCCTAAGCAACTTAGTGAGACCCTGTGTCAAAATAAAAAAACAAAAACTGCTAGCAATGTAGCTCAGTGGTATATTGCCCCTGGGTTAGACCTTACTACCTTCCCCCACACAAAAAATCTACTCTGACTGAGGATGTAACTCCGTGATAAGAGTACTTGCCTGGCATGTGTGAGGCCCAAGTTTGCCACAGCACTGCAAAAGAAGAAAACAGAAGATTTTCCTTCCTCAATCTGCTTTTCCAGAAACAATTTTTTAATATACTTGTTTGAACATAATATCAATTATTTCTGCTCCACAGGTTTCTTGATTAAGACCATGACTTTATCATGGTGCTGTGCTCCTCCAAAATTTGTATTTCTATTAAAAAGTTATTAACATAAAAATACTTATTGTATGTTGAATTCTTAAACTGAATTGACAGTAGCTTTCTCAATAATGTCAGAGGTTTCACTTTCATCAGAATCGATCTCCAGAGCTTTGAAAAATTGAACTATTATTGGAATTAACTGTGATGATTGTGTGTGTCAACTTGGTTGACCACTAGTGCCTAGATATTTGGTGAAACATTATTCTGGATATTTCTGTGAAGATATTTTTTTGGATGAGGTTAACATTTAAATCAGTGGACTCTGAGTAAAGCAGATTACCCTCCATAATTTGTGTGGGCCTCATCAGTGCATGGCCTTAACACTACAAGGACTGACCTCCCCTGAGTGAGAAGGAATTCTGCCAGCAAACTGGCTGTGGATTGAAACTTCAACTCCCTGTGTCTCCAGCCTGCTACCTACCCCATCAAATTTAGGACTTACCAAGCCTCCACAACAAGGTGAGTCCATTTTTAAAAATCTCTCTCAGTGTAGAAATAGATATATCTAAATATGTATGCATATCCATCCTGTTCTGTTGCTATGGAAAACCTCAACTAATAGAACTGATTTTCTAAGTGAAGAATATATAATGGCATCAATATATAACTGGCACCATATAACTGGCACTGCTTGTAAAGTTATTCTGCAAATAGAGCTATTCATTGAAAGTATTGCTTCACTTTTTGTCACAGGCAAGCCAACTTGAAATGGAATATGAGGAAATGAATTTTGAAGAAAAGTTACTGATCTAAACAAAAATGATTCACAGAGCCATAAAGAAATGTTCTCTCCATAGCAGCGCCTCTTGAAATCATCATCTTTCGCTGGGCATGGTGGTGGATTCCTGTAATCCAAGCTACTCGGGAGGCTTTGGTAGGAGGATCACAAGTTCAAGGCCAATCTCAGAAACTTAGCGAGACCCTGTCTCAAAAATGAAACATAAAAAGGGATGGAGATGTGGCTCAGTGGTTAAGCATCCATGGGTTCAATACCTGGTACTAAAAAAAAAAAAAAATCATCATCTTTAGGCATGGGTTTCTTAAAACAACTACAGACCTTAAGATAGATACTGATACTTTGCCTTCTCTTGGAAGACTTGTTTTCTGGTTTTCATGTGGTTGGTGACATCATTGTGTCCCAAGAGTGAATGATGAATGCTGACAAATGTTTTGTGTACATTACTCAGCCATCACCAACTTTATTGAGAAACAGATTCGGTGGTTATTTTTTTTTTATTAATTATGCACTTTAGTATTTGAACTCATATGCTGAAAGACTTGACTGCAAAATTTAAAAAATAAATACCAAACAATTAAATAATGGAATGTAGATTTGTGCCATATAAATAATGACAAAATCATTGAACTAAGACCATTCAGACTCCTAGCTATATGTTCTATGGCCCAACTCCTCTATCTATATTTCCTAAAAATATTTTATGTACATGTAAAAAATATAATTTCCTGCATCCGCTGGCCTACTATCTGGTGGCCTGGTAGCTTCCTTTATCTTGCAGGCTTTGGCATGTGTACAATTGGCTGATACAGCAGCTATCAGCAAGGGGCACAATGGGCAATAGTCCCTCACTCCCTTCTGGGAATGGAATGAATTACTTGTCCCTAACCCCTAGAGTCTTGAGTATCCTTGTTCTGTTATCAGTGAACACCCTGCTGCTGTTCTTGAGCAGGAGTCATTACATTATATCTGGAGATTAGGAAAAGGGAGAAGAGTTATCACTATTGTCTTTGTTTAAGCCTGTTGTGAGAACTCTGGTTCTCTGTATATGCATCTCCCAAGCCAGCAGAAACTGGAATTAAAACATTGTGATCCACCAGACCCAGCCTGCCTTATTTCAATGTAACCATTATATTAATACTTAAATTCTTTAGAAATTAAAAAATCTGGGAAAAATGGAAAATTGGACAAAAGCCTGGAAAAACTGATATAAACTGGGACTGTCCTAGGAAAACTGGGATGCATAATCCTCCTACAGTGGTATAAGGGTGAGATGGGGAATGCTTTCCAAAGCTGCTCATGGCTGCTCTTAAACTGCAGGATTCTAATCTGATTGCAATTTAGTTCCTCTCCATTTCTCACTGGCCTCACTAATTGTACTTTAGACTGTTGGAGACCTCCAGTTCTATGGGCTACCACCCTGTTCCCAGTTTCCTTTACTTTAGAATTGTGTTTGGATCCCTTCTGAACCACTGTCTCCTCAACTCCTGGAGGTCCTTTGTACTCCTCTTAGTCTGCTTTGCCAAGATGGCTAAACCACACCCTGGCTTAACTTCACAGCCTGTTTTGTCTACTAAGCTACTGAGCAATATTGGAGAAAATCCCGCAAGTGTGGCGATCGGTAGGTAACCTCTACACATTCATAGTCTTCAATCTTAGCTGGGTCCTCAACACCCCTCCACAGTTCTTTCCAAATCCTTGGTCAGCTTCCTTTTGACTCCCCTCAGTGATGCTCTGAATATTCTTCCTCATTTAACCCCACTCTCAGTAATCTAAAAAGATCAGTTCAAACCATTAATTTACAAAGAGATTGAAGAACTTGGGAATGAACCCCATCCATTTGCATCTATACTGCTTCTTCCCCTGTTTCCTCCAGGCTCAGAGGTAAAGTGTTCATAAAGCTTACTGGTCACTTTTGAGTTGGTTGGAGTTAGTCTGGTTGGTAAAACAGGAGATGGCATTTGGGGACCACTGCCAAGTTATGTCAATTTTGTTTGATTTTCCGCCTGGTGCTAGGGCTCAAAACTAGGCCCCCATATGCGCTAGACAAGCACTCTACCACTGAACTATTATATCTGCAGCCCTCTGAGAAGCTACTTTTGATCACAGCTGAGTTTATGCTAATAAATGGCTTAGAGTGGTGCCCCTAGATAACCTCAGGATGGGGCTAGTGATTGAGTGTTAGCTGGTTGGAACTTTTACACACACCCCCAACCAACCTCTGGCAAGCAGGGAGATTGAGCTCTAAAAAAACTCTTTTTTTTTTGGTTTTGCTGGGGGTTAGACTCAGAGACTCACACATGCCAGGCAAGCACTTTATCACTGAGCCACATCCCCAGCCCCTAGAAAAAACTCTTGAACAATAAGATTTGGTGAGCTTCTGGGTTGCTAAACGTGGAGGTACTGGGAGGGTGGTGTGCCCAGAAGGCATGAAAGTTCCATGCTCCCTCCCCTATCTTGCCTTGTACATCTCTTCCATCTGGCTGTCTGCATTCTTAGTAATATCCTTCATAATAAACTAGTAACTTAAATGTTTTCTTGAATTTCATGAGATATCCTAGTAAATTAATTGAACCTTTGGAGGGAATAAGGGAAACTCCCCATTTATAGTTTGTTGTTGGAAGTACAGGTTATAACCTGGGGCTTATAATTGGCATCTGAAGTGGGAGAAACAAGCTTGTGGGAACCAATCCCTTAATCTGTGGGTCTTGATGCTATCTCAATTTATAGGCCATCCAGCTGGTATCTGCTGAAGAATCTCTTGATATATGTGAGAAAACCTGTATATATCTGGCACCAAAATTGCTCTGTGCTATGTTGAGAGGGATAGTTTTTTTTTTTCCCCTAGTACAGTACAGTATCTTACACCTAAACCATCTTTAGAGTTCTCCTAAATGGGTGTGGAGTACCAAAGACTTGCTCCCTCCCCTTATAGGATTATAGGATCACAAGCCAAAAAGGGGGAATGGGCCGGGTGCAGTGGCATATGCCTGTAATCCTAGTGGATCAGCTTTGGAGGCTGAGGCAGGAGATTATGTGTTCAAAGCTAGCCCCAACACAAGTGGCACTAAGCAACTCAGTGAGACCCTGTCTCTAAATAAAATACAAAATAGGGCTGCGGATGTGGCTCAGTGGTTGAGTGTCTTTGAGTTCAATCCCCAGTACCAATAAAAAAAGGTGGGGGGATGGGACAGGCCTTAGAAATAATTAAGTATGGCCTGGTGATGTAGCTCAATGGTAGAGCATTTGTCTGGCATGTGTAAGACCCTGGGTTCTACCCCAGCACTGCAATAAAAAAAAAAAAAGAAGAATTAACTATGGTTAACTATGCACCATATATTCTTAATGAACAATAGACTTTACCTATATAAAACTAACCTATAGTTTTAAAACTACAGTTTATTAACTATAATCTATTAAGTGTTATTTTAAAACTATAGGTTAGTTTTTTTGTGGGGGGGTTTACTCGGGATTCAACTCAGGGGCAATTTACTACTAAGCTAGGATCCCCACCCCTTTTTATTTTTTCCTTATAACTTTTTTCCACACTTTTAAAATTTTGTTTTAGTTGTAGTTGGACACAACACCTTTATTTTATTTTTATGGGGTTCTGAGGATCGAACCTAGTGCCCTGCATGTGCTAAGTGAGTGCTCTATGCCTGAGCCACAATTCCAGCCCTTTTTTCCACATTTTTAATGAGTGTATTATAGTTGTACATAATGTTGGGATTTTGTTGTTACATATTCAGACATGCACACAGTATGACAATAAAATTTGGCCAATATCCCTCGTCAGCACTTTCCCTCTCGCTCCCCTCTTCCACCCTCTGGTCCCTTTCCTCTACTGATCTTCCTTTGATTTTCATGAGATCCCTGCTCCACTACCTTTCTTTTCCTTTTTCCTCTCTAGCTTCCACATATGAGAGAAAACAGAACCCTTGACCTTTTGAGTTTGGCTTACTTCATTTCACATAATGGTCTCAAGTTCCATCCATTTTCCTGCAAATAACATAATTTCATTCTTCTCTGTGGCTGAATAAAACTACATTGTGTATATAGGCCCCATTTTCTTTACCCATTCATCTGTTGATGGACACCTAGTCTGGATAGTTAGGCTATTGTGAATTGTGCCTCAGGCCCTTTTTAAATTTTTATTTTGAGCAAAGTCTTATTAAGTTGCTTAAGGCCTCAATAAGTTGCTGAGGCTGACCTTGAATTTCTAATCCTCCTTTCTTAGCCTCCTGAGCCACTGGGATTACAAGTGTGCCACATTAGTGCCTGGCTACAGGTTAGTTTTATACAGGTAAACTGTTATTGTAATGAATTATATCTTTTCAAGCAGGGTAGTAACAAATTCATGTTCATGTGTAAGGGTTAACAAAGTTAACAGTTAACAAAATGATTTGTAAGGAAGATTTTATTAATATGTTTACAATACCTCTATTGTTTGACAGGCACTTATAGCATACACTTTACATGATAGATTTTAATACCCAGGAGATTTATGATGTCTTCACTGTTGATAATATGTTCTAGCCCTCAGGGTTATCACACACTAAATAGTTATAGGCAGGTCCATTAACTCATGTACTATTCCCTAATAGGGTATTCTTCTTTCTTCCATTCTGATACTTTTGGTTATTAAAATAAATGAGCCAGAACCATTTGGTCTTTCTATAGGTGACCTCTGCTCTCTATTTACAATTGCCTGAAGGTGCTTGTTACAAATTAGATAGTGCTGTCCAAAATAGTGGCCACTAACCACACAGGTGGCTATATAAACTAAGTTTAAATTAATTAAAGAAAATTTAAAGTTTGGTTTCTCAGTTCTACTAGGCACATTTCAAACATTCAATAGCCACTTGTAGTTAGTATGAGACAGTGGCAAATAAAATATTTCCATCGTTGTATAAAGTTCTGTACAGTTCTGGGCTAGAAAATGAGTCTTTGGGAAGGAATGACAAAGAACAATCTCAGAGGCTCAATAGGAAAGGCTATGCTAGAATCAGGCTTCTCAGTGTAAGCCAATCTTGTTGCCAGGTGCATAAAACTGACAGACTGTTTCAGACTGTTTCTTAGTGCACCTAAGACTAGGGATTTCCAGGACTGTTTTAGCCTAGAGGCAGATGGCTTTGTGAAGATAGACTGCTATTACACAAGGAAAACAAAACCAGGACTGAGGAAATTTGATAGGAAGAAATCTAGTTGTGGTGATTTGTCTGAGAATCTTATGGGAATTATTTTTTATGTTCTATTTTCCAAGAGTCATAGACAAATCCCTATTTTTTTTTTGCTCCACTTCCAATCCTGGGCTTACCATTACATGTCAAAGCTATTATGGCTCTTTATTTATTTTTACAGTGCTGGGAATGGAACCCAGGGCCTCGCTCATGCTAGGGAAGTGTTCTGCCACTGAGCCTCCAACCCTTCAATGCCATTGTGATAACCATATTCTCTCAAAAAGTCATATCAATGGACTTCCAGCCTAAATTTAAAACTTTTACACCAGAAGCATGATTTATTCCTTAGCCAGTATGTTTATTTTGTGGAGGGGGGGGTGCTCTTAAAGAAATTTCTAAGGGAGGAAGCAGAGAAGAATAGAGAAGGGGAGAGAGCTGAGCAAGTTTATGGCTTCAGGTAAAGTTTAGTCTTGGCCTGATCCATAGGTGAAATATCTATAGTAACCCTGCCTTAAGGCAGGGACCAAGAACTTTGTATCCTAGAATCATTGCCGAGCCAGGAAGAGGGGGAGCAGAGGAAGAGGAACAGTAAAGCCATCAGGCAAGGAGGAATACCAGAAAAAGTAAAAGGGTAAACTGCACTTAATGCAAATGTGGGCCAGGGACACTATCTGGTACAGGGACCTGAGCAGAGCACCAACAGCATTTACTACCCTCAGGTCCATAGGCTACATGAAAGAGATACCACTGAAAATGAGTTATGGGATTATATTTGGAAATACCTTCCTAATATAAGAAGCCAGTTTAGAGGAAGATATCAGCATGAATATAAATAAGCTAATAATAACTATGTGTACTGTATAATTGTGATTATGTCTAATTTCTACCATCTGATGGAAATTTAAAAAATAATCAACTAGGGCTAGTAATGTAGTTCAGTGGCAGTGTTGTGTGTTTAGCATACTTGAGGCCCTGGGTTCAATCCCCAGCACCAAAAGCAAAAACAAAAAAATGCAATTGACTAGGCAATAGATGAACCTTTGGCCAAATAACTTGTTTAGCTGAATACAGATAAAATTCTACTGGTGTGACTGTACCATGTACTGCCAGAGGAATGAGAAGTTGTGCTCTATTTGTATACAATGTGGAATCAAAATGCATTCTACTTTCATGTATAACTAATGAGAACAAACTTAAAACATTTTTTTAAATATTAAAAAGAGTTTTTAAAAATTCTAAGAACATGATACAGGAATGTTTCTACTATTTTGTGTGTGAACTTTGTGTGTGTGTGTTGCTGGAGTTGGAATCTAGAGTCTCATGCATGCTAGGCAAGTGCTCTAACACTGATCTGCTCCAGCACTCCTATGTGTGAATTTTTAAAGGTATAATATCTGATCACTTTTCTAATAATAATTTAGAAAATGTACCTTATTTCCATTATTTTGATTGTATTCTCTGATATTCTTATGTGGATTTGGGTATGATTAAATTAGTATAAAACTACATTGATGAACTATGCTGAGTGATAGAAACCTCTAATCCCAGTGACTTGAGAGGCTGAGGCAAGAGGATCACAAGTTCTAGGCCAGGCTTAGCAACTTAGTGAAGCCCTAAGTAATTTAGCAAGAACCTGTCTCAAAATAAGAAATAAAAAGGGCTGAAAATGTGGCTCAGTGGTTAAGTGCCCCTAGGTTCAATTCCTGGTACCAAAAACCAAACAAAATGACAAAAAAAAAAAAAAAAACTCTCTAAAACACCCAGAGTAATCAGCATATTTGATTTTAGACAGTCTATTAGAATTGTTTAAAATATATGCAGCATATAATATATAGATAGTAATTACATATAAAATGCTTTGACCTCTTTATATGCCCTAGAGATTAGTGCTCTATCTGATGTGCATGTGGTAAAAATTTGCTCTTAAGCTGTAGGCTCTCTATTCACCTCACTGATTGTTTCTTTTGCTGAGAAGCAGCTTTTTAGTTTGAATTCACCCCATTTATTATTTCTTGATTTTTAATTCTTGCACTATAGAAGTCTTATTAAGGAAGTAGGGACCTAATCCAATATGATGGAGATTAGGGCCTACTTTTTCTTCTATTAGATGCAGGGTCTCTGGTTTTATTCCTAAGTCCTTGATCCATTTTGAGTTGAGTTGTGTGCATGGTGAGAGATAGAGGTTTAATTTCATCTTGTTGCATATGGATTTCCAGTTTTCCCAGCCCCATTTGTTGAAGAGGCTATCTTTTCTCCAATGTATGTTTTTGGTGCCTCTGTCTAATATAACTGTAATTATGAGGTTTAGTCTCTGTATCTTCTATTCTGTACTTTTGGTCTACCAAGATGATTTCCAACAAAGCCCTGAGGGTGTATATTTGTGCCCCCCATCTGTGCAAATTTAATTGCAATTCATTGCATTTACCACTGCAGAAATTTAAACACTGGATGTTTTAAAACAACCAAGGATTATCGTTAAAAATCAGAGGGCTCAATAATAGTATTGTGATCATATTTTTTTAAAGTCTGTATTTTAGAGATAGAGGATGAATGATATCTCTGGGAACTACTTCAAAGTAACCATGATATGTAGGGGAAGGATAAGCAGGGGTATATCTGAAAGGATGGGAAATTAACTGATAATTGTTGAAACTGAGTAACATGTTCATGATAAAAAAAAAAACTTTCTACAAAGCATTTAGCAACATGAATCAATAGGCTTTTAAAAAAATGTGTGCAATCCTTTGACTTAGGAATTTCTGTTCTAGAAATTTATCTTAAGGAAGTAGACAAGAGGAAAAAGCTGTAAGTACAATAATGGCCAGATAAGCATTCTTTTTAGATATTTATTATCCATGTTTATGTCTTATAAGGGGAAAAAAGTGTTGAGTACGGTGGCACGTACCCATAGTCTCTCAGCTACTTGGGAGGCTGAGGTGGGAGGATTACTTGAGCCCAGGACTTCTGGGCTAGCCTGGGCAACACAGCAAGACCCCTGCCTCTTATTAAAAAAGAAGGAGGAAAGAGAAGTGTTATTTCAACAAAATAAAAAAGGAATCTATGATAAAGATATAAGATACAAAACAAAACAGAGGCAGCTGAGGAGTGAAATAGCTCAGAAAGTCAATTTCCTCTATTTTGGGCATCTTTCTATAGAAAAGGTAGAGAATAACCCTGAGAACTGAAGAGGGAGAGAGTTCTCTCTAACTTGTCTGATCCCAAAATAGTAGCATATACTCTTATCTCTAGATGTGGTTCTTTAAATATCCTGATGGTTACCCAAGCACTACTCCTTTTCTTTAAGTTTTCTGACCCTAGGTTTATACCTTCTTCAGACACCCTGAGGAAGAATTGCTATTTCTGCTGGTATGTTTAATTTTAAAAAATCAAAATAACAGAAAAGTTGCAAAGAAATAATACACCCCCCTGCCTTTTTTTTTTTTTTGTACTAGGGTTTGGATGCAGAGATGCTTAACCACTGTGTCACATCCCCAGCCCTTTTCCATATTTTATTGAGAAATGGGGTCTTGCTAAATTGCTTAGGGCCTCACTCAGTTGCTGAGGCTGGCTTTGAACTCTCTATCCTCCTGCCTTTGCCTCCCAAGCTGCTGAACAGGAGTGTACCACCACACCCGGCCATCCCTTCGTTCTTAAACACTTTAGTGTGCATTTTCTAATTACAAGGAGATAATTTTTTTTCTCTGCAGCGCTGGGGATAGAACCCAGGGCCTTCCACATGCTAGGCAAGTAAGTGTTCTTTACTGAGCTACACCCCTAGTCCAAGGATATTCTCTTATGTAATTACAGGACAGTGACTACAAGCAGGAAACTAACACTGACAATATTATCTAATATTCAATCCACATTCACATTTAGCCAATAGTCCCCAAAACATCCTTCAGGGAAAAAGAAAATTTATTTCCTGAATCAGGCTCCAATTCAGGAGTGAGCATTACTTTTAGTTGTTATGTCTCTTTAATCACCTTTAATCTGGAACAGTTCCTCAGTCTTTATTTTTCAAGCCATTTTTTTTCTTTTTCTGAAGAGTTCAGGCCAATAATTCTGAAGAATATACTTCAATTTGGGGGTCTCTGCTGTTTCTTCATCACTACTTGCAATAGCAAAATAACAACATAAAATCTGGAAACTAACTGTCCAATAATAGGGAATGATTAAGTAAACTGCATCCACAAAGTGGACTATTATTCAGCCAATAAGAATGACAGAGTATATTTACTGACCTGGGAAGATAGTTTTATTTTTTATAGTTAAAATTTTATAATTTTATGTGAGAAAAGATTAATGTTTATAAGAGCCCATTTAAAAATAATTATATATATTTATATGTAGGCAGAGAATGACAGAAATATTCTACAAAATGTATAATAGTGACCTATGGTAGTAGGATTATGGGAGCTTTACTTTTTTGTTAACAAAAGAATAAAAAGCACTGCTATCTGCCATAAACCATTTAATTTCACTTAAGATCATTTTATCTTCTGTACTAGGTTAAGACAACCCAGTGGTTTATAGGATATTGCCCCCATTTTGACAGATGGTTGGGGGCTGAGGCTGAGAGAAGGGGAAAGATGCCTTGCCAAGAGTTACTTGTTATGAGTACAAACAATAAAATTCAAACCCAGGTTTTTCAGACCATAAAGCCCTTTCTCCCTACCGTGCATTGCTTATGTGTGCCCTTCCTGGAGGGCAGAACAAGGAGAACCAACAGGTGAAATTTGCAAGGAGGACTTTTTTTTTTGAGGAGGAGGTTCTGGAGATTGAACTTAGGGGAGCTTTTACCACTAAGCTACAGCTGCAGACCTTTTTATTTATTTTGAGACAAGGTCTTACCAGGTTGCTTAGGGCCTTGCTAAATTGCTAAGGCTGGCCTCAAACTTATGGTCCAAGGAGGACATTTTTTGAACACTATAACTGGCCAATCCTAAAGTGGGTTGGGTTCTCTGTACCAAGAAATGTTTGAGTAGAAAGCAGATATCATTCAGGTATATGGCAGAAGGGGCTCCTGGAGGAGAAGTATGGTGGGGCTTGTAGTGTTGTATATAACTCCCAAGCTTTTGGTCTCACCACTCTTTATTTGGTGATTTTCACAGGTTTTATATGTAGGTATGATTTTTATCTTTTTTTTACTAGGCAAGAATTACATATGTATACATATACATAAATACATTCTTTCTCATGTGCTTCAAACTTAGAGTTGTCTTTACCATATGGTAGTTTTCATAAACAAGTTGGTTAATCAACTCCATTGCTCCTTTACATAATTGGCCTCAATTTCCCATTTCTCTATTTTCTTCCATACACACCTGGATGCCTACAGTTCACCCTCTTATAACTGGGAGGTCTTTCCTTTGCCAAGAAAGTACCAGATTTGGAGTAGACTGCTAGTCAATTTCTGCTAGAGGTTAAGGGTATAGGCAGATAGTCCATGTAAAGTCAGTTCTGAAAGAATTTGTCAATCTTGGTCTTATCATCTGATGTGTTACTTCTATTCTTGGGTCACTTGTAAAAGCAGATTAGCAGAGGACCAACTGACAGCACTTGGACTGTCAGGAACATCGAACAGAGTCCAGAAGACAAGAACTAGTAAAGACCTGTTGGGTTTTGTAATCTTCATGGAAAATTTTATTGGAGCAGTTTTAGTGTAGTTGATAAGTGCAGGTGGCTGAATAGAAACAATCACAGAGGGTTGAGGAACCAGCAATAAAAAAAAATGAAAGTGGAGATGACAAGTGTGGACTGGGCTTTCAAGAAAATGAGAGAAGTGGGGTAAAAGTTGGAACTGAGGACACAGGTACAAGGGATAGTTTATTAGGGGATGGGAGAGTTCTGAGTCTGTGTTTCTTCCCCAGATCATCAAGTCTGAGTCAAGTTCCCCCACCTTTTTTTGTGGTACTGGGGATTGAACCCCCATGGTCTCATACATGCTAGGCAAATGCTCTATCACTGAGTTACACTACCAATTCTTTTTATTTTTAGGAGTCTTGAAAATTTGCCCAGGATGGATTCTATAACGTCCTATTTTTAATCTGCGTTTTATAAATGAGATAAGAGGTAGAGTGGTTCAATAAATCAATAAAACTTAAATGGAATTTGAGCCCTGGCCACCAAATCTAGAGTCTATATACCCACGTTTGTAATAGTTTCTAAGTACAGTGGGAAAAGCAAGTAAATAAAGGACTAAAGACTGATGTGGAGAACCTAAGACTAAATACTAAATACTTGTGGTATTAGTCTGCATAATTGTGATTTTTCCCTAGCAAGTCATCTACCCCAGCTGAAAAGGTAAGCTGATCTCTAGGGATAGGGATGGTAGTGTAAAAGGGGGTAAGAAAATTGAGAGAAGTGAGAAGTGGCCAGTAGTGTCAAGAGGTAATGGAAACCCAGGTGTGGCTCCCAACTATAATCCCAGCTACTCAGGAAGCTGAGGCAGGAGGATTGCAAGATCAAGGCCATCCTGGGCAACTTAGTGAAACACTGTATCAAAATCAAAATAAAAAGGACTGGGGATGCAGCTCAGTGGTTGAGTGTCTCTGGGTTCAATCCCTAGTACTGTCAAAAACAACAACAAAAAAGTAATGGAGGTGATTTACCATTACATCTAGACTGAATAAAAAGAATGGAGGCCAAAAAGTGCTTAATAAAGAAAAATAAAGAAGTAGTGATTAAATTTCTGATGAACATGGGCACAGAACAGAAATTAGGAAGCTAGGCCAAAGGTTAAAATAAGAAAGTAGAATCTACCCTAGCTTATCATCAGTAAGAAATGAGAGGACAGATCCAATAGAATCTGAGGAATTTGGCAGAAGTGGATGTGGAGATCAAAGTAGACCAACTATAACCTTATTGTCTGAAGGCATCACTACTAAACAGCTAAAACTCAGACCAGGAAAATCTAGTTTGGGATTCATGCTTAGGTAGCCAGTGGATTGGATAGAAATGTCCTGAAGGAGTTGAGCCTTAGCATTGGAGTGTGACTGAGTGAAGGATATCCATGTGGAACACACAGATTACAGCTTGTAGCAGATCATGGTTATGGGTGAGAATAATATGACAAAGACCGGAATACCAATGCTATGGCTTCGATAAGTGTCCCCCAAGGGTCTACATGTTAAAGCTTGGTCTCCAGAGTGGTACTAATGGGAGGTGGGAGAACTTTTAGGAGGTGGGGCCTAGTTGGAGGAATTAAGTCACTGGGGGGTATGTGTCTTTGAAGGGGATTGTGGAACCCTGGTTTCTTCCTCTTTACTTACTGGGTGGTTTTGCTCTACCATGTACTCCAACTGTGGTTTGCTGCGTCATTAGTTGCCCAAAGCAATGTACACTTGATTTTAGGCTAGACCCTCTGAACTGTGAGCCAAAATAAATGTTTTTTTGAGGCAGGTCTTGTAAGGTTGCTGAGGCTGGACCCAAATTCCTGGGCTTAAGTGATCCTTCCACCTCAGCCTTCCAAGTATCTGTGACCTCAGGTATGCATCACCATGCCTTGTTACCTTTTCTCTTTGTAATAGATATAATTATCTGTGGTATTTTTTCAGAGTGATAAAGGTTGACTAATACAACCAAGGACACGTAGGTTAGGGGTAGGGACAAGAGTCAGAAAAAGGAGTGGTCTTAAAGGGGTGGAAATTGAGGTAAGAGTGTTTCCAGGAGGTCATCAAAGGAAAAAAAAATGAATAAAGATGTGATTGTTTCAAGTTTTGTGTTGGATCTTTCTAGTAAGGGGCCTATAAACTATTGGCTACATTTCCACATTTCATGGAATAGAGTGACCCCAGATATTAGAGGTGTTCCAAAGACCATAGTAAAAGTCCATAAGGCCTTTGTCTTCTACCCTGCCTCTTCCCAAGGGAGAAGGAATATGTCAAGCCTTCTTCCTGAGCAACATATGTTTTCTTTAACATTCTTTCCTTGCAACCCCAGCACACTGGCTAGCTGCCCTAAGCCACTGGGATACATGGGATAGGTTGACATGCTTAAGAACCACTCTTCTAAGAGATGTCCAGAAAGAATGTTGTATTTGAGGATAATGCCAAAATTCCAGCTCTCTGATCTGTAAACTTTTCAGAAACCTCTTATCTTTTGTGCTTGCTCTCTAATCAAGAACATATGAGACCAGAGTTCAAAGAATTATTATTTCCTGGTAATATTAAATCAATACTAAATATAGAACATAATCCTATTGGGCTTAAGGATCAGGAACATTTGAAAATAAGCCTTTGTGTTAAATTGTCTAGCTAATTCCTGAAATGAAAATGATAGCAGTTCACATGACTACTGCAGTTCTAAGTTACAAAAAGAATTCTCTAATGAAGTCATCCTACTTTGTTGCTCTTCCTTCAAGATTTAATTATCAAACCTATGAAGAATCAATAGAACAAAACATGATCAAAGGTTGGGTTACTGGTTAAACATTTAAATTTTTTGTAATGTTATACATCTGATTTGTCCTTTTCAAAATAGTTTCACTAAGTTACAAATATTAATTAGCACAAGTGTGACTTGAGAATTAGGAAAAAACAATTTTCATGTGACATTATTCACCCTTGACTACATTCAATTTATTCTTTATTTAGAAACTTCCATGCTGGCTGACCAGCATAATTGAGTATCCATGTTATTTTTATAAGTAATTTCTTTTCAGACATATAAGCAACTGTTGCTTGAAATTGCTACATGAGAAAAAAAAATTCCTAGTAAATGAGCCAAAAGCATCAAATCAATTTTTCAGGTTAGTCTTAGAATTTATTCATGCAAGGCCCATACACGTAGGTGAAAAGCAGAAAGTTCAAATGATTTTTTTTTCTTTTTTTCCCAGAATTGACCAGCTGTTATACAAGGCCATAATTGTGGGGATAAGAGCCATCACATGACAAATAAAGATCATAGAAGTTCTGCAACAAAATAGTACATGACCCCTTCAAGTGGACTAAACTGAGCCATAAGTGACCCTGGACACAGAGAAACAGGTTCACCTGCCATCAGTGGGCAGTGATGAGCAATCTTGCTTTTCAGAAATTAAGAGGAAGGGAAATGATTGCCTGATGACTCCTGTTTATCATACATATGAAACCTAACCTTTTGATTGAATTTATTTTACAGATGAAGGATAGTGCTTGGTTTCCCAAAGATAGCTCACACATCACTTTGAAATGGTCTATATGGGTTTCACAATAAAATCGAAACCCTATGGACTGTGTATGTTAAAAAAGGCACCATACCTCTTTTCATTAAGAAGCACTCTTCTGAGGCGGAGGAGCAGGCAAGCTTAATCATCATGGATGAACTGTTGACGTGGTACAAATTTTGTGGATGGTAATTCTTATAAAAAAATTAACTGTATATACACTTGATTTATCAGCTCCACTTCTAGAAATTTAGCCTAAGAAATTACTTGCATAAGAACATAGGGTCGTATGTGAGAACTAGACAGGCATGTGCTGAAACACCACAGAGTTGGTGCTGCTTAAAAGAATGAGAAATCTGGATGTACTAGCACCTTGTAATGTGTTCAAGTAAAAAAGACAAGGTATACAACTTAATAGCATGATCCTATTAATGTGAAAGAACTGGGAAGTAGGCTTGTGAAAAAGGGGGGAATATTTTAACATTTTGCTTTATATACCTTTGTGTATTTATATATATATATTTTTAGTTGTAGATGGACACAATACCTTTATTTTATTTGTTTGCTTTTATGTGGTGCCAGGGATTGAACCCAATGCCTCCCACGTGGTAGGCAAATGCTCTACCACTGAGCACATCCCTGGCCCACCTTTGTGTATTTTTTATTTTGTGCAATGGCCATATATTAGTTTTTTTAATTGAGGTAAAATTAATAAAAGATAAAATACAATCTCTTAAAAGTGTATAATTCATGGATTTTAGTATACTCTCAACATTGTACAATCATTGGCAACTAATTCTAGACATTTTACTATCCCCAAAGAAATCCTGTTAACAATTACTCCTCATTCCTCCATCTCTGTAGCCCCAGGTAACCACAAATCTTCCTTCTGTCTCTGTGGATTTGTTTCTCTGGAAATTTCTCATAAGTGGAATATCATATGTGATCTTTTGTGTCTGGCTTCTTAGCATTTCTTCAAGGTTCATTCATATTGTGGCATATACTACTTTTATAAATAAAAACCTGCATATAGTTCTGAGATTAAAAAATACTCAGAAACAACTTTCTCTTATGTACAGATCACTTTATAAAAATTCAAAGACAAAATCTCTACATCCAGTATCCATATTATAGCATAGTCTGTTTCTGTCTCATCACTCTTTAACACTTTCTTAAATTTCTAATCTTTGTGGTCCCATTTAAATGGTTACTCCCTCAAACAGCATTTTTGTTTCCATGTATGTCTCTTTAGCAGAATATTTTCATTCACACAGTAGACCTAGTTAGCTCGGTCTCCTAACCACCATCATTAAAAACAAAACAAAACAAAACAAAAAAACAGCCATAGGAGAGGTATGGGCAAAAACACAATCTAGAAGTTTGTGGACCAGCTATCTTTTGACAAGAACCCACGTCTGATTGATTGACTTTAGCACATTGACCATATGCAGAAATGTCTCATTTCCAAATGTCATCAATAAGTTACAGTCATTAGTACTTTATAATTTTCATCTTCTGAATAAAAATCAAGAATACATTTTTGCCTGACATTCTCAATGTCCAGATACTTCAGTATCTGGACAAGGCTGTTATATAACATCAGTTGATATACAAAGCAGTACTTTGCCTCCATAATGGAAGACTCTAATACATAAATATAAGAAGGAATGTAAGTAGACTGGCCATTTGCTGGCCAGAAAAACAAAACAATAAACAAGCTGTCAACAGTTTGTTAATTTAAGAAAATCACATAACACCCCATCTCCATATTTTTATTATGGTAATTAAAATGTGACTTAATAACTATTTTAAATGTACAGACACATGCATGTGCCAGGTGCTACTAGGTAGCATTTGCAGTAAAACTTGCCATCCTATGTTTCAGCATTAATCAGAACCTGTTACTTGATTTTTTCCCCTCCTCTGATTAAGAAAGCAGGTTAGGAATTATGTATGGAATGAGCATATTCCACTAATTAAAACTCTGATTTCTACATGGACATGACCAATCTCAATACAGGAGTACTGTACTAGCAGCATGATGCCCATGGTAATGGGAGTAAATGTAAGCCTATGAGGTAGAATCCTTTATGACAAGGGTATTAATCCTTCACTCCTGCAATCTGTCACATAAATTATACTAGGAGTTTTGGTGTGTTTATTTTCAAAATCATCTTCTAATCAGGTTCCAGTATTTTAAGTACTAAGTATCTGAAAGTCTAAAACTGTTGATCCTTGAAATGTACTAGAAGAACCAAAATGTAATGCAATTGTATTGTGCTTAAAAAATTGCTTTCTCTCTCTCTCGGAGAAAACCTTTATATTGTGAATTTGAATTAACTTTTTTTCTTCCCATACTTTTCTTTCCCCTACAACAGTATTTTTGAGGTAGGTGTTCGTTCTCTCTCCCCCCCCCCCATAGTGCAGGGGATTGAACTGAGGGTCTTGAGCATGCTAGCTAAGTGCTGTACCACTGGTCTACATCCCTAACCCCTCTGACATTTCACCTTAAAATAAAGCAATACTAAAAGGAACACAGTATTAAACCTGGTGTCAAATAAACTTCATTATATGTTTCACAAAAAAGACATACAAATATGAAAGTCATAACTCATTTATTGAATGAATAGTATATGCAAGAATACCAATAAAAGGAAACTAATACTACAAACTACAATTTTGAAAATAAAGCCAATATAACAGGAACAAAATATACATAACATGAGAGGAATGTTTGATTTTTGACCCATGATGCATTCCTTATCTTTACAATTAACCTAAATGTCTTTCAGAACAAAACTATACCTTGGTCTAACTTTAGTGCTTTTTAAAAAAGCAACAACACTCTAAAACACTTTTTCTTTTGCTTTGAGACATTTGAGATTCACACATTTGTTCAAGTACATAGATTCTGATTCAATAGTAGATCTACAGATCTCTTAATATCTTGAGTAGCATGTACTTCTGAGCATTTACTATCTGAAAGTCTAAAACTGTTGATCCTTGAAATGAAATTTATTTCAGTTATGGGTTTTAATAAATTGAGATGAAAGTAAAATTCACCCCCCACCCACCTCCCCCCAGGAACAAAGAGCTCTTATTAAAGTATAGAAACTCAAGTCTATCTTTCTACTCTAAAGAACATTTCTTACTAACATTTCTGGTAAGGCAATAAATGCTCCAGAATAATCTTCAATATACGCTTGCAAAGATTACACTGTTTAATATCAATAACAAAAATAAAACAAAACAAAAAGAAAAAAGGAAAGAAAGAAAAAGATGCTTCAAAATTTCAGGCTAAAATATGCATAAAAGACAGTAATGGCAGTATTTTTGGAAATGATGTAAATGTCATATACTTATCAAATAATGTCATGCTTATTAAAACTACAGTTAAAGACTTAAGAGATGTACAGTAAATACACTGCTGAGGTCCATTTATCTAAATATTAATACCACAATGGAATTACTACCCAGAAGATGATGATGCTACTTGGGAACATAAGTACTGTACAATTTTTACATTGTAAGGCACTTTTACTCAGCATGTGATGAAAACATGGATAGAGAATCAAAATATTGGAGGTTTACAACCCAAGGTGATTTTTCATGTGACTGCAATTTACATTTCAATTTTAATGAAAGATTATTTAGCCAATCACACCACAGTGAGAAAAACAGGTAGTCAGCCACTTATCTAGCCAACCAAAAGGTAAAGTGCTATTCTGGTTGCTAGTGGCAGAGAAAGGGCTAAAGAAACCCATACAAAGTTGTACATTTTACTACATAACAAATCCATCAAGTGACAGCTATAGTATTTGAAGTCCTTTATATAATTATTGACTGGCCATGATTACCCCTGGCACCTTCCATTTTTTCCTAAAAAAAAAACATCATTACAGTAGTTGTCCAAAAATGAAGGAGCTCTGTTTCTCCATGGGTAAGTTCTATGGCACACAATGTAAAAATGATCTAGACACAGTGATTTAAAGATTTAAAAAATAATGGGTTTTCAAGCCGTTTTAAGGAAATAAAGTACAGATCCTTTGGGAAAAGTCACATAGCTTGGTAAACAAACATTTAGATCTGTCCTTGCACTTCAAGTCATGATGAACTTTGAAAATTAATCACATACACATGATGACAGATTAAGAGCAAAAAGAGAAAACATGGAGGGCAATCCACTACTAAAGCTAGTTTCCTTCTAAAAATAACAATAAAGATGGTTAAAATAAAGCACGCATAGAGTCCCTTGATTTAAGGAAATGTGTAAATACACACTTGACAAACATGATCTTAAGGGACTAGCAGTTAAAAAATTCAGTCATTAAGCACAGTGTAATTTTCCACCTGTTACATTTTTAAATCTATCAGCTGCAGAATATCTCAATGTATAGTCAAGTTAGCATGTTGTTTCTTATTTGCAAATCTGCTTTACTGTGGTAGGTTAACTAATAATTCAGAAATCAGAATCCTACCCTTGGTATTGAGGTGCTATGGTAATATCAGGCAGACCACAACTAAAGTTTTTTTTTTGTTGTTGTTTTTGGTTTTGCCATAAAGAAACATATAAATGTGCTTCAGCAGAGAAGTGGAAGAAAATATCACTAGCTGGAAATGCCAGTGTAAAAATCCTTTCTAAAAAGCTGGGTGGGTTCTTAGGCTTTCATCAACAATTGTGATGATGAATAAAACAACACTGAGCCCTGCCAGAAAAAAAGCAGGGCCCCAAAGCCTATTTAATAGATAACAAAAGCAATGACTGAAAACATTACAAATATTAAATAAAGTTTCTAAAATAGTGGTCACAAAATTAAAAATAAATACTGTTTTCTGCAAAGACTGTTTTTTACTCCTATAACACACGAGACCTCCTTACATACTTTGGGCCAATATGTGAAGTGTTCACACAACAGGGCACTTGGGAGGAATGGGTTTCAGACATGGTGTCTAAAGTCCTTAGCAAGTAGTAACCCCTTAATCAGAAAGAGGTTTAATTTGCTGTTGCCAAATATTAGTTTAAACGTGAAAGGATTCAATCATTTTGCCAGAAGCTCTTTGTATGACATGGAAAGACAAGCAGTGTATTGTCGAGAGAATTTTGGCATAAGCACTGGAGCTCATAGCTTATAATCACCAGTTGCCCGAGTCCATGCTGGTCAGTGAGAACAACGTTAACAGGAACCAAATGAAAAGCTTCAGCACACTTCTTGGAAGAGATTTTTAGCATGTGCTGTCAAAGCCAAGAGAAAAAGAAGGTTCTCTTCATTTCTAGCCTCCATTACTTGAGTGTGAAAAAAAAATCCACAAATTACCATGTGTTGCCACCAGCGGCATGTTTGCATTGTAAAGTAAAATTTGCTTATAGTTTCCCTTGAGCATGAATCCACTAAACAAACTTAAACACTCTAAACAGTAGAACTTTGTTCAGTCCAGAAATGTAGCTTACTTCATTTCAATGTCTGCTTTAACTGTTGACACTATACACAGGGTTAATAGTATTTCAATTGCTTCCCAGAAACTGCAAACTACAGCTACGTAATACCAACATGTCAAACTCGCCGTCTAGTGAAGGCTCATTTACAAACAAGATGTTTTTAGGCAGTTCAATGAAAGATCTAAGAGTTGGGCAGTAAAAAGTTACAAACCCTTTTTAATTTTAGAAAACAGTGAAAAAAGAATAGTAGTTATGGATGTCTTATTCATTCCCAGTTTTCTAACTCTGTCCCATGAACCTGTTTAAAAGATGATAAAAATATGTAAAATATGATGCTTGAGGGGAATACAATCAACATAATGTTATTGAGGAGTGAGAATATCTTACTAATTTGACATTATAACTATATTTATTGATAAAGTAGATAGCTTGTTTTTATGGTTACAAAATTGGCTAGTTAAAAAAAAGAAAAACAACAACTATGCAAGCCTACACAATCCTCAGCATTCCAGTAACATGCTCTTAACTAAACATAATAGGATTAAAATATCTTACTGCATACCATTACTTGTGTATTTATTTATCAAGTGTGTATTGTATCCTGACAACAGATCCCATATAATTAACATTCATACCTAGTTTCCATTAAGTTGCTGCTGAGTTAGTTGTTGCTGATCAATTTCTACTTTTCCCCGGCTTTTACTCTCTCGTTCCTCATCTTCTTCATCTCTCTCATCATTTCCACTATGATTTTTACAATACAGTCTACAATGAGGAAAAACAAAAATCTCAAAATTCTTTGTCATTTTCAATGAGAATACACTCATATCATATTTAGCAGATAAAGTCTGAGCCCATATAAAATATGAGTTTCCTCATTCCAATTAAAAATACCCTACCATTGTTTACAGGTCCATTTCTATCTGCAAGGTAAGAAAACACAATATTATTGACATAACAAATTTATCTCAAAACCTCTAGTTTATGATGACAGTTATCATAAGGCAATTCCTCACTCTGGCCAATCAGATTAAAAGCAAGGTGTTTGGTCAACTTAAAAATACACCTTTTGGGTATATATAAGGAATAATCAAATTCTATGAATTGTGTTTCATATCCATAATTTGCAGTCACATATCAAGAAATATATTCTATATGAACTGATACTTTCTGTTCACATTTAATGAAACAATTTTTCTCAAAATCTTCAAATGTCTTTTCATCACTGGTGTCCTAGCCTATACTAGAATACCTTCATGAATCATCCAATAGTTTTCCTGCATTGAATTAGGCTATGTCTCTCTCATTCTAGTCTGGTCCCTCCAACTTCTTTTTGTCTCACAACATTGACTTTTCTGGTCAGAATCAGACCAGCGTACTTGTCAACTTCATCACACTGTGATTATACTGTTTTATTTGGTTCTCTCACCCTATATTTCATATTAAATGGGAAGAATGTCTAAAGGTTTGATTAGCTTTACGTTTAACTTTTGTTTTTCAGTCAAGACACTTTTTAGGTGATCCTGCATACTGCAGGAGGCATGTAATTTCAAACCTTCTGCTATTAGTGATGCTGATGATTGATCATTTGGTTAAGGTGGTGGTGATGGCCAGATTCCTCCAATGAAAATTTTTTGAGTGATTCTTTGGTATCATGCTGTTTCAACAACCTTTTACTTGGATATAATATGCTATGTATTTGAAATTTATTTTATTTTCTTAAATATATATATATATATATTAATTGTAGATAGACCTTTATTTTATTTATTTATATGTGGTGCTGAGAATCGAACCCAGTGCATCACACATGCCAGGCAAATATGATACCACTGAGCCACAGCCCCAGCCCCTTAAAATTGATATTTATTTATTTATTTATTTATTTATTTTTGCAGTGCTGGGGACTGAACCCAGGCCTTCATGTACACTAGGTAAGCCCTCTATCACTGAGCTACATACATTCCCAACCTGAAATTCATTTAAGTTTTTAATAAAAATAGCAATATAAATGATTTTGTAGAATCAGAGAAAGGTGGGCTGATTTGAGCTCACTTTTAGGTGAATTACACACAATATGACGATGGAACAATGGTTAGAAAATGTTCACTGGATGCCCTCTTGTGGTCAATAATGGATAAAAGATTATATAGAAATTCACATGTCAAATAGATGATCTAAAGTAGGTCTAATATTTGAGTAGAATAAAAGCCAAGAGTTGGGTTGGGAGTACAATATTAACAAATTACTTCAATCCAGTTTTTCTCATTTTTGAGTCTTAAAACATTTTCAATAACTTTCAAAGAGCTATGGAGAATTTTTACTCTTCAAATGATGCACACTGGAAACTACGTCTTGTATTTCACAAGTTCAAGTGTCAAGGTTAGATTCCTTATACAGTATCCCTATGATGCATCTTGCCTAAATTATAACCTGAATCATATTAAGCCTTTGAACCAGCTTATTGTTTACACAAAATATGGAGGGAAAGGTTGGAGAAATAAGTTAAAGACAACATGAAATAGCAAGCAGACATCTACAATGTGGGACTTTCACAGGATAACTTATTAGGGTTCTTCAAGAAGATGGAAAAAATGTGAGTAGTTAGGGATAGTTCTATTTTAAGATAGATTTAGCAGACAGGTCAAATGCAGTGAATGGACCTTGATGTATTGAATAGTTGAGCAAATCAAATCTAAAAAGACACTTGGGAGACAAGTAGGGAAACGTAGAAATGGACTGGGTATGAGAAAATACTAATAAGGAATTGTTCATTTTATAATATGTGATAATGGAACACTGATTTTGTAAGATATACCCATATTTGTAAGAGATGCATACTAAAGTATGTAGAGATAAGAGCTGGGATTCTGCTTTAACATACTTCAAGAAAAAAAAACAATAGATGAAACAACTGTGGTAATAACTTGGTAACTGCTGATAGAGAAAATTGTCATACCATTCTATTTTGGTGTACATTTGAAAAATCTTTTTTTTTTTTAAAGAGAGAGTGAGAGAGGAGAGAGAGTGAGAGAGAGAGAGAGAATTTTTAATATTTATTTTTTAGTTCTCGGCAGACACAACATCTTTGTTGGTATGTGGTGCTGAGGATCGAACCCGGGCCGCACACATGCAAGGCGAGCGCGCTACCGCTTGAGCCACATCCCCAGCCCCATTTGAAAAATCTTTTGAATAGAAAGGTTTCATCTAAAATTAACAAGTCCCTTGTTGTCAGAAAATTTTTAATCTTTTTATGGAATGATTTTCCATCTACAGAATATTTTCCATAGTTGCTTAAGTGTCTTTTACCAGTCTAGGCACAAAGGTCACAGGTGTCAGTTGGTCAACAAGATCCCTGCTGTCACAGAACTCACTATTTTATGGTGGGAAACTGACATTTTAAAAAATTCATATTAAATCATTTTAAAGACAATGAAGACAACAAACATACTCCTCCCTTGCCTTTTTAATATGAATATATTGTCAGAATCCAGAAAGGGTTGGTAAAGGAAGGAAAGCCATATTTAAAAGGAAGCCATTTTATACAGAAATATCCCTCTGCATTTCTTCCTATTTGCCCATTCCTCTCTCCTCAAACTACTTCATATAGATTCTCATTTGACCTGAAAGGTCTCTGTCTGCAACCCATGTTGAAAGCAGATTGGAGAAACATTTTTTTAATTTGTTACATTTATTTTATTTATTTTTATGTGGTGCTGATGATCAAACCCAGGGCCCCACACATGCTAGATGAGTTTACTATTGCTGAGCCACAACCTCAGCCCAAGAAACATATTTTAATGTGAAAAAGAAAGAGCATTTCAAATCACTATGGATCTTTGTGCAAATAATTTTGCTTAGAAATGGACACTGAAATAAGGTATTCTTTTTCTTTTTAAATATTTATTTTGTAGTTGTACACAATGCCTTTATTTATTTATTTATTTATTTATTTATTTTTATGTAGTGCTGAGGATTGAACTCAGGGCCTCACACATGCTAGGTAAGCGCTCTATCACTGAGCCACACCCCCAGTACTAAAACAAGGTTTTCTAATAGTCAAAAAGTAGAAAAGAATAAAGAGAAGAGAAAAGAAGGAAAAAGAAAAGACCTCTAAATATCCAAAAATGGAAACAATGAAACTAACTGACATATCCACAGGATAGAATACTATGTAACCATTAAAATACATATAAAACTGTTTAATGTCACAGAAAAAAAGTCATCTCAGTATAGTAATTGGAAAACAGATCACGAATCAGTATATATAAGAATCTTTTTATTGGGCTGGGGATGTGGCTCAAGCGGTAGCACGCTCGCCTGGCATGCATGCGGCCCGGGTTCGATCCTCGGCACCACATACAAACAAAGATGTTGTGTCCTCCGAGAACTAAAATAAACATTAAAAAAATTCTCTCTCTCTTTAAAAAAAAAAAGAATCTTTTTATAAATATACACATTTACACAATCACACAAACATCAAGAAGAAAATATTCCAAAAAATTTAAAAATTGTTAGCTCTGGGTAGTAGAATTAATTAACTCATTTTTCTTATCTAATTCTCTACTTTTTCCAAAATGAAAACAGATGATTATAATAAAAATAGCTAAATAAAATAAAAATGTAAATGCAGTAATTCTTCACATACTAGATTTTAGATGTATAAAATGGGCTTGTTCTTTTAAAATGTTAATGGCTGCCAGGCACAGTGGCACATGTCTGTAATCCCAGCGGCTTAAGAGGCTGAGGCAGGAGGATCACAAGGTCAAAGTGAGCCTCGGCAACTTAGTGAGACCCTGTCTCAAAATTCAAAATGAATAGGGTAGGGGATGTGGCTCAGTGGTTAAGGGCCCCCTGGGTTCAATCCTGGGTACTCAAAAATAAAAAATGGCTACTTAAATAACAGTACACAGTTCATCATAAACCATAGAATCAGACAATGGGAAATGCAAAACTGTCTCTTCTCCTCCTTCCCTTTACAATTAATGGTAGATAGTAACCATTAATTCTGCTGAATGTATTCTAGAGATCTTCTTGTGTGTACTAAAATATATACACACATATGTGGAAGGATGTTCTAAGGATGAATAAGCAGAAAGATAATAGATACGTAACCTGGGTCCCTGATGACACGGATAAACTGCTCCCCAACATCTAGACTTTTCTCTGCCCACCTGAGGTAAGAAACAACTACCTTGTTGAAGCTGATATTTTCCCCATTACATAAAGTAAACCTAATCATTACAAGTAGAAAATTATATCACACTTATTCTTCTAAATAAAATTGTCAAAAATTTTGAATTTGGTTTAAAATTATATTAAATAATAGATTGATTTGGTGAGAATAGATAATTTTCAATGCTATTCTGTCAAGAAGCATAATATATTTTGTCTGAGTCCTTTTTTCTTTATAGATGGAAAAGGTTAAGCTGGGTGCAGTGGTGCACATCTGTGATCTCAGTTACTTAGGCAGTGGAAGCAGGAGGATAGCAAGTTCCAGGCCACACTGGGCAATTTAGGGAGATCCTGTCTCAAAATACAAAAGCTCAGTGGTAGAGTACCTGCCTAGCATGCATAAAGTCCTGGGTTCTATTCCCAGTACTGAAAAAAAAAAAGAAGGAAAAGATTCACCTTTAATTTGTGTCTATGGATGATGAACATTTTTCCTTTGCATTTTCTAACTGGAATTGTTTTTTTAAAGTCATTTCATATTGTGCAGCCTTATTAATTTTAATAAGTTCAGAATTAATTCCTTTGGATTTTCTTGATATACATCAATAATTGACACTGATCATTTTATTTATTATAAATTTTTAAAAATATTTATTTTTAGTTGTAGTTGGACACAAAACCTTTATTTCACTTGTTTATTTTTATGTAGTGCTGAGGATCGAACCTAGGGTCTTGCACGTGCAAGGCGAGCACACTACCGCTGAGCCACAACCCCAGACCATTTATTATACATTTTTCTTTTTTGCTTTGCTAGGGACCAAACCCAGAGCCTCTTAAATGCTAGGCAAATACTCTACCACTAAGCTACACCTACAGTCCTTTTTCCCTTTGTTGTTACATTAGCTTAACCCTTGAGAAGAATGTTGAAAGTAATGGTGGTAGTTGATTCCTTTGTCTTCCTCCTAATCTCAATAAAAGCACATTTAGTTTGGGTGCTGTGGCACATGCCTGTAATCCCAGTGGCTCAGGAGGCTGAGACAGGAAGATTGCAAGTTCAAAGCCAGCCTCAGCAAGAAGCAAGGTGCTAAACAACTCAGTGAGACCTGTTGAGAGCCAAGCCCAGTCAGAATGACTCCTGGCATTTGCCAGAGGGAATGGCTGAAAGGTGACACCAGCGAACCATTGAGATGATGATTTGAATTAAGCTATATATAATCTCTGTGATGCTGAATTGATTGAATTGTATATTTGACCTTTACTGTCGGGCAATAGGGTGGCTCTTGCTGCCTCAGTGTCTGCTACTTTGGAGTTCCCATGGGGGTTGGGGAGATTGGTCGGAGCCTGGTGGAGGGAGTGTGTTCCCGTGTGGTGTGTGCAGTGTGTGTGGTGTGTGCAGTGCCGGTGAGAGTTGGGGAATAAAGAGTTGCTGTTTGAATCTACAAGGCTTTGTGGCGGCTGGGTTATTTGTGCCCAGCACTCACTAAGTTATTGAAGCTGTCCTTGAACTTGCGATCCTCCTGCCTCAGCCTCCTGCTACTTTGGAGTTCCGGTGAGTTCTGGGGGGGGGGGATTGGATGGAGCCCAGAATCTACAAGGCTTTGTGGCGGCTCAGTTATTTGTGTCCAGCCAGACTATGGCAGAGACGCTGTCTCTACATAAAATACAAAATAGGACTGGGGATGTGGCTCAGTAGTTGGGTGCCCCTGAGTTCAATCCTTGGTACCTCTCCCCCAAAAAAGAAAAAAATAGTGCATTTAGTCTAATGGTTCTGTTAGAGATGAACATAAGAATCACCTGAAAAGTCATAAAATACAGGGTTTGTGCCTAACACAGACCTAATGAACTTAAATCTCTGTGGGGTGGGGCCCAAGCATGATCCCCATCTACCCCAGGTGATTCTGAGGATCACCCCTGGATAAGGACCATTGCTCCTTATTTCAATTCTAAATTATTTGCTATTTTCTCCTATTCACCCTATTAAGATTCCTGGCTTACCAAGAGCACTCTTTTTATGTTACTTTAAAATTCAAAACATTGGGCTGGGCACAGTGGTACATGCCTGTAATCCCAGCAGCTTGGGAGGCTGAAGCAGGAGGATCATGAGTTCAAAGCCAGTGTCAGCAACTTAGTGAGGCCCTAAGCAACTAACCAAGAGTTGTCTCTAAATAAAACTAAAAAAAAAAAAAAAAAACCCTGGGGATGTAGCTCATTGGTTACGTACGCCCCGGGGTTTAATACCTAATACCAAAAAAAAATCATAAATTCATATTGAATGTTATAAAATGTCTTTTCACCATCTATTGGGAAGGTATAGGATTTTTTTTACCCTTAGTTATAATAGATCACATTAACATATGTCCTAATTTTGAACATCTTTTAAATTTGTAGATAGAGCTGCACTCAATTTACTAATATTTTATTTATATTTTTGTATATATATATTTATAAAAGTAAGATTGGTCTCCAGTTTGTTCTTTTAATGTATCTTTGTTAGGTCAGGTCTGGTATCACAGTTAAGCATGCTTTATAGAATGAGCCAAGAAATTTCCCATCTCTTGTTATGTGTTAGTTCTTTTCAAATAACATTGATATTATCTGTTTCTTAAAGGCTTGATGGAACTCCTTTGAAAATATTTATGCCCTAACAAAATTTGGTCAATTTTATAATATGGCATCAGCAACTTATGAAGGCAACCCAAATGATCTGATGACTGCTTGAGTAAACTGCTTTTTACACATAGTACCAGACCCTGAAGTTATTGGTTTACAGCATATTAGGCATGTGAGAATACAGAAGTGCTTTACAACTCTCAAAGGCAAATTAAATTTCAGGTATCCCTATCAAATTATTCTACATTTGATTAAATAAATGAAATCATTATAGATGCCACTAGCCCACAGTGGAAGATTCATTAAAAAAGTAAGTGATATTGCAGTCCCAAATCTCCAAATCCTACTTTTCTTCCCTTGCTATGCTGGGGAGTGAACTCAGGGTCTTATACATGCTATTTCACTGAACTACACCCCAATACCATATTCATTCATCATTTTTCCAAGACAATCTTTTGACTTCTATCTTCAACTATATCCTAGTCAAAGTTACCAACAATTATCACCTGGATCATCGGCCATAGCCTTCTAACTTATCTCCCCATCTCTCCTTGGCTCCTTTCCCACCCGAAAGTCTTGCACACTTGCTTTTCTCTCTGCCTAGAATGCCTCCCCATCTTCACCTTTATCCTTCTTATCTCAGCTCAAGTGCTGATTCCTTCAGAAAATTCTTAAACATTCCCTACTACAGACTATGTTAGCTCTCCTGTCATATGTTCTCATAGCACTTTGTAACTTTAGAGTGCTTATTAGTTTGTAATTGTGTATTTATTGTCTGGTCATGTAAAAATAGGGTGCTCCCAATTATCTGACTGTATCCTTTAAAAGGATGCAGTCTGTGTCTGTCTTGATTACTATTGTGTACCCAGCTCCTAGCACAATGCTTGCCACAGAGTAAGCATAATACTGGATGAATGAATGAATGCTAATTCAGGGATATATAGTCACAGGAAAAGCCAATCGAAATTCTGATTCCCTATATAATAGGCTCAGTATTCTATATTTGACTAAATGCCACCAAAGAGGTAACTGGTAACCTACTTAAGTGCAGTTACTTACTGACATGTTTAGGAAAATGGACAAATGTTGCTTTCTTACTTGTAAATTCCTCGTGACATATTTTCAATGTATTTAGCTTTGTCTTGTACTCCACAGTGGTAATGGTAGGTCTTAACACAGGCTTTTATTTCACATCCAATAGTAGCACCGGGCTGACTACAAAGTGTACATTTCTGTTTAAAAGAAAGAGAAAGAATGATCGTAAGCAGAATTCCAAAGTTTAGGCAATCTTATTTATTCTATTTTAGTCATATTTCAGCCAACTATTCCAGTTTATAAAGAAAACAGCAGCAATATTCTATCAAAAGAGAGTACACTGTACTTATAATGCATAATTAAAATAATGTTACAGCCAGGTGCAATGGTGCACACTTCTAGTCTCTGCTATGCAGGAGGCTGAGGTGGGAGGATCACTTGAGCCCCAGGAGACCCTGTCTCAAACAAACAAACAAACAAAAAGAATAATATGTGGCAACTTAAACCTTCTAATTAAGTCATACCCTGATGTTTACGTTATTTAACAATTAAAAACTTCCAGCTTGTCAGAAA